>NW_025065154.1:0-651989 GCF_019207285.1 Ogataea haglerorum
AAAAAAAAAAAAAAAAAAAAAAAAAAAAAAAAAAAAAAAAAAAAAAAAAAAAAAAAAAAAAAAAAAAAAAAAAAACAGATTTGTCTTGTTAAATATGGATCTCTTTGGGGCCTTCGAGAATCCAGATCTGGAAAACGTTGTTCCAGAAGAAGTTTCAAAACCTGAAGAGCCAAAAGGAATTAAAAGAGCCAATTCAGAATCCAAGAACGGCTCAGAAAAGAAGCCAAAAGTTGATAAAAGGGAACAAGAGGAAAATGGCAAAAAAGTGGTCCCCATCGTGGCCGACACGTTAGAAATTGAAGCTTCCCGAGAGGTCGATGCCTCCAGTGGACTGCTCGCATCTACAGACATAGACACCTCGAAAGTCAAGTTACGACACCAGGTGCGGCACCAGGTTGCAGTGCCACCAGGGTACGACTACGTTCCCATTGGGCAACATAAACGGAAAACTGAGGCTCGTACTTATCCTTTCACGCTTGATCCCTTCCAAGATACATCCATTTCCTGTATAGATCGTCAGGAATCTGTCCTCGTCAGTGCTCACACCTCTGCTGGTAAGACTGTGGTTGCAGAATACGCTATTGCCCAATCGCTAAGAGACAAGCAACGTGTAATTTATACGTCTCCCATCAAAGCCTTGAGTAACCAGAAATACCGTGAGTTACAAGCTGACTTTGGTGATGTTGGACTGATGACTGGAGATGTGACTATCAATCCTGACGCCGGGTGTTTGGTAATGACCACTGAAATTCTGAGATCCATGCTTTATAGGGGCTCTGAGATTATGAGAGAAGTTGCCTGGGTGATCTTTGATGAGGTTCACTACATGCGTGACAAGAGCAGAGGTGTCGTGTGGGAAGAAACCATCATTCTGCTCCCCGACAATGTCCATCACGTGTTCTTATCTGCTACCATTCCAAATGCCATGGAGTTTGCCGAATGGATTTGCAAAGTTCATAACCAGCCTTGTCACGTCGTCTACACAGATTTTCGTCCAACTCCATTGCAGCATTACCTTTTCCCTGCCGAAGGGGAAGGAATACATCTGGTCGTCGACGAGAAAGGAACGTTTAGAGAGGAGAACTTCCAGAAGGCCATGGCATCGATATCAAACAAAATGGGAGACGACCCTGGAGCTGTTGAGACGAAGGGTGGCAAGTCCTGGAAAGGAGGTGTCAAGGAAGGAAAGTCTGACATTTACAAGATCGTGAAGATGATTTGGATGAAAAAGTACAACCCTGTCATTGTTTTTTCGTTCAGCAAGCGTGACTGTGAGGCTCTTGCCATGAAGATGTCCAAGCTCGACTTTAATACTGACGAGGAGCGCGAGATGCTCACCAAGATCTTCAACAATGCGATCAGCATTCTGTCCGACGACGACAAAGAACTGCCGCAGATCAAGCACATCTTGCCGCTATTGCGTCGTGGTATTGGCATCCATCACTCTGGACTGCTTCCAATTTTGAAGGAAATTATTGAAATTTTGTTTCAAGAGGGATTTCTGAAAGTTCTGTTCGCGACGGAGACCTTCTCTATTGGATTGAATATGCCAGCCAAGACTGTTGTGTTCACGTCCGTGCGTAAATGGGACGGGAATGGGTTCAGATGGGTTTCTGGAGGAGAATATATTCAGATGTCTGGACGAGCTGGCCGTCGTGGTTTGGATGATCGTGGTATTGTGATTATGATGATTGACGAGAAGATGGAGCCTCAGGTCGCCAAGGGAATGGTGAAAGGTGTTGCTGATAGATTAGACTCTGCATTCCATTTGGGCTACAACATGATCTTGAACCTGATGCGCGTGGAAGGGATTTCGCCAGAGTTTATGCTGAGTAGCTCTTTTTTCCAGTTCCAAAACTCGATTTCCGAGCCAGAATTGAAGAAACAACTGGCCAAGTACGAGCAAGAGTTGGACTCGATTGTGATTGACGACATGGAAAATATCAAGGAGTATTACGAGCTCCAGAAGCAGCTCGATCAGTATAATGAAGATGTGCGCAAGATCGTTACTCATCCAGGAAACATTCTGCCCCACCTGAAGGGTGGTCGTTTGGTGGAGGTGAATATCAATGGAATGGACTATGGCTGGGCGATTGTGGTTGATTTCTCGAAGCGCAACAACAAGCGCAACCAAGCGCAATACAGCGACCATGAGTCATATGTGGTAAACGTTTTCGTGAACACCATGTTTGTCGACTCTCCGGTGAACCTAATCAAACCTTTCCAGGTGCAACTGGTGGAGGGAATTCGTCCAGCGAAAGAAGGAGAGGAGACGAGAAGTGAGGTGATTCCTATCACGTTGGACTCCATCAAAAAGATAAGTAGTTGCCGCTCAATTTTGCCGCAGGACATGAAGAATAGCCAGGCGCGTAAGACGTTGCGCAAGGCATTGAAGGAGATTGTCAAAAGACATCCCGATGGACTCCCTATTTTGGACCCCGTCACCAAAATGCATATCAAAGACGAGGAGTTCAAGGTTTTGTTACGGAAAATCGAAATTTTGGAAAGCAAGTTACACTCCAACCCTCTTGCGCAGTCGACTCGGCTCAAGGAACTGTACGACCAGTACTCGCATCGGATGAGCATTGTGGAGAAAATCAACGAGACAAAGAAGAAGATCAGTGAAGTGCAGTCTCTCATTCAGATGGACGATCTGAAGCACCGCAAGAGAGTGCTTAGACGGCTCGGATTCACCACACAGGATGACATTGTTGAGATTAAGGGCCGTGTTGCATGCGAGATTAGCACGGGAGACGAACTGCTGCTCACTGAGTTGATATTCAACGGAACCTTTAACGAGTTAGATCCCTCACAGTGCGCGGCCTTATTATCGTGCTTCGTCTTTCAGGAACGCACCAAGGTGACCCCTAGACTCAAGCCGGAGCTTGCTGAGCCGCTCAAAGCATTGAAGGAGATGGCTTCGAAGATTGCAAAAGTTTGCAGAGAGTGCAAACTGGAGATTGTTGAGAAGGATTACGTGGAGTCGTTCAAGCCGGATTTAATGGAAGTGGTTTATGCTTGGTGTCGAGGAGCCTCGTTCACGCAGATTTGCATTATGACGGACGTCTACGAAGGTTCGCTGATCAGAAGTTTTAGGCGTCTAGAAGAGCTGATCAAGCAGTTGGTGGACGCTGCCAGGACCATTGGAAACGTTGCCTTGGAGGAGAAACTAACCAAATCGGCTGAGCTGATCCACAGAGACATTGTTTCTGCTGCATCGTTGTATTTGTAGATAATAAATTATTTTTATGCTGCGATATCCATGATGTCGACCTGGGCCTCCGTATGGCCTTTCATTCTAGCAAGCTCTTGCTCAATTTTTTCCTTCCACACGTCCACGTTACGGGTGTACAGTTGTTCCAAAATCGCCATTTTCAACTTCCAGATTTCTGGGTTGTTGATATGCTTATACTCGTCCAGCAGTCTATTCATGACGGACGGCCACCGGATCAGCTGCTCCACCGTATGGTCGTACAGCGATAGTGCTCTGACAAGCTCTAGGAACGAGCTTGTAGACAGATTCAGGATTTTGGAAGGCGGAATGTCCAGTTTGGAAAAAGTCTCCTGCTTGCTAACCAGATTTTCAAATATTTGTATTGTGGTTGCAGTGAGAGGAAGTGTTTCGAGAAATTGCGTTCTTGAGGCTAACAGACTTGGATCAACGTTTGAAAGCAGAAACACAGAGGGCTCGTCGCTGTGCGTTATGGCGTGGTCTATGATCTTATATTGGCGATCGAACTCAGCAAATTTCGAGGCATCGAGTCTGCTCAGATTGGCAAGAAAAACCACCGGCTCGAGACTGAACAACGTCTTGATCTCGGGCACAAACGCGTCATCCACGTACAGGCGACAGATATAGCCAATCTGCTCGTTCAATTTATCTAGCAAGTCTAATCTGTCGAACCTAATAGTGTCCAGCAATTTGTTATAAAATGAAACCACATACGCATTGAGCAGCACGTCGTTGCTCTGAGCGAATTCTCTTTCTGGCATCAAATATAGATCATCAGGGAGGTCTTTAACAACAGGAAGAAGTTCTGAGCAGAGATCAAAACACCGCGAAAACACTTGTGGATCGCCCCTAATTTTTCTAAGCAGGTCTAGACACTCTTTGGATAATAGACGACGTTGCACGAGCTCGCCCTTCGCAAGTACCACTAGACTTCTTTCAATTGAACTCACCGTTTCTACAGTTGTGGCTGGGTCTGCCAGCAGGTTCAGCATTATTGAGATGAACGGCGTGTTGGCCACCAAATCGGGGGGAGTCGCCCTTGCCACGATATCGATGATTAGTATTTTTAGGTTCTCGTTATGACCCTGTAGACCTGAAATTAGCATCTCAAGTGAGAATTCCTGTACGATCGTGTCGAAGTGGTAGTGACTGATGATTTCGTTGAACAGGTCGATAGCATGACTCTTCCATTCCGCACTTGTCTTGTTAGAGCTGACTACTTGTATCACCTTTGATCCAAATGTCCGAAGGATCTGTGAGGACTCGTACAAGCTAGCGTCTTTGAGGATTAGCTTGGCTTGTTCAAATAGATGATGGTCTACGAGGTCAGACTCTGCATTATCCAAATGTTCGAGAATCTGCTGGATGGCTGCCATAGAGTAAAGTGTGTGTATATTTTAAAATTAAATTTAACTATTTTTTATTTATGATCCCAGAGGAAGTCATATTACAAGATCCTCAATTCAAAGAATCGCGGCTGGATTCTTTGTACTCAAACTTCAATCATTTGAAGGAGAATCCAGAGGGACTCGAAGCCAATGTAACAGCGTGGAAGTCACTCCTGTTGGACGCGAGAAAGAAATGTCCGGATCATTTCAAAGATAAAGTTGCCTTTGACTCAGATAGTCTGGCGGAGCAATTTTCGCTACCCTCAAAAGGCCTGGTTCCTAAGGGCCTAAACAAGGTAATTGACCAGCTAGTGCAAGAGAGAGTTCTTGTGCCATACTCGCAGTTTCAGCAAGACAAAGGTTTGCTGGGACGCGTTGTGGGGTGGATGTTTGGCCCGCGCTATCAGAGCGGCAACGACGATTCTGGACAGCTCAGGAAAGGTGAACGCTTTGTGATAAGCTCGGAACTGTCAAAATGGAGTCGTGAGTTAGGTTTGTATCTGAGCAATAACTCGCCGCTGGTGAAGGACCATCTGGTTGATCTCGCGTCCAAAGATCTAAGTCTCTCGCGGTTTGATGTTGAATGTTGTCTAACAAGTCTTGAGCGAGAACACAAGGTGGCGATAGAAGGCGATGTGGTGCGCGTTTTGGACGAGACCCAACAAGAAGTGCAACTCTCACCTGAGCAGGTGGAATCTATTGCAACTTTGAAATACTCTATTTACAAAATGACCCAGTACAACGACGAGACAGAAAAAAGGGTCCATGAGCTGGAGGCACGTGTGCGCGAATACGTGAAGAAGAACCAAATGATCAGGGCCAGATCTGAGCTCAAAATACAGAAAGCTTTGTCTGCAAAGCTGCAAAAATCCACCCAAGGACTTGAGAATTTGGTGCTGTTGCTCTACAAAATTGAAGAGAACAATAACAACATGCTGGTAGTGAAGACTCTGGAGTCCAACTCAAAGATTTTGAAGAGCATGAATGAACAGGTTGGAGACATTGCCTCGGTTGTTCAAGAGGTTCGCGAAGAGTGGGGCAAAATGGACGAATTGAGCGAGCATCTTGGCGCCATGACTACGGACGACAGTTCGATCGACGAGGAACTGCAGTTGCTGGAGAAAGAGGAGAAACAGAAGGTAGAAAAGGAAAGAGAGAAGTCCGCGGAGCCAGAGCCACAAAAGGAGGTCGAAGAGCCGGCCATTGTGGACGATGCCGAAGCGGACTCAGTGCTTCTCGAGCGGTTCAACAAATTAAAGCTACCCGCCAAAGACAGCGAGGAAGAAAAGCTAGAGAATCCATTGCCTGCGTGATCTATAAAATGACGACTCCGTTGAGCGGCAAGATGTACTGTCGAAGCTTGATGCCCGCCTCCTGGAATACCTTAGAGCTTAGTTCATCCATTGAATAGCTTTGGGAGTAGACCACTTCTTCGATGCCGCTCTGAACAATTTTTATAGAGCATGTGAGACAGGGACAGGTATTGCAGTACAGGACAGCGCTTTTTCCTATCCTGTCTCTACCTGCCTCTAATATGGCATTTTCTTCTGCATGCAGACACAAACAGGTTGACAAGCTGACTCCACATGAATCGCCAGCATTACATCTTGGACAGCCTCCCTCATTGCAGTTCTTTACGTTACGTGGAGTCCCATTGTAGCCTGTTGCTAAAATCCTGTTGTCTCTGACCAACACACAGCCGACTCTGCGTTTCATGCAGTTAGATCTCAGCGCAGCTAGATCTGCCAGCCTCATAAAATACGCGTCCCAGGACGGTCTGAGCCGTTCCTGGTTCAGAAGATTCAGATTTCGAAGTCTGTCATGAAACTCCTCGACCGTGTGCCCATCATTTATGATGCGTATCTCCGACTGGTCAAGAATTCGCAACATCTCACCATTATGACCAAATCTATACTCGTCAGATCGCAGTGCAAATTGTTCTAATGTGATGTTTGCGTTCGTTTTTCGAAGTCTTTCAAACCGGTTGATTAGAGACGCGTCGATAGCCACGTGGAGAAAAAATGGCCGTTTCAAGAGCGCCTGGAGAAACTTGTTGTTGGTAATGCATGTGAGGACAAATTTATCATACCAGTTTTTTGTCACAAAATCTATCAGCTCCAACTCAGTGTCGAATCTTTTGAATATGTGAAGATGGGCTTCGGCCGGCGATCCGTCCACCGTAATATATTTGAACCCATATTCGTTAACCAGAAATTCCGCCACTTCTGATTTGCCTGAATATAATGTGCCTGTGATGCCAATTAACATTAGCTTTTTCGTGTAGCGAAGTAGAGATTTTTCCCCAGGTTGTCCCGCTAAAGTGTGTTACGTAATCCGACAACTGGGATAAGGTTCTCTCTAAGTACACAAAGAGGAACAAGTACGCGCACCCCAAGCACATCGTCGTCTGTCAGTATCTCATTTATAAGGGCGCTACCAAGAATACCAGTACGATACACAAATTATAGGTGCGGAAGTCAGAGCAGCTCGGAGCCAGCATATTTTGATCAATATTTGTTTTCCATTTATTTTATTTATGCTCGACGATTTGGTGTTGTCCCGCTGCCAGGGCGCATCCGGCGATTTGATTAGCTGGTCGACAGACGGGTATATTTCACTGCCCTTCCGCAAGGAGTTTTTTATTCTAGCACCGAAAAGCTCTGATGAGATCTCTGAAATATCGGATGTTTTCAATTTGACACGGCTAGGGGGTTCGATCTCTGAACTGCCAAATGCACTTAATGAGACCGTTTGTACCGACGAGGAGATATGTGTGGGTCAATTGCAGGATCCTGCAACCACCAGCGTAGTGGAAGCGCGCTGGTCGGCTTCGGGGGTAGGAGAAAATAAACAATGCGTATTGAGTCTTGTCACAAATACTGGAAACGCGTTCATTCTTGATCAAGATGGGTTAAACAACTGGGAAGTACGCCACAACATAATAGACGCTCTAAAAAAGGATGAAAACATTGATTTGCAACGAATTGTCAAGTATTCACAGCTGAAACGGCTTCGAGTGAAATCGATTGGCTGGTTTCACCATCTGCATCGCTCGTTACTCAAGGCCCCAGTGTGGCCGTTGGAGGTCTCTTCCACGTTTGTTTTATGCACGGAGCACAACAGTGCCTGGATTTACCGCATGGGCGCTTCCCTCTCGCGATTGCTTGAGATACAGCTGCCAGCTACCAAAGTACGGAAATGTGAGGTCTCAGACTGGACGAAGAACGGGGACTCCTTGGAGGCGTTTGTAGTCTTTGAGCTGGTCACAAACGAGCTGGTAGCTCAGAAAATAGAGTACAACAAGGAATTTGTCGCAAAAGAACAATTCAGCATCCGTCCTCCGTCCCCAATTCTTGTCTCTCAATTCGCTCTCTCCACATTCAATGGCAATTCCTACTGTACAATAACGTCGGATATCTTGCAATGTGTCCAGCTTTCCACAGGCAAAACGCTGTCGCACCGGCTTTCCTCTGTCGCTTCCATTTCCTCAATTGTCCAGAAAGAGAACTTCATTATTCTTTCCAACAGCCATAAAGACTTGATTTTCGGTGATGTGGACTGGTATAGGGAAGAAATCCACCTTTATGAGCACGACTATCGCCGCATGATACAATACGAGCACCCGCTTGCTGCCAAGGTAAACGAGCTCAATAAAGTTCGGCCATTCCGTATAATGGCATTATCTTATAACCCCACCAAAGACTTCCTTGCTTTGATCCATGCGCAGCGGTCGCAAAGTACTATAGACTCCCGGAACATCTCGCTCAAGGAAGACTATTCTCTGGCAATCGTTCCTATGAGCAAGCCTGTCAGTCTCCAACTCTCAAGTATCAACTACAGTCCCTCTTACATTGTGCAAATGTGCGACCTGTGGCCTCATGAAAATCTCAAAGACATCAAATTTGAGGCGCAATCAGCACCGGTACTTCCCTCCGACTTGGACCTCGCACTATCTGAGCTTTACCTGTCCGAGCAGATACAGGGCATGCGACTGGCAAATCTCCTGCAACCGCATTCCTTCGACCAAATTCTACTTAGAGTCCTTGCTGAAGCCGTGGTCCAGCATATCTCAGCACACCGCCCGCAGCTGGACGATTGCGACACGCTGCTGTACAATAACTACCTACAGTTTCTTGGTCAGCCTCCCCTAGCAACAGAAAAAACCGTTACACTCAACATCCCAGGACTCAATGCAACCGAGACGTTTTCGTTGGATGCGCCATTCGACCGCGACACCATAACCTCAGAGCAGAGCCATACTTGGCTACGCTGCTCGGCTACGTTGCTGCCACTGTTCACGACGAAACTGCTGGTGTGCGAAACCTCTGGAAAACGGATCATCTCGCCAGCGTCTCCTCATCTGGGGCCATTGACCAGACAGGTTCTGGAAGGACTACAGATTTGTTTTTTCAGTGGAGGCAGATGGATAAGAAGGTGAAAAATCTCGGAAAAATAATATAGAATGTTATAGATCTTATTTAATTTGATGCCCTCGCCCGTGTTCTTTTCGCACCCGCCTCCGGGGTTTTCTATTCTCTCCATCTTGCGAGGTATCCAGCTGTCTCTGATCGGCTCTTACCGAGCGGCCTTGAACCCGAACCTGCTGAACACCAGGTACTACTCTAAAGCTCTCAACATAATGAAATGGTCCATAATACTCCATGTGATAATGAATATTCCACTGATTGCAGCCACTATCTTCCTCCGATTTCTGGAGCTTTTTCTACTCTCGCACGAGACTGCGGCGCTAGTGCTAGACAAGCTCAAGTTCTTCCAGATGCATCTTCTCAACATCAACCCGTTCCTGATTATGTCGTTCAGGTTCTTCACCAACGACTTGGACGATGTGTATTTCGAGTCGCTTCGTTTTGCAGACAAAGTGTACGCTCAAAAACATCCAGATAAACCAAAAACATACGCAGCCAACTTAGAGCATTGCGAAAAGTACATGAAGACTGTCGCTCCCGACCCTAGACCTCAGACACCTTCGTATTTGTTGCAACAGATCAATTTGCTGCAATCTAGATTCATGAAAACCAGCTGGTTGTCCGAGGTGACAAACTTCAACGGGTTCGCTGAATTCGCCGTGTCCTACATCTACAACACCGGCTTGTCTATAATACTCTTCTTCCTAGCCAAGACGCCCTATGTGGGTTCTCTTGTGTTCCCGGTGGCCACATTCAGGAACCTCAACAGGTCTATAGGAACGTTCTACGCACTTTTGGTAGTGTTTATTACGTTTCTTCTACCGGAAACATATTCCTTGTTTCTGCTGAACACCATCTTCGGCTCGAAACAGCTCATGATGCTTCTGCTGAGACCGTACTTCAAGTGTCTGCCTTTCAACTTTCAGCAGCGCGAGCAGTGGTACCTCTCAAGGATAGGCTGTCTCTACGGGTTCAGTCTCATGTTCTATTTGTTGCTGAGACTGCCTATTATCGGCCTGCTGGTTTACGGTGTCGCAGAGGCAGCCACGGGCCATCTCACCACCAAAATCAGCGATCCACCTCCAAACATCACAGGCCCTCTTCTTCAGCGATGGGCGCAGGAACAGTGTTTGTGGAACAAGGAGTACTATGACGAGATCAACGATATCATGGGCGATATCGAGCCAACCATCCCTGGAACATTTAAAGAACGCACTGCATGATAGACTAGGACGCATTTTCTTCCTGACGTAGACGTCTCACCACCTCCGGGCTGTTTGAGTTGGCAAAGCTCGAGACCTGGTAGCCTTTTCCGCCAAAGATCTTCAGCAGCAGCGGCAGCAGCACAAGAGAGTGGATCGAAGCCAGCACGATCAGGCTGAACCACATGCGAAAATAGTAGATCTGGAATATTTTAGACCGTGTGAAGCCTAGGACAACAATCCCAATCAGTTTCGTCAACGTGATCCCGCTCAGAGTCGAGCCCCCAATGAGGATCAACGCATTGTACGCTCTCGAGAAGGAGTCGGACTTGGCATCGTCCTCGGTGAAATTGAACGCCTTCACCAGATGGATGGAAAATTCCACTGACAGGCCCAGACAGATCAATATGTTGACCAGAGAAACGGCATTCAACGAGATACCACCAATGGCCATTGCTCCACCAATGTTGACAAGGATTGAGACAATGTTCACCACGAGAATCGCCGAGTTCCGGAACGAGCCAAGGAGGAACGAACTCGTCACGTAGACCAGGATCAGCGCCGAGACGAGTAGTCTGAATGTCAGTGAAACGATCGTCTCGTATTGGGTAAAGAAAATGTAGAATGGGGAGTATGCAAAGATGTCTAAGTCCAGACGCGATTTGATTTCCTTGACTATGCGCAGGGACTGGTGATATGCATTGATAAAGTCGCTTTGAGACCTCAGCGGCACGTGCGACGTGCGGAATGCGGACCGCACAATTGCACCGTTTTCGTCCTGCAAAATTGAGCCGGAGTACGGAGCTTTTCCTCCCAGCGGGCACGGGTCAGACGGTGACTCGATCCACTGATTGAAAAATCGTATGAAGGTGTCATTCTCGGGGAACCCTTCCATCTTAAAGCTCCATTCTCTATCCTCGTAGCAGACAGCACATTGTCTGGAGGGCATGTTTGGCGTACAAAACTCGGACTCGTTCGACTTTTTCAAACGACAGCAGTCTGTGAGATCAGGGTTGAGCCATAGCAGGAAGTCATCTATCCAGCTGCTAACAGGGTCGTTAACGGTGCTCAGTTCCCCGCGTTTATACTCCTGCTCCATCATGTTCACCAGAGAGTACTCGTCGCAAGTGGTGAATCTTCCGCAGAGCTTTTGCTGATTCTCCAGTTTTGTGGCGTCCAGCGAGGACACAACCATGAATATCGGAGGCCCCACCTCAAGATAATCGTAGACAGCGTTGAAGTAATCAATCAGATAGGAGTCGGACGGGATGGCTATACGTTGGTCGAATCCAAGCTCGATTCCTGGCAGCAACGACAGGGACAGACCCAGTAGCAGTGCGAAAAAAGCTAGGCTCCATTTAACCACCCTGCGGTCAAACAACAGCGGAGCATAGTAATTTCGCACGAACTTGTTGAAAACGTTGTCGTTGGAGTATTCGAGCAGCTGCGACAAGCCTTCCTGGTTGTCCGGAGTGTCTTCAGGCAGCGAGACCGGAGTGTAGTTTCCGTCCAGCTTAATAAACGGTAGACAATCCAGACGCAGGTCTTCGACGCGTTGCTGGTCCAGTGAGAGCACAGAAACGAACGCGGTAAGCTGCAGCGCCGAATTGAACACGACAGCGAGGGCGCAGTAGAGCGCAAAGTTCTTGACGGCAGGCATCCCGACGGAACTGGCAAGAAGGAAGCAGATGAACTGGCACGAGGTACTGAGGACGATGCTGGGTCCAATCTTGGCCATCGTCTTGGATATGCGCACATGGATGTTGTCGTTGTTGTAGTTGAGATGGTTGCAGTTATGGAGCTCATTGGTGATGAGAAAGATATTGTCTACGCCGATGGCTAGGACGAGGAACGGAATGACCTCTGCAATGATGAGCGTCGACTTGAGGCCGAACAGACTCCAAAATCCAGCCGATGCAAATACCGAGAGCAGCACAATAAATATACCCACGAGACCGAGGCCAAAACGTGTGCGGATCAGAACTGCAAGCGGTGAGCCGGACTCGACGTTCATCTGTTGCTTCTGGCCGCCGCTGCCCAACGCAATCGACGCGTACGCGAACATTACCAGATACGAGATGAGGACGATGCGGATATCGCTGTTGGTCGACTTGTTGAGCTCCTTCTCGAGGGAGAGCTCGGTACTGAAGCTGATGACGAGGCCATGGTCACGCGCCTCGACCTGCAACTCGCTGAGATATTTCTCCAACACGGCTTCCCACGCCAGCGAGTTTTTGATCTGAGGATCGTGTGGGTCGTTGTTGTTGTTGAGGAGCAGCGTGACCACCAGCGCCTTCGCGGACATCACCGAGTCGCTAAAGCCGCCAAACACAAGCTGCGGCCTGAGGGGCTGGCCGAACGAAGGCAGACAGTTGACAGGCGAGTTTGCGCAGTCCTTGATCTTGGTCTGCCACGAGCTCTCGGGCAGCTGGCCGATGTCGCCGTAGAAGTACTGCGTGAAGGACTCCAGCGCGCAGGTGTCTCCCAACGGCTTGAAACACAAGTCTTCGTACGCGACAGTCGTATTATCCACCTGTGCTGTCAACGCAGCAATTTCTTGCTCCTTTGCAAACCACCATTCGATAGCTCTGTAGTTCTGGAGCACAGAGTCACCGCTAGCATTGGCAACAAAAATCTGCTGCGTCCGGTAGAACGGACCAAAACTCTCGTCGTACACCTTGCGTTCGAGGTACGAGGCGGACTTTGGGCTGACCCAGAGGTTGACCGGGTTAGTCTCTAGCTGGGTCATGAGCACAAACAGCGAGAGCAGAACAGACGCGCCGACCGCTAGGCCGATTACCAGCCACGGCCTCTGTGAGCACTTGAGGCCTAGCTTGGCAAACCATCTCTCCAGCACATTGTTCACAATGTACGAGTCCCTGGCCACATAGTGGTCGAAATTGTCGAACTGATCGCCGGAACCCTCGAGCAGCTCGGTGTCAGAGCCGGCCAATGCTGTAGACTCAAGTTGGTCGAGGAACAGCGATTGTGACCGCGTTCGCGCCACGGCCACAGCGTAAAGCCCGAGATACAAGGTGAGGCCGAGCGAGTACACCAAGATGACCGCGAATGAGAAGCACGGGAGCACGCCAACCCGACAGGATTCCTGTCGTTTGAGCTTCGGCAGCGCGGGACACGAGCCGGGACAGTCTGCGCAGGCGCACCTGTAGTTTTCGTCTTCGTCGTCGCAAGCATGGAATGACAGCGCCAACGACGCCAGGCCGGTCTCGTTATGGGTGCGGAAGTTGATTTGGAATGGCGAGCCGCCCAGCATCGGCTTCTCATCGCCCAAGAACTTGAGAAATTGCGAGTAGTTCTTGGCTCCTCCTCCTATAAGATCCATAGCGTATCCGTTAGTGGCACTGAACTTGATGTTTTTGCACGAATCGTAGAACTGGACAGCCATGGCTGTGTCCACCTGCACGTCAACCTCCGCCACAACTGGCGAGCCCGACAGGGACGTACCGGTACGTGTCACGTTGACAAACGTGGACTGGTTTGCGGAACACGTGAAGTGGCAAAACAGCTGGAAGAAGTTATCCTTGCAGGCTGGACACGAGCTGATCAGGGGCTCTGCTTTGTGGAGCTGTGTCTGGAGATCGTTTAACTGGTCATTGTCACAACAGGCATACTTCTCGTCTGCCCAACTGTCGCCGCAAACAGACACCAACAACTGGTGGTCCTGTGCGCTCAGCAGCGGCGCTGCCGAGTTGTTCGGGGCTGGTAGGTTGCCGCCAAAAAGCGACTTCTTGCCCCCGGAGCCGTACATGGCACACACTCCGGGAGAGTGCACGGCCTGCGCGACTGCAAGAAGAAGGAATATAACGAGCATTAAAAAACAATTTTGACTACATCTGCGATTTAGGCCTCTAAGACCAGTCCAGCAATTTCCCTCCACAGCATCTTGATGAGTATCTTATGGGTGTGCGTGGCCAGAACCTTATATATTCAGGCCTAGACCCTGTCATGACTTTTGATCTTTTTTCATGACGTATTCGGGTGTGAGGATACCCCACAGATGGCCCCGGACGGCAGTATCAGCGCTATTTTGAGATAGATACAGAATGCGGGACATGACCTTTTTTTTGCGTGTGTATAAAGGAAGCTTAATCGCAGTCTTCAAGCACAGCGCAGCTGGTATATCATATAACTGGGTATCACATGCTGATTGTCAAATATAAATACCCCACGATAAGTTTTTCTCCTCCAATGTTGAAGACCCTACGGATGACTGTGAGACACAAATCCGGAACCGCAAAAGGCTCACTGTTCAAGTACCAGGACCAGCTGCCATCGCTGCCGGTGCCGTCTCTCAGCAAGACGCTCGAGCGGTACAAAAAGTCCATCCAACCGTACTATATGCGCGGAGCAAGCGACCCTTATCTGCGGTACTGCTCTGTGATCGACGACTTTGCGAAGACACAGGGCCCGAAGCTCCAGCAGAAGCTCGAGCAGTTTGCCGCGGACAAGCGCAACTGGCTCTCGCATTGGTGGGACGATTATGCGTATCTTACTTATAGGGACCCTGTGTCACCGTTTGTGTCCTATTTTTTTCACCACAAGGAGCTCAATTCCAAAATTGGCAAGGACCAGGTCACCAAGGCGGCATGTCTTGCATCAAAGACGCTGGAGTTCATGGAGGCCATCGAGACACAAACTCTGGAGCCCGAGCTGATCAAGAACAACCCATTTTGTATGGAAAGCTTCAAGTGGATGTTTAACAACTGCAGAGTGCCGGAGCCAGACAGAGACACAAACCCACGCTTCAGTCCCGAGCAAAACAGATATATGATTGTTATTGCAAACAACAGGTTTTACAAGCTGTTGCACCATGTGGACGGAGAGCGCGTCGGGCTAGCAGATCTCGCCGCCAACATACAGGCCATCAGGACACACGCAGACACGCTGCCTCCGGTGAAGAATGCGGTCGGCGTGCTCACATCCACCGACCGTGATGTGTGGGCCACAAACTATGCAGAGCTTGTGAAAAACCCGGTTAACAGGCAGTCGTTGCAGGCAATTCAGGCGTCGTCGTTCGTGCTCTGTCTCGACGACGATTATCCAATGACGATCGAGCAGCAGTCGCGCAACGCGTGGCACGGAAACGGAACCAACAGATGGTTCGACAAGCCGGTGCAATTCTTCGTTTCTCGAAACGGCACATCAGGGTTCCTTGGTGAGCACTCCAAGATGGACGGCACTCCGACTCTGAGGATGAACGACTGGCTCGTGCGCGAGCTGGAAAAGATGCAGCCTCCGGAGGAGACGTACAGCACACAGCTCTTCCGAGAACTACAGTTCGACGTGTCGGCAAAAACACAGACCGCTATTGAGAACGCCAAGGCAAGTTTTGACAATACTGTCAACGCATTGGACCTGCGAGTGTGGCAGTTCCACGGGCTGGGAAAATCGCAGATCAAGTTGTTCAAGGCGTCTCCCGACGCGTTCATCCAAATGCTCATTCAGTTGGCCTATTACAAGTACACGGGCACTGTGAGACCCACTTATGAGTCTGCGTCCACGAGAAAGTATTTTGCAGGCCGCACAGAAACGTGCCGGTCGGTCTCCAACGAGTCGTTGCATTTTGTGAGAACATGGGAGGACGTTTCGACTACTAAGGAACAGAAAATCGCGGCCTTCCGCGACGCTGTGTCTGCGCACGTCGAGTATATCACTGCTGCCTCTGATGGTCGCGGAGTCGACAGACATCTGTTTGGTCTTTCGCAAATGTGTGAAGAGGAGAAACACGACTTTTTCAAAGATCCTATCTTTGCATACTCCTCGTATTGGTACCTGTCAACTTCTCAACTCAGTTCGGAACAGTTCAACGGGTACGGCTGGGCGCCAGTCGTGCCAGAGGGTCTTGGCCTTGCCTACATGGTAAACAACGATTGGCTGCATGTGAACGTGACAGTGTTCAAAAACAACCAGCTAGGGCTCGAGGCCGACAAGATGGCATATTACCTTGGTTTGGCAGCCCGCGAGCTCAAAGAGACGCTCACGAGCGAGACCATCAAGGCCAAGCTCTAGAATCAAGTTCCCAGTATTTCATAGATGAAAACATAGTCGCTTGCTTTGCCCTGCCAGCCCCTGTTTCCACTAGAGCTCACCATAAAACGACACGTAGGGTCCACGTAGAGATCGCTCAAGATGCCGCCGTTGTGTCCGGGGACAATCATGAACGGTATTTTCTTCCTCTTTTTCGACGGCTCGTCTGACTGCGCGCTGTTGGAGAGCCGCAGGTCGTAAAGTCGAATATTGTCTTGACAGCCGCAAAGCAGGTAATTATCGTTTGGTAGCGTTTTGACCACGCTGATGGGGCCCGACGCATGAGGAAACTTGATCTGCTGCTTGACCTCGCTCGTTCGCCGAATATCGTATTCCTCCACCACAGCGTTGCGTCGGCCCACGTAGATGGAGTTGCCGTCATTCGACCATACAGCAGACATACACCACGGCGTGGACCCTGGCAGTATGCCGATGGTCGAAACGTTGTTCGACGCTGTCGGCAGCCGCGAGTCCCACACATTGACGGTTCCGTTGACCGCCGACGAGAGGAACACGTGATCTGACCGCTGGATTGAAGCAGCTAAACCGGTCTGGGCAGCATCGTCCTGGATCTTCTTAATGTCCTGTTTAGTCGAGTCGCGTTCTTCCGGCTGCTTCTTGGTGTCGTCGTCGTCGTCGCCAAACAGCGAGTCCATGTCGTCGTCCCCCTGGCTAATAGGTAGGTCCACTCCGCCAACAGGTCTATATTCTATGTGCGAAATCTGTCCTCTGGACTCTTTGAACAGATTGATGGTCTTGCCCGTGTTGAGATCCCATTCGAGAATTTTCATGTCCCAGGAGCCACTCAAAAAGCGTTTTTCGTCGTTGTTGAGCTGCAAACACGAGACGGTGTCGCTATGCGAGTGCTCAGACTTTCCGTGCTTGAAATAATACTGGATAGCGCCCTCGTTGAAGCGCACGCTCTGGAGAGTGATTCCGCCGCTCTTCAGCCCGCTTAGCAGCCAATGCGACTCTGACTGCACCGCCAGCGAGTACACGGGAGACATGCGCGGCTCGAAGGTGGTAATTGCCGTGTTAACAGGTTTTTTGGTCTTCGCCTTAGAGTTTTTCAGCTGCTCGGAAGCCAGCTCCGTCAGTAGCTCGTCCTTGTAGTACGGCTGCTCGTTCTCCCAGTAAGAGCAAAGCATTCCTCCGTACGAAATGGAGTCCACCAATTGGTGCTTCTGCGCAGATGTGAGCGGTGACTTCCCTTCGACAGACCCAAATAGGTCGAATTTTCGAATGAAGCCGTCCTCTCCGCCGGTGAAAAGCCACCGTGGACCCTTGGTAAGCGCAATTGAATGAACCGGTGATGAGTATGGAATTGCCACGATGGGGTAGATCTCCAGCACGTTCAGCTTGCGCGCACGCTCTATCAACGACTGTCGCACGCTGACAGCTGGTTTCTCCTCTGCCGGTTTTTCTGCTGGATTATCTGTCGCATTCTCGTCAACCTCAGCAACGGGTTGTTCCTGCGAAGGCTCGTGCTCGTCGACGTCCATTTCTGCTTCGTCGTCGTCCCCGTCCCCGTCTTCTTCCTCATCGTCGTCGTCAACCCCTTCCTCATCATCTTCCTCCTCGTCTTCCTCCTGATCATCGGGCACAGACGGCTCGTCGACTTCTTCTTCTTCTTCGTCCTCTTCCTCGTTCAAGTCGATATCCTCGTCGAATATGTCGTTAGAGTTCATTAGACAAAATAAATCGATTTTTTTTTTGTTTCAATGTCAATCTACACAGAGGATCTCTGCTACACCTTCCCTTCCAAGAAAGTCGGGCTTTACGACATCAACCTTGACATCAAACCCAAATCGCGTGTTCTGTTGGTCGGGCCGAACGGGGCCGGGAAGTCGACTCTGCTGCGTGTCCTGGCAGGTCAAAAACTCGTTAAGCAGGGCAGACTGTTACTCAACGGTAGAGACCCGTTCAAGTTGGCCTCTGCCGGCAATTCGGGCATCATCACGTACCTGGGCACTGAATGGGCTTCTAACGATATCACGAAGCGAGATATTCCCGTCACAGTGCTCATCGACTCTGTCGGAGGAACCAACTACAAAGAACGCAGAGATCTGCTAGTTAATATGCTGGACATCGACATCACCTGGAGGATGAACCAATGCTCGGACGGAGAGCGTCGCAGAGTTCAGCTGTGCATGGGACTGCTCAAGCCGTGGGATTTGCTGCTCCTCGATGAGGTCACCGTGGATCTGGATGTTTTGGTGCGTTCGCGGCTGTTAGCATTTCTGCGTCAGGAAACGGAGCAACGAAATGCCACCATCGTGTACGCCACGCATATTTTCGATGGTTTGGGCGACTGGTCGAGCGAAATCATCCATCTTCGCGGCGGGTGCATTGTCGCCAAGCATTCGATGGACACAGTGAAGTACAAGGACAGTGAAGACGCAGTGCTGGAGACGGAGCTCGCCGTGGAGGTACCGAAAACAAGATCGATATATCCTCTGGCACTGAACTGGCTTGAGCAAGACCTTCATCTACGTGGTGAGCGCACAGAGGATAGAACCCGTCCAAAGTACGAGGATTTGTCACAGCTCGCAAATAACCAGTACTATGACGATAAGGAGAGAGTGACGAGTTACTTCAAGACTACGAGGAAGATTTAGCTGATGTGCACGACCACGATAAAAAAAAAATTAGAGCTTCGTTGATTATTCGTTATGGTAGAATTCGTCTCTGACAAGACCCGGGGCCGGGCCGAACAGGGGCTAAATGCAGTGCTAGCAAGACATCTTCCAGGAGCCGATACGCGTGAGAAGAAGCGTGGCGGTGCAGCAGCTATTGCACAGGTGAGGAAAAATATGGACCACTGGGACGCAAATAGGCACGTTGCCGCTCGCGAGCGCTTGAAAACGGACAAGAAACGGAACGCAGCCATTCGAAAAGCCAAGGAAACGGAACGCCGGGTTGAGAAGCTGGCCAAGTTGCAGGCGGGTGACATAGAAGAGGTGGAAAATGCCATTGCAGAGAACGTGCGAAAAGTTAAATCGTGGGAGCCCAGCAACGCAAAGGAGCTACGGCAGCTAGAACTCAAGATTATAAGGCTGCGCAATAAGGAGATTTCGCGGCGCAAAAAGGTTAGGCAGAGCAAGCTCAAGAAAGATCAGTTCCAAGCTAAGGTTAAGAAGGGACTCATTTCTGTGCCAGGACTTACTCCAGGACTTGCTCCTGTGGGGGAAACTGGTTCGAGCGACGACGAGGTGGAGCTGGATGGGGACGACGTCCAGCTGAAGGACGATTACGACGAATATAACTAAAAGTAATATTTCATTATGTACAGCACGGAAAACGTTATTTTTCGTTGGCTTTTTCCAGGGGGACCCCACCATTCTCGAAAGGCGCCTCTTTGCGTGCCTCATCCAGCATCGGCTTTATTCCCTGTTTCTGAAGGTGGATATCTATGCATTCTTTGTAGTCGGCCCAGAGGTCCTCACATTCGTTGTAAACGCTCTTGCCCTTGAGGAACTTTTCTGTATACCAGTAGTTGAAGCAGGCATCGTATTTTTGCTTGAGATCCGTACACTCGGGAGCAAATGAAGTTGACATCAGATTACCCATGGTAACAAAAGGTTTAAAAAACGGACGAGACGAGAATCGACTCTGCGACGGCGACGCTGCACCGACCTGGAAAAATGATTTGAAAATAAATTACCACGCGAACGCGTACCATGTCTCGGAGATCGTTTTATTTCTCATCCTCTTCATCCACGCGGTCCCAGGAGTTGGAGCAGCTCAGCAAGATCGAGCAGGAGATTACGCTGACATTGCAAGAAATTGACAAAAATCTTAGCGTATCGAACAGCATTATCAACGAGAGCGTGATACCGCGATTAGCAAGGTTCCGCCACAGCAGTAGCAAGATCTGGAGCAACGTGGAGTTTTGGAAGACCTTCTTTGAGAACAGCGCGAATGTTGAAATCACCACGGAGGAGGCCGACAAGATGGCTATGCAACAGGAACAGGAGCCTGCGGTCGAGCCGACTCTGGCCGCGACAAATAACTCGCAGTACAATGAGATCAACCAGCGATACAAAAAGCATATTGACAACGAGGCAAACGAGACGTCAACAACAGCTACAGACACGGTTTCTCTATGGAAAGAAGGTACTCGCAAGCGGTTGGCAAGCTCCACGCCAAATAGGAAACCGGGACTCGACAACGACTCGAGCAGCTTGGAGCCGGCTGTACAGCTGCGGTCCGACGACGTGGAGCGCGAGCAGGCCGAAAAACAATCACATATTCCTGACGAACTGACGACTAGTAATATTTTCGACGCGTCGACGGTGCAGCTGCCGGAAACACAGTGGAAACTGACCAAGAGCCCCAAAAAAAAGACTTTGAGCCCTGTGCGAAAGAAGCAGAAATCAATAGCTACGCAGTACGATTCGTCGCCTATCGAGGAGCCGCCTGTGCTCAAGTCAGCTGTCTACTTATCGCCCGCTCGAAAAGGCTCGCGGAGCCCGCACAAGGAGAACGACGACGATCAGCGGTTCCCGAAGTCCCCGAAGTACGGAGCTGGGGGACGACTGCTGCGCAACACCAAAGGCACAGAAATCGCTCTTAATTTTGCCCGGTCGGAGCTGGCCTCGACGACGGCAGACTTTTCCTACCAGACAGCGCCGCTGCCCGGCGTTTCCGGTGCTAGCAATGACTATGGGCTTAGTTCGTCGGTATTAAACCAAGAGTCCACGACAATGGACGAAGCTCCACAACTACAGTCGCAGCTGCCTGAAAAAACGCCTGAGATCGCGTCGTCGCCGATCAAAGATCCCGAGAACCCATTCATTGAGTAGTGTATATTAGCCAGAATAAAATGCACAGGTCGCATTTTTTTCGATAAATTCTTCCATTCTTATTTCCGAACTGAAATTTTCAAATCGGCTAAGGATCATGATCCGGTGTCCGCACGCTTCAGAGTTGTGAATAATACGTTGCTATAAAGAGTGAGAACAGTACCATCTCTAGAAAAGTTCTCTTCACGGCTGCCCTGTGTCCGCGTCGCTGACTGCAGCCTACTACTATACATATCGCTTATTCTAATGCCTGGTTTCAAAATACGCCGAAATCCAAAAAATGTGCTTAATTGGCTAGGGATTCCAGGAGTGCTATTTCACATTGTGGTGATGGTGGCGGTGACTCTTCTGTACGTCGAGTACTCGCAGAACAAACGGATACTGGCCGATGCCGCGAGAATTGTCTCCGCTCCGTTTGTCTTGGAGTCCGACCCCCATGACAGATTCCAGCCGTTTAATCTCGGCTCGCTTATTGCCGTCATGGCCCTTACTCTGGCATTTTTATTCCTTTTAGGTTAATACGCGTTAATCTTATGAAGAATGATACCTGATGTGGTGCAAGGAGTAAACTTCACTGATACGCTTTAGGCGACAGAATCACGACAAGTTTTGTTGGATCCAGATGACGGCAGACTACAAGACTGTCATCAGACAGAAGCACGCATCCAACCTAGACAAGATCCCAGCCGAGTGGCGCCTCAAACACATCCCTAGCCCTGAAGAACAGCAAGAGGTCGAGCCATACATAGAGCCGTTCCTATCTTCGAAAGAGCTGTGGATTACTAATGTTTCTGCTGTTGAGCTCCTGAAAAACATCCAGTCCGGGCAGCTCTCTGCTTTGGAGGTCTGCGAGGCATTCTGCCACCGATCTGCGCTTGTTCACCAGCTCACTGATTGTCTGATTGAGATCTTCTACGACAGAGCCCTGCAACGTGCTAGGGAACTAGATGCATATTTCCAGAGAACCGGCAAGATCGTGGGCCCTCTGCACGGGATTCCCATTTCTTTGAAAGACCAGTTCAATCTGAAGGGCATCACCACCTCACTAGGATACGTGGCTCCCCACATATCTAAGGAATTAGAGTGCATAGTCTCACAGAAAAAGCCAGACGAAGAGTCGCTTCTTGCTCGCATTCTGTACGATGCGGGCGCAGTTTTCTATGTCAAAACGACCGTTCCGATGGCAATGTTTGGCAGTGAGACATCGTCGAACCTGGGAATCACTAAGAACCCGTTTGACAGACGCAAGTGTCCCGGTGGCTCCAGCGGAGGGGAAGCAGCTTTGTTGGCCGGAAAAGGCTCCGTGATTGGCATGGGAACCGACATCGGTGGGTCTATTCGTGGCCCTTCTGTGCAGTGCGGCCTCTTCGGACTAAGACCGAGCTCGAACCGGTTCCCGTATCTGGGAATTTCCAATTCGTATCCAAACCAGTCTATTGTGCCGTCCGTGGCAGGGCCGATGTGTCGGTACTTGGAGGACATGGAGTACGTTTCTAAAGTTGTTTTCGACGCTCAGTCATGGTTTGAGGATGCGAGAGTGCCTCCTATTCCGTGGAGAATTGTTGGTCTCGAGGCGGTAAATGTTGGCTTCATGCACTGGGACAGGATCGTCATGCCGCATCCACCAATTCTGCGTGCTCTGAAACATGCCAAGGCATCTTTGCAAGAGAGCGGTGTCGAGTGTCTTGACGTCGAGCCTCCGCTCAACCACGCCGAGATGGCTACCTTTTTGACCGACATCTACACCTGCGACGATTTCGCAGAGATCAAAAGATTTGCTGCTCTTGGAGGTGAACCGTTGCCGGATCTCCTTGTCAGGATGTTCCATCTGAACGGCCAGGTTTCCGACCTCGAGGATGTTTTCAAGAAAGTCGGGCAAAAGTATCAGTACCAACAAACGTACGACAAATTTTGGAACGATACCGCCAAGCACACCAAAAATGGCAAACCAGTAGATTGCATCATCATGCCGGGCTGGGCCTGTACCTCGTGGAAGAATGGAGAAAACCACAAAACTGCCAATAGCTACACCAGATTCCTCAATGTCTTGGACTATTCTGTGATCACGCTCCCTGTTTCTCACGTGACCGACTCGGACGAGCCGTTCGAGAGGACCGACTTTGCAGGGGAGATGGACAAACTGTGCTGGGAATATTACGACAAGGAGTTCTATCGTGGCATGCCGATCGTGCTGCAGCTCGTTTGTCGCAGATACGAGGAAGAGAAATGTATTGCGTTGGCAAAAAAGTTGCTGCCAATAATTAGAGATTCATAGAACTACCTCTCTATTTATACAATGTTTAAACTCCCATAGCAGTCGAAATCCTTATAAAACAACTAACATAACGCTATACACGCCATCCGATAGCGATCTAGTTCATCATTTGGTCAGTCCCGTTCTCTTCTTGAGGATGGCTTCCTCTGTACCGTATTCTCTGTCGTCCTTCTCACCCTCCAACTCAGACCGGATCTTGTCCGTGTTCTGGGTCTGTTTGGCCCAGTATTTTTTATCTTTTTTGGTCTGCTTGCTGAACAGCTCTTTGTCTGGCTTCCTGTAAGATCCGCCCAGTCTGTCCCAGAGAGTGGTAAACTGGCCGTAGTTGTAGTTGAAGTACAGGTGGTGGATGGTGTGGCATGCAGCTCCGTTCACAACCGGGTCATCTGACATGTACTCCCCGTCGTGGATCATGACCGTCCAAAAATTCACAAACGTAAACAGTAAAAGGTATGAAATTTTGTGGAGAGGAAACAAGAATGGATACCAGTGGTAAGGCAGCGACTGCGCATAGCCGTCGACCGGATGGAACGCGTGAGATGCGAAGGGTGTGCAGACAATCCATTTGTGATGAGGCTTGTGCAGCACTTTGTACACGGACGGCCAGTGCAGCCACCTATGGATGAAGTAGATGCCGCAGTCGGTGAACATGATGAAGGTGGGAATCTGGAGCACTAGGGCCCGCCATCCACCGGTGGACTCGTTAACGTCATAATATAATTTCGAGTGGCCGTGCAGCTCGAGCAAGAACCAAGGGATCGTGAGGATGACCATGACCGGGATGGCACTAATGGCCTGTTTGATTTCCAGAGACATCTGGTTCTTGAGATACCTTGGATGGTTGAAATTGCTCTTGTCGTACACGAAATGGTACGACAAAGCGGCAACGCTGAAATAGAGCAGCCAACCGAAAATGGTCATGATTAGAAACAAGGAAATCGACTGCCTGATGATGTTGGATCTTCCCAACAGAGACAAGTGCGCATAAGGGCTCTCGTCGAAGAAGCGGTACTTGTTATTGACACCGTAAATCTCCTTGTTGAAGTTGAAGATCTGTGGCAAGTTTGCGGCTTCGGAGTAGGCAATAGCGGCTTGGGTGCCGTTGTTAATGAATTCCGCCAGGTTGTCAATAGCCTTGGGCTTCTGCGGCATGTAGCGTGCCAGAGAGCTTGGCAGCAAAGTGGCGAAGACCTTGTCGAACACAAGGGTGTCGCAAATCTCTAGCACGATATCCATCTGGATGTAGCGGACGAACCTATGGTAACTCGAATGAGAGAATCAGACACAACGATAAGCTTTCAAGCCAATGAGGATCAGACGCGAGGTATTCTAAGTGAGTCCCGAAAAGTGGGTTTATATATACGATGCGATCCGGAAAGCTAAATAGTACGATTTATTTTTCGTTTATTTTTATATCCTGTCGATCGTTTAACTCGTTTAATTGTTTTCCTCAAAATATGAACGTTCCTGGCAAGTAGCCCCATGATGGAAAAATTCTCGTTGAGAGAATTATTCCCAGTGTTTGGATGTACGCGACGATTACGGAGTTGGTGGCAGGTGTATAGTTGATGAGGAGGTAGTTGTACACGAGCGAGACAACGTAATTTTTCGCAATGTAGAGTGCCACCTTTGTTTCCAGCTCCGGGCTCACATATATCTCGGATAAAACCGCCGGGAGATCAGTGATAGATTTAATCGTCGAAAAAACTGCCATTAATTGCTTGAACAGCAGCAACTCGAGCAGAACAGACGAGTCGAGGTACGTGAACAGCTCGCACGAGACCAGTTCGAGCGCCTTGAGTCCTGTGGCCGCGAACGCCCACACGTTCAACTGTCTGGATGGGACGAAAAGTAGCCAAATAACAAGAAGCACAACTGTATGCAGTAGTGTCTTGGCAAAAGGCTGTGTTCTCCCCCCGACGAGATTGTTGAGTAGCGGAAGGCTGAAAGGCGCTCCTTGTAGATGGCACATCTTAGAGGCGTTCTGTAGCAGCGACACGACAGCAATGCTGGAGAAGGGCAGCGTGAAGGAATGGTTGATCAGCGTAACATAGGTAATTGTGGAGAGTACCACCCCTGAGAGCAGATTCCACACCAAGTAGCGTAGCATATCTAGTTCAACTGATTTACCCCGTCTGGTGTTTATATATTTGAAAATGTCGCAAATTTGGTTGAGCACTAAAGGTATAAAAAGGTTTATTTTTATCTGATCTCTTAATCATGTTGAAACTAGCCTTGAAACCACGGCTCTTGGGTGAGATTCCGCGGTACCATCGTTTGGCGGTTCCGATCCGCCACAAGAGCACCGCTGAGCCTAACTCTGCCTACAGGGTCAACGACAATTCTCATCATCCGGAGGATTCTGCGGATGCTAACGCAACTATCCTGTCGGAGGCAATTGATTTCCACAAACGTATCATGGACAGCAAGGACCGCGCCACGTGGTGGGAACTGCTGAAGAAGCAGAAGGAGCGGGCTCAGGAGGGCAAGGATATTGATTCCTTCACCCTAGAAGACGTCAAAACTACAGAGGTGTTTGAGAGAACAAGAGCAGATGGGTTCTCGTATCTCTTGTTACCTTTCAAGCAGGATCCTTTCCTCATGGACAACTACGTCAATGTTGCAGGAAGATTGAGATTTGGGAACCTGTTTCAGGACTGCGACTCGCTGGCAGGTAGAGTTGCTGCCAAGCATTGCAAGCCGGCAGAGCCTATGAACGTGACAGCTTCGATCGACAGAATCTACGTCACCAGGAAAATCGATGAGATCCACAAGTACAACTTCGTCATCGTCGGATACGTGACCTACACGGGGCGGTCTTCCATGGAAATCTGCATCAAGGGTTTCTCTTTCGAGCACGACATCCCCTCGGATATCACTCCGGATTTTGTCGAGCAATACAGGAACGACTGCTTCCTCTCTGCTAACTTCACTTTCGTTGCCAGAAACCCAGCTACCCACAAATCCCATGCTGTCAACAAACTGCTTCCTGCCACAGAAAAGGAGTGGGTCGACTTCAAACGGGCGGAGAGCCGGATCGCCGCCAAGAAGTTACGTGCAAAACTGGAGTCGCTCGAAAACGTGCCTCCAACAGAACAGGAATCCAAGATGATCCATAATTTATACACCTCCTCCAAAAGGTTTGCCCAACAGGGCAAGCCAAGCAACATCGTGTTCATGAAGGACACGCGGCTTTCATCTACGCAAATCCAACAACCACAGTACAGAAACCGTCATGGTGTGATTTTCGGAGGCTACTTGCTAAGACAGACCTTTGAGCTTGCCTACTGTGCTGCTGGTGCATTTTCCAAATCCAATGCACGATTCATTTCTTTGGACAACACGACCTTCAAAGTTCCTGTTCCCGTTGGTTCGGTGTTGTACATGGACGCAGAGGTTTGCTACACGGAACACATCCACGAAAAAAACGAATCTTCCGAGTCGGCCGAGCGGATGAGACAGGTTTTGAAGGACTACGATACCAGCGCCAACGAATTGAGTTCGGATGAGCAGGAGTACTTCTTTGTTCCAGGAACGTTGATCCAGGTCAAAGTGGAAACCAAGATCCGTAGTTTGGACGACTCCAAGGTGACCGAGAGCGGCACCTTTGTCTACTCGTTCTACGTTCCTCGTGATGGCAACGGAGAGTTCGACGACCCTGGTTACTGCTCGGTGATTCCAGAAACCTACGGAGAGATGATGGACTATGTGGAAGGGCGTCGCCGTACGTATGACACTGCAGCCTACGCCCAGCAGCTGAAGCTCTCTAGAGGAAACTAGCAATATTTATATATTTATCGCTGAATACTATTCATCTTAAGCTTAAAATTATATTAATCGATTAAAACATGTACGCGAGAACTAAATCACCAGTGAAAATCACAGCATCGAGCCGTTGTAAGTGCTTTCGATCACTCCTTCAAACGACCGCTCATCCCTTGGCAGATTGACGGCTTCGGATCCTTTACGTTGAACGTCCACGAACTTTGCGCTGGTTTTGCTGAGCGTCGAGTCAGAAAACTCGCGACCAAACTCTTCGTCCAGCGTTGTCAAGTCACGCGGACGATCTGTCGCATCCACGTACTCGCTCGACGAGGATTGGCCATAGTTCACGTAGTTTCCAGAACCAGAAGAGGCATATGACGAGTTTCTGTTCATGAATATGCTCTGCGACTTGCGCTGCATGTTGGGATCATCCGCGACTCTGACAGTCAGCAGGTCGGTGGTGGCCACAGTAGCCAGTGACGTAAGCGAGTCTCGAGGCTTCCATTCAGAGGCGCCATTGCGCCACGATTTGGTGATTTTCTGCGAGCGGCCAGAGATAAGCTCGTCGGTGCTCTGGTGATTCATGGCCTCGTTGTATAGGGAATGGGAACGCGAGTGATTGCTTTCGACGTTGGTTAGCGAGGAAGAGTCGTCGCGCACACCAGACTCATCCAGTTTGAGAACATTGAGCGCCGAAAGACGTTTAGCGTTATCACCCTCGGCGTCATTTTTGAGCGTCTCTGCTGTTCCTTGAGGGTTAATATAGAACGTGCTCTTTTTAGCCTTGTCGTCTTCCTCGTCATTATTCGACTTGCGTTTCCGCCAGCAGCAAAAGAAGATCAGCAGCGCGCCCAAAATAGCTGCCAACGGAAGGGCTACACCCAAACCAATGGCCAGGTTTTTCTTGTTAGACGATCCGGCCTTCGAACCAGAGCCTGAAGTTGCAGACGGAGACGCGAAAACCGAGGATGTAGACATGCCCGTATGTGAACCACTGCTGGAAGAAGAGCTGGCCGTGGAGGAGCTACTCTGCGAGCTGCTAGTAGAATGCACGGTTCCGATCCCTCTGATATTGAACTCTCTGGAGTCATCAAGACTGTTCATGGTAGCTTCAATTGTCACTTTCAGGTTGCCGAAGGTGTCGGGGACAAGACCGGCAAAAGAGTGGTTGGTGTAATAGTAGGTCAGCCACGTAGCATTCGAGAAGTTAGCCTTAATGTTCGTATCATTGAGGTTCGAGAAGGCCGACGAAGGCAACGAATACACGAAGAAGTCTCCGCGAGTCGCGTTCACGTCAGGAAGGTCTTTCACAGTGAAAATGTTCGAGTACACGTCAATTTCGAAATCTAAAAAGACCTGGTTGCCGTACACGTCGGTGACCGTCACATTGACCAGCTCGTTGCTATCCTGGTCTTCAGGCACGTCACCCGTGAGCCGGTTGTTTGAGTCTAGTTGGACCCAGGACGGGGCCTCATAAAGTTTCACGCTGGAGATGTTTTGCCACGAGACGCTTTGGCCGTCTAGCTGAACGTCCTGCAACGGCACGTCTACGCTGAACGACTTTCCGGCTGTCACATTTATTTGCAAAGTGTCGGACACATTTGTTGTGAGCTCGTGAGCACCCACCAGGAGATAAAAGGTGCCATATGTGCCAGTGTACCCTTCGTAATCAGTTGCGATCAAAATGAAGCCAAATTCCTGGGAAGGGGCAATGTCGGAGTTGATGGCAGGAGCAGTTCCGGAAAACGTGAGGGTGTCCTCATCGAAGTAACACCAACTAGGAAGCGAAGTTCTGTTGAGGGATTTGCCGTAGTAGGCGACAATGTTGTTGCTTGAGCCAGAGCTCATCTGGAACGTGTCGTTCGAGAACCGCACCTCAAAACTTTTCTGGGGTTCGATGATAAGTCCGTCGTAGCCGTTGGTGTTTCCCATGGCTTGCAATTGCGGAAAAATAGAAGTTTTGAGTTCGGGGCCGGCCTCCTTCGAAACAACGATCGACACAGACTGGTTAAAGCTACCGGAGCTGTCTGTTCCTATCAGGTCAAAGGAGAGCGAGTCGGTCGCGTCAGATGAAGAGGGGATACCAGAGAAAGTGAGAGAAGACTCGTCGAACCTAAGCCAGCCAGGCATATTATCTGTCGAGTAGGAAACGGCCCCTTCGTCGCTTCTATAGGTGTCTTTGTTGATGGTGAAAGCGTATTCTTCGCCCACTCTGGCGACATCTGGTAGCTGCTGGGAAAACGGGAACCCAGAGTAGGGCGTAGCTCCCACCAGCGACGCTAAACACAAAAAGCCCAGACGTAACATCAATTAGAATTTGGGAGGGATGAAATTGTTTTTTAAGGGAACGCGGTGCGATAATAATAAAGGGGAACGCGTCTGCACTTAGCATAAAAAAATACCAATTAGGAAACTAGGGATGAAGCAGAGGAACAGAAACGGCCATTCAAACGTCCGCATACGAGAGGCGCATTGCGCGTTATTGCCACTCGAGGTAGCCTTAGTCGCAACAGTGCTTTTCATTTAATTTGCCGGACTTGGTGTGAACCGAAATCTGGACTGCGCCAATATATTTTTCAGACTGGTCACTTTGTTTATCGTGCGCACGGGTATCGCCAATACTCTGTGCAAAGATGTGATAATTATTTTTGCTAAAAAAATATCTGTGCTGTTACAACCGCCAGTGGGGCTGTACTATCGTTGCCCATTGCTAGGATTACTTGCTATTATACGCTTGATCCAACTACATCATGCCCCCCACACTAGTGACTCCCAGATTCGTGCTGTTGATCCTCACAGTTTGCGGCCTTTCCCTTCTATCGCTCATTACGTTCAGCTTCTTAGAGCAACTAGATGGCCCGGACTCGGCCAAATGTCGCAGCGTCTACATGTCGCCGGCATACGCGCGAGTCCATGGCTTTGATGAGTCTCATACACGATTTGCCTCCAAATACTCCCTATATCTCTATAGAGAACAAGGTAGAGACACTCTTCCTGACAATGACGGTCAGAGCCTGAGATTGAGCGGCACTCCTGTGCTCTTTATCCCTGGAAACGCGGGCAGCTACAAACAAGTGCGTTCTCTTGCCTCCCAATCAGCCAATTACTATTATTCAGAGCTCGAGAAATTCAAAGACCTCAATCCTAACGTGAACAGCCTCGATTTTTTTGCTGCAGATTTCAACGAAGATTTCACAGCTTTTCACGGTAGAACCATGCTGGACCAGGCTGAATATCTCAACGACGCAATAGGGTTTATTCTAAGCCTCTATCGACATAATCCGACCCCAGCACGGTCTGTGATACTGGTCGGGCACTCAATGGGAGGGATTGTGGCCAGAGTGATGCTTAGTCTTCCTAATTATGTTGAGGACTCCGTCAACACGATAGTCACATTGGCTGCTCCCCATGCGGCAGCTCCAGCGACCTTTGATGCGGACTTGCTGCACGTCTATGCGGCCACAGACGATTTCTGGCGTCATGGCTTTGTCAGTCTGGACTCCGATGACTCAGGATTCAGCAAGCTTGCACGAAGGAGATTGGAGAACTTGTCGCTTGTGTCGATAACAGGTGGGCTTCTGGACAATATGCTTCCTGCAGATTATACTTCGTTGACGGGACTAGTGCCCGATACCAATGGGTTCACGATTGCTACCACTGGTATTCCTGGAGTTTGGACTCCAATCGATCATCTTGCTATTGTGTGGTGCGATCAGCTTCGCAAAGTTCTTGCTAGCTCTCTGCTGCAGTTGGTTGACAAAACATCTTCGTCTCAGACGTATCCGCTCCAAAAGAGAATGGAGATTCTGCGCAAAAACCTTTTCACAGGCTTTGAAGCTGACGCTACCCAAGATTTTGATTCGTACAAGGCCGGCGCAGGTAAACTGGATTTGCCATATAAACTCAAGATTGACACGAAGCAGCTCAAAGACACCTCTAGACAGCGCAGTTTGCAACTTCCTAAATCCAAGTTGAAAAGGAATACGCCCTCATCTCCGGACATGCATCTGTTTTATATCCCGAAAGATGGGCTCAAATTCAGGTTTAATTTTCTGAGTTCGCTGGAGCCTGTGGATATATCTCGTTTGGGCGAAGGCTTCGCATCGCCATCCATTATGCTCTGCAGAACGCTCAATCCGGACGGGCGGGCTTTCAAAAAAGAGTTTGATTATACAACTGGCACCACCAGTAAAGCAGTTCAGCTAGAGTGCATAGATATTCATGAGGACGCTCGCTTGATTCCGAGATCTTACAACGACTCCCGATCTTCCAGTGAGTCGTCGCTGGGCGGAGAGAAGCGGCCGTTCTATTCTATTCAACTGGACTCCCGAGTGCTATCCATGTTTGATGCTGTGGTTATTGCTGAGTCGCCAGTGCCAGTGGAAAGTCCGGAATTTGTCCTTGCAGACCTGAAGCTTACTCAGTCCACAGACCTTGTCTTGGGAGACCACAGCTTATGGACGTTGTTCAGTAGAGGATACGATATCACGTTACCTGCACACAGGCCTTTGTCCATCAGCATCAAGATCCCTTCTGCGTGGTCCAGTCTACTTGCATACAATTTTGATATACGCTACCAGCAGTCGCAGATGGAACGATTCTCGCCCTTGATCAGCCAAAGAATCAGGGACGAGACTAAATGGCACATCAATCTACATCAGGATAAATCGGTAACTGCATTAATTCAGGGAGTTTCTCCATTCTGCCCTTTCACTAGGGATGATACATCGTCGTTAGAATTGCAGCTTTTCAGCGACTCGTTGGCTTCTGACCAGATTATGGACATTTACTTGACCGTGGACTGGTTCAAGTCGCTTAAATTATTGGTTCTCAAGTACAGGCTTTCAGTTTTCAGTTTCCCCGTCTTTATTACAACGCTTGTGTTTTATCTGCAATTCAGAAAATACATCAAAGAGGACGTCTTTCCCTCATTCGGGGAAGGGTTGTTGATGCTCTGTGATCCACATATTCTCATTCCACTGACTTTAGTATTCAGTGTTTTATCCTCGTTTGCATCGCACAGTTTTTTCCAAAAGCTTTTGAGTTACATCGACCCCGTGGACTTTGGAAACAAGATGCTCATGCATGAAATAGAAAAGTCGGACGTTTTTGTTAACCTCTATTTTTTGGGTCTTGAAGAGAAAGCACTCTGGTTTTTCGGGCCTGTGGTACTGGTGATTTCGTTGTCGTTAGTATGCGCATTTTACAACCTGCTTGAGGTTTTGCTTTGGACGATTGTTGTGTTTCTGCGAAGATTGCATAACTCCAATCTTTTCAAACCCTGCATGTTTGGCAATTACAATAAACGCCGTGCATTCGGTACTGCTTTGATCCTAGCGCTTGTGCCCCTATACATTCCGTACCAGTTCCCCTATGTCGTTAGCTGTTTGGTGCAATGTACAGTCGTGATACGTGCGTGCTTGACCAGCCCGGGCCAGAAACACGTCCCTGTGGAAAATTTCCGCAACTTCAATATCTCGCTGCTCATTCTAATGCTGTGGATTTTGCCGGTGAATATTCCGGTCCTAATTGTCTGGATTCACAACTTTTCGCTCCGTTGGGCCACGCCATTTTCCTCGCATCATAATTTCCTGGCCATTATTTCTATCGTTTTCCTTGTGCAGAACAATGTTGCTGGCAACCTCATTCCAAGGCCAACTTCTGCGGTCACGATCTTTGTTACTAAGTTTGTGATTGTATACTTTTCGTTGTGCTCACTCATTTACGGCACGCGTCACCTATTTTGGTTACATTATCTGTTCAACTTCATGTGCGCATGGCTGCTCTGTTTGCTTTTGCAGGAAGTGTGGAAGAAACAGGTGAAGAACGTCGCCATGTTCAAAAAGGAGGACACACCCTCAAAGCTAAACTAGCGTGGTTTGTATTAATAGAATGTATTGTTAACATGGTAAATGCTCGGCTCTATAGCCCTTGATATTCAGATATGGCAGCGAAACCTGTCTAAAGTCATTGATTCTTGCTGTTGTTGATTCTGAAGAATGCGAGTTTGTTGCCATCTGCGTTCTGTGCAAAATCCAGTCCTGTGATAGCATACTATTAAACTCAGAGTTGTCTGTTGAAACCAATATTTTGAACGACGACGGCGGAGTCAGATTGGTTGCCGTTTCCAGTTGGTTGATCACTGAGTACAGAAACGCCTGGTACTCAGCGTATAGCACATTCAGCTTGAATTCCTCAGAGAGTTCGACATCGGCTCTCAGTGCCTCCAGAAGTGGGGAGTTAGTCAAGCTGAATCCGTAAGTTTCAATCCTCACAGCTGAGTCAGGTGGATATATCTCGACAAAAAGTCTGTTGAGCTTACCTTGCTCTAGGAAGCTTTTAATCTTAAAAGTGAGGTCAGCTAGATACCGTTTGACATCCGGATGGCGAGACATGTGAACAGGGAGCTGAAAGCAGCGAGCATTTTCAAACGACTCTGGAGGGTAAACTGAACGATGGTACCAAATTTGCTCAACGATGCATTGCAGTAATTCTAGTGTCAGCTCTATGATCTTATCGATCATAAAATTTAGTCGAAAAATTAAGTTGCATATAAATTTATAATTTTACGCGTATGACCCTAACCCAAATTGGGACCGCCGACGTGCACAAGATCACCTCCGGACAGGTGATTATTGATATCTCCACCGCTTCCAAAGAACTTCTGGAAAACTCATTGGACGCTGGGGCGAGTCAGGTCACCATCACATTTAAGAACCACGGGATCGACTCTATAGAGGTGAGCGACAACGGTACGGGAATCGACGAAGAGGATTTCGATGGTATTTGCATGAAACACTGCACATCAAAGCTACGGAAGTTTGAGGACGTTGCGAGTGTACGAACTTTGGGCTTTCGCGGAGAAGCACTGGGCTCGCTATGTGCGGTAGCAAGAGTGGACATAACAACGTCAACTAAAAACATCCAGCCTAGAGCATACAAACTGGAGTATGATCAGCAAGGCAATCTCAAAAATAAGCAGACAGTGAGTCGAAGTTGCGGCACAACTGTGCTCATCAGTGATATTTTCAGAACCTTGCCTGTGCGAAAAACGGACCTGATGAAGAATGGTAGACGAGAGTTCCAAAAGGCGGTGACTTTACTGCAATCGTATGCCCTTATCAAAGTTGGGCTCCGTCTTGTTGTCCAGCACATTGACTCGCGTGGCAGGAAAAGCGTTCTGCTGGCCACAAGCGGTTCCCAGCATCTTCGCAGCAACGTGCTGAGTGTTTTTGGGGCCAACGGTATGGCGGGCCTAGAGCCAGTAGACTTCCAATTGAATATCTCCGCACGGTTTAGGTTGAAGGCTTGTGACATGTTATTGGGCGTGCGTGGCTATCTATCCAACTGTTCGTTTGGCAAGGGGCGCTCTGCTACCGACAGGCAATTTTGGTTTGTGAATGGCAGGCCAGTTAAATTGCCGCAATTTTCCAAAGCCCTCACCGATGTCTACAAAACATTCAACCATCTACAGTGTCCAGTGATTTTGTTGGATCTTGAGCTGGACCCGCAGTTCATTGATGTGAACGTCACTCCAGACAAAAGAACAGTTTTTTTGCACAACGAAACGGCCATCATGGAAGCTCTCAAGGAACGCGTTACCGAAATTTTCTCTGGTCAGGACATGAGCATTCCGAAGAGCCAGTTGACAGTGGAGAGGAGCAGAAACAGCAAGCTTTTGAAGCAGGACTTCGAGGAGGTGAACGAGCACGAATCGAGCCGGCACCTCGACATGGAGCATGAAGATAGGCAAGAAGAACAAGAAGAAGAACAAGAAGACGAAGAAGAAGAACGGGGTCATGAGGAGGGTAATGGTGCATGCCGTATTGATGTCTCTGACGTGGACGACCGCGGAGAGCGAGAGTTAGGGGGAGCACAGTCCTCTATTAGTGTGACAACTGTGGCCCCAGAGGCGGTGCATGAGTCTGAAAGCGAATACGATGGCGACTCCGGTGGCAAGGACCACACCGTCGCGACTATCTCAAAATCCCCAATTAGATCGCAAGTGCAGGGTACGCTCACTACGCTACTTGATAAGAGTGCAGAGCCCAAGTTGGCTCCTGACTCAGAACCTGATACCACGGAATTTTCCAGGGTCGACGACCTGATCTTGTCCTCCGACACCAATAAATCAAATGAGTCCAGCTTTGAGAAAAGCCGTGATGTCGAAACAGAAACTACCTCGCCATTGCGGATGACAGTGCGCGACAAATACATTGAGACATACCCCACAGGGCAACGAAAGCTGAGTTTTGAGCCCAAGTCAGAAAAGAGGGCGTCCTCCGCCGCGCTGGCCCGAACCCAAAGTTCGCTGCATGACATTGAGTTGCCAATTGAGGCAAGTCCTGGCAGTTTCAAAATGCAGAAACCCAGACTTGTAAAAAACGGAGGCACCCGTGCTGCCGTTGATGATATCACTGACGAGTCCGAAGCAGAACGCAAGCTTATGCTTTCTGTTTCCAAGAAGGATTTTTTGGAATTGCAGGTGATCGGCCAGTTTAATCTCGGCTTTATTCTGGTTACCAAGCAGGATAATTCAGGAACACATCTGTTCATCCTTGATCAACATGCGTCCGACGAGAAGTACAACTTTGAGCGCTATCAAACGGAAACGGTGTTCAACAACCAGCCGCTTGTTATTCCACAACAGCTACATCTCAATGTAATTGATGAGCTCGCCATAATGAACAACCTGCAAGTTTTTGAGAAAAACGGGTTTGGGCTCCGTGTGGACGAAGATGCCCAGCCTGGCGAACGTCTCAGCCTCACTTCATTACCGTATTCAAAAGACACCACATTTGGTCTGTCCGATCTGGACGAGCTTGTACACCTCGTCAAGGAGCACCACGGCAGAGGGGTGCTGCGTCCTTCTAAAGTCCGTGCTATGCTTGCTATGCGAGCGTGCAGAACGAGCATAATGATCGGCAAACCCCTAAGCCATAAAACAATGACCAGCGTCGTGCGCAACCTGGCGACTCTCGACAGGCCCTGGAACTGTCCACATGGCAGGCCGACCATGCGTCATCTGATTGAGCTGAAGAATTGGGCTACTTTCAGCAGAGATTATGAAACATAAGGCTGTGCAACACGCCCAGATCTCGAATATTTCATTAAACGTCCCGATAAGGAAATAATTTTGCGAGATAGCCAGATCAAACATTTGTCTGTACACTCGTCCCAACATATAAAGTGCAAGGCTCGACACCACCGTTTCCACATTCTTCACAATGTCTTACTCTCTTCCTCCGGGTTTGAACCCCTATCAGATTACCCTCAATTACACTTCTGCTTACGGCTTCACCGAGGTGACGTTTGCGCAGCTGGACTCGTATGTCAAGGCCAATGCAGAAGTTGCGGCAATCTTTGGCATGAGAATCGGTCTGGCAGCCATAGCTGTTCCTGCCATATTTTTTGTCACTAGGAACAAGAAGTCCGTACTCTTCGTGCTTAACGAGGTGTGCATGGCTACCATGCTCATGCACGGCATCATGACCGTCTGCACCATGTTTGAAGCTTACCGTTCGCTCGCTTTCAATTTCTCAGGCTACCTGTATGTGGACAAGCATGCTTCCGATCTCACGGCTGCAACCAATGTCATCTATGTGATTCTGATAGGCCTGACTGAGATCTCTTTGACCTACCAAGTGCACATTGTTTTCCGAGGCCCGTCTTTCCACTACAAGAACGTAGGGTTTAGCATGGTGATAGTTTGCGGCCTTCTGGGCTTGGCTTCGACGGTGCTGTACTTCATCTACGCTGTGATGTCGAACATTGCCCTATACGATATCAGCAGATCTGTTCCAATGTGGGTGATGAATGCTTCACAGATCTGTTATGCCAGCTCTTCCTTTATTACCTCTATTATACTGTCTTGCAAGCTATTTGTGGCCATTCGGACCAGGAAGTTTTTGGGCCTGAAACAGTTCGGCATCTTCCATATTCTCTTCATTATGTCTCTCCAAACCATGATCATCCCAACAATCCTTGTCCTAGTGTCTTTCAGAGAGGTTAAGGGCTCCTCTGGTCCTGACAAGGCATTGAATGCTGTTGGTACCGCTCTTATTGCTATCTCGCTACCACTAACTACTATGTGGGCTAACACTGCTGTTAACGAGACATCCTCCAGCTCAGCTTCCAACACGTATTTGCAGAAAGTCGAAAGCTACTCCTCCTATGGCTCAGGAGATAGCGGAAGCCCTAAATCTTACAAGTCAGGCACCAGCATCAGTGAGGAAGTCAAGGACATTGACTCGCACTACAGCACGAGTCCAAACACCGCCATTACTGATAAGAACTTTTGGTCCGAGGTTCAGTATCTGGCCCAGGGCCTGAAGCCTGCAGATCTGGATGATGACGAATTTGTCCATGCCACCGTCGAGACTTCTATCAATAGGAAATAATTAAATACGGGATTTTTTAATCGTCCATAACAAAGTTTAATACTTAAAAGTCAGCGAGGTAATTGTTGACCAGCCGCATTGGCGGTCCGAAAAACTCCTTTTCGGTATCACGATCCTTGGAAATTTCTTGGGCTGCATACTGGGCAAGATCAAGGCCCTCTTTCTCGAAAAGGTGCATCACGTCTTCCCAGATAAGATCCTCTGCATCAATGGTGTCGTAGACTATCTCGCCGTGGTCTGCCAGTGCTTGTCTCGAGTAGTTGAATTCCGGAAGAGGCTCTGACATCGTGAAATTCACCTTGTGCTCGATAACTCCCTCGCCATGGTTTCCTTTGGGAGATAGCGTATAGTTGGAAGTGCCATTTTCGTGGCTAACACCCTTTATCACGGTGATGCCATTGAGTGCAACCTTCTCACCAAATGCTTTGGTAATGTTCACTGAGAAGTCCACATCCTGTCCAAAGGTTGGCTTAGCCTTGAGCTTGTAGATCAAAGGCTGAGTCACCTTTTTCTCCAACGACCAAATAGTGGCATTAGTGGCCGCATCTTTCACGCTGCTGGTGATGTCAGTCTCTGGTATAAACACCAGCGACTCATCTTCACCAAAACCGGCCAATAGTTGCACGTTCGATTGCTTCGTCTTCGAGGAGACCTCGAGAATCAAATCCTTCTCGGTTCCATTTTTGTAAGTGTAGATGATACTCGAGTTGACTTTGTTTGTGTATTTGGCATCAACAATCTGACTGTAGAGTCCTGCTGCAGGAGGACTAAAGGCGAATGCGGAGACTGACGTCTTGTTTTCGAACGAAAGAATTTTTCCCCTGGAAGCAAGGATCGTCGAATCTTCCCACGTTGCAACGCTACCAGAAGCAATCCAGTTGGAACCAATGCCGTTGGGAGTTTCACCGAATTTCAAATCGTCATCCACACAATTTGAGACGTCTATAGCGACCTGCGTCGATTGGTTCCAGAGTATTGGTAGCAACGGTGTTATGTCCAGTCTGAGCGCACGAACGTCGAATGCTCCAGTAGAAACGATCGGGTGCCACAAAGCGGGTGAAATTCCTCCAGTATACACAACCACGAACGGATCGGCAGTCAACACGCGAATGCCATCCACAAAGACATTGACAACACGACAAGGGCCATGGCCAGGATATGACTTGTGGAAAACGTTCCTGTATTCTTCAAGCACATTGGAGTACCAAAATTCTTCGTCGGCATTTCCAGACACAAAAAGATCAAGCACAACCTTGGTGGTGTTGTAACTCAGCTGCGGAATCACTGCGTCGAACGTGTTATCAGGTAACGTCAATAAAGGTGGCCTGCTATCAATCTTCTTTTTAACCAAGGGATATATTTTATCGGCTGGAGGGCGCAGTCGGTCGCCAGTGTCGTAGTACTTCACATTCAAGCTAATATTGAAAGCTCCAGTCAACCTTGGAGTCAGGAGGTTGTCAAGCTGGAAGACAATCATGGCATCCTCTTCAAAGAGTTTCGCATATGTGGAGACATCCTTTTCCGCATGCGCATGAGACAGCTTTCCGTGAGGCTCGATCGTGCTTGTTCTCCAAACCTCCACACCTCTAACGTACAAATGAGCCAAGCGGTCGTACTGCACTCCATCAACCCAAGTATCCAATGAGACAACTACCCTATTAAATGAGACGTTTGGCACTGTGTAATGAGCTTCAATCGGATGTCCCCAGCTGTTGCCAAAGGTGTGATTTAAAATATTTTGCTCAAAGACCGGATCCCCGAAATCTGGCTTGGGAAATCCAACTTCAATCACCTCAGAAACGGCTTCCTGAACTTCACTGTGGAAGGTAGGTAGGAAGTGAGGCCCCCAAAGATACAGAAGTAAAATCAACGTCGACGTCTGGACGGCCCACAGGGTCTTTTGCAGCACACTAAAAGAGGCTTTGTCTTCGGGCCTGTCTGGAGCTTGGCAGTCCCCTTCTTTTTCTGGGACTATAAACATTCTGTCGTCAATTGGTTCTTGCCCCAATCTTTGTTTCTTGTGGATCATCAATTGGTTCCAAATTGCCCATTCTCTGGCCAAAGAGGCTTTTCTTATGACCCCCATATCTGCTAGCTGTAGTTTGCGCAGCTGCAAATAATATAAAATAAAAATAAAAAAATGAAAAGATAAATAACAGTATCTGGTTTATAATAAACAAAAATCCTTCCTCCTTTAGCTTTCAATGATTCAAAGGATACGAAAGATTTTTAACTCATTTCGCACTGAGGAAGAGGAGCGGATGTTTTCACGAAAAGCCGTACGTGTGGTTCATAGTAGCACTAACACATAGTTCTACAATTTCATGGGATTTTTGACATCTTGCGTGGTATTTTCGTTTGTCGCCCAAAAATTGACTGCTCCAGACTTGCGCTATTTGAGGAAGGAACTATTACAAAAAACATAACGTCATGCATCATTGCGTTCTATGCATCTATACACAGGGAAATTGCTTTAAGGTTCGGATTTGTCGTTGAGAAGATATGCCTTGGCCATCTCGTATGCGGTCCAACTGATAGCAGTTGACGGCACGTTGAATATGACACGAGGGCTCAGACCCCTCCAGAATGCACTTGAACCTCCGGCTTTATACAAACCAATTGCAGCAGATTTGAAGCCTCTCACATTAGGGATTGTTCTTGTCTGTAATGCCGTTTTGATGCAGTCCAAGGGCGTAGTGAGAGCAGCAGCGGCAGCACCACTCACTCCTCCGGAAACGCAGTGCAGCAATGGGTTGTAAAGCTGGTCCGGGTTGAGTTTAGAACTAGAGTACTCGTAGACTCCGAAATTAATGGCAGCAAATGGAATGTTGAGAATCAAGGTCGTGGGGTAAGAAATATAGAATTGTCTCAACCCTTCTCTCTTGTAGATGTCCCACGCAACGTGCGACATTGACGTTCTGCCGGAAACCTTTTTGTTAAGGATCTGCATTCTTTGTTTTAGAACGTCAAACGGAGTCATTAAAGCGTCTGAAGTGATTGTTGCTGCTATTCCTGACATGGATGCAATGATAGGGTGTTTTTCGTCTGTGATAAAACTAGCGCTGCCATGCGTATGTGAAGATGCGGAGAGCTGACAGAGAGCGGTCTTAGTAGACTCAAAGACCAAATAATATACAGCATGAGCAGGTCCCGCCCCCAAAACAACAGACGACACCCCTCGCCATAATGCAATAGCTCCTTCAGTAGAGGAGATTTTGGAAAATGATTGAATGACTCCTTCGTTAAGTGGAACTTTCAATGTTTGCATTCGGGTTTTGATCGCATCAATGGGATACATGACAGTGTGTTCCATAATTCCGGCAAAGGCTCCAGCGACAAGTTGCGCGACGACGGGAGAGTTTTCAGGGAGAGCTTCGTAGTCAATCTCAACTCCGTCGTGAGACGGTCTCACGTTGAGTGGAACGGAAATACTTTTATCATCCAGTTTCTGGTCTTTTAGAATCGGCCTAGTCGTCATTAAGGTTTGGTTATATCAAATCTGGCAAATGGCTGGTTGGAAAAGGACTAAACGTTTCTCCTATCAAGCTGTCTGTGCAAAGGGATCTGCACCGATAAATTGCTTTGCTTTATTTTTTGGAAGCCAAAGCACTGTTCAAATGTCTGAAAAGTGTGATGAAAATTGTTATTCACTCCAGCAAATCGGCCGTAGTTGTAATATACTATCCTTGCTTAATAGATATAGTGTTTGGCTATGTGCTATCAAATTGCCTAGACGTTTATATACAAGTTTTTTTCTAGTCAACGGATATTTTTCTCTCGCCTGTCGCTTGCAATTGGCACATGCGGATTATCCGTACCCGCTACCGCAGGCTAGCCCCGTATCAGATATTACGTAATTTTGGAAATGGTGCGATGTCTGAAGGACATGGCTTTAGCTTTCGCACTGATGACCTTCACCACCTCAATGTGCGCTCGGCCATGACTCACGCTGTTCGGCCATATCGTCCTTTCATGCAGCCAATCGCAACTGCAAAAATATCTGGTACTCCGAAGGAAAAAACGTGTATCCGTTTTGAGTGTGGTGCAAGGATGTCATCTGTGACTCTCTTTCAAGGGGCTGCAGATAAGAAGATAATTTAGCTAAATTAGGTGTAATTCCAAAAGTGTGTCTATTCTGTAACCAGCATGGGTCTTCGATATTCTCAATGTCTGGACCCAGATGGTGTTGACAGCGACTTTCCGGAACATTCTATCCATTCCAAACAAGTATTCTGTGCCCATCCCTGCTATGACGGATTCGGGTACGGATCCTCTGAAGTAGACGACGACGATGATGATTGCGACACTGAATCCCGATTTCCTGTTTTCTATGCCCGAGGCCCCGCCACAAGGTTTCTTTACTCTCACTCGCCACGATTCATGGCCGCTTCCTCCAGTTCGTCAAGGTCAAAGCCGTTTTACCGAAAGACTTCCAAATATAACAAGAATGGTATAGCAATCACGTACGGGTGCGGGCAATGTCTCACCCATCTATCTTCGTCCAACCAGATAATAAGCGATCAGTATACAGGCAAAACCGGGGATGCTCTGCTCATCAACAGCGTTGTCAATGTCGTCCTTGGCGACCCCGAGGTGCGAGAGATGACGTCCGGTTTGTACACTGTTTGCGATATCAAATGCCACCAATGCCACAAGTTGCTAGGTTGGAAATACATCAAGAGCCACCAGGCTTCGCAGAAATTCAAGGAACAAAGATACATCCTTGAGATTAATAATATGAAGGTGATCGCGTAGGCCAAAGGGTATAGGGAATATATGGATATTTGAATTTTACTTTTTCAGTCCACTGTGAGGATCCTGATTTCCTCTTGTGCCTTCCTGCGTTTCTCCTCTGTGCGCTGGCGCAATTTCTCCTGTTTTTCCTGCTTCTTCAATAGCTTCAAACGCTTTTTTTCCTCCGGAGAAAGTTCGTTCTTCCGTTCTTGTGCTTTCACATCGTACGACACTTTATCGTAAATCTCACCTTCTTTGTGGAACTCAGCACCAAGCTCTTCAAGTAATTCGTCCAGAAAGCTCTCAATCTTGCCTCTTTTGGTCGCTTCCAGCTCTGTCAAAGATTTCTCATCACCTGCCACTCTGACATCAGCGTCGAAATTGTCCTTGTCATCAACAACAATTCGGATTCTCTCCCCCTTCTTGACTTGCGTCTCGACTTCGTGTCGTTTTTGGCTGGTAAGATCATGCAGAGTGATTTGCCAAGAAACTCTGACCATTTTGACGTCGGGTTCTTTCTGTCTATTTTCTTGTTTCTGCTGTTTGGCTATGAGCCGAGGGTTCTCCTCTTGAAGCTGCTGTGTCTTTTGTTGCTGTAAATGCTTGGTCAGCTGCTTGCGAGCTTTCTGTGGAGAAGCCACCTTCAAAAGTCCAACGTCGCCGAACTTCTGGTCCCTTACAGACCCCATAAACAGGAACCCTTCCTTGGAAAGATCGATTTGGGCCAATGCAGTGCGGAAGTTCATGACTCCGAGGTTTTCGCCCTTGCGGATGATCTGGACGAGCCCTTTTGGATTCACTTCTCGAGATTTCTCAAACACGAGCTTCAAAGTGTCCTGATCTTTAGCTGTTCCACCAAGACTTCTGAGACGAACACTGTCTCGTTGAGGCATGGCTGAACGCGAACGAAACACGCTAAATTGACGAGTCAGCGCACGCAGCATGACTTCTAAAATATTTTTCACTTTATTTTTTTTATACTCGTGAAGGTATCTTATTTATTCAAGAATTAACAGTCTAACCACGGATCACCAAATCGTCTGGAATTCCTGCATACTCGTCGTATTTCATAGCCAGGTTGATATTCTGCAGACATTGGGTCGAAGCTCCCTTAAGGAGATTATCAATTGTGGCAACCACAACCACACGGTCTTGCTTGGCATTCACGGCAAACGCACCAAGCACAACCCCATGTTTGCCACTGATGTCCTTCACATACGGAGCCTCACCGCTGATGGTAATGAGCTGTTCACCTTGGTATCTGTCCTGATATATGTTCCTAACATCCCGCGAAGTCAGTGGCTTTTTTAATGGAATAGAGATCGTCTCTGAAATACCTTGGAACCACTGAGCAACATGAGGCATGAAGGCCACAGGCAGCCCCAGCTGCGAAGAAATCTCCCGCTCGTGAATGTGGTCCGTGAGAGAATAAGGAATCAGGTTATCCCTCAGCACATTGATATCATTCTTTGGCGACGGTTTGGTTCCTGCTCCCGAGTAGCCAGAGACTCCAAAAACAGATGGAATTCCAGAACAGTACTCTACCAGTGGGCTGATGGCGATCTGTGCGGCAGTGGCATAGCATCCAGGATTAGAGATTTTGCGAGCGTTCGAAATCTTCTGTCTATCATTGAGCTCTGGCAATCCGTAGACCCACTCACCGGTAGCGTCGAATCTGTAATCGGCAGAAAGGTCGATAATGATGGACTTTCCCGAAGAGGTGCTGTCAATTGCATCGACAAACGGCTTGCACACTCCGTTTGGTAATGCCATCACCCAAACGTCAACTTCGTTATTAGCCTCCATCTTCTTAATGTCCTCGATCTGGAGGTTTTCGTAGACAATCTCATTTTTGTTGTAGCCTTTAAGCTTCTGACCTTGCAACTCCCTTGAAGAAACGTGGCTAAGCTCTAAGTATGGGTGCTTATCGATCATTGAAATCAAGTTTTGTCCGGTGTATCCTCGAGCTCCAATTAACGCCACGCGGGCCTTGGAGGTGTTAGAGCCCTTCTTCAATGGTGGGTTTGGATTAGACGACGTAGCTAGTCCCCTCTTGAATTGTCTACTGAATTGTCCAACAGAAACTTGTCTTTGACTGCTGAAGCTTCTTGTCTGGGAGCCGTTCTTGAAAACTCCGCTCTGTTTCGCCGACACCCGGTTGGCAAAGTTCTCAACCAGAGTACTCACCTTCTCGATACGATCAACACCGTACCAGAACAAGATTTGCCCGTTCTTCGAGAAAGATCCGTCAGCCTTGGCAAAAAACCATGCGGTGTTTGGATCATCTTCCTGCACAGTCCACTGGAGAGCAGGGTAGTCTTTTTTCACGGCTGTGAAAATGTTGTCGGTCACATTGTTGAGCCAGCCGGCTTTGGAAGCAAGGAACTTGTCCAGTTTTGGAACCCCCGTGGAATCCTCCTTCACAATGGCGAGGACATCAAGCGGCTCGTCACCATAAGCCTTAAACTGACTAGACTCGAGAGACTTAAGGTAAGAGGCCACCGATGTAGAGCCAGATGAAATTTCTGGGTCCCTATTGAGAGCAGCCCTGAGTAAGTCTGGCTGTTGGAAGTCCCCAAGCGAGCTTCTGGTGAACAGCTTGTACCCCCTTCTAATGAGAGTTCCTGCTCCGGAGTCGGTGAAGAGCTCTTTTTGCAGGTCGTTCACGTCGATGATGGCAACGGAAGACGAACGAGGCAAGTGCATCAGCAAGTCTCGGATCTCTTTTATCTTCAACTTGGTTCCGTATTTCACCCAGCTCTGTTTCAATAGGTCCTCGTACTCTTCGTCCAAGTTAATGACAGACACCTTCTCGCCGGTATTCCCATTGATGATTCCTCCCTTTTCATTCAAGTAGACGATCTTCAGAGGCTCAAACACTCTGGCAATTTCTCCTGCGGCAACATCAGCATTGACATTAAGGATCTGTCCGGACGGAGTCTCTGCCAATGATGTGAGGATAGGCAAAGCACCAGCTTGGATAGATGCCTCGATTGGCGCCTTGTTGACCCCAGTGATATTTCCCACAAGCTGGTACTTTTCCTTGTCCAGATAGTCTGCCTGGAAAACGCCCGCTGTAATCGGTCTGGCATGAACGCCCATCTTTTCCAAAGCGGTCACCAATTTCAGGTTTTGCTCAAGGAAACACTTTCTAACGACTGCCATGGTCCTTTCGTCCGTGATCCGGATTCCATCGATGTAATCAGGCTCAATTCCCTCGCTCTCCAAGATTTCGTTGATTTGGGGGCCTGTTCCATGCAAGACAATAGGATACAACCCCACATGGTACAGGAATGCTAGACAGGAGGCGAGCTCAGGCAGTTGCTGCGTAATGATAGCTCCCCCAACCTTAATGACAGCAAATTGTTGCTGGGACACAGAGGTGAAATATTTGAGATACTGTTCAACCTCTCTTTTCGAACCAATATTGTTCAATAATTGGATCACGGTAGACCTAGTAGAATAGCATCTAATCGTGACTGGAGTCTTGGAAGAAACCTTGACTGAACTGACAATGGCAGGACGTTGCACGCCTCGTTTGAGGGCGTATCTTGCCAGCTGGTTCCTCAGGCTGCCTGCGTTTCTAATCATTGAAAAGGTTGCAAGTTTAAAAATTTTTTAGTCATATGCACTTCCACCTGGCTCTCACTTACTGACAGGAAAATTTTTAAGCGCGCACCAGTGGCTGGGGAAATTACTTGTTTTGTACATGTGGCACAGCAGGACGCTTATGAAATCGATGGATCAAATCGACTTCATTTTTTTGTTTGTTGAAAATAATGTGGTCCGGAGCCTCCCCTCAAGAGCAAATTATAGAAGCCTCCAGACGAAACAATGTGGACTTGCTAGCTTCTGTGACAGAAGCTCATCCGGAGAACATTGCAGAGCTTATAAACGTTTCCAAAGACGCCACAGGCAATACTCCATTGCATCTTTGTTGCAAGTACGGATGCTACGAAGTGCTCGACAAGCTTCTTGACATTGAGGGTGTTGACGTCGATCCAAAGCACCCAATTAGCGGCGAAACGCCCTTGCACTATGCTGTTCACTACAGTTTCGAGGAGCCCGAGTACGCCAAATTTCTAATAGAGAACCTTCTAGAGGTTGGTGCGGACCCGACGATTCGCAACAAAGATGGCCTGAAACCAGCTCAATTGCTGGGCGATGCCAACGAGGATATAAGGATGCTACTCGATGGAGCCGAATACGCAGCAAATGTGCTACAGGATGAAGAAGAGGAGGTCGATGACGGTCCGTCAGACGAAGAATAACTTTCTAGCGGGAATCAGGCGTTGGTCTATTTACACTAGTCTATCCGTTCCTTTCACCTTGCCGGTCCCTGGATCTATTTTGGCACTTCGAGATCCGAACTGGATGGCCCGTTTTGGTTCCTGTTCAACAAATCTCAACCCAAGGTGACGAGCAAGCTCTCTCAATGCAAACTTTCTTACGATCTCGCCATTTGTTCTATCCATCCGCAGCTTGTCCTCGCACCTCACTTCTCTGGTCGCATATTCTACAAATCTTTTATCCAGGAATGGGTAGCGGACTTCTTTGGACCAGCACGAGATCACCTTATCGTCCCGCGAGAGATTCCTGGTATACAAATTGGATAAGTCAAGCTGCAATTCTTCAATCAGACGTTTGATCAATGTGTTCCAGTCATTCTCTGTGGTATTGTTTGGAGGTTTTCCAGATACTTGTCGTTTTATTTGGTTTGAGAGGCTCGTGAAAATACGTTCATGACGAGTGTAACCTCCGAATAGCTCGTCTGCTCCCAAACCGCTCAGTAAGACTCTGCATGTACTTTCGTACGGTTCTCTCGTTCCGTTTGGAAGAATAAGATTACCGATACCTCGTGCAGCAAAATAAAACGCGATGGCAATGGATAAATCCATTTCGGTGTCATTGGGATAAATCAGTCGTATCACCTTGGATCTATGTTCCAAGTATTCCTCATATGGGACGTCAACTTCGACCAGCTGAAAATTAACCTTAGGATATAATTGCTGCAATCCTTTCCAGCTTCTTATAGCAAGCAGTCTGTCTGGCGTGTCTGCTGGTTTGGTGCTGGTGCGTGGGTTGCAAAAGGAGACGTTGAGTAAGTCGATCGTTGTGTCGGGGCCAAGTTCTGCGGCCGCTAAAGCTGCTAGCAAAGTGCAGTCGAGTCCTCCACTAAACAATATTGCCACCGAAGAGCTTGACTTATGTGTTGGCGAGATGGTTCTCACGCGTTTTCGCACGCTCGATGCCAATAAATCATGCAGTTTCATCAAATTCAGGGGCTCATTTGTCTGCTGAACAAAATCGGGGCAAGGAAGACATTCGCTTGATTCAAAGTCGATCGTTACCAACTTGCCGGTTTTCATGTCATATTCATAAACCGTTGCACAGGCACACTCGAACCAGGCATTTTGTGCCTTGGCAGGAGGGCAGCTGCTAATGTACAATTGGTTCTCATCTAGCATATACCCTAGACTCTTTCTTCCCAATAGATCTTTCCCGAAAAATACCTTTTTAGTGTCCATATTAGTGATGCAATAAGAGAATTCGCCATCAAGTTGACCTATAGTTGAAATCACGTCAAACTTTGATTTCACCAGTGTTTGATAAATAAATTCTAAATCATTATTTTCTATCTCTTGATTGTAGAGCTCTCCGTTGTATTGCAGAGAAAAGTTTCCCCTGACCATGGGTTGAGGCGTCAGGGGTGCTCGAATCGACAACACAGACGAAAATTCCGTGATCGTGCCCTGGTCGATCTCTTTTTTAAAATACTGCAAGCTATCTAGTCCTCTGGAACGCACTAGGGGTACCATTTGTTCAAAAAGCGCGTCATATGAGTCACCCTTTTCGCGCTGAGTCGTCGGTCGGGCATCTATGCGACTCTGAAAATGCCATAATATGCCACACATGGTAATCTGAATTGTACCGCTTTTTTTAAAAAAAAACTTCTTGAACTCGCTCTTTATGTCGTCTGGTAAGAAACTCCTTTTGATGGGCCGCTCCGGCTCGGGTAAGTCGTCGATGCGGTCCATCATTTTTTCAAACTACTCTGCATTTGATACAAGACGCTTGGGGGCTACAATTGACGTTGAACACTCGAATCTACGCTTCCTCAACAACATGACACTCAATCTTTGGGACTGCGGTGGACAAGATGTATTCATGGAAAACTTTCTCAATAACGACTCAGACACCCAGAGTTCCAACTCATCAAGCAATATATTCAAGAAGTGCGAGGTTTTGATTCATGTCTTCGATGTCGAGAGCAAGGAGGTCCAGAAAGACATAGAAATATTCAAGCGTGTGCTAGATAATCTCCACAAATTCTCTCCAGGAGTCAAGATATTTATTCTTGTCCATAAGATGGACTTGATTCAAATCAATAAAAGACAGGAGCTTTTCGATATCATGTTCAACAAATTGCACCACGTTGCGTGGGATAGTTACAAGTTTAAGATTAAAGGCTTTGCAACATCCATTTGGGATGAAAGTCTGTATAAAGCTTGGTCTCAAATTGTCTGTTCGCTGATCCCAAACATTTCGCTCTACGAACAACTTCTGAGTAAGTTCAACTCAATACTCAATGCCAGAGAGATGATCCTTTTCGAGAAAACAACATTTCTAGTGATATCTTCCACTAACAAATTCAATAATGGCTCTGATGAACTGGATCCGAAAAGATTTGAGAAAATATCCAACATTATCAAGACTTACAAGCAAAGCGTGAACAAGATAAGGACGAATTTCAACAATCTTGTTCTTCATGGTCGAAACTCCTCTATTTATTTGGATGTGCTCACCTCAAACATATACATTATGATTATTATGGACAACCCGAAATCAACATTCACGGGACACCAGGTAGATGACGAAAATTTGGTTCTCGAAAACATCAAGGTGGCAAGGGCGCAGTTCGAGAAGATAGAAAAAGGAGTATAGATAGCTTTTAAAGATAGAACTTTTTCTTCTCTTTGTCCATGTCTGGACGATGCTCCCAGTCAATCTCCTCCTTAATTCCACGTTGGACTCGGCGAAGCTTTAGGGTAAACTGAGGTCCAAGTTCCTGTAATCCCACCTTCTCTTCGTTCTTGAACACATATCTATGCATTCTGAAAAAAATATAGTCTCTTTGGTTGTGCAGCGTGATCACTTGACGTCCTTGGATTTCTGGTTTGTGTGGAAGCAGCGACTGGAACAGCCGACCCACCGTCTGACCCAATCGAGTTGTGAAATTATTCAAAATGAGCTCTGGGATATGCTCTGTTGGGTTTCCATGGCCCACAATCTGCTTTCTGTCTCTGAGAGACGAGATCGAGAAATAAAATGTTGGTCCTTGTGGAAGATGAATGAAGGTTATACCATTCACCACTTTTTTATCCTCGTTAATGACGATAAGATGGGTGAAATCTCTGTTGGAACAATATTCGCTCATGTCTTTCATAGAGTACTCCCTCTTTCTCTTGACAAAAGATGAGTTTGGAATTATTTCCATTAGGGTAGATGAGAATCTATATGCTGCTTTTTTTGCGTGCGGACTAGTGGTTATCAAAATTTTGGGTTCTTTCTCTCTGTTCGTAAAATACTCGGCAAAGTCATCTTCACCCTCCAATTCGGTGTTAACAGTCTCGTCGTAGACTCTCATGTTTTCAATAGTGTTTGGCACATTCGTGGCTAGCCGTTTAGCTTTCAGCTCCGGATTTTGTAGCTCCTCCTTTGCTCTGGCTGCCCTTATCTTGTGTTTCTTTTTATTCTGTTCATCCTTGTATTTCGCAAATAACTGTTGTCGTTTCTGCTTATTCTTGATCGACTTTAGCTTTTCAGTCGAAGAAGGCATTTTGATGGTATTTTTATTTAACTTTTTTTAAATTTTTTTACCTATCTTCTACACTTCCTTTCCTGACTTAATTCATATTTTCTATTTTCACCATACGTCTTCCTGATATCTATTTAGAACCCTCAAGTTTTTCACCATGTCCGTGGCAATAGACTCAGTCACCTTGCGCTCAGACATCATGATCTTGATTAGTACATTCTGGACGTCCCTTGCCATTCTGGCAGCATCACCGCAAACATAGAAGAATGCACCTTCGTTGAGAAGTTCGTTGATTTCCTTGGCTCTTTCCAACATTTTGTGCTGAACATAAACTTTTTCTGTGGTTTCTCTAGAGAAGGCTGTCACCAACTCGAACTTTTCGCCCAGTTTCTTAGAATAATCAACAAACTCGTCTTTATAGAGGAAATCTTCATTGGATTTCCTGCAGCCAAAAAAGAGCAGTGTTTTGCCAACACTAATGTCACTAGCAGCCTTAGCAACCCTCTCCCTAATGAAACCTCTGAAAGGAGCCACACCAGTTCCAGGGCCAATACAGATAATCGGGGTAGCTGGGTTGGATGGTAGCTTGAATGTGGATCTTCTCACATGCACAGGTAATTTGAATGGAGTAAACTTTTGTCTCGGGCCTTCTAGATCATATGTCACCACAGGCCTGACGTCAGAAACTTTGTTTTGAGCCAGTTGGATATTGAGAAGCAAGTTAGTAGCCACACCTGTGACGATATGATCAACGTTTGGGTACTTTTCCTGCTCAACAACTGCAGTAACATGGATGGACTGCTTATCACTCAGGGAAGAGGACGAAATAGAATAATATCTTGGTTGTAGATGAGCAACGGATTCTATAATGAATGCAAACGGAATTGAGGTCCACTTAACTCCGTCACTCAGAACATGCAAAAGATCAGCAATGTTGAGATACTTGCTCGTCACCTCTTCGTGGAAAAGGTCCTTATCCTTTCCAAGTTTGCTTGCGTGTGCCTTGGCTTGTTCGGTAGGAGCAAATTGAGCGACCGAGCCCACAAACTGACGAGAAACAGGACCTGAGATTTCCAAATAGTGTCTGACGACAGCTTCATATGTACTTGGAGAAATTATGTGAGGATGAACCGTTGGATCCAAGGATTTGATATCAATCACGACATCTTTTTTCTCGTGAAGGCCGAGAATATCCAAAAACTTGAACACATGTTCGTTGGAGTTAGAAGGCCAGATCGCTAAGTGGTCGCCGGTGGTGTACCTCAGGTTCGAACCAGAAATGTCAAACTCAGCATGAATACAGTGTCTGCTATCAGAGTTGAATAGTTCCCTGCTGATGGTAATCGGAGCCAAGTATGGATGAGTGTGATCGAATGGTCCCTCAGTCAGAGATTGCGCTTCCTCTTGAGATGGGTTGATATATTTAGCATCCGGTTCTCCCAAGGAAACTTCCGGAGAGTCAATGGTAAGGACGCTCTCCTCGATCTTGATCTGGGCCTCATAAACCAATTCATGCTCCTCGAGACTCAACTCGTCTTTCAAGATGTCGAAAAGACCATCCTTCCAAGCCATATAGTCCTCATCCATAGTTCCTCTTCCATCATCACCAAGACCCAGCTCACCAACAAGAGTGGCACCTTTTTCGGTCAGAGTAGAAACAGTTTTTTTTCCCATTGCATTGTAAAACTCGTAAGTCGAGTTTCCAAGACCGAAGCACGCGAACTTCAGGTTGGACAAGTCCTCGCATTCATTGTCCAGATAGTCGAAAAATTCCACAGCATTGTCAGGTGGCTCGCCTTCTCCGTAAGTAGCGGTGAAAAACACGACAAGCTGAAATCCGTCAACGCTCGTAAAAATCTCGTTTAGGTTTTCATAGTCGTAATCAGCGAGATCGCCGCACATCGTTGGGATGGAGAATCTAGATTGGAACTCCTTCGCAAACTTGTGGCTGTAGTCCTCTGCCGTGCCTGTCTGGGAGGCAAATAAGACCAAAGCTTTTTTGTTGTTAGTAGAGAGAACCTCAACCAAATCCCTTGAAGATCCGCGTGGCACAGACACGTCTTCTCCATCAGATTTTCCCCAGAGAGAGCCCTTGGTGAAGTATATACCAATAGCCAAGACTATGGCAACCAAAACTCCGAGGTCTAAAGTGTCAAGAGCCATTTGATGAAGAGTTTAGAAAAGAACGGCTTTATATTTATTTGGCAAACTTTGAGTTCAGCACCAGAAAATAAAAATTAGGGATCTTATGTCCGATTTAGGCAATTTGGCTCGAGACGTAGTAGCTGAAACCGTCAGATGGTATGGTCTATATTCAAGTCCTCAAGGAACGCGAAATATATGTTTTGGCCCAAAGTCGCGTGATTTAAAACCGATAAAGTACCTTTCCTGGCTTTTTTAGGTTTACGTAATCAATAAATATGCTGCCAATCATCAAGCATCGAAATTAGAGTAGACACTAGCACTCAGGTCATCTAGCTCTTGCAGATTGTTGAGAGTGTACAGGACTTCATTGTCAAGAGAGTTGTTCGTTAGCTGGTTGGATTGTTTTGTGATTGACGCCAGTAACGAAGCCAACTTTACCTTAGGTATCTCAGTAAACACCTGTTCCTCCTGATCTGGATTTTTCTGTTTGTTTATGAGGCTCACAACGATATTGTCCAAAACCTTGGAGATCCCCACTGTGACCAAAAGGCTGATGATCGCGCTGACCTGGTCATTCATCAAATATCCCTTCAATTCGTTTAGCAGCTTGCTAACGTTTTCCGAGTTCTGTATGTTGTTGTTGAAATTTGTAAGGAATTCCATGTCATTGGTTTGCTGCAAGAGGAAAAACTCCATGTTTGCTGGCGGGAGGAGAGATGTGATTACAGTGGAGCTCGAATGCTGTGGCACTGTCAAAGGCTCGCTTTCTTTTTCCGCGTAGATTTCCTTGTCAATTATCTGCTGTGTCTTGTTGATCAGGGTCGCAAACTCGTCGATCGAAAGCTCTTGTCGAGGGTTAATATCCCCAAAGATGTCTTCGACACTGGTTTCCACCTTGTTTTTGATGTCAATCCAGCCTTTGTTCAGAAGCCACCAGCTGTAGGACAAAAAGGCCTGCTCAGCAAGATTCTCATCCTGTCCACTGGAGCCAGTTGCAAGCTCCTCGTCGTTGTCGAGGAACATGTTTGCTGGGTCCAAATCCACATTGGACTCATTCTCTAGTCTGATTCCTTTCGTCTTGGATGCCAGCTTTATCGCGGTTTCCAAATACGAGCGTCTTGAGAGAATGTTCAGCTGCAAGTGCAGAAACACGATGAGCAATGACTCGCAGTAGAGGAGCGTCAAAAAACGCGTGATGCTTTGATTCCGAAGTTCGTTCCACAGTTGTGTCTTCGACTTGGTCTGTTGTTCGCCAGTATGCATGGGCGTCTCCTTTTCATTATGTACAGAGAAATCGTCGCTGAGGACTGTTGACATAGCCGGATCAGTAGTGTTTCCAATAGGTGGATTTTTAGCCTTCTGTCTTTCGAATCGCTTGTTTTGCAATTCTCTCGTTATATCCTCCACCTTCAGTGCCTCGTAGATCGGCTCTGTCAAAACGGGGAGCAGTGACAGGAACGTCATGTAACAGTCATTCTGTGTCTGCTTGAAACGCCTTTTAATTTGTTCTTTGGCAAAATTCTCCTCCTTTAATCGTTCTTGCAACTCCGCCAATTTGTTGCTCACGTACGAACTGACCGCGTAAGAAACAGCGATCACACCTGTACCAAACAGAAGCTTTTTCTTGTGTCGCGACACAAGGTCTCTACAATATTGGAACATCACCAGGTATCACAAAGAGCGAGTAGAGGACCACTTGTGAGCTAAATATTTGTTTCTTGCTGCTCACTAGAAAGCCTATATCTTGCCGCAACAGGAAATCTAAGGATTAAGTAAGCTCGATGAAATCTATAATTACCCGGTCTACCATATATTACGCGAAAGCTAAATGGCGATGAATGCAAGCGCAGGTTTACTTCTTGCTCTTAGTCTCCTTTAGCTTCTTGTGCTTCATTTTGGACTTCTTGGAGTCTTTCGAGTCGTCGGAGTCTGTCTTGCGTTTCTTCGTTGTTTTATCGGCGTCCTTGTCTTCTTTGTCTCCCCCGAATTTCGTGTGCTTACCCTCAAAGTGCACTTTGCTCACCGCTGGCTCTACTTTCTCACCAAGCTGGTTTCGCACGTGGCGTTCGGCAGCCTCTGCGACTTTCCGCCTGAACTCTTCTGTATTTTCTTCTTTGGCAGCTGCCTTTTTCGCTCGCTCGATATAAAGTTTCACACGATTGAGCTCTTGCATTACGGGATGTTCGTTCTTCTTATTCTCGCCGCTGGCTTTCAACAGCACAAAGTATAGAGACGCGATCACGTACGCATAATTATTGTATAGGTTGACTTTTTCGAGCGGTGTTTTAGCACCCTGGACATGATTCAGCAAGCTCTTGGCTAGCATTCCAGACTTCAGCTTAATCTCGAGTTCTTCCACTCCGTGGTGGAGGGATACCAATAGTTTCTTCACTGCGTCTATGTCATCCATGTCCTGACAATTTTAATTCTTCAATTTTTTTCATCCCTACACCACAACAAAAGTGTCGCACCGCGAAGCGATCGTTTTTGTTCGAAAGCCTGCAGAGCATCACCTCACTGCCGGTCGCTTCCGTAAACATCGGCAAGGGTTTGCGCCAGGATTGTAGGTGCTCGCAGTCAGGGTAAACAAGTTCTCCTATTTGCTATGACATTTTCGTTCTTTATTGAGCAGGTTGCAGATTTTCTAGAAAAACGTACCCGTATATTTAAATACTCGAGGTTATCATATACGTAGCATACTCTTCAAAAAAAGTACGACCTTTTTAAATATGCCAATCGGAACACTTTACGCTTTATCAACCTCACCAAGAAGTACATTTTTGATCTCACTCGTCAAATTTACTGGACTCGATATTGAGATCAAGAGCAGCAGTGCTCCCGAATTCAAAGAGCAATTTCCATTGGCGAAATGTCCAGCTTACCTCGGAGCCGATGGCTATCACCTGACTGAAAATCTCGCCATCATCAAATATATCAGTGAAATCTCACCAAAGAAGTACAACTGGTACGGAAAAGACGCTAAAGAGGAGGCGAAAGTGTGGCAATGGCTCTCCTTCTTCAATTCAGAATTCATGTCAGCTCTGTGCGACTGGGCCCTGCCAACTATGGGAATCTTGCCTTACAATGCTGAACAGATACAGAGAGGTATTGATAGGCTCGAAAAGCTAGCTGGCCTTCTCGAGAAGCAGCTAGCAGAATCCAAATATCTTGTTGGAGACGAGGCCACGCTAGCCGATTTGTACGCTTCCGAGTATGTGAAAGGTTCCTACAGCGGTCTTTGGGATGAAACTTGGGCCAAAGAACATCCTGGTATTACAAGATGGCTAGGACAGCTGAAAACGGATCCAATAGTTGGAGAGTCCTTGAAAAATCTTAAACCTGCAGCCAAGAAAAATGAGTAGAATAGACAGACAGAACATAAGAATGTTTATAGCGTTTTAAATTTGAAGGCAACTTTGGCAAACTGGGGGAGTTCATTCTGGCAACACTCACTATAAAATCAAACTTGACAGACAGACAAAGAACAGTAGATGAACACAGAGTTCAGCAAGCGGGGCCGTCTAGTACGACTCCAGGTCCTGCTTCTTTCTCAGTTCGTAAACCTTCAATGCCTCTTCTGCAGCTTTGACACCCGAAAGAACCATAGCACCAAAGGTTGGTCCCATTCTGTTGTGGGAGTCGCACTCACTCAGCTCCATACCAGCACAAACAAGACCAGGGAACACCTCTCTGGTGTTCTTGACGATCGAATCCTCAGCACGGTTCATGTCCAAGCAACCCATGTGGTTTCTCTTCAAGAGACCCAGTTCGGCCAGTCTCTTAACGCAGAAAGCACCCATAGGACCATCATGACCAGTACAGGAGATAATAACCTTGGAGTTGATGGTGTTTGGATCCATACAAGATTGATCGTCGTGGTGCATGGAAACCAATGTCCAGTTGGTAACAACACCAGCGACTCTGGTCTCACCAGAATCAGTAGTTCTGGTGATCAAATCTTCAACACAGGTAGCGTTGAAGAGCTTGACGTTAGGGAGAGCCAGTGCCTTGGAACACAACGTAGTGATGAACAACGCTGCGTGCTTGACAACAATGTAGTCACCTTCGTCCTCGTACTCAAGACCGAGCTCTCTGATGAACGAGTCGGCTGGTTTTCTCAAAACCATGGCTGAGAAGAGTTGTCCTCCAAGGAAACAACCACCTCCCACAGCAACATTGGCTTCGATAATAGCAATCTTCAGGTCAGGCCTAGCCTTACCCAAAACATAAGCTGCACTCAAACCAGCCGAACCAGCTCCGACAATAACAATGTCACTCTCTGCATACTTGTCCAGGTCTGCAAAGTAGCGTCTTGTCATAGCTCGAGACACCATAGACTCTCTGATAGGAGCAAACTTGAAGGTGTCCCAGTCGTACACAGCGGACACTGCCTTGGAAACCGGAGAGTCTGCATTGAACACATTTCTCTGCTTCAAAGACAGTGTAGCTTGCTCAGAGACTGTTTTCGTTGGCGCAACAATAGAAGATGGAGCCCTAAAAGATTAGTATTGTTCTAATACAGGTGCATTTTCTTTTCGCTAGTATTAACTAGATCAAGTTCCGACCGTATAATCTCAGCCCGCAAAGGGGCACCGGCAATGCTGTATCATAGGAAGAGCAAAATTGACTGACCATCCGTCGAAAACTTAAGTGTATCTAATCAAAACCATTATGACCTACATAATTGGATTGATGGAAACTACTTGGCGACCAGGACGATTTATATAGAGAGGAAAAAAAAAAAGCAACGCGACGGGCGATGCAATCAGCGGGCCCCACAATTCGCCTCGGAAGATACTCGACCGCCATTGACCAATGGTACTTTGCGCAGGACGGGAAAATCTGTATTGGGAAACCGAACTGGCTTGCTGTCCGCTAAACAGGCTGTGTAGCCTGTTTGGAGCCTAACCTTAAACCGTGTTAACCTAAATGCAACACCCAGTGCAAAGGTGTGTTTTCAGAGGCGAAGAATCCATCGCACGAGCGAATTTCATTGTCAACAATCTTTCCCCATTATATGGCGATTGGCAGGCCCCCGTCGTACAAGGAGCCTGGGATCGAGTTTCTGGTGGACCATATTCCCAAGAACTCGAATCTAAAGGTTTCTAATGGGGCAATTGTGCTGAGACATGATATGACTAATCTCGGCACGCTGTATCTAGAGGCCCCTTATTTTCTTATTCCGCCTTTTGATCTGGTCAAGCTCGTAGAGGTTGGCAAGTGTTGCAGCTACTGTGGTGAAACTTTGAAGATTTACGATAAGGGTAGACTCAGGGACAAGGAGGCGCATGATGTTTCAGATCAGAAACATATGCGATTTATGAGCGGGCTGGATTGTGGAGATTGCAGCTCTAGGTGGTGCTCGCAAAACTGCAGAAAGCTTGATTTTTGCCACAGTTTCCTCAACCACCAGCCGACCAACAAAGGGATGACGAACCAGATCACAAACTCTCGTGGAGAGAAACTTGTCTTGTTGTACGACAGATGGGTAAGTTTCAAGAAGGCCATCCACGAGAAGAGTTTAGAGCTGGCGCACTGTGGGCTTTATGTTACCTTACAGCTGTTTTACTACCCAGAACTGAGGGAAGGCTACATGAGCATGCGGAATGTGGTAGCAGAACAACGGGACGAGTTCCTGGGCCGAGAGATAGATTTTACGACGCTTTACGAAGAAATGACTGCGTGTTTCAAGGACTTTAAATTGTCGGAAGACGAATTTTTAGACTGCTTATCGATTTTCAAGCTCAACAATTACAACAGTGGTGTCTATCCGTTGACGAGCTATTTGAGCGATCCTTCGGGCGAGATCAACTGCTCAATTTCTCCATTTGAAACAAGCATCGCTCATGACTACGAAGATTTCCGGATTGATGTTGTTGACGAGCATAATGTGACGCTTACAAAACAGCGACATTTGGAGTCCTACAGAAAACCCATCCATACGAGTACCCTGAAGATTGATAAGAAGATAATTATAGTCTCCAGCATGCGCAACATCAAAAGCTGTGAGAAGCTTGTAGCTGGAGAGTCACACGAAACTGGTTCTGCATGCTCGAGTTCAGATAATTCTTCGATGGAAAAAATTACGGCTCCTATCCCACATCGATTTCCTGGAAAAGCACGCAACCAGCGTAATGCCTCGTTCACCTCTTCAGGAAATTCGTTCGGGGAAGGCATCATAAAATACAACAGGGACCAAATTAGAGAAATGCTTGTCGAAATGTCTCTTGACTCTGACGATAGCGAGGCAGAGACGCCTATTCAGCTCGAAGTCCCTGAACAATTTGTGAAGCCTCGACGTAAGAGCGTGCGTTTCGAGCTAAATGAGTCAAGTGTGCAGGTTTGACTCAAGCGCATGCCTGAAAATTCGGTCAGGCCTCTTTCACACTGCAGCACAATCGTGCGTTTTTTCTTGGTACAGCAGGAAAAGATGGTTTGCGCACGAAAATGTTTTTATCAACGCAGGATACAATAGAGCTGCATAAAATAATTGTCGGAGATGTAGATAACTACGTTGATAAGCGTATAAACAGCCAATCACATTGAATTATCTCGAACCGGGCTTTTTGGAAGAATATTGGTGGCCGTAGATTACTTCGCAGCTACAAGAGCTCTTCGGCGTAACGAATGTGCCATCCCCAGACAATAGACCCGCTTTTTTGGATATAAATATCCCGAGATGTGCATATTTATTTGTCTGCTCGATAGTGCTCATTTTTTGCAACGATGAAGAACTCTATGACTGAGGACCTCACTGCAGACTATGACAAGGCCGACATGGTCTGGGTTATGGTCAGTGGTGTGCTGGTCTGGATTATGATTCCTGGTGTTGGACTGCTGTACTCTGGGCTCTCCAGAAAGAAACACGCTCTTTCTCTGTTGTGGGCCTCGCTCATGGCTATTTGTTTAGTCTCCTTCCAATGGTTTTTCTGGGGATATTCGCTCACTTTCGGTACTAACTCGTCGAAGTTTTTGGGATCCCTGGATAACTTCTGCCTAATGAAAGTTCTTGGTGATGCCGACGCCGTTTCTACTCTCCCGGACATTGTTTTCTGTTTCTTCCAAGGAATGTTCGCTATGATTACCGGATGCATTATGCTCGGTGGAGCATGCGAGAGAGCTAGATTGGGCCCAATGATGGTGTTCCTGTTTCTGTGGATGACCGTCGTCTACTGCCCTTGCGCTATGTGGACATGGAACGCTAAGGGCTGGCTTGCAACCCTCGGTACTTACGACTTTGCCGGTGGAGGACCCGTCCACCAGGCTTCTGGTTTCGGTGCCCTGGCATACGCCCTGATTTGTGGTAAGAGACATGACCCTGTTGCCGGCTCCGGCTTGCCTAAGTACAGACCTCACTCTGTTACGAGTGTTGTTTTGGGTACCGTTTTCCTGTGGTTCGGATGGTTTGGATTCAACGGAGGATCTTCTGGAGATGCCTCCATCAGAGGATTCTACGCCTGTGTCAACACCAATCTGGCTGCCGCTTGCGGTGGACTTGCTTGGATGTTCCTGGACTACTTCAGATGCGGCCGTAAATGGACCACTGTCGGAATGTGCTCTGGTGCCGTTGCTGGTCTTGTTGGTATCACTCCAGCAGCAGGTTTCGTTCCTATCTACTTTGCCGTTCCAATCGGCGTTCTGACTGCTGTTGCTTGCAACTACTCTGTTGATATCAAGAACATGATTGGAATTGACGATGGTCTGGATGTTTGGTGTCTTCACGGAGTCGGTGGATTCACTGGTTCTGTGCTGACTGGCCTGTTTGCTGCCGACTACATCATCTCTACTGACTTCGGTGTCACTGGTGACGGAGGATGGCTCAACCACCACTGGAAGCAGCTCGGCTACCAGTTGGCAGCCAACGTTTCCATTGATGCATGGTCTTTTGTTGTCACTTCCATCCTGCTGCTGGCTCTTAACAGAATTCCATTCCTTAAGATCAGATTGAGCGAGGAGGAAGAGGAGATGGGTACTGATGCTGCTCAGATTGGTGAGTTCACTTACCAGGACTCCAGGGTGTACATCCCAGAGCCAGTGAGATCTACCAGAAGCATTCAAGGTGCGAAGGCCGCCAGGTCCAATGAACTCGACGCTGACGCTGTTCCGCTTCCAAGAGACGAAAAAGTTGACGTTTAATACCGTGTCCTATTAATATTAATGATACTAAGTTTATTGTAAAGGAGCAAACAAACTGTTGTTGCGACTAGTATCAACGCGAGATTAGGATCACCTGCAATTTTGGCGGTGATTGATTAGAAAGAGTCCAGCAATGATTTTTGGGTCGCATTCTTGCTGTAGTTTTATCTGGGTATCCGAGTATCAACCATGACATGAGACAAAAACGGATCTTTGCTTGAGTGACTCTCTCACAGGCTTCTAGATATCTTTTTTAAGATGAGTTGCCCGCAATGAGCAACCTCTGCTTTGGCACTAATCTACGCCACAATCCCCGGTTTAACATCTAAAAGTGTAGTAAGGCTGTGCAACCGTTTATTTTCGTGTGTATTTGAATTCACGGTAAGCTAGTTTTTGGCACTCTTGTACTTATGAATTACGACTCCAAGAGTCAGAACTCAGTCAGTTTTTGTCTTTCAAAGGACTTAAAGCTGCCGATCAGATTTCGAATAAATGGGCTGAACGACTACACCCAAAGGATCGTGCAATTTCTCTCACCTGATAAGCACAGTGCTACTTCTCGAATCATACAGGCAAAGCTCAAGGACCAGCCGATTAGTGAGATATATGTCTATGTCTACGTTGAGTCTTCAGGAAAACAGCTTACGGTCCCAGTGTTAACCAGTGTGGCTTACTCCAACGGGAATTCCAAAAAGTCGTCACGTGGAAACTGGATCGATTTACCAATAGACTATTCGCAACTTCCTCTTGACGCTGTTCTTGTTTTATCTCTTTTCAGTTACAAGTTGAAAACGGGTTCAGAAAACCGACTAGGAGAATGTAGATTATATTTGTTCAACCAGGAAAACTGCACGCTTATGAAAGGCTATCAGAGGTTGAAAGTGGATTTTGCAGATGGAGAGACAGAGTTGGATCAACAGAAACAGAGCCAAATGCAAATACTGGAGGCCAAACTTAAGCAGAGGGAACACGGAGAAGCTAGTCCAGTTGAATGGCTGGACCAATTAACGTTTCGCAGAATCGAGCAGATAAATGCCAAGGAAGCCGCTAAACTCAAGCAACAGCTATCGATTACAAAAAGAACGGGAGATGTGCATATCAACTTGGAGCTTGCGCAGTTTGAGATTCCAATAGTATATTCCGACGTCAAATATGCCACTTTGAACATCACTACTTCTGAGTCTCACGTCATGAATGCAGTTGCAAGGAACAATGTCAGCAATAGAGATCAGTTGTTGTTCAACGAGATACAATCAAGCAACCTTCAAGACTTAGCGAAGCAGAGAAGACCAGCCATTTTTGATCCGGATCAATACAGATCGGAAATCATTGAGGACCCTATCGAAAGCAAATTCAGAAGATTGGAGAGGACTCACCAGTCATCATCACTGGATAAAGACATCAAGCCTACGCTGAAGTTGAGGGCTGAGCTCACTAAGATTCTGCACAAGCAATTTTTTGAAAAGCTCAGCCAAAAGGAAAAGAACATGATATGGAAATATAGGTTCTTCCTGTTGAATAATCTCATTCTGAACAAAAATAACACTGAGTTCAACAATTTTGTTATTAACTTTATCAAGTGTATTGATTGGGAAGATGATTTCGAGGTCAATGAGTTTTTGGTGATCATAAACAACCTGAACACCGATCCATATTCAAATGTGTTCATTCGGAAGATGGAAATAGTCGACTGTCTGGAGCTACTGAGTGCAAATTACAAAAATTACATTGTCAGGAACATGGCTCTGGAACGCCTTAGACTGGCCTCAGACGACGACTTGGAAATGTACATGGTTCAGTTGGTTCAGTGTATTAAAAATGAAGCAAACTATTTGAGCCCGAGGACAGATATCGACGATGATGGTGAAGAAGACAACAATTCTGAAGAGAATTCTGAATTTCTGGATTTCGAAGACTCGACATACACCACCAACTCCAGCGAATTTCAAGTCATAAACACCGAAGATGAAGACCCAGTGGTTAAGCTGCTCAATAATCCTAACATAACGAACCCGGAAAAAAAGATAATCGAGAAGCTGCCAAGGTTGCAATCTCCTTTAGCCAATTTCTTGATTGAGCGCTCGGCGAACAGTGAACGGCTGTCCAATTTCTTCTATTGGAACCTCAAGGTTGAAGTGGATGATGAGCGAGAAAGATACAAAACCGCACCTGGAAATCAGAGAGCAGCCAACGCAGGTGAACAAACAGAGTATGCTCCTGACCAAGCTGCCCGTGGATCACAGGTCCCAGCAAAGTGCGTCAAGCATATATTTCTTCGAACTCTGCTTCATTTCATCGCTAATTTGGGCGTGAGTAGAAATGGCTCAGACAAAATATGGACTCTGAGAAACCAAGTGGAACTTATAGGGAGATTGCATTCGATTTCAAAGACGATCAAAGTTGACCTCAAAAAGGATCCCACGCAGAAGAAAATTGAGGCACTCAAGGCTCTTTTGGCTCAAAAGTTCAAGGCAACAAGGCTCAAGTCGTCAAGAAAGTCCGTGTCAGAATACGAGTCCCTTTTGGATTTTGGACCTGTTCAGCTTCCATTGGATCCAAGTGTTCATGTGATAGGAACTATTCCCGAGGAGTCAAGCGTATTCAAGAGCAGCTTGAATCCCCTGAAAATTGTATTCAAGACTATTGAAGGCCCTCCTTACCCCATCATGTACAAAATAGGAGACGATTTACGACAAGATCAGTTTGTGATTCAAATCATGACTCTCGTCGAGCGAATACTCTTGAATGAGAATTTGGACATGAAGCTGAAACCCTACAAGATTATGGCATTGGGATCTGTTGAAGGACTCATTCAGTTTATTCCCAACTCTTCGTTATCCTCCATTCTTCAAAAACACCTGACCATTCTCAGCTACTTGCAAACTTACAACCCGGATCCTGTGGCACCTCTGGGTGTCAAACCCGAAGTTATGGACAACTATGTCAGGTCATGTGCTGGCTACTGTGTTCTGACATATATACTGGGTGTGGGCGATCGTCATCTGGAAAACTTACTGCTGACCACTGACGGCTACTTTTTCCACGCTGATTTCGGCTACATCTTAGGGCAAGATCCGAAACCATTTCCTCCCCTTATGAAATTGCCAATACAGATTATAGAAGGAATGGGAGGACTTAATAATGAAAACTACCAGAAGTTCTGCAATTATTGTTTCATCACGTACATCACATTACGCAAAAATGCATCGCTGATTCTAAATATTTTCCAGCTCATGATAGATTCCTCTATCCCTGTTTTACGGACCTCGGGAAGCAACGGGATGTCCAACGAAACCGAGAAGTTCGAACTGATCTGGAAAATCCAGGAAAAGTTCATGCTCGAATTGAATGACGAGGAAGCCGTGCTGCACTTCCAAAATCTCATCAATGACAGCGTGAACGCCTTTTTGCCTGTTGTCATCGACAGATTACACAGTCTCGCTCAGTACTGGCGCGCATGAATCATTTCGAGACTACGTATTTCTGAAGTGCTTTCGAGGGAAGAACCTGTTGCTTGACAAACAGCTTGAGAGCGTTCGTTCTCGAAACTGTGTAAGCAAAAATCAGGTTCGAAGCAGCGAATTTGCTCATAGCATTAAGCTTTTTGTCCAGCAATCCGGCGAATTTCGCTTGATCTATTTTAGGATTTTTATCGATCAGGTTGATAGTAACGCCTCTAATGAAATCTCGCTGTTTTGGAGTAATTGCGCCGCGGATCAATGTCTGGCGATACCTTTGATATTTTTCAGGATAATTCTCAAGTTGTTTCTCCAATTCCGCAAAAAGTTCCTCGAGGGTCGCCTTCTCAGCTATCTGCTGAGACTCTGGGTATTTGATTTTACCTCGACGAACGGTTTTGACAAGTGACAAGGTCTTGGCTCCTGTGGGGTATATTTTGATCTGATAAAATTCTTCCTTCCCTAGGTTGAGTCCCCAGACATCACGTTTCAACTGGATCCATGGGAACTGGCTTGTCTTGAACTTGCCGAATATGTTTTCTGTTTGGACCACTTGCTGTTCCTTGAACTTTTCAAAGATTTTTTGGTAGCCATCAAGAGTGTCATACTCCATGTATTTGATGTCTTCTATATCTGGGCCGCCCTGTTGTCCGCGACCAGTATCGCTTTCAAATAAACTAACTCCAGTTGTTTTCATCTTCCCTTCCAGGGTAGGATTGGAATGGACACCAACTTTGTGTGCATCCACGAAATCAATCACGTAGCATCTATGTTTGCTCTCATGTAGCCGGAGCCCTCGCCCGACCATCTGAGTAAGGAGAGTCTTGGATTGCGTCGGACGTACCATGAATATGGAGTCGATATTAGGAATGTCCGTTCCTTCTGTGAACACACCGCAATTCATTAGAACAGGCAGCTCCCCATTTGAAAATTCCGCGATCAGTCTTTCACGCTCGAATTTAGACGTATTTCCTGTCACATATTGTGCATTCACACCGTTGGAGCGAAAAACGAGCGACAAACTTTCCAGATGGGCAACATTAACACAAAAGAACAAGGATGATTTCAGTTGATATTTTTCAACAAAATGCTGGTAACTTTGGAAGACCAGGGAGTTGATTTCATCCTTGTTGACGTGATTTGCCAGCTCGTCCATCTTGTAGTCTCCATCTTTACCAAGGGAAACCTGAGAGAGCTCTAGACCTGCAGAAACCTGGATCCACGAAAAATCAGACAGATAGCCTTCTCGAATGAGGTCCACCAGATTCTTGTCATACACGATTTCGTCGAAAACAAGACCAAGCGGCAACTCATCGTACCTTGACAATGTGGCACTAAACCCAAGCAGCGCTATATCGCAATTAGCAGAATCGCAGCCAAAATGCTTCAGTATTTTGGTGTATGATTCTGCAACGCCGTGATGGCATTCGTCGACGACTATAGCTTTGTATTCACCTGGGTCGTGGGACTCTAGTCGCTGAGTGCTCCTGTTCAAAGTTGGAACCGAGGCAACAACGACATCGATGTCTGGTGCATGAGAAGGTTTGCGATTTGCCATATCCAGTTCTATTTTGTATTTAGGATATACTCTTCGCAAGGATGCAATAGCCTGATCCGCCAGTTCTTTGCGATGCACCAATATGAGCGTTTTTGACCGTCCAGTTTTCGGATTCGGTGGAATTTGGTCAATCAAATGACTGAATATGACAGTTTTGCCTCCTCCGGTAGCCAGACTAACTGCTATTCGACGGGTCGTCTCAAGCGACTTTAGACACGTGTCAACACATTCCTGTTGATAAGGACGCAGGACAAGGCTTGAGACCTGGTTCCGTGCAGTCAGCGAAACGCTATATCGTCGTATCAAGATACGCATCATGTTTTATTTACGATTCAATGTTTTTGTTTGCACAGCCCAAACTGGATCCTGTAACGCAGAAAAAAAACTATCGCAAGTCCTAAATAAGCTTTATGATGAGGGTGCTCAAGATCTTGTGGTCGGCATTTGTTCTGGCATCATGTCTTGCGCTCAATACCACTGAACCAAGGCATACAAATAACTGGGCGGTTCTGGTGTCAACCTCAAGGTTCTGGTTTAACTACAGGCATATGGCAAACGTGCTGAGTATGTACAGAACAGTCAAGAGGCTAGGTATTCCCGACTCCCAAATCATCTTGATGCTTTCGGACGATATAGCCTGCAACCCTAGGAACGCGTTTCCTGGATTTGTCTTCAATAATGCCGACAGACAGCTCGAGCTGTACGGAGATAATATCGAAGTGGATTACCGTGGATACGAAGTGACGGTCGAGAACTTCATTCGTCTTTTAACAGACAGATGGCCCGACGAGCAGCCCAAATCCAAAAGACTGCTTACCGATGAACATTCCAATATTTTCATCTACATGACGGGCCACGGTGGAGATGAGTTTTTGAAATTCCAAGACGCGGAGGAGATTTCGTCTTATGACATCGCAGACGCCTTTGAAGAAATGCACGAGAAGAAGCGCTACAACGAAATTTTCTTCATGATTGATACCTGTCAGGCCAACACAATGTACAGCAAGTTTTACTCGCCAAACATTCTGGCTGTTGGTTCATCCGATTTACATGAGAGCTCATATTCTCACCATTCAGATACCGAGATCGGAGTAGCCGTCATCGATCGCTTCACATATTTCAACCTAGAATTTTTGGAGAACCTGGAAAAAGACAGTAAATTGACGTTGCAGGATCTGGTGGACTCGTACACTTTCGAGAAGATACATTCCAATGCTGGTGTTCGCACAGACCTGTTCCAAAGAAATCTCTCTGAGGTGCTAATCACTGACTTCTTCGGAAACGTTCAGCAGACCGTTCTTGACAACGTTGAGGAGGATTTGCTCTATTTGACTAATCACGACGCACAAGGCTTCTTGAAGAATCTATCCGCACCAAAACTACTAGAGGTCGAAGAGCAAAGAAAACCAAGCTACTTCAATCAAAACAAAAGTATGATCACTCTTGGAACATGCGAGAGCAAACAAATATCGTCTACAAATCTCGTCACCACTGGAGCGGTCATTGCCGCGTTGTTCTTCTTTGTCAACTACTTCAAAATTTAATTGTCTTATTCTGCAAATCCGTTGAAAACCGTTTCGAAAAACCCGTGCGCCGATGAAAAACACCAGGACGCGGCGTTGAAGATTCCAAGATGTCTGGGACGGATCCCGCTTGAAGCAAGGGAGTACTTGAGCACCAAGCCTGCAACGCCAATACCGATGGAACACTTGACAACCATTGAAAGAGTTTTGTGATGCGAGACAAGTGCCTTGGAGACGCGAGAACGTTTGAGAGACCGCTCCTGTTCGCTCGTGTGCAAAAGGATAAGTTCCGGGTTGAGGGATGCCGCCCTTAGCATGCTGTACTTGCTTAGGTCTTTCGTTGTTTGCAAGGTCCCATGCGGGAAATCGGCCATGTACCGCAAGGCATTCTTGAGTATTTCGAAAAGATGACTGCACTTGAGATTGTGACTTATGAAGTTGTTCAGAGTCACATGGATAAGGTCTCTGTCCGCGAGATCCAACTCAGTCTCTTCTGTGAGGGTATCGTCGCTCGTGAAAGACTTGCCCAAGAGATCATCCAGATCGTTCAATAGATCATCTTTATAGAAGACAAGTACCGCCACATAAATATAGTACACCAAGACAGCACTGTTCTGGGTCAGAATGAAGTCCCAAACTAAACACAGCCCGTCGAAATCTGCGATATCATGCGCAAAGAGGGAGATCATTGAGCTCAGCGCATAAATGGGTTCAATTGAGCCAATGAGAGCGTGTAATTTGGGATCCACCAAAGATAAAAGCTCGGGTATCAATTTGAGCTCTCTAACTGTAGACTCAATGTCCGGCAACATGTGGTCTCTGAGGTACATGAGTGTAAGTTTCGTCATAAATTTGTAAGCCATGAGGTCATCGAAAATCAAAACGGCGATCGAGGCAACATCGTGGTAGCCTTGGTAATAGTTGAGTCCCGGATATGCACACAAGGCACTGTTGATCAGATGGTCCAGGCGTCCACGTAATGAAAGCATCTCATCAGGATCCGTTTTTGGATAAAAGACAAAAGATCTCTCTATGTCTTTGGTAATCTGTTCGTGATCTTTGTGCTTGAGGTGCGGAACAGGTTGAGGAGGATTCCAGGAATCCAACTCCAGCAATTTGGGCCAAATGACTGCACGCTGCTCCCTATTCACGGCTCCTGATCTCGTGGCTACGAGGTATCTGAGTAATGCTATATCTTCCGACGCGAGAGCTTTTTGGAGCGACTTGAGTTTAAGAGACTCATTTTCTGTAGTCAGAGGATACTCGTTAAAAATGGAGCAGTCACATTCCATATGCGTCCATTCAGGAACGCTCATTGGGAAGAAGAGCAGAGGATGTAGCAAGAAACAGAAAATTATGACATAAAATTCAAGGGGGTAATGGGTGCCTGGCAGCGCTGAAACTGAGATATAGCGTGAGGTAGTCAGATTATTTTTTTTAATCTAAAAAATATCACGTTTAAATATTTGAATGGAAATAAAGAAGAGCGATTTCGAATTGGGGAAAAGAATTGGCGGAGGCCGCTTTAGCGATGTCTACCTGTGCAGGACGCTGAATGATACGAACTTTTTCTTTTCCGAGTACGCTTTGAAAATCACCGAGCCAGAGGATGAACTGCCTCCACACAATGTAAAAAACGAGCTGAAGCTGCTACGAAAACTGGCGGATGCCCAAGATAAAGAAGATAAGGAGAATGGTACTAGTATAGGTAGAAATGTTGTGCGCCTTATTGCATTCTACCAAAGTCCCATAGAAATTGGGCTGCTGTTCCCTTTTTACAAAACCGACTTGAACGGCGTGATCGCAAGTAATACTAAAGTGCGGTCTGCCTTCAACTTACAGGATGGTACGATCACGAAAAAAAGGGAAAACAACTTCAGTACATCTCAGATCATCCAAATTTTCAAAGGATTGCTCCGCGGGCTTGCATTTATCCATAGTCAGGGCATCATCCATAGAGACGTCAATCCAAATAACATAATGTTCGAGTCGCCTAGCGAACTCGAACCTGTCATTATTGACTTTGGTATCAGCTACATGGAGCCAGACAACAATGGTTTGGAGAAAGGAGACTCTAAAATTACAGATATAGCAACCGGCTATTACAAAGCGCCAGAGCTGTTACTTTCGGTCAAGGACTATAGTAACAAAGTTGATATATGGTCTGCCGGTGTGATCCTGATGCTCATATCAAGCAAGGAATTCACCACGCCATACTCAAAAGACTCTGCACACAGCGACCTAGCTTTACTCGCATCCATATTCAACACTTTTGGGTCGCCGCCCGATAATTGGCAAGAAGTTAAGTCTTCCCGATCGTATGGTGCGATGAACACTGCTTTTTTTCGCAAGACCCGCAGATCTACGGATGACTTGCTGTTCAAGTTAAAGGATCATCCCCAATGCGTGGAAACTTTCAACAGTATGATGGTGTACGAGAGCTCCTGTAGACTGTCTGCAAGCGAGGCGTTGAAGAGGATTGACTCTGAGCGACTGCAGAACCAATAGATGATTCAGATGTTTATTTGAGGTCAGAAAGCTTCTTTTCGCATTCGACGATGCTTTTGGTGCTAGCCTCAATCTTATTGGCAAGATAGGTAAGCCTCTCCCTGAACAACTTGTGATCATCAATGCCACTATACTTTTGAAGCTCCTCCTCAAACTGGCTTATTTTGGAGCGCTGGAACTTAATAAGATTTGTGAGATAGTCCGTCTCCAGCGAATGATATATTCTTGACTCTTTGACCATTGTCTCGAAGGCCAAGTGATACAATGGTTTCGACGGTTTCACCTCTTTCACCATTCCCTTCTCACGGATGATAGTGATCAATTCGGCGTTCTCCATGGCCTGCAGTATATTATGGGTGTCACTCTTCAACAACGGGAGCTGAGAAACGTCGTTGTAAGTTGCAACCTCCTTCTCTGCCAATAATTTGATGATACACCATGCTTGAGATGCACTGTAACCAGAAGCGCCATTTCTGGTAAAGAGCTGACTCAGCTGCTCGATGGATTGGGCTACAATGCCATGTAAGGCCTCCTCAGGAGTTTCCCCAGACCGCATGCGCCTCACAAACACTTGGAGATCTAGCACACGGCCGCCGAAAGGTTCGACACACTTCATCAAGGTATCTCTATCCTTTTCAAGATATCGTGATAATCTATCATCGTGCGAAAGCTGCTGTTCAATAAAATTCCTCACGGCTGAGTTCGATGCATCAGTTAAGAGACAGCGTTTGAAAGGAGTGTTTGGAAGGGCTTTTGAAAGGGTTTCCAAGCTTCCAACGTCGTCTGTCACGAAAATGACATGGGCTATGTTCATGCTCACCATACTTGCTGCCCATTCTGCAAGCTCTCGATAAACAAACGCGTTAGCATTGTTGGCTTTGCGAGCTGCCTGGAATCGGTCAATAACCACGACGGGTTTGTCCTGTGGATTTTGCTGTAGAAAGTCCTCTTCTTTCAGATGAGCATCGTCGTTCCGGCTCGTAGAACGGTAATTGGTTAACGAAATGTCCCTAATGACTGCACTCGTCAAAGATAGCATATTTTTGATCTGCGCCTCTTTGGACTCACTAATTCCCGATTTTTGCCCTGTAAGACCCTGGACTATCAAGTCCACGAACGAAGAGACCGAGTTCAACCACGAGAACACAGGAAAATACCCAAACTCATCAGCAAAGTTCTTAATCAACTCCTGATCCTTCCGTCCCTTTATGATATTTTCGCAATCAATGTACAGACAGTTAGGCCTGTCTTTCAGCACATGCTTCTCGACCAAATTTCTTTTACCGGATCCCCGAGGTCCCTGAACGACTATAAATGAGTTAACATTCTCCTCGATCCACAGCTTCAGCTCTTTGGCAACAATCTCCATCTCTTTCCACATTCCATCCATTCCATTGATCATTTCTCTGTGCGTTTGTTCAGGCAACGAAAGAACGCTGGACATTGTATCACGAGTCCTGTAAGCCAATTTCGAGATCTGTTGGAAATACGGGTTCTTTTCCAGAGAATATTTGGACGTGACCTTCTCTTTGACAGCGAAGTACCTGATCGGGTCAAACACGAGAACCGCTAATGTCGCCAAGATGGCAAATAACAGAGGAATAGCAATACGAGAGTGGTTGTTGATGAAATTTCCGATCAAGTTGACCTTCACAATTGGCGCATACTGGATATGGACCACGGTGTCGCCAACCTTGATCCCTGTCACGCAGTGCCGTGCACTGATAGCCGCTCTTGTCGACCTGTAGATGACAATTGTGAATGGATCCTTCGAATCTGGAGGGGGCGGAATAATATCATTTATCTCTCCGTACCGCCTTAGCAACAGGTATAAGTTTTCCTGCGTCAGTTGCGGCCCTTCATACCATATCTTGATCCTGGGACTAGGATATCTGCGAAGATCTTCAATCCATGGCGTACCTTTCACCGGGAAGCATCGAACATGAGTTAGATAGTGCCATATTGAGTCGTTGAATTTCTTGCTGACATTGTCCATAATCTGCTTGTTGAACACCTTGACATCCATATCCGGTGGAACGGCGAGCTTGACAAAGGCTCCGCCATCTCTTGGGATGTATTTGAAGCCCTTAATTTGCAAAGCCTGTGGAGAGTTGCTATTTTGAGCTAGATCGAGAACCCTTTTTCTGAGACCGTTATCTGAATAATCCATAATAAATGAACCTAGTAATCTACTGAAGTCATATCGTCCGGCCTTGAAAGGCGTAAGTCTGTCAAAATAAAGAAGAGTCTCCTTACTCTCTTTGAGGATCACACCCGTGTTCGTCGCATCGTCATCTTCTCCCAAATCGCTCTGACGCAAAATCGACTCTTCCGAGATCAGTCTCATCTGCTGGATTGCCCAAAACTTCGGCCATTGGGCCATGTGCCGCCTCAACGGCCTTCTGATAAATGGTCTTATATACATGCAGGCAAATCAAATAAAAAGTGCTACACGAAAAAGTTTATTTATCAATGAACTCATCGGATGAAACACCGCTTCCTCTATTTGAGAGGTTTAGAGATGCACATATTTCCAGTCTTATTGGGCTCATGGACGATGTGATGACCAGCATGGCGGATCTGGACCGGTCGCTTGAGACCGCAGTGGCCATCAGTAAGGAGTTCACGTATTTGCAAAGTATCTGGGGCGCGTTCTACGACCCAACGAGAATGGAACAAGAAATTGAAAAGGCTGAGGAACAGCAACAGCCCGCACAATCTGACCAACCAGATACTAGTACGACAAGCTTCCAATTCGAAGGGAGAATGAGTGATATCAAAAGTTAGTCTGATTACCTATTTATTAGCTAGTATTGATCCTTCCCGCTGATAATGACATCGTTGATCTTCAAGATCATTCTGGTAAGCTGTGTGGCCAGCAGAAGCTGCTGTCTCTTTCCGATCAAGGTCTCAATCACAAACAATTCCTTCATGTCGTTGTTGTTATTCCCCAGACAGTCCACACCGAGCTTGGAGTTTTGCTTCAACACATGGTCTGCCTTAAGTTGCGTCAGTGTCTCAATAGGATCCAAACCGGAGTTCTCGGCCAAAGACATCGGAATCACATCCAAAGCTTGGGAGAACGAACGGAAAGCATATTGGTCAATACCCTTCTGTTTGTCGGCCTCCTCCATGACACGCAAGGAGCACGAAATCTCCGCGGAACCGCCTCCATAAACGATTCTGCTGTCTTTAATAAGGTTGCGGACCACACAGAGCGAGTCATGGAGAGCACGGATACTCTCGTCCACAATCATCTTACTAGATCCTCTAATCAAAGCAGTGACAGCCCGAGGATTATCGCAGTCCTCTATCACCAACATATGGTCTCTAGTAGTTCCGAATTCTAGCTCTGTGACTTTACCAGCGTGACCGAGCTTGGATTCGGTAAGATCCTCGAACCGCGGCACAATCCGTCCGTTAGTGGCCATAGCAATGGTCTCGATCTCTGTTCCGCCAACCCATCTCACGGCAGGTAGCTCATTGGAGAGAAGTAAATGGTTGGCCTCGTCGTCGAATCCCCACTGGCAAACCACCATATTGGCACCTGACTGCTTCACCCAATGGATCATTTCTTTGAATTTGTCCTGCTCGTACGTCTGGAGCTTTTTGAATTCCTCAACAGTGCTCACCTCCAGCTTGTGCTTTGTTTTTGGTTTAGGTGGCTCGAACGGACATGTTAAGATGGCAATTTTCGCATTCTCAACTTTCTTTGGCATTTGTGGGTGAGAGAAGTCTTTGTCGATAATAACACCGTTGATCACCTTGGAATCTTCGAGAGAGCCTCCTAATTTTCCTTCGACACGAATAAGCTCGAAATCAACATCCTTGCGTTCCAGATCAGCAACGTTGAGCACAGTTTCGACAGCCATGCGTGCAAACTGGTCGTGACATTTGGAAACAATCTTTGAGCCAAGGGAAGTCTTGGCTGCCTTGAATAGTTCGCTTTCAGGCTTGGTGTTGTTTTCGAGATTCTCCAGATCAATGGAAACAGTATCTGCAATTCTGTCGAGTTGTTCGAGGGCGATTTCACACGCCCTGTCGAACCCATGTGCTATTTTGATAGGATGGATACCCTTCTCAATCAACTCGAGGGCTTGGTCTAGAAGAGCACTAGTAAGGACAACAACCCCCGTGGTTCCATCTCCAATCTCATCGTCTTGCGATTTAGATAGCTCAACAAGTAACTTTGCAATCTCGTTGCTTAGCTCCATCTGGGACATGATAGTGGCACCGTCGTTGGTGATGCTGATTTCTCCGTCTGGAGAAATCAGGATTTTGTCCAGGCCGCGCGGACCAAGCGAAGTCTTCAAAATAGAAGCCACCTGCCTTGCGGCCAAAATATGCGACTTGACAGCTTCGGTGCCGTGGGTTCTCTTTTTGGAGCCCTGATCTTTCACGATGATGAATGGACGACCCATTTCGTCTTGCGCCACAATGGCGTTCGACATGTCTGGGAGTTCCATTTGTTGGGACATTTGGGACATGGACGCGAAGAAATAGTAGTTGGAAAAAAGTGAACGAAAAATAGACCGTCGCGACGGAGTAAAAAATATTTGAGTGCACTTAAAAAATTTCCAAAAAAAAGAACCTCCAATGTCTACCGTTGGATCCTTGATTTTTTGTCAAGATTGCGGTACGCTTCTTGACTCTTTTGCAAACAGGCCTTCGATACAATGTCAGATGTGCAAAAGAACCTACGAAAGTAAGAACTTTGCCAATCTGAAGGTGGTGACGCATACTGCTCCAGATGCTTTTCCATCCTCTCTCAAGTCCAAAAAGTCTCTCGTCAAAACATCCCTCAAGACAAGCGAAGTGGACGAAGGCGCTACGATCAAAGAAAAATGTCCACAGTGTGGTAATGACGAAATGCAGTACCATACTCTTCAACTTCGGTCCGCAGATGAAGGTGCTACCGTTTTCTACACTTGTACATCATGTGGTTACAGATTCAGAACCAACAATTAGGACACTATGTTACTCAGCCTCGTACATATCCAGGGCCACAATAGCACTCTCGCGCACGACATCGTCCTTGTCATGCAGAAAACCTTTCAAGATAGGAAGAACATCTTCTGTTGCAATAGATCCCAATGCTTCTGCAGCCTCATGTCGCACCATTCCGGCTTCCGCTTTGTTGCCGACAACCTTAATTAGAGCAGGAACACTGACAGGGTTGCACAGCTGACCGAACACGTACGCAATCTCGTGCTTAAACAGCGCCGAGTCATCATCGAATCCAGTGGCTAGGGCAAGGCATGCTTCGTCAGTGCCGATGTCCCTAAGCCTAAACATCGCTCTGTATCTTTCAAATAGAGACCGACTCTGGTCGTTAAGAATTTGTTGTAGCTTTTCCACTTTGTCGTTCTCCTCGTTGTCAACTGGTAGTGGCGGCGCAGGGTCGATAGACTCGTATAAGGATGTTTGCAGATTTTCAGTTTTGGCCTTCTCGCTCTTTGCCCACTTGATACGATCAATAGCCAGCTCGCAGGTCTGCCTAATCTCAATCATTTCATTAGGATCATTATAATATTTTGAAAGCAGGTCCAAAGAGTCGCTGTCCCCGAGGGCCCCCAAAGCTTCAGCCGCTTCATGTCTGACCATGCACTGTTGATGGGTGTCTGCTAACACCTTTCTGAGAATTGGAGCGGCTTTCATATTCTTTGTCTGGCCTAGCACATAAGCTACCTCATGCTTAAGTAGCTCAGACTCATCCTGAAAGCTTTCGGCGATGTATTCCAAAGCCTTTTGTGCTTCTTCTGGCTTTTCTGCAAACTCTGCTCCCACAGATTTCAAAAAGAAGAGCGCGCGAAATCGAAGAGCCAACTTCACATCGCCAGTTTTGTTGACCAAAACATCCCTAAGAGTTTCAAGACTTGCATTTTCATCTTCCCCGTCCCAAATTTCAGTCATTTGAACTGTTGGCCTGATCTAAAGATTTTTTTCAAGTTTTTTTTTTTTTTCTGAAATCCCGAAATCTACGGATCGTCGCGTCGCTTTCTGTTAAATTACAATTTAATCGATGTCGTTCCACCCGATTCATGGTCAGGATCCCATAAAGGTGCTCAAGCAGCTAGAAGGCTCTCAGCTTATATTACCAGTTGTGTCGATAGGGAATACGCCTCAATTGGCGGCAGATCTACTAATACACACGCTGCCTGCGAAGCTAGTGGCGAGACTCGATGATATTTACCTGTACCCATTTGCATCACCTGTGGACTATGTGGATGATCCCAAACAGGGAATCACATCAGGCCTGGAAATCTACTACAGCGAGCAACACCAGGTGACCATTTTGCAGCAAAGGTCTCCAATCTTGCCTGGTTTAATAGCGAAGTATCTCAAGGAGCTGATCGTGCCGTTCGTGCGAATGGCACAGTTCAGCAAGGTGGTGATTCTACAAAGCAATGATGCTGGTCTTCGCGAGGACAAAAACGTGGACCATTTGTTTCTGCTCTGGGCCAACGATATTGCCAAAACCCTTGAGACGTTCAAAATTTCTGATAACAGCATTGGAGTGATCTCCGACAAGTCAGAACTCGACGGCATGGGCAAATTGATAATTGACGCATTTGAGGGTCAAAATGGGGAAACCTCGAGTCTGGGCCCCGAGGTGAAAGGGTCCTTGAAGCTCGGAGGCGCACCTCCTGCGTCGATCGACGCGATATTTCTGTCGATCTTTGTGTACGAGGGCGACAACTCGAACGATTCGAAGCAATTGGCTTCTCAGCTTTTACGTGTGCTCCATGTAAACGAGCCTGCAGAATGGACGACTCCGATCTCCTGGCGCGGAGTGTATGGCAACAAACAAATTCCTGTTGGAATGGAGTATGGTGTGTATACTTAAAAATTTTTCAGACCATAGATAAGTGAGAAACTATTCAAGGCAAAAAAGGGCGATAGACAAGCACCAACACCGTAATTTGGTTAGATTGCAAGCCTTGCACTATAGGTACCACTTTTGTTCACGCATCTGGGTAGAAGCTGCTCGAGTTGCTAAATGTCGGATGGCAATTTGATCACCAAGATGCTTGCTGACGCTGCGGCGGAGGCTGAAAAGGAAAAACAGCAGCGGCAGGAAGTCAATGAGGTTCCTGCTCGTGCTGATGAGGATGTATCTCCAAAGGATGCCAGACGGCGTTCTACCAAGCAGCATGTGTACTCCCCGGAATTCTTACTTTCATTGAAGGGGTCGCCTTTATGTGCAGACGTTTCCCATCTGAACCTGCCAAGCAACCAGCACGAGTTTTTCCTCTTGGACCAACCGAAACGTACCGCGTATGCTAATCACAATAACCACAAATACCCAAACCAGCGTGGCAGAAAGGATCGAAAGAAGGATACAAGAAAGACAGCCAAGGAGACGGAGGAACCACCAGAATGGGTGCTGAAATCAGACGCAATCACGGGAAATTCTATCCAAGATTTTGAACTATGGAGACTCAAGATGCGGATAGAAACTTTTAGACGGAACGGGGAGCCTGTTCCCATGGAGGATGTCAACCAATATGAGTACTTGAAGGCCCAAAAAGCCGAGAGTGCGGTGGCAGCTGACCAGTCGAGCCAAAGTGTTCCAAAGCCAGTCACCAGACCTGAATTCGACTTCCATGAACCAATTCAGGAACCTGGCTCGAATCCAGACACTTTCGCCACGTCGAGCTCGGGCTCATCCAGATTTTCGAGTTTCTTTGGTCCTGAACAGACAAACAAAGGGCCCCAACGAAGCCCTACCAAAGACGAGTCCAAGTTGCTATCGTTACTTCAGAACTCCGGAAAGCAGGTGCCACAAGCGCAGCCAATACCCCAGGCGATGCCCCAGGTGGCCATGCCGCCAGGACTAGCCCCGACCGCAGCCGTGGGACCCCTGGGAATTGTAGGTCATATGGGGCCTACGGGGCCTCTTCCACCGGTGGGGGCTATGCCTGTTATGGGTCACCCTCCATCCTCTAACGCTGACATGTTTTTCAACTCTTTGTTGTCCAAGGCCCCGGCTCCCGGATCTGCTCCGTTCTTGCCTCCAGGGCTCTTTCTACCATTTTCGGAGAAAAAATGATGATTTTGCATTCTTCACAAAACTGTAGAGATTCGTAGTACACAATCGAGAATTAACAGTGTCTCATCACATCCGTGACTGAGTTTGGCGTCTGTCTCAAAGAGGATCCTTGAGATGCTGTTCTTCTGTCTTCCGTCCAGGCTCAGCGAGATACCGCTGTCGTCGCCCAGAAGCAGCACATCATGCAGAGAGCTGATTATCAAAGTGGCATTGTACCCTTCTTTCGAGATGTAGTCAGTAACAAACTCAAATATGCGGTCCGTGTCTTTCTTCTCTGCGAGTCTGATCAGTTCCATGAGCTGATCTTTCGGCAGGTAGCCGAAAACGTCCCTGATCTGGTCTTCCGTGACGTCGTCCGCCATTTCGTCCTCGGCAGGAATCAGCATCTTGTGGACACTTTGGAGGAAATTGATGGCCTTTCTCAGGTCCCCGTCACTGATCCTCAAAATTTCCTTTAGCATAGGAGTGCTAGCAAGCACGTTTTCTTCATTGCAAATATATTGCAATCTTTTGATGGAGCTTTCCTCGTCCAGCATCTTAAATCTAAACTTGGAGCACCGCGAGGCAAGCGGGTCTATTATACGGGTGATGTAGTTGCAAATGAGGCAAAAACGTGTGATTCCTGAGTATGTCTCCATGGTTCTTCTGAGCGCACTTTGCGCGTCAGAAGTCATCGAGTCGGCCTCGTCAAGAATCAGCAATTTATATGGCGGGCACGGGTACTTCTCTAGGTCCTCCTTAGAGGGGTTGGAGATCGACAATCTCGCAAAGTTCTTGATTTTGTCTCTGACAATGGATATCCCACGTTCGTCAGAAGCGTTCAGCTCGAGCACTCTGCTCCTGAAAAGGTGTGGGCCGTAAAGCTCCTTGGCCATTGCCAAAATCGTCGACGTTTTTCCAGTCCCTGGGGGACCGTAGAACAGCATGTGAGGAAGATTGGCTGTTTGCAAGTTCCTCTTGAGGACTTGGACAGCGTGAGTTTGCGAGGTAATTTCGTCCAGGGTTTTGGGCCGACTAGCAGTTAGTGGGCGAAAGCGCGTTGCCGGCTGACTTACTATTTCTCGACCCAAGGCATTCTCTCCTTTTGGTCTGACATGGTATCGCGAAGATGGAAGCTGAATTTTTTTAAATTCAATTTCGCGTCGCAATGGAGGAAGAACCGTCCGAAAACTCGTTGAGCCTACCTATTTCGAGGATCAAGAAACTAGTCAAGCTTGACCCTGAGCATGTGTCATCAACGGAATCGGCCAACCATCTACTCGGAGCTGCCACAGAGCTTTTCATCATGAACCTTGCAGAACAGGCCTCATTCCATGCCAAATCACAGAAACGCAAGAAAATCGCATACTCCGACTTTTACGAGGTGGTCCACAACAACGACAGCCTACTTTTCATGAAGGACCTGGTGCCGAAGACTGTTCCTCTACAGCAGCTTGTGAAGGAAAATAAAGTAGTGCTGGAGCCAAAGTCGAACGAAGACGACACCATAGACGACGACTCCGGAGTCTCGACACCGCAGCCAGCCCAACCAAAGCAGCAGACGCTACCTTTCGTGCTCAAGAAAGACGAGGACAAACCAGAAGATGTCCTTATGATCAATTAATCCTCTTTATCTATATACATTTACGCTCTCTCGATATAATCCTCTGTGCGCGGATGTTTCACCTCACCGGTCTCAATATACTCCTTCACTTTGTCGAACAAAAACTTTCCATCTGTAACGCTCGCGTAGCCATCAAATGTGTTCTTTGGAATCACTGCATTCGAAGACACCAGGGGCTTCAAACTGAAGTCGGCAAGATTAGATGGTGCCACAAAAGTACGGACACGCTGGTAGTCAATGCTGTACGTTCCCCACTTGTTCAGACGTCCAATTCCCGATGACCTGGTTCCCTTGTAGAAGTTTTTGTTACCTTGCTTTGTGGTCAGAGGAACTCTCTTGTTTCCTGTTTTCGAGTAGCCGTAAAAAAGCGTACCATCCCTGTACGTCTTCCATGGGCGACGCAGCAAAGCCGACTGCGTCCCTTGGAAATACAAGATGCTGGTGGATCTCATGGTAAGGAATAAAAAAGTCGCAGTATTTTTACTTGCCGAAAATTATATTGTCGACGATCGACTCGTATATACGACGACTATTTACCAGGCTTGATGTAAGCCCGGTTCAAATTAAATATCTCTCTGCAAAGAATGTACCAGTCCACCTCACGTATAAAGCCAGGAGTGTTGCTAATAACATCCTCTGGCCCAAGGTCGAGGTGCCGGATGTCAAACTCGTCAGCCTCTTCGGATATAGCTCTTTCGTAGCCCGTTAGGGAGAATCGAGGCCTATCTCGTGCAGAAGATGAAATAAAGGTGGAACTCACCGACCCCACACTATTCGAAAACGAGGATCTGTCGCTGTTATTCGTGGAGAACGTGGAGTTGTTAGATTGGCCGTTAGAAGATTGCGAAGAAACGCTGAATTGCCGTTTCTTGAGCTTCGACCGCATAAAGAGTTCTTCCCATTTGAACAGTTCATACATCAGCTTCAAATTGGGCTGGATTATCACGTTCAGTCTGCGCACACGCACATAAAGATATGCCCGCGGAAGACTCACATTCAATCTCCTCATCACCTCTGCGATACAAACAGTGGCCGAGCGAGAGACGCCAACCTGACAATGGACTAGAACCTTTCCGTTGCTCTCATAGCACTTGTCAATGAATTCAAGAGCATCATTGATCGTGGTCGTCAAAGTGCCAATGCCATCGTCATTGATGTTATTAATCCGCATCACTTCTTCAACACCACAATCACTTCCTTCGACTCTTTGGTCTGAGCATATCTTGAAAATCTCACACCCGCTCTCGGTAGTGCCTGTAGCGTACTCTAAATCGTCGAGCCAAGGAACATGCTCTCCAACGCTCACAACATAGTTGATTCCCAGTTCCTTCAACAGCCGAAGGCTGGACGCGTGACTCAATGAGCCCAAATAAAGATGAGGAAGTACCCGTGAAGGTATAGACCCTGCAACTGACTCACATACACCCGCCACTTCTGAATCGGTACCAGCAGAAGACAAACTAGATGTGGAATCTGAGTCAGAATCAAGATCCTTAGCGCGTCCTTTCTGTTGCTCGCGAAGATGTATAACGTGCTGACCTGTAGATGTGTTCAATACAGAGTTGAAAGACATATCCAGCGTCGATTTGTGCCTGACGTGTTTAGGAGCCAACAAATATGATTTCACAATGCTTTTATCATCCTCAAGAGTTAGTTTATCACCCTTGAGCTGCGCAAACTTCAGTATCATTGGTTCCAACTTTTGTAGCAGCAGATAATCTGACTTGAATATGAAGAAAGGCCGACCATACTGCATGTGTAGACGAATTATTGCCTCATCGATTCCGATCTTTTGAGAGTACATGATGAAGCAAAGCCCGAGTAGCGAGGTCTCTGTGTAGCCGTCAGAGCAGTATAGAAGACCTGGAAATTCTTTTGTGCATTGGAAGCAAAGCAGTTTGCACACATTGACAATGCATAGAATATCCTCCTCCGATAAATCAGCGATCTCCACAGAACCTGATGGAGGAAATTCAAGGTATATCTGCTGAAGATAACCAATGCTAGAGATAACTGTTCGCAAATCCATTGGAGTTGGAAACTTGGCACCATCAATGCAATGCACAAATAACTTCCAATGCGCTCTTGGAAATGTTATCAGCTTGGCGTCCACCTCCTTGATTGGCCTCTGAGCAAGGTCCTCTTTCTTCAAGATGACGACAGTATTAGTAGGATCGCAGTGCAATGGGAAATCCCGTGATTTCAAATCAACAGAAACTGGCTTTTTACCCGAGTTCAATTGTATATGGAGACATTCGAAATCGGTAGTGTTTCCAAACCAAACATTGTCGATTACCTCCGTTGCTGAGGACATCTTTGAAATCTCGAGCTTTTCACGGTAAAGATAATTCGAGTCCCAGTTGTTGAACACCTCGATATCGTAGTCAGAGCAAAGATCACCAGTTGCTTTCGAAGACGCGTCAGGCTTTAACAAGGGTATCGACAAAAGATTCGAAGCTTCCAGCACATTAAGTTTGACGTCGTCGAGAACAAAAGTGTTGTAGAGCTTCTTTTGATCTTGTTGAGCCAGCTCAGGGTGATCTGTGGTATACATCAGCTGGGCAATATGCAGTAGTCTGGCCAGGGACGCGCACTTGCATTTGCTATTCCAACTGTCTTCTTTCTTGGGCAGACGGACCGAGCGCTCGTGATCATCATTGAAGCAGTAGACGACCAAATCTGATATATTGCTCATTTTGGAAACTTGAATATGGAAGTTTCGGAGGGAAACGCCAACCTGTGGATCCATATTTTTGAACAGCGGCAAGAGTTGGGTGCTTACACAATCTTTCACCAGCATATCTATCGGAAACGAACTCAGTATCTCTTCCGGCAGGATGGATAGCAAATAAAACTCCACATTGCGAACACTGAACACCGAAACCAGTATGTCATGCGGCGAAACGGTTCCTTTGATTTGTCCCGTTGTTTCGGCGATTATATCATCACAGCGGTTGCCGTCAGTGCCGGCACATACAGAACGCACTGGCATGAGGCTGCGAACATTAGAAGGGACTCCTATCTGTAGATCAGAGTCAAGCTGGTTCGTTAAACTTGAGAGAAATCTAAGCTGAACTGTGTTATTCTTGTGAACCCCATGTAGCCATGGAAACATCCTTTCTGTCTCTGGAAGCTCTGCTGTATAATGTCTGACTAGAAATTGGCAAAGTTCGTCTGTACTAACAAGGATGCAAGCCTTCGCAGTTTTGAGCGAACGGTGGTTGACAAAATAAAGAGAGTCCGGCTCAAATATAGATCCCAGGTCGGCTGGTCTCATCGGTGTATACAATGAGTTTGAACGGCTCTTTTTGAAATATTCGTCGCCCTCCTGGTAACTCCCTTTGAACAGGCTGTTAATCCGAGACCGAAATTTCTCTTTATCCTCATACGAAACACTATTCGCTCTTTTGGCACCAGCTCTTATCTGAGGTCCCGGCGCTGTAGGTTGAGGCGGATGGGACGATGGCCCCGGAACTGCCTGCTCTACTTGCTCGAGCTGGTTCATATCAATATAGATCTTTTAGCTTATTTGTTTGCGGGCTGCTTTCTGGGCAACTTTTTTTTGCACACTTTTATTGTAGCCCCCACATATATCCTTATCTAACTTTTTGGCGCCACATATTGTTTTACTAGCCACAGCGGCGGTGTTATATACATTTACATCTTCTCGATCAACTGGATCAAATATTTGAGGAAGTGTCTGTCACTGAACTGGACAAGCTTCTCAACAAAATCCTGCGCAAGATCGACGGGAAATCCCATATTGGAGATCAGCAAGGCACGTAGCTGGTCCACCATCTCCTCGTTGAATTTGATCGCTTTATTTTTCTTGGTTGCTTGTAGATCAGGGACCTCGCAACCGGCGTAGCAGACAGCCTTCATAGTGCGAATGACCTCCAGAAGAATACTATTGCGGTACTGGGCATCGTTCAGAAGCTCTCTTTTCATTTTGAAACTCATTTCGCAGGCCAATAGCAGTGCGTTTGTCACTAGCAGTTGCTTGGCTTCCTCAAATACGTTGTTGTCGTTTTTGAACACATCCTCTGGGTCCACAACTTTCCCGAGCCCAACGCCTTGAATTAGCGAGTTGATGCATGTGATAGCCACCTTCACCAACGAAAGATCGTTGTTTTGGTAGTTGTAGATGTAATTAAACATCAGATTGATGATGTTAACTAGAGTACCTTTGTTTTCGTTTGTCAGCCACAAAGAGCTCACATGGTCACTGTTCATCGAGACAAGCAGCGAGATAAAACATTTTTGCGTGTCTAAAATGTCTCTCTTCATGAAATCGTCTTGTGCGGCAGATGAGTCCGTTTCTATACGGGAAATGACCTTAGCGACCAGCGGCGTGAGCAGCGAGTTCAACATAATGTATATCTCTTGTGACCTGCCACAATGATGCATGATCTGGCCTATAAAGTTTAAGAAGTTGTTGATCTCCTGTAATTTGAGCTTGTCGAAATTGATCATTATAACAGAGATAAACTTGGAAAGCAATTGCTCTAGAGCCTCAGATGGAGTTTTAATGAAAAGAATAAAGAGTCTCACAACACAGAATTCGGATGCCTCTCTAACTATGTTGAATGCAAGGAAATTTTCCAAAGTAATGAGCACCACCTGGGAGATCTGCTGTAAAAGTGCAATAAATCTTTCGTCAAACTCGACGACATTTAAACTTTCAAAGCCTTTCAAAATAGTACCGACAGATACAAGTGAGTGGTGCACTAGGACAACCAGGTTGAGGTTCAGTTGCGACATGTTATTGATGCATTTTTCTAAATTGGAAAATAACGGCTGAAGCACAGATTCAAACATGGAGACACGTTTGTGAGATTTTCTGATCAGCGAGAGCAGCAGACCAATTGACTCAAACAAGTAGAGTTGGTGATCAAAGCTACCGTCTGTCTCAATGAGACTCAGATCAATGTCCTCCGAGAGTTTCGCCTGGCTAGTGACCTCGAAGTCAAAGCTCAAAAGTGGAAGCAGGCTTTTTATCAGCTCTTCGAGAATGAAGTCGTCAATGGGTGGTTTCGTGAGTTTGATGAATCTATAGAACAAATACCATGAGCGGTACTTCACTTTGTCGTTTTCGCTGAACACTCCGAAATTGGAGACAAAAATTTTGAGCACTTTCAGCAAAATGTCGTCTTTGTTGACTCCATCGACCTGAATATTATTATTTGTGAAGAAAGTATAGTGCTTCAGAACAAGCTCGAAAAATAACAACTGGATCAGCGAATGATTGACTAGAAATGTAGTTGAGCCATCAATCACCTTACAGAGCATTTCGTTAAAGACAAAATATGGCCGAGAATTGTTGATCATGGTCTTAGGCAGATTCATGACATTGTTTCGCAGAATTTCGCTAAAGTGACTCAATTCATACATTCCAAGTTCGATGGTGCGCCAGTCGGAGTTAGAGCTGAAAAGCGACTCATTAATGCAGTTAATCATGACGTCTAATGCTAGTGTTTCGTTGAGGATGACAATGGAATCGTGGAAGGAGTTCAGCTTGCTTCTCACTTCTTGGAATTGCTCGATCGACTCTTCCTCAGAGCCATCGTCTTCCTCGTCGAACTTCTTCCTCATAATGATTTTTTTCAGCAGTGTTGTGAGAATTTCATTGCTCGATAGGTATGAGAAGTCAACTTGTTCGTTAGTGATGTTCTTTTTCAGGAAAAGCAAGAAATTGCCGATAAAGGGGAAAACCTCCAGCGCGACATCGTCGTAGTCGTTATCAAGGTATTCAAAAACGAGCGGGAGAACATCGATTATTTTGTTGATGGTTAAGTTTTTGAACTCTGTGTTTGCCAGTTCCTCGTTGGAGCTGGTGTCGAGCACGTTGACCAGCTCTGACCCCAAGTTCTCGACCAGCTTGGAAAACGCCACGTTCACGTCAAAATCTGCTTCTTTGGATTTGAGGTCCATTTGATTCAGAATGCTGGTCAGATTCAGAAAATTGATGAGCTCCAGCTTCTTGATTGGCGCCATCTTTTTGTGCAAGATCTCATTGAAGCACCCCGCAGTCGTGATTTTCTGTTGGTCGTCGGGACTGGTCAGGAATTGGTACAGCAATCCTAAGTACTCTTCGTCGAGAATAAGATTGATCTCGATCCAAGAGACATATTCACCAATGCATTGAATGGTGTTGTTCAGAATGTCTCTCTTCAATGCTGTGTTTGTATTTGAGAAGTGTTTTAGTATGTTTTTCCATGACTCGGTCATCAGTGTCATGTCATTGGCTCTGATTGCGTCCTTTAACAAATTGTTTCTCTCATGATGTTCCGGCTCGCGAGCGATCATTTGATCTCCGATCTCTTGGTGGATCACCAGCAGAGTTCGTAAATAGTAGTCTGTCGCTAGCTCATTAAAAGTCCCTCCAGCTTGGACTGGCGCGAGAAGATCCTTGATGAGCGTCTGGTAGCAGGAAAGCGTGGCATGGACAAAAAGTAGGCCAAAGGTTTTGGAGAGGGCATTTCTCAGAAAAACGGGCTCCACCGAGTTCTTGTCGAGCAAATCCTTCAGATAATTAAACAGATAGTCCTTGACGGCCAGCTTTTGCGAGTTGTCCATGAACGGGAGTCTAGCATCGAGTACCTGGAAAACGAAAAACTTGACGTTGGGCGAAAGTTGAGCATTGGAGCTCAAAAGATTCACACAGCGCTGCCATCCGTCCGAAGAGTCTTTGATCTGCGTGATAAACTCTAGCGCCTGCTGCTTCAGCTGGACGTCCGCCGTGGCGCTCGATGCGATGTCCACAGCCTGCAAAATCTGTTGGTCCATTATATATAATTGATATATTTTTTTGTTTGGTTTTTCAAATTCTAGCTTGGTCGTGTGCGGGTTAAACGAGTCAGAGTCCAGGCCGTGATCCTCAGAACTGCCCGACGACGTAGTACAACTGCTTTGAGTAGGGATACTGTGATCACCGCTTTGTCTGGTTGGCTACGCCTGATTGCTCGACAGTGAGCCATATCAGAAACAACTTGCTATTTATTCCCAGCCAGCTCTTCTTGTCGCACTGCCCGAATAATTTTTCTCTAATGCAGTTGTTTATACCCAGCGCCCGGTTATTGAGACCTGCCCTCTGCTTGCGTGCCGGCAGGCTCGCTCCGTTTGTTCGTTTTCAGTCGACGTTCCTTGCGGAAGATCTTAGAAAAGCCAAAGAGGAACGTCTTGCCGGGCTAGGATACCTGGCTAAGTTTCCTCCAAAGCTTATCCCGTACATGGAACTGATGCGGATCGAAAAGCCTATTGGCACCAAGCTACTCCTGAGCCCCTGCCTGTGGGCAATCACCATGGCTGCGTACATGTCGTCGGCGCCCTTGACATCCACACTTTATATGATGTCGGTCTTTGGTGTTGGGGCTTTCGTGATGCGTGGAGCAGGTTGCACCGTTAACGACCTGCTCGATAGAAACCTCGACAACAAGGTCGCCAGAACGATGGAACGGCCAATTACGTCGGGACGCGTCAACGTGAAGCAGGCGTTGGTGTTCTTGGGTGCGCAGCTGGGTGTGGGGCTCCTGGTGTTGCTTCAACTGCCGTTAGACTGTTTCCTGCTCGGAGCCTCGTCATTGGCCCTTGTGGGCACGTACCCGCTGTTCAAGCGGTTCACCTACTACCCGCAAGTCGTACTTAGTCTGTGTTTCAATTGGGGAGCGCTTCTTGGCTTCCCTGCCATGGGAGTGTGGAACTGGCCCGTGATGATCCCTCTCTACTTGAGTGGCTTCTTCTGGTGTATGCACTACGACACCATCTACGCGCACCAGGACAAAAAATTTGACGCTGAGGCCGGCATCAAGTCCACGGCACTGGCATGGGGCGACAAGTCAAAGACCGTTTTCCGCGGCCTGACCGCCGCCCAGATGGGATGCTACACGTTGAGCGGATTCCTTGCCGGAATGGGCCCTGGGTTTTATTTCGGAGCAGCGTACGGCGCATACCGCCTCTTGAGAATGATTCAGCTGGTGAATCTGGACGACCCAAAAAGCTGCGGCTTCTGGTTCCGAGAGAACATCAAAACTGGCCACGCCTTCTGGCTAGGCATTCTCGTTGATTACTGCCTCCGGCTGCTAGGATACTTGTAGATATGTATCAAATTCATTAATACCAATAGCTATGAACCTCACTGAGCTTATTTGGAGGATGGACCTGGGTTCATTCTTCTCTTTCCACCTGGGGTGTTGGCAACGTTAACAAATCTCTTGGTGTACAGCAGTCTCTTGTATGCTCTTCCCTTTGGCTTCTTTGGCTTCTCGGTCTTCTCGACCTTTGGAGTTTGAGACTTAACCTTACCGGCACGTGCAAGCGATCCGTGGACTTTTCCCTGACGCTGTTAGTTGCTCGAGAGGATGTGCCTACTTACCATTTTGCAATAATTAGGTTAACTAAAAAAACAGTTCGCCTCTAGAAAAAAGAGTAAAAAATTTGTGGAAAAGCCCTTCTACGACATCACGTGATATATAACATTTTCCAGAGTACTCCATCTACCTCATTAGCGCTACAAACAAAGCGACCGACAGCAGACACGTCACGCCGTATACGAAGTACGGCTCAATGTATGCGACAGGGAACTTTCCATTGCGAAGCATCGATTGGGCGATAAAAAAGCGCACGCACCCAATAAGCACCGAAACCATGGCCATAACTATGAAACACAGCCCCAGAGCCTTTCCGAGTCTTGTAGTAGAGGAGCCCGGGCTCTTGGCCGCTCCCATTGCCAGCAACTGTGTGACATACACCCCCAAACTTGCGAAGGTAAGCGACGTTCGGAGCCAAGCAAGGAAAGTGCGCTCTGAGGCCAGATGGTCGCGGGCGACCTGGCCCTTGTTTTCTAGTAGACAAGACCCGAACTCAGTTGCTCTATTTAGCCAGTGGAAGTCCGAGAAGCGAACCATGGCTATAATTTAGCAACGAATATGATCACGATGGAGAAAATCTAAGATGTTAGTAAATTCTGCATTACATCTGCACAGCCACGGCCGATAAGACTTACCGGTAGAACAAAGAGAGAAATGGCAAAAGCTGGTATGGCACCGTTTTGGAATCGCTCTGACCTGACAATCCGGTTGAACATGGTGCAATATCGAGCCATGCCGAAGGCAAGCGTCAAAAGAGCTGCCGCCAGGCTCAAAGCACCCAGAGGTTTTGCATAAGTTGTGGCTATATAGTAGTCGTGGCGCAGCATTTCTGGGTACTTTTCAAGGTTCAGAGGCTTTAACGGGTTGATAATTGCGTACTCGGCAAGGCGGACCACTCCGACTCCGAGCGACAGAAAGCTCATCGATGTCCGCAAATATGCAAGCATGGTGCGCTCATTGGACAGATGGTCTCTAGCCACAGCACCAGATGGACTTAAAACAGGGTATGGCATCAGTCAAATGTAAAAAAAATAAATTAGTGCTAAGCGGAAAAATCTAGCGAGGCTATTTTGTAGATCAGGTAAACATCGAGACCTATCATTAGGAAAAAGACTAGGGGAATAACGGTGCCATCAATTCCAAAGCGGTTGTAATAGGTCAAAGAGTAAGAATTTACCACGAACCTTCCGACGTTTGTGACAACGAATATGAGCCCGAAGCAAGACATAATCACGGTCCAAGGTCTCACAAGCGTCTCGTAGAAATTCTGGTCTTTTGCAAGTCGGCCATAGTCGGGCGTCGGACAGATCAGCTGCTCGATGATTGACCGTTTAAACAGCTGAATGGCACTTATGGAGACAGTAAAATAGTTCAGCGCGGTTCTGATGTACGCTAGCAGACCTCGTTCATTTGCCAAGTGGTCACGCACCGACGAGCCGGAGTTGTCGCTGCTGACTATGAGATGGAACTGGGGGGCTGGGTCCTGTGGCTCCTCCTCTTGGCTTGGTACATTTCGTGCAGACATAGAAAAATACTGTCTTGAATTTATTTTTAGATACTTATATGCCTTTTAATGCGCCACATATGCCATGCGATTATATGCTCACGAAGTGGAAACTGTGACAGTCCTGTACATGCGAAGGGTGCCAACAGTGCCTTTTGAAGTTAGCGAGCCGAGTCCCACAACTCCCTGCGACGGAGTGGCGGTGGTGGAAAACATGGATGAGAATTTCTGAGAGTAGGTTGTAGAGACGGTAGCCACCGAGTTATTTTCGGTGATAGTGACCCAGACGAAGGTTGGTGAGACGCTGGTGGTGGACGTGCTTTCGGTGTCTGTTCCAGTCTCAGACGTCAAGGACGTGGTAGGCGTGATCGTTGCGGTGTCGCTGGTGGTTGCCTCGGCTGTGGCTGGTGCGGTCGTCGATGTGACGGTCTCAGATGAAGATGTGGTCGGAGTGGTTGCTGCCGTCGGCGTAGTCGTCGGCGTAACATCAGTAGTGGTTGCTGGGGTTGCAGTTGGGGTGGAGGATGGAGTAGAAGTCGTAGATGGAGTTGCAGTCGGCGTTGTTGCATTTTCTGTTGGTGTAGTATCGGTTCCGATAGTGGCGGTTGTTGCAGCATTTGCTACGCCGGTGGTGGTGGAGGATGACGAGGAAGAGGTGGTGGTGGTGATGTCGGCAAGGACACCGAGCGCCAGGATCAGCAACAGCGCGAGTCTGCTGGTTCTCATCACCGAAATGTTATTTTTGTTACAAATCAAAAAACTCTCCTTCGATTTCTCTGTGTCACCGGTTTCAATGTACTGTGCCGGAATTTCTGCGTCGACCTGCATACAAGATTCGGACCTAAAAAAAAATTGCACTGTTGAAATAAAATGGGCACTCGCAGAACAACGGATCGTCGTTCTCTCAGATCTGGATTTTTGCAATATACAGCCCAATTACTGTCCACTCAACATACCCACACAAAATCGCAGCGGTTCTGCTGGGCACCACCTAAACCGATAAACGACGCGTTCCAAGCCGTCTCGCTTTTACACCGCTACGCCCTTTTCGTGTTTTTGCCAAGCTTTGGATAAACAGAAGAATCCAACAGAACAATTCGCGCGTATGCGAGAAGTTGCATTTTTCTAGAAATCTTTTTTTGTTTTACTTCAAATGACCTTTGAGATTTCACACACGGCAATCAATACGCATATATGCACGTTACACAGTTGGTAGTGTCTCGATCGCATATTCTAGCGATTCAGCCAGATCGTGGCAGTCGCGCATTGTTAGCAAGGTACTACCAATAACGATATCGCCTTCGACAGTCACCAGATCTCCGACTTGGTACGTAAAATACTCTCTAATTTCAGTAATGTTGTCGCTGAATCGGGTAACCAGATACAGAATATCTCGATAATTTTCCTTTGGTGCGGTGGCTCCCGTAAAGTTATTGATATGATCCAAAGCTATCAGACACCATTGGACAATCATCTACAGAGGCAGGAAAGTCCACCGAGCGCGTCAGCCAACCGTGTTCCACCACAGCTCCAAGCAGGGAATAGTATAGAAAATCAGTTGAAAACCACGTCCGTTCGGGCGTCTTCCGCAAGAGCTGGATATGTTCGGCATCAGCAAAATAAAACGATTTTTGCCGTAAATGCCAGCGTCATTTTTTCGATACACATCGCATTCAGTTCCATAATCTCGTGCAGGCCCCATATGAGCCGGTTCACAGCCTCCTGCAGAACCCGCACAAACAAGATAATAATGATCATAGATAGTACAAGCAATCCCAATGGCTCGAGCCTTGTTCTCTCATTACGAAATTGTGCTGATTGAGAAGACGCGTACTTGTTAAAGAAAACTCTGACAAACGTGCACAGAAGACCCAGTGCTGACTTGACCAGCGAGGCAGTGGTCGAAGCAGACCTGGTGAAAAATACAATTGCATCCTTGGAAGCAAGCAGAACAACGTTAGTGACAGTGTTGACTTTTACTGCTAGACCAACAATCGCCTCATTCTCCTCGTCGAAACCTACCATTTGCCCCTGGTTTCGTAAACTGGAAATCGACCTCTGAATTGCTCGTACCGTAGGCATCTAGCATCGACATATGAATTTCCGATCCAGCAGCCTGTCGACTGCAATATACCGCTCTATCATTTCATTTTGCTCTAAATAGAACTTCACTGCTTGCTAGTTCTTCAATTTCTTCAGTCCACCCTTCTGTGTCTCAGTGGATTTTGGAGGTTCACGGCTGGAACTGGCGTCGTTGCTTCGTCTGAGCCGACCGAGAACGACTTGGCTCTGTCAGTTAATTGCCCTTTAGGAGAAGCGCTGGAACGTCCGCTTGAAGAAGGCAGCGAGACTACAGACCCAGTGCGTCAGTCGGCGTTTGCTCAATATCCAAGGTCGAGTATGACGGACGGAACGAATAAACGGGTTTGTCGCTGGTCATTGCTCGCGTAAAGACTAGCTTAGCTACCTCTAAATACATAATGCACTATTTTTTTCATCACATCCGTGCCCCAGATTGGCGGGTCATCTCATCCAGAAGCACAGGTCCATGGAACTCAGGATCTTGAATGCGATCCAGGCACCATTTGGCCACTGTCTGGGTACTGACGGGCGGTCTTATCACGCCGTCTAGAACATGGCCAAGCACAGTCTCGTTTGCGCGTGCGGCAGCAAGGAGCAGATCTTTGAGTTTGGTGCGGCTATCGCCGCCGGCATGCTCATCATACATGAATCCGGGGCGAAGCAAGATCGGTCTGAGTGCGGGCTGCATCTGGTAGAGCTCATATTCGGTTTTCCGTTTCGACTCGATATAGCCCAACGGCACACCAGGAAATCCACGATCTGCAGAAACGTACGCGAAAGCAGGCTTCGACTTGTTGACCTCCAGCAGAGTTTCTGCAAGCACGATGGCACTCTCGTGGTTCACCTTGTCGTAGGTGTTGAAAACCGATTTTTTCATGGGGTTTGCTGTTTTGAAGAACGACAGAATCTCTCCAAGAACGTCGTCATTCGATTGCACCACTTTCTTGTAGTTTGGGTTCTCAAGTAATATTCCTATGGAATGAACAACCGCATTGGCATCAGAGAGGAGATCCTTGTATGTGTGGGGCTTGAAGATGTCGCCCTTGACCCACTCTACTTTCTCTGGCCACTCTTCGACGGGGAGCAATTGACGAGGCCGCGAACCGGAAGAAGTCACAGAGACCACTTTGAGGCCTCTCTCAACGGCAGCCTCACATATGCGCTTTCCCAGGAATCCGCTTCCTCCAAAGACAACAAGTTTTGACATAAATATATTGTATCGATGCACCCCCAGAATATTGTCAGTAAGAAACTTACCCTGCCCACACCAAGCACGACCTTTTTTATACTTCCAAAAAATTTTCACTTGATTTTTTCATCTTCGTATTATCACACAGAAATGGTATGTATGATACAACAGCACGAGGGAAAGGACGGCCAGGACACAAGCTGCACATTTGTCTATGCGAGAGAGACAACATGAGAGAACATTTGACCGAAAAAGGGGCCCAGGAGACGGTTTTCACGGGGCCAGAGAGCCGCACAAACTTCAATAATTAGCAACAGCGAGTGGACTACCAGCACAGATGGTACCGACCAGCAGCATCAGATGCGCCATCAGAATGCTGCTGTGAAATTTGGTGCGATTTCGTTCATGTGCCCCTTCTAAGTCCCTCTTTTCGGTGAGCAGTGCGCGTTAACTTGGGCATCTCGTATTGGTTCGCACTCATCCACTCCACTGCTAGCGCACTGTGGTACCGTTGTATGGAGACAGTGTTGTGGCAGTTCTATCTTTTGTTGCCCCTCGCAAGTTTGGCTATAATCTTGTTGTCGCCTGGCCTATTTCCTGGCACTTCCCAACTAACCATTCAGGACACCAAAACTCCAGTCACTCTTGCTAAAGTCATCAAGGTTCTTGGAAGAACCGGTTCTAGAGGTGGTGTCACCCAAGTCAGAGTCGAGTTCTTGGACGACACTTCCAGAACCATCGTCAGAAACGTCAAGGGTCCAGTCAGAGAAAACGACATCTTGTGCTTGATGGAGTCCGAGAGAGAGGCTCGTCGTCTGAGATAAGGATATACAAGTTAATATAACCACACTGTATCAGACACTGTAGCAGTCACACGCGACCTCGGTCACGTGACCAAAACTGGTTCCAGGATTCCCCAAGTTTTAGTGATCTGGTAATTAATTTGAACAATTTACTCTTGCCAAGAATGTCGTTAATGCCCGATAAAGATAGTATTTATGTCGACGTGGAGGAGTGCAATACTGCAGACTGTGCCTCCAAGTTTGAGAAGACCATCGACGCACGCGAGGGCCGCAAATACCAATTGTTCAACAGGAAAACCGGTGCACGTTTGGTTGCTGGCTGTGTTGTACTGAATTCCGACCACTCAAAAGTGCTGATGGTCTCCTCTACTAAACACAAGGACCGCTGGATCTTACCTAAAGGCGGAATTGAGTCCGATGAGATGGACAGCTTCCGCAAAACGGCGTCGCGCGAGACTTGGGAAGAGGCGGGGGCTGTGGGGAAGATTCTCGGCAAGCTGCCGGTTGCTGAAGACCTACGGTACCGCAAGAACTCTAAGAATATACCGACCACGATCGAAAACGAAAAGATACCTCGGAGTGAGTTTCATTTCTATGAGATGGAGATTCAAGAGCTGTGTGAGAAATGGCCCGAAATGGAGAACCGTAGTAGAAAATGGTGCACATATCAGGAAGCAAAACATGAGCTTCTCAAGGCAAAACGGTATGAACTAGCAGAGGTGCTAGGCGAGTCCCGTATTCGCAAGGACTGCACGAACGTGAAGTTTGATGAACACTCAAACGTGTTGCTCGATAAAGAACCGGCAAAGGACACTTATTAGGTTTATTTGCCACCTCCTAAAAGCCCTGACATCATCTCCTGTAACATGTTTGCACTTTTTTGCACGATAGAGACGCCGAAATACGATTCCCCGATAGCATTCACTTTCAGAGCCAGATTGTTTCTTTCCAGCAGCTGGAAGTATCTGTTAACAAGCAACTTGAAGTTTCCAGCGTTTTCGCCGGTGGCACGCTCGCAGATCTCGATCAGTAATTGTAGAAAATTCACCAGCCCGTAACAGTCTTGCAGATCGTTATCTGTGCCCAGTTCCAGAATTTGCAACTCGCCGCTCTGCTGGAAGGAAAACAGACCTGATCTATCGCTTGTTTTAAGCTTTGATATCATATCGGCGACGGACTTTCTAGCCAGCTTCAAGTTTCCAAAAGTAACGTATGGGATCACTAATCTCGCAAGATAATTACCGAAAGTGTTAGGCTGATCAAGCAAATATGCACCAAATTCTAGGTCGACAAGCATCTGCAAGCTCTCAGGCGTTCCACTAACGAGCAGGTAGTGCTCGCTAGCATTGATCTGGTCCACGGAGCCACTGTAGTATAGCTTAGAGCCAATGACAAAGCTGAGAGCTGGGAATCCGCCTTCTGATCCGCTCTTCTTCACAGCAAATTTGGACACTTCCTTGGCAAGATTCAAAACGTTTGGGTCCTCGTCAGGAATGACATTGATGAGTTCAATCAATTTACTCAGGTCATGTGCTTTGAATTCTTCCACCGACTTATTTTCCTTTTCAAACACTTCAATCATGTAAAGAACAAGATCACATGCTTCGTCGTATCTCTTGAACTCCATCAAAATTTTGGAACTTTGGTAGAGCAGCTCAACGGCCGAGCCGTAATTTAGAGAATTGACGTGTCTGTTGATAATCGCCCTCATCGTCTGCTGAGCCTCGTAGTAGGACCCATTTGAGATTCTATGCTGTTAGAGCAACCATCATAGCTAAAACATACCTCTCCTTGAACCGTGCCAAGGATTTTTGCAATTTTCCGTGACTAGCGTCCATCGATTTTATTGTACACTGATCAGTCTCTAAACTCGTATTTTTTCTTAGTGAATTTTAATTTCTAGGATTGTGCGGTGCGGTGCATGCTTGTCATAATAAAATGCGAAACACCTGATTATTGGTAGTAGATTCCCTCCCAAAATCCGGTAGCCTCGCCGCCCATGCTGAACCACTGGTCCTCGGGATCGCCAAAAAACCTAGCTCGGCACTGTACATCCCTGCTCTGAGGTGTACTGGTGAATAGTTTGGAGAATATAACCACTATAGGGGGCAGTGACAGTTCTGAATTGTTTGGCACGAATTGCCGCTTGTTCAGATTGCTTTTCTCCAAACCAGGAAGCCACCATCGAAGTCTAGGGATCGAGAGGTTGCAAAGCTTGATGATGCGCAAATTCTTCATCGGACAGGCCGCGAATCGGTTCAAGAAAATCAGCGTGGCATCAAGTCCTCGAACGTCAATTGAATAGATAGTGGACGCATTCTGGTGGATCAGTAGGGCCATTATCTCGCCGCAGAATTTAAGGTTTGGTTGCTTCTTGATACTTCTATGATCCTGCTCAAACTTCTCCCGTATCAAATCTGAAAACGTGCTTTCTTCCATGAGGTACCTGCTGGGTACTTTCATCACAAGTCTACTTTTCAGTTTGCCGTAGATCATCGGCTCCTTGATGGTTGAATGCAATGCCAGAGTCTTTAGACCCCTGCATTTTATCTCGGGCAATTTTGTCTCCTTGGCATTAAATTTGGGATTTGCGACATTGATATTAATGTGGAGGCCCTTCAACGTATTTGGAAGAGCTTCCAGAAGGTCTCTCAAAAATGTAAAGCTCCCAATGTCCACTTTTAAATATCTTAAGTTTACAAATTTTGGTAGCACCGATATCAAGGAGCTGGGGATCTCGCTGTAATCCGCCTTCCGATTAGAGTGCTTGTCACGCCTGTGGTAGTTTCTCGACCTTTCTTGGCTTCGCTCAAACTCCTTGATCGACACATTATTTTTCAGTTGAAATACCTTCACCTCGGCGTAGATTTCTGAGTTATTCGACATGTGTTGCAATAAATTCCATGTTGTCTGGAGATTCCTGTTGTACCGGAAGCGATGACTGCCACCGGTATATTGCAACCTGACTGGCTTGAGACGGAACAAAGTCAGATGACATTTGTGATAGATAGTCTGGCAGCTCAACAGAAAGGGGATGTAGTCAAAAGATTCAATGTAGCCCAGGACTTTATCTAATAATTCTTTGGGCAGATCTGCAAGCGTTATACCGTTGGAGCATCCATTCAAGAACCCGTCTAGCTGTGGGGCCGGGGAAACCATTTCCAGAGCGCCGAGTAGTGATCAAATTATTTTTATCCTTCACGCTGCCCCGTTGTAAACTGGCTGTGCTCCTCTGTATTTTGGTTTTCCCTGCGCTCCAAAAAACTATTAAATCATGTCTTCTCTTCAGCTGATCGATGAGAACAAAACCTTCAATGAGCGTTTGTTGCCCTATATTCAGCAATACTATGATGGAAAGGACGGCAATGGCCTTAATTACCACATAGTGGCCGTTTTTGGGTCCCAATCAACAGGTAAGTCAACCTTGTTGAATCGTCTTTTTGGCACTGAGTTCGAGGTCATGGACGAGGCGAAAAGACAACAAACTACAAAGGGCATTTGGATATCCCATGCAAAATACATAGCGTCTTCCACTGCCGAGTCTGGGCGCACTGAAAACAAAAATCATGTGTTTGTTCTTGATGTCGAGGGAGTGGATGGAAGAGAGAAAGCAGATGATAAGGACTTTGAGCGTAAGTCTGCTCTCTTTGCGCTCTCTACGTCCGAGATACTGATAGTCAATATCTGGGAACACCAAGTCGGACTCTATCAGGGTGCCAACATGGAACTCTTGAAAACTGTTTTTGAAGTCAACTTGAGCCTTTTCCACACAAACAGACAGAAGTGCTTGTTGCTGTTTGTGGTGCGTGATTTCACAGGTGTCACGCCACTGGAGAATCTTGAAGAGAATCTCAAAACGGACTTGAGTAAGATCTGGGAGAGTTTGAGCAGGCCGGAAAATTGTGAAGGTCTCAAGATAACTGATTTCTTCGACCTCGGGTTCGTTAGCATTTCCCACAAATATTTCCAGACAGAGAGGTTTGAGGAAGACATCCGCTTGCTGGGCGATAAGTTTGCGTCTGATTCTCTTTTCAAGCAGGAATACCACAGAAATATTCCTATAGACGCTTGGACCATCTATATGGACCAAATCTGGCAGCAGATTGAGCTAAATAAGGATCTTGATCTTCCGACACAACAGATACTGGTTGCAAGATTTAGGTGCGATGAAATAATGCAACAGGCATACGACATTTTCGAGGAGCAGTACCAAATGGTTGATTTTGGGGAACTGGAGGATTCGCAACTTTTTGCCGACGCTTTGAAACAGTTGCGCGCCGAAGCCCTCGCACCGTATGATAGTTCTGCTTCAAGATATCATCAGAGCGTGTACCTTGAGCGCAGAGAGCAACTAATCAAGAAAGTTGATCAGAGACTAATGGAGACGAACTCGCAAAGACTGAATTCTGTGATCAAGAAGCTTGTTAGCGTATTCACCGAACAAGTCCAGATTGCAAAGAGAAAGCACGACGCAAAGTTCAGTGACATATTAGCAGCTCAAGCTGCAGCCATTGTGACTCAATTCCGCGAGGACGCCACTAAGTGTATTTTTGATCATTCTCGTGAGCTGGAACAGCTGGAGAGAGAACTAAGCGATATCAGTGAGCAATTGAGGCGCAAAGAGAAGAATCTCTTACTGTCACGACTGGCCAAGAGGTTTCAAACACAGTTCAAGGAGAAGTTGTCAGAAATCACTGGCAACCCATCAATAGATCTTTGGGATAGAGTCTTGAATGAGTTCAGTCAGATTTCACAGAGCCTAGAGTCGAAATATGTCTCTGGTGATTTATATGATTATCAGCTCGGAATGACAGAACAAGAAAACAAGAATACACACATCGAATTACTGCAGTCATTCTGGACAAAGTTCAAAGACATCGTTCATGATTTTGTGACGGAAGACACAGTCTCGCGTATTCTCCGAAACAAATTTGAAGATCTTTTCAGATACGACGATAATGACGTGCCAAGGGTGTGGCTAAATACACTAGAGATTGACCAGCAGTATAACAAAGCGAGAGACACGGTCCTGAGTCTGCTACCTGTTTTTAGCAAGATGGTATTGACTAAAACCAATGAGGAAATTGTTCCCCCTGTGAACATTTCCACTACTGACTCCGAGGAGTTGGATGACGATGATAAGGAAACCACGTTTGCCGAGCTTTTGTCGGCCAAGCAACAGAACGGAGTGCTGTCCAGGGTCAAAAAAGAGATGGATGCCATTTACATAGAAGCCAAGCGTTCGGTTATGGCCAACACCACCTCGATTCCTTTCTGGATGTATGCCTTGGTTCTTGTTTTGGGGTGGAATGAGCTTATGGCTGTTCTCCGTAACCCATTGTTGTTTATGCTGATCATCATCCTTGCTACAACGGCTTATTTTGCTCACTATATGGGCCTGCTACGTCCAATGCTGAGTGTTGCAGGGGCCACCTTGACACACACCAAGACGGTGGCCAAACAAAAATTGCGGGAGCTCGTTGAGGATGCCGAGTCTGCAAAGACAGATGTGAAGGCAGAGGTCAAGGAGGCAAAAGCCGGATAATATGTGTACTAAAAAAAGTTTAAAAAAATGTTTCTCCCTCACCAGGACTTGAACCTGGAGCCTTCCGGTTCGTAGCCGAACGCGATAACCATTACGCTATAAGGGAAGAAACTATCCTATTTATTCGGGGTCCCATTAAGTGCCACTTGATATTTTGACGTAAATTCACTTCTGCCTGTTCATATTTTGATCCTTTCAACAGATGTGTTTATCCATCATATGTTCGAGTTATTAGAAGAGCAACTCGTGCGGTCAAGCGACACATCCTTCCACTACACGCATTATCGAGATGTTCCAAGTCTTTTGCCGACGTCCAAGCTGCCTCTTATGAAACCATGTCCTAGAAGGGAGTATTTGGATAAACATAATTTATTTACCACCGACTTGTTAAGTTTCTTCGGAATTTATATACACACGCCTACTGGGCTTCTCATATGTGCTTGTAAGGACAAGAAGTCGTTTGCCTTAAGACTCGACCGATATGAGCTTCAGGATGTCATAAACCGATCCGAAAGAAACGCTCTCCTGTTGTCCAGCAAGCAGAGGGAAGGAGTACATTATATCAATTATACCAATCGGCCAGGGTTCAAATTCAGCAGGCCGCACGTTGTGGTATGGTCTGATTTGCAGGAGGAAATCACCCTGGAATGCTCGAAAAGAGGATTCAAAGTTGTCTACGAGGTATCAACAGCCGACTTCAAGAACATCTTTCCGTTGTTGCCTGTTTACCTAGGAATCCGAGAGAAGGGCGCAGATCGCGCTTTGGACCTGTCTCAAAGCGAGTATGTTCAGTATCTGACAGACGGTGAACATAAAATCATTCTGTTTCAGCGACTCTACTCGGTGCAAGAACGAGTGACTTTCCAGCTGGATGGCTTGTTGCCCAATGTATCCAATGCTGTCACGGACTACGTGGAGACTAAACACCAAGGTGACGTTGCCACCTTTATCATCGAGTGGTATCGACTGCAGCTGAATAAGAACGTCAACTATGAAGACGACGAGCCGCAAGAAGCAAGATCCGACTTGGCTGACTTCTACGGGATCTTCCCGGAGGTTCTTGGGGACAGTTCAACGGAGGCCAAAGAGAACGCCGTCAACTCAGAGGACGAAATTGAAATCACTCGCGTGCAACTTTCCAGTGATGACCGGGTAAGCAAAAGTGATTAAGGTGGTGGAAAATTGTATGTCTGGGATTCCGATAGGTATGTCCTCTATTGAAATACCAGAGCCGCATGGCTCGTTGATGCTAGCATGGCAGGTCAAGAGTGAGTGTTCGGAACCAACTTGCTAACCTCAGACAAGCATGTGCTTGTTGTAGGCGCTGGAGACGTTGCATTATCCAGGGTGAATCATTTATTGCAGGCCGATGCACAGATAACAGTGGTGGCTCCCGACATCCATCCGTTGATCCGAAAGTACTCTGAACTAGGACTATTAAAAGTGATAGAACGCGAGTTTGAAATGGGAGATCTCGAGATGTACCAAGAACCAGGAGATATCAGCAAGCTGGATATCAACCACGATCGTGAAGAGATAGAGCGCCTTTCGAGCAGTAGATTTGCGATGGTGCTTACTTGTCTCAACAGCTACGACCTGAGCTTGCAAATTTACTACCGCTGCCGGCAGCTGGGTCTGAACGTTAATCTTGCTGATAAGCCTGAAAACTGTGATTTTTATTTTGGCTCTACCTATAGACAGGGTCCGTTACAAATCATGATCAGCTCCAACGGCAATTCGCCCCGGTTCACCAACAGACTAAAAGAACATAAGATCAAACCCGTGTTTGAACAACTGGACATCCGGAAGGCAATAGAGAATCTTGCCTATCTGCGAACAACGCTGCGCACCAAGATTCACCCTGGTGAGTCGCCGGAAGTGATAAAGAACCGCATGGAGTGGAATAAAAAGATCACTGATTCGTATTCTATCGAGGAATGGACACAAATGGACAAAGCCCAAATTGACAGCATCTTAGCAAACTATGCTAGTGTATAATCCATCAGACTGTCTTTTTTTGTTTCTTCTACATGTCATCTGTCTTTTCCGGAGGCAACATAGAAGCGTAATGCGGCACGTACATGTATTGGCCGTTCTGGTCGATATATGGAGACTCTGCCGCGTATGGATCGTAGAACATTGGAGCCATGCCAGGCATCATCATGCCTGGTGTTTGTGGGGGTCCTTGGGCGGGTGGCTGGTGTTGAGGCATCCCGGCGGCAAGCGCAGGAGCTGTCAGCAAGTGGTTTCTGTTGGATCTTCCCCAGCTGAGTCTTACTCTTGAGCCGTCAATCACGTATCCCTGAAGCTGCTCTATTGCCCGTTCGGCGTCTGCGCGCTGCGTAAACTTGACGAAACCACAGCCTTTTCCCGGCGGCACTTTCACGTGGACAATCTGGCCGTACGGCTCAAAAATCGAAAGTAGAGTCGCTTCGGAAATACTGCTTGACAGTCCACCAACGAAGACGGTGGTGTTTGTAGGATCGGAATAAGCGGGAGGCGGTTGGGGCGCGGCATAGTAGCCAATGGGAGGCAGTCCTGGAGCGTGGTAAGGATCGAGTTCGATTGGGATCTGGTGGTGTTTCCGGAATTGTTGGTTTTGGTGTTTCGGAGTGGCCAGAGCCACGCGGATGAGTCGTCCGTCCAGCCACTTGCCGTTCATCTCGACAAGAGCCCTTTGCCGGTCCTCGTCGCTCGAGAATCGCACAAAGCCAAAGCATCGTGACAAGCCGGTGGCAGGGTCAGTCATGACTCGCACTGTTTTCACTGTGCTGAAATGCGTCTGGAAAAGCGCCAGCAGGTGTGCCTCTGTGGTTGCGGGGGATAGGTCTCCCACGAAAAGCGAGTATTCAGGGGTCTGGGCGATCTGTGAGTTAAGGGTCGCGGCAGATGCCCAATTGAGGCGGAAAAGTTTATCTGTTGTGTTTGGAATGATCGTTCCGTTGAGCTTCAACGCCTCTTTTGCGTCTTCGGGTGTCTCAAACTCAACAAAACAGTATCCGGAGTGCGCCAATTGGTGCACGAGGGCATTATGGCGGGGCTTTATAACTTTGACGAGAACACGTTTATTTGTTTTGGCCCACACGTCGGTGATAAATTCCTCGTTCCACCAGGGCTCGATATCGCCCATCCAAAGTGTGCGCGAGGGAACTGTATTTGCGGGATTTTCTGGCGGATCGGGTAGTGTCACTGGGGAATCAGATTGCGCGGCAGGATCGGTCATGTATTGGAGGCAGAATTTTGACAATTATAAACAATTGGAAGGAACTAAATTAAGATGACTTTACGTTTCATTACCTAATTTTTTCCGAAAATTTAACCAGTTTGCTCTGCGTGGCACAGATCAGATCGTCGCGGTGACGAAAAATAACGTCGCGCCGGGAATTTTGTTTATCAACGCGTGTTTATGCTTTCTCGAGAGGCAAGAAAAGAAGCCAGGAAAAGAGGCTCTGCCAAGAGGAAAATTGACCTCGACGGCCTCGTGCTGCGGCCGAAAGCAGTGCCGTCTCAGCCAAGGGCGTCGCCCAAGAGTCCTAGGGTTACGCGGAGTCCTGTAGCGAACAGAACCCCAAGAACACCTAAAGTTGCGAAAAGCCCAAAGGCAGATTTCTCCCCAGAAACGCCAGAAATAAGCTCGTTCATGTCCCCTGAAAGACCGACACCGCAGCAAACGCCAAGGACGCCGAAACGAACTCCATTGAGAACGCCCAGACAGACAGCCACCGCTACTCCGAAATCAGTGAGACGATCGACGAAGCCTGCGACGCCCAAGGTTCCCGCCAAACGTACTCCAAAACAGACACCGCACAGTGCCACGGGAGACATGAGGTCCGCCCCAGTCTATACCCCTAAAAGAGGACCTGGACGGCCGAAAAGAGCTCCCGAGCCTCAAACGCCAGTCATTCCCAATTCGCCCGAGTTTTCTGACGAGTCGCGCGACTCCTCAAGCGATACCGATTCATCTGCGGCTCCAGGAACTCCTCCGGCGCCCGCATACTACGATTATGTTGACCAAGAGGTGGTTGCTGCGACGCGGAAGCGGGTGACACAACAGCACAGAGAGAAGGTGATGGAACGCCGCTCGCAAACAATAGATTCCCAGAGGTCTGTCCAGGACAAGAGACGACGCTCAGCAGGCTACTTGGAGATTAAGTACGGCCGAGTTCCGCATAATAAGACCAAACTAATAACGTTGGACGTCATTAAACAGGCGCTGGTCGATCGTCTGGAAAACAGCGATATTCCGGAGGAGGCTGTTGGCGTGCAGCGCAAGAAAACAGCGCAATTTCTGCGCAACTATAAAGATCTTATCGACAGACATTTTTCTCGTCTTATCGATACGTATCTCACGAACAATCTAATCCTGACCGAACTTTCGGAGCTGAACAAGCTCAAGAACGAGAAACGGAGCCGAATATACGAAATTAGACAGCAGCGACGCGAGATCAGCATGGAACTGAATAGCTTGCGGCAGAAGTATCTGCAAAAAAGCGAGAACCACCGCAATAAGATGAGAGTGTACAAGCAGCTGCGCAGCGTGAAGACGAACGAGGGTAAACGGCCTCCTGCAATCTCCAGGCTTCTGCGGCTGCGCCGGGTCATCGACCCTCACTTCGGCGTGGTGGACAAGCTACAGGTATTGAACGAATTATTACGGGAAGTATAATAGAGTTATACTGGTTATGTATTACATATCGTCAGCAATAAGCGCGGCAATCATCCGGTAGAGGTAGTAGAAGAACATAAGCAGGTGGAAACCAAGCTTAACAAACGACTCCTTCTTGTGTTTGGACAGAGTGCGGAAAATTTCTGTGGCGTCCAGAAGGTGGTTCTTGTTGTAGATCTTATTAGCATTGTAGGCCAGGATTGGCACGTTGAGCAGGAAAGTGAACCAGTAGCCGTTGACCAGGAACAGCGTAGTCAGCATAGCGTGCACAGCTGCCTCAGGAACAATGTAGTTGTTCAGCTTGTTGCACAGCTCAATTGGATTGATATAGTCGCACTCCAGGTCACTGTACATGATGGTGAAGAAAACCTGTAGGAACAGGTTGATCGCGTTCACGATAACTGCCAGAATAAATAACCATGCCTCACCCGTCATCTTTGAATAAGAACAAATTTCAATATCGGTAGAAAATTTTTCTCCCATGCACGCCAAACTCTAGAAAAACACTCTGGGGTCTTGCTGTTTTGGCAATGTACGATCGGCAAGATTTCATTGCCGTGCCGCCTCTGTCCAGCAGCCTTACTTTGGGCATGTCGCCTGCCAAGACGGCCGTCACCGTGCCCTTTGCCCACAAGACAGCCAGTTTCGGGGTTTCGAACGTTCTGGATCTCGGCTCTGGTAAGGGCTATCTGGCCCGAATTCTCGCCAACGGGTTTGGTCTAAAGGTGTGCTGTGTCGACCACAACAAGGACCGGATCAAATCCAGTCTGCGCATTCACAGCCTCATACAACAGGAACAGGTGTTGCAGACCAGTCTGGGGCCCTCTGGCAACTTGCACGCCGTCGCAGCTCCCATTGAGGAATGGGAGAACTTCATCGATGAGGCTACGAGCTTTTTCAGACGCAAGACCAGGCTCGGCGAGAAAGAGTTGGACGTCGCCGTGGTGGGCCTCCAGCTGTGTGGTGACATGGTGTACAGAGTTATAGACCTGGTCTCAGGTTGCAACCGGGCGGGGATTCGGCTCTGCGCGTTTTTGGTGAGCCCCTGCTGCTTGCACAAAGTTGTTTCGCTGAGGTCCAAAGCGTTCCGGGCCAGTGAGGTTTGCGTAGAGAACATATACAAAGATATCCAGGAATATCTGGTGGAAAGGGGATTTCGAAATGTGCATTTAGGCTATCTGAACATAGGCTACTACTACATCGAGGCCACAAGATAGTGAATGAGTTGAGTGAAGCTGAAGAATTGAGCCCGACATCCTGCCACAAACTCGGCACGAGCTATGGTCCCCAATCGTGCCATCCGCTTCCATATATTACGGCTGTGTAGTAGATTTTTTTATCAATTTATTTCATGCCCAGTGTCACCAAAAGCAAGGAAGACGTCAAGCAGCTTCTCCAGTCGCTGGACGATGCGATCGCTACCTGGAAGCCGCTGCTGAATCTGGAGCTCCGAGAAAAGCCATCTCTGAAATCCTCTCAAGTGAGCCATCCTCTGGAAGAGCTGAGTAAGCTGGGACAGCTGATTCATGCACACACCACGAAAGTGGGTATTGTTTACCGGCCTCCCATCTCTCCAGAAAACTTCCATGCCTGTTTTGTAGAGGTCGAAAGCGTCACAAGGAGCCTGGTTATGCTTGTGAGCCTGTGTTCCCAGCTAATTGCAGAAAAAAAAGAGTACTCAGCATTGTACATCCAAAGAGTGCTCGACGAAGTCCACACCTTGCTTGGGACGTTTTCTGTGCTAAGCAACGAGCTCTCCGGGTTGCTGGACGCACAGGACAACGATGCCGACAGCACAAGGCTCGTTTCAGTGGGGAAAATATGGGAGATCTGCGACAATCTCTCGTCTCTGGTCCGCTTAGGAGCGAGCGGAGTGCTGCGCGCCAAATTCAAGGAGTCTGCCTCACTGCTAGCAGACGGACTTGAGGAATATGAGGAGTGGCTGGAGTCTCCGAGCGCAGACAACGGCGACTTCTTTGAGGAGAGCGACCACGAGGACGAGGCAGAGCAGAAAGAGGTGGACTCGGATCTGATCTCGTTCGGCTCTCAGTGGGTGCAGAAACTCAAACTGATCAAGCTACTGTTCACAAGCATGGATAAAAACATCGGCAAAACACAACACACAGAAAAGGTATCGTCCGAGCTCGACAGAATGAACTCAGAAAGGCTGGAGATTGGTCTCCTGGTAGATGAGTTTATCTCTGCGATTATCTACGACATGGATCAGACGGCGGCCCAAGAGTATGCCTCGCAACTCACTAAAGCTTGCTTGTCTTTAACAGAAGTCGTTTCCCGTCTGGAACCGAAAAAGGTGAAATGGTTTGACACTTGGAAAACGAAATTCCAGGAAAATATATAGTATAATCGATAATACAAAATCACCAGTCGCCCTCGTCTTCGTCATCGCTGTTTGCAACCTTGGCCTTTCTATTGCTGAGGGCAGCAGCAAGAGCGTCTGCCAGCGAAGCTGGTTGGCCGGGAGCAGCTGCAGAGGCAGGCTGGCTTGGCGCTTCGCCACGGGCCTCCTGGAGCAGCACATTCGGCTTCTCAAGCTGCGACTTGTCTGTTTTTCTCAGAGAGCCAATACCTGCATTACGGATAGAGGCTAGCAAAGCGTCTCTGCCGTCGAGCTGGGCGCCAGGAGGAGGAGTTGCTGCCGCGGTGTCGTTAGCAGGTGTGGCCTGTGCAGAAGGCATGGGAGGAGGAGGTGGAGGAGCAGAGCCTGATTGAGAAGCTGCTGGGGGCAGTGGAGGTGGAGGGGGAGCCGACTGCGAAGGTTGAGTGGTAGCCGGTTGCATAGGCGGTGGTGGCGGAGCTGTAGGGATGGAAGATGTTTGTGGGTACGGCGATTGAGGTTGCTGCTGAGACGGAGGCAGCGAAGGGGCCGGTGGCACAGGATTTGGGTGGTGAGGAGGAAGTTGGGGAGGCGGCGAAGCGACGGGGTGAGTGGTCATTGGAGACGATATCTGAGGAGGTCCAGGCACCGGTCTCGATCTCGAAGGAGGTGGAGGTGGCGCAGGGCCTCTGCGTGGAGGAGGCGGGACAGGCGCTGGTCGAGACTCTCTTGGGGGGAGCTGCGGTTGTGTCCTTGATGGAGGTGGAGGAGGCACTGGGTTTCTCGAAGGAGGCGGTGGTGGCGGTACCGCACCGGTCCTAGGAGGAGGCAGAGGAAAGCCTCTGTGCTGCTGAGGCTCGGGTGGAAGTGGCGGCTCCTGGCTCTGGCGTTGCTTTACTAGATGTGGCATGTAGTCAGGGGCAGGAACGTTGTGGTGCATAGGAGGGGGGATTGAGTGAGTTGCCGTGGTGGCAGGAGCAGGAGCAGGAGCAGGATTAGCCGCTGCCGAAGGAGTTGGTGTTTCGGGATCTGACGCTGGCGTCTCCTGTCTAGAAGAAATGGATGAAGGAATGGCCGAAGGAGTATCGCTATTGGGGAGATCCGGCGTGGACGCTGTCTTCTGGGCTGCTGGAGGAGGCGGCGGCGGAGCTTTCTTTGATATTGTGCTTGTATTGTTGCTTCCGCTTGCTGACTTCTGGGCCAGCTTGTACTGGTATTTGCGAGGAATTGGCGGCTCCAAGCCGACCAGCGGACCTCCTGTCTGAGCAATGTAGTTCTTGATGAATTCTCTATTTTCCGCAATCATATCCTCGGTGATGCCCACGCTTTCCAGCTCTCTGTACAGAGACCTCCACTCTGGAGGAGGCTCGTCCTCGTAGTAGATAAAGCCCTTGGTGCGTCTCGTTCTCTGTTCGTTCTCGAGTCCAGACATATCGCCTCTAAATCCGATCTTGTTCACCTGGGTGGGTTCCTTCTTAAGCTCGACGCCGTGCTTGTTCTGCACGGTCTGTTTGGAGCCGTGCTTGTCGCGAGATTTGACTTTCTTGTAAAAACTCGTGGCCTCGCTTTTGTCCTCGAACAGCAGTCCAAAATAGCACTCCTCGCACTCAAAGGAGTGGAAGAACGAGCGATCCTGGTTGTATTCAAAGTCGATGTACAGCTCTTGATCCCATAAAACTCCCTTGTGCGAGACAATGTCCACCAACTTCAAAAAGAAGGTATGGCCCACCAGGTCGTCTACTAACACTATGGCGCCTGCGAGACCCGTAGGGGTCCAATGGTCGGGTTCCGGATAGGCGATGTACAGCCTCGCCACGGCGGCCGCCAATATCTTATTGGAGGCCTTGGGGATTGCTCGTTTGATCGACTCCTTGTCCTGAGAATTGATCATTTTGCCAGCTTGGTTTTTGGTGTGGTGCAAAACTACAGTATAAAATGTTCAAGGGATGAAAAATTTGCTACAGTTTTTCGAATGTCTGGAAGACAAGGAGGGAAAGCAAAGCGTAGGTACATATGATGACGAAAAATGGATAGTGAACAATCTCCTAGTTTCGACGTTGAGGAGAAACCGTTGCCTTCCTACTGAGTACTAACATCCCAGCGTTGAAGGCTCCGAAGAAGAAGGTCCAGGACCTGGACGAGGCCGATATTGCTTTCAAGCAGAAGCAGAAGGAAGCAGAGAAGGCACGCAAGGAGCTTGCGGCCAAGGCTTCTGGTAAGGGACCCCTTGTCGGCGGTGGCATCAAGAAGAGCGGTAAGAAATGAGCGAGGGCTCATTGGTTTGAAGGGCAGCCGCTGTATGCAGCCAGTCTATACAATCAGTAATTGAAGAGCGAGAGCGACGATGTGGTAGGGAAGGTAAATATGTTTCAGGCATTATCGGGTCTTGAATGCTCCTTAATGCTTCTTAGCTAAACGATTCAGGTTTTTTTTTCCAACTGATTTCATTTATAATTACTTAGCCTTTCAACAGCGGAGATGCTCACAAAGTACAAAATAGTTTTCTTGGGAGACCAAGGAGTGGGCAAAACCTCGCTCATCACTAGATTTATGTACGACACGTTTGATGCGCACTATGCGGCCACGATTGGGATCGATTTTCTCTCAAAGACAATGTACTTGGACGACAAAACAATTCGCCTCCAGCTTTGGGACACCGCGGGCCAGGAGCGGTTCCGATCGCTGATTCCCAGCTACATCAGGGACTCGAACGTGGCAATCATAGTTTACGATATTACGAACAAGGAATCGTTCCAGAACGTTAGCAAATGGTTTGACTACGTCAAACAGGAGCGCGGATCTAACGTGCTGATTATTTTGGTGGGAAATAAGAGTGATCTAGAGAACAAGATAATTCCCAACGAGGAGGGAGAAAGCATGTGCAAGAAGCTGGGGTGCAACTTCTTCATCGAGACCAGTTCGAAGAACGGATATAATGTCAAGAACTTGTTCAAAAAAGTCGCCAAACTGCTGCCCGAGCTGCAAGACGAAAACACAGATCAAGCACTGGACAACGACAAAGTGCAGATGATTGACGTAGCAGTGAACAACCAAGAAGCTGCCGATGGGTGTCAATGTTAATTCACGCATCTATTTAATATACTGCTTGAGCAGCCGCAGCCTATGCACCGCCTCTTCCAAGACAGAGTCATCTTTGCACACGGCGAAGCGAAGACAGTCCTCAATCACATGTGCATTCTGAGGCAGATAGAACTCGGACGGAGGAATGCTGACCACGCCAAACTGCTTGATCAGCCAGAAAGCAAGCTTGAAGTCGCGCGGCCTGTGCGCAATCTCCTGAGGGAACTCGACTTCTTTTGGAATCTCCACCTTCTTCAAATTCACCAGCAAGAAGTAGCCTCCGTCGGCAACCGTGTACGGCAAGCCCAGCTCGTCAAAGACTGCCGTGAAGATTCTATATTTGTTGATATACTCTTTTCTGGTTTGCTCGTAGTAGCCGTTGGTTCTTGCCAGTTGCAATGCCTGAGCGGTCGCCTCTTGCATCACGTTGGGTGTGCTGAAGCAGATACGAGTGTGGGCCAGCGCGCAGTATTGCACAGTCTCCTTGTCGCCAATGACCCAGCCAACACGCCAACCGGTGGCCGCAAAGCTCTTACCAGCAGACCCGACCGTCAAGGTTCTTCTGCCGATTTCCGGGCTCAACAGCGCAACTCTTGTGAAGTCCCCGTAATAGAGGTTTTCGTACACCTCGTCGGAAAGAATCAGGAAGTTGTGCTTGACGGCCAACTCGCCGATTCTGAGCAGCTCCTGCCTGTTGAAGACCTTCCCGATCGGATTATGCGGAGAGTTCAGGACAATCATCTTTGTTTTTGGCGTGATGGCTGCCTCCAGCTCGTTCCAGTCGACGGTCCAGTCGTCGCCGGTCACGGTCCTGGTAGCGAAGTCCGCCGGTGGATGCAGCTGGACGTACTTGACCTTTCCTCCAGGCATCTCAATGTTGGAGATGTACTGGTCGAAGAAGGGCTCAAAGACGATGACCTCGTCGCCCGGCGCAATGAAACCGAAGAAGCAGGAAAGCATGCCCTCGTTGGCCCCGGTGGTGACCAAGACCTCGTCCTTAGTCAGCTGTCTTCCGTAGATCGGCGAGTACGTGTCGATGATGGCCTGCACAAGACTGGGTCTGCCCTTGGCTGGGGCGTACTGATTGTTGGCCGGGACGTCCAGAGCCCTCTTGGCAGCATTGATGGCAAAGTCCGGCGGCGAGTACGAGAAGAAACCTTGGCCGAGATTCACCATCTTGCGTCCGCTCTCCTGCTCGGCTGCGGCGGCCGTTTCGTTGATCAGCGACCAGATATCCTTGCCGCCGACTTTGAAGTAGGGATTGTGGGATGGAAGAGACATCGATCGTGAGATTGGGAAGAATGAGTAATTCGGAGTGAGGACAGTTCTTTTAGATAACATGTACGTGCATGAACTAATACGGAAATCTCAGAAAAATAAATACAGTATGGCGTTTTTACACTACAGCTCCGCGCTGGATTCTGATTTTGCAAATCGCCGCCGCATCCAGCTTGCAAAGCGGGTCGGCAAGTACGCAGCAAGCCAGATAGCGTCTCAGTCGGGCAAACGCATCTTCAACCCGGACAACAGGCCGAAGAACGCAAACAAACGCAACGGGATACTGGAAAGTTCATACGAACGGTGGATCGGTAATGGGAGCCCGTCATTGGTTGAGCGCGAGGCCCCTGAAAGAGCTCGAGCCTACTCCAATGAGGACCCGGAGCTACAGACCCTTATCTGTGGCGATGAGATTATTCCATCTCAAACTGGAATAGCGCGCAGTCACGTGAACGCCAGAGGCTCTCTCCAGAGCCATGTAAGGATGTTGAACGAGCTGTTGCATATAAACCTGATGCAGGGCAGGTGGGAGACCAGCTACCGCATATTTGCTCTCCTGGTGCGGGTCTATGGCACCGACACCCGAGAGCTGTGGCCGGTGGGGTTGGAGATTCTCAAGAGACTCAACGAAAAGGAGACGGGGTGCGAAGACGACCCAATCAAAGCGCGGGCGCGCCCCAGTGACGGAGTGCCAAGACGGTACCAGCCCAAGATTTTTAGATTTCTGCGGTTTCTCCAGAACTCGCACGACGCAAAGTCTTCGGAGATTGTGGGGCGATATCCATACCAGGTTGTCGATAACGCGTTGGATGAGCGGCTCGACGAGGACGCAGACAAGAAGGACTATCAAACGCATCACTTTCTGAGACTGGAGACTGCGCCCCTGTTCAAGTCGGGCTCCAAGACACATCTCGCCATGTACGTAGTGTCGTTGCTATGGGAGCTAACGGTTGCCGGGCAACAGGCCCAATTTTACGAGCTCGAGGAAATGCTAAAGCTGAATTTCTCACGCGAGAGTTATGTGCTCCAGTACCTCAAGGGCATCAACAAGATCCGCGAGGGGCTCAAGCTGGAGCGGGACGGCAAGCCCGGCGCCGGGGATGCCATCAGCGAGGGCGAGGCCATTCTGCGGGAGATGGATCTCGAATAAATGATACGCAAGCATATTCGTCTATATACAGGTAATGACATCATTTATGATCGGACTTCTTATCTATCGCTCGCTTCTCTTGCTCTATCTCCCGCTGCCGGCGCTTTTCCTCCTCACTTAGGATCTGTTTCTCTCTCTTGATCTCCCCTACCAGATTGGCCGGGTCGCCTTTGGGCACGGCGACGACAATCTCCGGATTGTTGTTTTGCAGCTCGATCTCAGCCACAAGCTTTTCCCCGCCGATCTTTTTCACCACTTCTCTCAGCTCCGCGATCTCTTCTTCCAACCGTCTCACGTCTCCCTCCATAGCGTCCTTTCTATTATTCTCTTTAACCCGTTGTCTATTCGATTCGTAGAGAAGCGCTCCTGCAGCAACGCTGAATATAAACGTCTCCGACAAGATCTCTGCCCCGTTCTGGATGGCTTTTGCCTCGTTGAGCGGGCGGACCGGGCGTGCCTTGCTGCGCAAAAGCGACGATTTCAGTCTCTCGTCTAGGAAATGGAAGTACTGCGCAACGCGCACACAAACCACCTTGAAGCCCTTGTGGTTTTTTGCTTCGTGCTTCAGCGTGTTGGCAATGGGCTTGGCGATCTGCCGCATCAGCAGCGTGGTCAGTTTCAGCGCAACAGAGCTCATTCTCTGTTTTTACAGCACAGCCTGTAATTTTTCGTTCCTCCGCCACCTAATTTTCTGTCTACAATCTGCTAGACTATGGTGCTTCGTATGAAATTTGCTTTGTACGCCGTCGCCAGCACGGCCATCGCCTTCTACATGGTGTACCAGTCGCTGCTCGAAAGACCCAACATCTACTCCGTCGGAGTCCAGCTTATCCAGGGCCCGTACCTGGTGGTGATCGGGAACTGGTTTCTGGTGATGGGCATCACCTTGGGCAAGTTGCTGCAGGTGCTGTTGTTTGGCGAGCTGCGGATAATCGAGATGGAGCACATCTACGAGCGCTCGTGGTTCGCCATCACGAACATGCTGATGACAATTGGCGTGTTCCGCAAGGAGAATAACCTGCTGCTCGGAGCACTGGTATGCGGTCTGTTGTTCATGAAGTGCTTCCATTGGGTTCTGGAGGACAGGCTGGAGATGCTGATCCAGCAGAAACGCTCGATTTTCAGGACGCTGGTCAACAGAAACACGCTTGTGCTGTGCCTTTTCCTGGTCCTCGACGACAAGATTGTGAAATCATGCATCAACAGATCCTTTATCCACTCGGCAGACGTGTTCCTCATTTTCGGCCTGGACTTCCTGGTCATCTACCTCAACATGCTTGACGCGACGCTCAAATTCGTCCTCAACGTCGCGGAAATGGCCTATCTCAATAAATATCCTGACGAAGACGCCTGGGAGTCCAAGATCTGGCTGTCAAAAATCGGCTCCTTCATCCTGAGCATCATCAAGAGCGTGGCGGTCTTGGTGTTGTTTGTGGGGCTCATCTACGCTGACCGTCTTCCGGTGAACTTCGCTGGAGACATGTACACCTCCATCACGCGGCTGGCCAAGCAGTTTGGCGACCTGATGTACATGATCAAGGCGGCAAGGGACCTGAACAACAACGTCATGAACGCGAACGAGGACGACTTGCGCAAGGAGGACATTTGCATCATCTGCCGTGACGAAATGGAGATCGTCAGCGATAAGAACTCTCGGTCCGCACCAAAAAGACTCAATTGCGGTCATGTGCTACATTATGGCTGTCTCAAGAGCTGGCTTGGACGGTCGCATGTGTGTCCGACCTGCCGCAGAGACGTTTTCCAGAATAAATCGCAGCCGAACCCAAAAACCACGATTAATATACCTCAAAACGCGTTCATTCCCCCCGATTGGACAATTCTACCCGTCACGCGCGCTGGAGACACGAATTACACCATCCAGCTGAACGATACCACCTTTGCAGAGCTTCGGACACGTACATAGTCTAGCCTAATCACGCTTAAGATACATTCACTTAGTATACAAACAACAGTAATTTACTCGCCACGACCCTTGCTTTTCTCGACCTTGAGCAACAGTGCCTTGTTGATGTGGGGAAGCACACCACCGTAGGCAATGGTGGCCTTGATCAGAGTATCGAGTTCCTCGTCACCTCTGATGGCCAACTGCAGATGTCTCGGTGTGATTCTTTTCACCTTGAGGTCCTTCGCAGCATTTCCTGCCAGCTCAAGCACCTCGGCAGTCAGATATTCTAGCACAGCGGCAAGGTAGATGGCAGACTTCGATCCCACTCTGATTTTGGACTGGGCCTGCTTCTTAAGGTATCTCTTGATTCTTCCGACAGGGAATTGCAAGCCAGCTCTGGCAGAGTGGCTCTGCAATTTGAGGGACCCCTCTTTGGCTCCCGACTTTCCTTTTCCTCCGTGAACTTTTCCTGACATATTAAGGTGGAAGAAGCTTTAAATACAAATAGGTAAACAAATGTTTATTTTTTGAATGTTTATATTCTTTGAAGGAGGGCAGGGCTGGGGCTCTAGGCCGGGTAATTTAGGCGATCTAAACTGGTAGTGTTTTTTTCTACAGGTTTGAGGATATTACCACAGAATGCTGCAAATGCTGCGTGACAATTGTCGTTATCGTATATTAATTAAATGCCTAGTTCATTCAGGGCAGGGAGTCGGTATCCGTTAGGGGTCTGCGTGCCGCCCATTGTAACGAGGGTCTGCGCTGCGGCTGAGTCTGGCGTAGCCAGTTGATTATTCAGCACGTTATTGAGCCATGTTTTCGTACTAATAGGCGTTCCTGCGGAAATAGGGGTATCGTAGCTGTTTATGATGAAGGAGACAGAATGAGGAGAGTTCACTCTGCTGGAAGAAGCAGAAGAGGCGGATGGCACAGCGCTCGAGGTTGGCGTTGGCAACTGGGAGCCAGCTGGCGAGAAGTTGGAGTTCTGGACAAAGATAGGTCCCGGCTTGTTGGGCAGATGTGGTCTGAATTCGTTGTTGCTGGACAATAAAATGCTTCTACGAGGCGGAGGAAGCATCGCGCCCTGCTGGACGACGGCCGGGTTTTTCTGCGCGTGTGTATCCTTTTCCTCAGACTTCATTCTCACGTTGACATTTTCGCCGGGATACGTGAGGATGAAATTTTCGTAGATGTGGACGGTTTGTTTATGTTGTCTAAGATTGTCGAGTCTAGAGAATCGACGAGCGCAGTGTTCGCACTTGAACGGTCTTTCGCCGGTATGTTTTCTGATATGTCTGGCGAGATGTTCAGAACGGGTGAACGACATCGAGCAATTCTCGTAACCAACACATTGGAAAACACGGCCTTTGTGTTTTTTGGTTGAAGAGGTTCTAGGCATGAGCTGGCAATTATTTTCAGAACTGGGGAATTTTGCAAAATTTATACGTCAGGGAGTCAAAAAGGTAAGCGAGCGAGATTCAAAAAAGTGCATCATGCGCCGGTGGGACGATAGGACTCATAGGGGAAAAACGTGGCGGAATTAGCCCCTGGCCCCCCTGCTTTGCCCTGGTGCAAGCAGTATTTTTCAGGGATGTTCGGCATCCTGCAAGGTAGCCTCGGTTTATTTCAGCCTGGGGCCTGTAATAGGCCAGTTTTGAGAATTTGCACGCAACACCATGCAAATATTTTCCAGCATTTCTGCAGTGGTTTTTTGTAGGGATTCCGTATTAGGAGGTTGGGCTTTGTTCTCCTGCGCCAAAATAGGACGTAAACCCAAAAATGAGCTCACTACAAGGCGCGTTGCTGTTACACGGCTGCGAGGCACTTGAAATCGATGGAATGAACATTGTTTTGGCTAAATTTAGTAAACCGTGCCCATTCCATTCTCACTTTATCTTACATCCCTGCACGGATACAGGAACAATCTCCAATTATTCCAGAAGAATGTCATCTCCGTTTCCAAATATATACCAGCTGCGCAGAGTGGGCACTGATAGCGCAAAGCCGTGTGCAGTATGTTATAAGTCTACCCAGGCCGTGCTAGTGTCGGCACCGGATTTTTTTTACGTTTGCGAGTCGCATTTGAAGGACAAGCAGTTCTGTACGGTAAAATATGCAGACGGTGAAGATGGAAAAGACGCAGAGTACCAGTCCCTTGATAAGGAAGTCCGGAGCTTAGACCTAAAGACTGCGCAGATCCAGCACAAGATCCAGCAGCGGGAGTCTCAACTTGCCAAAGTGCGAGACTACCTCTGGAAACCAAAAGACGGCGAAAACCAGCCAGATCTGAAGCAACAGCTTGCGGAAATAATAAAACAGCGTGACCAGGCCAGGGTTAAACTAGAAAAATTTATCAAAGCCTACACAAGATATACGCTGGACGCTGTCTTCTACAAAACCAGACTCCAACAGCATAGCAAGAAAATTAGACAGCAGCAGATCATGCAGAAGCTGAACGACGGGACCCTGTTCCCTTCCATTCCTGACCTTCCCAAGCCCTAGGTTTCAGGCCGAGTCCCGTCGCTGCCACTTCGCACCTTTTATGCCACGGACCATGAGATCGAGCGTCAGCGTTCTCATTTTACCCTCATGATCCAGCACGTCAGCCACCTTGACCGTCTTGACGTAGGTGAATCCAAGCTTCTGATAAATCTTCCTGTTGCGAGGATGCGAGCTCTCCAAGTACAGCGGCGCCCCGATCTGTCTGCCCTTGCTTTTGCGCTGGTCGTACTCTGCCAGAATATCGCGGTCCTCGTCGTAGTACCACGACGAGTGGGCCGACGACGCGTCGGAGCTGGCCGACGAGTAGCCCGAATAATCTGTAAATGTGTCCGACTGTAGGTCGAAGTCGAAATTATACGACTGGATCTCAGAGTCCAGTAGCGATTCCTCGTTTGCGTCAAATCCCGAATGCACGTGGTCGGCGTCGTCCTCGAGGTCCGAGTCGCCATCCTCTGTTGGCTGCTTATACAGATCAATGTAGTTGTGGGTCACGAAATCGATCAAACGTCGAGCCAGTCCCTTGCCTCGTCCTCTGGGAATGGCACCTATGTCGGACAGGTACCACGATTTTTCTAGATCGGGCCCCAGGACATCTGCGCGGAACGACTCGAGCATCTGTGACTGCTCTTCGAACACCCTCTGTCTTGTTTCTTTATTTGCTAACCACATGAACTTCAGATACCCGCCTTGGTACATCGACCACAAATAGTTAAGTATCGACTGCGGTTGATGGTCTTTTGCCTTCTGCGGTTTCTCAAAGCACGCGACGGCCAAGAACGGAGCATCGGGCATCTTCTGCTCCAGCTCCGAATCTCGCACTGCGACCACCAGTCCCTTGAGGATCGTCGAGTAAACAGTGGCCTCAAACAGGGCCATGTTCATCTGCCGTTTCAGACGGGCATCTGTGATACCGCTCGTGAGATAGTTGACGTAGAGGTCGTCCTTGAATGCGATTTGCAAAGTCTTTGCCGCCTTTTTGTAGTCCTTCAAAGTCACCACCTCGACATGCAAATTATGGGCCGACACCGTGTCGGAAATTTCCTCGTCCGAGCTGTTCGCCCGGGACGCGTCTCCCTTTCTGATGCTCGACTGAAGCTTCGAGAAGAAAGACATGCTAGGTCTCCGAAGTTCTTATCACTCCCTGTGTTAATATACGACCGGGTACTAAGCACAGCCAAGAAACAACCAAGCTTTTCTATACCAACGCGGTATTTCGAGCCTGGGCCGGGTAAGCGCGCCATACAAAAACCAGTAGCATCGGAACTGGCTTCGCGAGCTTTGGACGCCCAGGAGTGGCACCGCGGCTAATCGAGGCTCAGAACGATATCCTCGCTAACGCATGTTGAAGATTATCTGGAAGAATACACACTGATCGGCTGGAAATCTTGCCAAGATTTCGCTTATTATATAAGCAGATCGATAAGATAGCTGGCGTGCGCTATGCCAGATGGACCTTAGGCTTTACGGCTCCCGGGGCTTTGCTCTTTTTCAGCGCGCCGGACTGGCCTGCTGCTCTTTGCGACTCGATACTCTCTCGAATCATCAGCCCCACGCATTCCTCCACGTTTGTCCAGTTCTCGAACGAGCAGTCAATCTCGATGAACGGGAAGCTCCACTGTTTGGCCAGTTTTCTGCCTTCTTCGACCAACACCGGCGACGCTAGCTCATGTGCACAATGAGTCGCGACCATCACAATAGGAGGAAGATACGTTGCGTTCGGGTCTGTCTGCGCTATCTTGGATTTATTCCACAGAGTCTTGAGAGAACGATTGATCGAGAAAATGTCATACTCTTGGCCAACCTCCCAGTTATGGTGGTATCTTAAATACTCTGTCCATGCCTCCTCTAAAGTCGACTTTATCGCCTTGACCACCTCTAACGGCTTGAGAGGCTGATTATCTTGTGGATCGTCTGTCACGCAGTAAGACGGTGGTGGAGAGTCCAGTGTAGTTTCCGGGATGCAGCTATAACAGAGAATGTATCCATCGATGGAGCCGTTTAGATCACTAATTCCAGATCCAACTATCAATGGCTTCACTCTGGCACGTCCAAGCCCTCCGTCGTTGTCCTCAGCCAGGTTCCTCAGAACGTCCTTGGCCAGTCTCGAGTCCAACGACCGTTCCAAAAAAGGTATCAGCTCTTCTGCCTCCACTCCAGGCGTGTCAATGAGCTCGAGAAGAATGGGCGTGGTGTATGGCGGGGTGTAAGCGCTGCGGTTAGTGGAATTCGACCGAACTTTTTGTTTTTCGAAAGAGTGTTCAAAAGGCGAACTAAAAGGGCTCGAAACGCTGCTGTAGTTTAGCGGCGAAGAGTACGGCGAGATAGGAAATAGTTTGTCGTCCAGTTCTGTGTAGTCCAGGTCGTAGTAGTTCAGGGTCTTGCTGAGGACGTGCTCGGTAGATGTGTTTCTCGACTGGGTTTTTTTGACGGCACTCAAGATAGGCTCTGTGAGGTTGATATCGATGCCCCCTATAATTCCCATTTCCTCGAAGTCGGCTTCAGTTGCGTTGATATCAAGCAGGGTCCGGGTTTTTGGATTTGCAGGCTGAAACTGGAGTAGTGTGGGGGAATTCTGGATGGTAGGGTAGTAATTACCTAGAGATTTGTTGCTTGTGATAATTGAGACGATCGACGACTTGGACGAATTATGTGGCCCCAGCAACGCAAACCTCAAGGGACGATCTGTAGTCGACCTCATCAGGTTCTTCCTGTCGTGGCTTATCATGCTGGATGTCGTTTATTTAACCTTTTTTTTTTTTATTTTTTTTTTTTTGTTCTCGCGTATTCTTGCGTTATCACTTTGTAGATCCAGCATGCCAGAGAGTAATCGGTGACACAAACGCAAACTCTTAACGCGCATAGTTAAATGCTTCCAACCAGCTATAGCAAGTGCCGCCAAACTGAAAATCCAAACTGTGCCTCAATGCCCGTTGGAGATAAAGGTCCTTATCGATATGGTAGAACACCATCAGCAGTCCCCACACTAGGCCGCTGGTTGTTCTCCAACCGAGTTTCTCGATCTGGGCGCGGCGAAGTCCTGTCCGGCGCTGTAGTTTGACAGAAAGCCATTTTCCCAGGGCCAGGACAACTCGTGACAGACAGTACATCGTGATCTGTGTTGCGATTGCTTCATTCACGAGCTTTTTGAAGTGCATATTCAGCACACCCCCATAGACCAAAATCCCCCCGAGAAATCCCCCGATGAAATGATTGAGCGTTTTCTTCGGTGCTATCTGGTTCAACGCCAACTGTACCGAGCTGTAAATCACGGCAAATAAAGCCAAAAGCTTTCCGTGGTCGAGCCCCAACCGTATCGACCTTATCACTTTTTCGACGATCTGATCCATCAGTCGTCTTCGTCTGTCCATTGATCCCATCTGTACAGCTATGCTGTGTATGAAGCGCACTCTGTAGCCATATATGACGGCATTCTTAGAGGCTGACAGAACAGCGTCAATATAATCCATGACAAACAAAATGCGGGCATTATCACATGCCTAAATCGTTGATCAGATCGACGCGTCGACTATATGTATATATATTTTTTAGGGTGAAAAGATCCTGCCTGAACTCTTTATCACTCATGGCGTGCAAAGATTCGTCGTACAGCGTCGAGGACACTTTTGTCCTGGGAGACATGAAAGTGTCAATTTTGAGATTCTTGGTGCCTTTGGATTACAAAAAGTGTGATACAACTATCAGTGTCTGTGTTAAGCTCGTCAACAGCTACAGGTACGGAGAGCCGACGGATTTTGTTTACGAAGCAGACATTTCAAGAAACTTGGATCACATCCTGCTGTATCTGCAAGGTGGGCCTGGCTATGAGTCGGAGTTTCCCAACGTCGCTTCGCGCCCCAGTTTTCTGTCTCCCCTGCTACGTAAGGGATACACGGTGCTGCTACTTGACCAGCGGGGCACAGGACTTTCGACGCCTGTACATGTTGCCAAGTTGCTGAGTCTAGGGTCTGCCAAGGACCAGCTTCACTTTCTAGAGTGTTTCCGTGCGGACTCGGTTATTCGCGACTGCGAGAAGATCCGGCTGGAGCTTATTGGCCGCTGTAAATGGACCTTGCTTGGCTACTCGTACGGTGGCTTTTGTTCTATTTGCTACTGCTCAATGTTCCCGGACTCGCTGAAAAAAGTCCTAATCTTTGCTGGACTGCCACCCCTCACGGGGGACCTGTCACAGGTATCCCTAAACAATCTTGCTACCGCTAAACGGAGGACTCTGGAATTCTACGAGGAGTATCCGGGGAGCAAGCAACGGGTGGAGCGGATTGTTGAGTATCTGCGGAAAGAAAGACCTGTGCTGCCAAACGGAGGCATTCTAAGTCCTGAACGGTTCCAGCAACTAGGAATACATTTTGCCACTGTCGGCGGTTTTGGATGGATGAACAAGCTGGTTGTCACCATGACTTTGGAGCTACAAACCACGGGCCAGCTGTCGTACACCACGCTGAAAAATGCTCAGGACGGGTCAGGGTTCGACTCCAATATGTTGTACTTCTTCTTCCAGGAGGCCATCTACATGAACGGCGCTGGGTCCAGCAGCCAATGGCTTGTCAACAAAATAAAAGAACGTGTCCATAATGACGGAGAATTTTATTTCACCAGCGAGTACCACTATCCCGGAATTTGCGACGATTTCCAGTCATTGAAACGCCTGAAGCCGCTGTTGGAGCTTGTTCACACGTACGACGGATGGGACAAAATCTGGGATTTATCGAGGTTACGCAGCGTCACGCTCGCCAAATTGCCGATTTACTGTCTGCTCTGCTACGATGACCAGTACGTGAGCACCGAGCTTGCTCTGGCCAATTCTTCTATCTTTGAGTTCAAGAGATGGATCACCACAGAGTATCTTCATGACGGGATCATTGCCAGCGGCGAGGAAGTTGTTGACAAACTCTTCCGGCTAGTTGAGGGAAGAATTCCGAAATAAGTCATATCGGTAACACTAGAATTCCTGATAGCGAAATTATTTCCGGTTTGCCTCGGAAAAAAAATATAACTGGACTGATAAAGCCTATCTTCATGGAAAGTAGACGTATATGGACTACCCGTAATATTTTTTGGGCTCGAACCCGATTTCCTGTCTGCGGTATTACACCACGAGAAGCGGCTAATAATCTCCGACCAAAAGCTTGTGCCTACAATGGACACCGCTTAAGGCTCTTTCCATCCTCAAATCGAAGTACGTAGTGAGAAGGCTTCCACAGCTGCCCAACTCGGTCAACGAGTCTCTAACTTGGCCACCATGGAGGAAATCTGTGTAATCTTATATTCTGCATATTTAGGAGATGTACTTTTCAGTCCCATTGCGGTGTCAGCTTTCTTGTGTCTCTTGGTGGCCGCAAGACCACGCTCTCTGGGTCCATCTGGCACGGCCGTGTACAGCATAAGGTGGTATTTTGGGGTCACAGCTGCTCAATTGGTTTGCAAAAGGCTCAACAGAGGCCCACTGGTGCCCGAACATGAGCAGCATACTCTTCAGGCGCCAGTTGGGTGCAGTTTTCTATATATGTGTCCCGGCAACCTCGCTTACTACTTCCAGAATTCACCGCTAAATAAAAGTCTGCAGACACATGGCATTGCCAGCAATGAACAGGACGACGATTTCGGGTACCACGATCTCCGCCATTCGCATCTAAAACTCTATAAAGCCAGTCAGGGCAAATTTTCATCGAAAAGCACGTCGAGCCGTTGTCCACAATTTCCACTGTTTTTTGGTAGCAAGCACTCTTTATTTTTGGAGGCCCAATTTAGTGCTTCCAGATCGCTAGCTGACCTGCTGCTTCACTTCGAAGACACAATTTTTACGCTCACAGTTCAACCTTGCCGATCAACACATTTCTCTGCTCAACATACGGTGATCGGCTTCTTTACTTGCTGCATCTACGCGGAATCGCTCACCGTCTACTCTCTGCTCTGGATGGCCCGCAAAATAAGGCTTCGTGGACTCTGAGTTGAGGCTCTTTTCACGTTTTCTCGAGCTACTAGCTCTGGTGTTTTGGCTGGCCGCGATTGGCGCGTCATCGTTGGCTGCAGTTCACGTTCGCAGGCTCGCCTGGTTAGAGGGGCCAGGACAGAGCTTACACACGTAGCTCTCGGGCTGCTGAACCTGCTTTTCGTATTTCTGCGTCTCGTGCCCATGAGACGCCGTAAGCACTGGCGTAGAGCCATCAAGGCCTCACACAAACGGAGTCTCCAAGCAAGACCAAAGGGGTAGTGCTTTTGCACCAGTCTATAATTTCTCACCTAATTTCCTTTCCGCTCGACAAATTATTTTTTATATCTAATGCAGCTTCCCCAAAAATCTACAGAGCAGTCGCCGCTGCTTCCGCAGCCGGCCCCAGCAAGCCCACCGCTTCCAGCAAACTTGCCGCTCATCATTGTGTCTCTGTGGACCGGCTCGTTTCTCTCGGCAGCCGACTCCACCATCGTGTCGACCACGGCCAACACCATTGCCTCGCTGCTTCACGACTCCAATAAACTCGCCTGGATCGGCACGAGCTACCTGCTGACGAATGCGATTTTCCAGCCGCTGATGGGAAAAATCAGCGAGGTGTTCGGCCGCAAATCGAGTCTCCTGTTCGCGCAGTTCTGGTTTGGATTGGGCTGTCTGCTGTGTGCCTGCTCGCGGTCGGTGACTCAATTTGCTGTTGCGCGGGCATTGGCGGGAATCGGCGGCGGCGGCATTTCTGCCCTGAGCTCCATCGTCGTCACCGACGTCGTTCCGCTCAGAATGCGCGGCATGTACCAGGGGTACGCGAACCTCGTGTACGGCCTAGGACAATTTGTTGGTCCTATCATTGGCGGTATTTGTTTGGGACTGGACCCCCAGAACGGCTGGAGATGGATGTTTGGCTGTCAGGTGCCGCTCGTGGTTCTTGCCGCTTGCCTGGTCGCCACCAATGTGCACGAGTACATTGACGACGCAGAGGAACGCATGCGGGAACGCTTCAGCAAGGAAAACTTTGCCAAGATCGACCTGGCCGGCTCGCTGACCCTGGCGTTGCTCATTGCAAGCGTGCTTCTCCTGTTCTCGTCGACCACCCGCGCCGAGGGGCTCACCTACGTGGCCAGTGCCGCTGTCTCCGGCGTGCTATTTTACCTGGTGGAGTCGAGACTTGCTTCAGAGCACATCATCCCGCCCTTCGCTTTCCAAGGAGTTTTGCGCCTGGGCGCGCTCACGGCAATGTTTGGAACCATGACGCTGTACGGAATCAACTTCATCCTGCCTATCTATCTGCAGACCGTCCACGGTCTCGACTCGCTGCAGCTGGGGCTGTTTAACGGCTTTGGCGTGTTTTTCGTCTCGTTTGGCTCGCTGTTTTCGGGTTGGCTGCTGAAACAGGACGACAACGCGAAGGACGACTACGTTGTCTCGAAATCCATCCGCACGTCGATTTGGGGGTTCCTGGCCGTGTTTTCGGGCTCGCTCCTGTCGCTCGGCGTTTGCCTGACGGCGAAGCCAGCGTTTGCGCCAGAAGACCGCAACTGGTGGCAGATCGCGCTGCTTGCCGCGGGCTTCTCCTTAGCTGGTTTTGGGTACGGCATGTACCTGGTGAGTCTGCTGATCATGGTGGTGGGCAAAGTCGGCCTCAAACACCAGGCCTCCGTCACCGGGATGAACTATCTGTTCCGGTCGATCGGCTCCGTTTCTGGAGCAGGAATCACCCTGAACGTCTACAGCACGGTCCTCAGCAAAGAACTATGGCACTACTTCATCAAGAAGAACAAACCAGACGGCGAGAAAATATACAGAACGCTCATGGAGAACTTCTTTTATGTGCGCAACGGCCTGGACCCAAAATACGCCACTAAAGTGCTGAAAATATACCGCGAGGCCGTGGGCGATTCGCTCATGATGGTGTTTGTCTTCGCCACAATGGCCCTCACGGCGAGCGTCTCGCTCAAGCTGTATAAAAATTAAGTGTCGACGTACAGTTTTTTTTCAATTTTGCTTCTTTGGTACGGGCTGTCCAGGTAGGACAGCACTTCTTTGCCCATTCGGTTGCCAAACATGGCGATCGCCGCCACCATCGTCCGGCACACGAGCCACTCCGCAAGGCCGCCGCTTCCCGTCCCCATCCCCGTCAGGACAAACACGTCCGCCGCCTGCTCCTGTCTGACCCGCACCAGACTCTGCCAGGTCCAGTCAAAAACGGAACGTATTGTCTGTTCATCTGAAAACCCGAGAAACTCTGGAGTTCTCATTGTAGGGACGTGCAGAATCGCGCTGGCCCTGTACTTTCGCCAGGCTGGCGAGTCTGGCCTGCTGAAGCGGATCAGTCGCGCAGTCCCTGGAGCCGAGTACCCGTGACTGTTTTCGAGAATCCAGTTCTTGACGTACTGGTCGGTCGTTTTCCAGTCACCAGCGTCGGAAAACAGGTGCGCCAACGCCCTGTCGTAGCCGCCGGCCATTCCACCAAAGGAGTTGCCCGGCGAGAAAAAGACGGTTTCCTTGTCGGTGCGAAGCTCAAGGGTCTCCAGATCCCCGTTGAAAATAGAAACCTCCAGTTTGTCGTCGCCCCAGCGCATCGCATCAGCCACCTCGTTTTTCAGTCGTGCCACTTCTGCCTTCCAGAGCCGGCAAATATGCGCGCTTGCATCTAGCAGCACTATTCTCATCGGATAAGGAAATTTCGTGGATAAAAACTATTTTTCTCTATATATTATATTTCACCAGCTTAAATGCTGGCGGCGAAGGCATCTCCTCCACGGGTCTCTCGACCACCACCAGCTCGTCGTCCGACAGTCTGTCGGCCAACAGCAGGTTCTTGTACTTGTTCGTGAACCAGAACGTCTTGTCAGACGCCTCTTTTTCTGTGCTGTCGTTGGCAGAGCCGTTCACCCCGTTCGGCTTGCCTCTTGGACGCTTGCGGCCCTTGGCCTGCTTTTGAGGAAGTTCTGTTTTCGCGTCGAAAAATGCAATCCAGCTGGTGCCGTACACCCAGAACCGGTCGGGGGTCTCGAAGACCCCGTACGGCTGGCCAGGCAGCGACAGAAACGGTTGCGGCATGTTCTCGCTATTTTTCTTGGACCACTCGGTGTGCAGCTCGCCCACCAGATTAAACTCAAAGAGCCTGTGTTCCATCGTAGCCACCAGAAGCGTGTCGTTCGACGTGAACCGTAGAGCTGTCGGCACCTCGTTCAGTCTCACCAGCACGCGCGCCTCGCCAGACCCGAGGTCCAGCACAGAGATCTTGCCGTTGTAGCCAGCACAGGCAACGAGCCGAGAGTCCTGGCTGGCGTCCAAAAGCTCGCACTCGTTCTCCACGTCGTACTCGACCGCTTCCTGGTCTTCGTCGAACTCAGACACGTCGTCGTCGTCTTCCACGTTGAAGCGGACACTCAGGTACTCGTTGCTGTTAGTCACCAGCAGGATGAGCCCCAAACCGTCCAGAACGCGCACTTTCTTGGCACCAAGGTTCTCCAGTTTGGTGGCCGGCACTTTCACCACCTGCAGCTTGGCTGTGTCTGTCTCGATCAGCTCGTATATGCGGACAACGCTCAGACGCGAGACAACTAAATACCTTCCGTTCTTGGAGAGGGCAACGTCGCTAATGCTCTCGGGGTCTGAAAGCGTGAGCTTGGCGCTCAGCGTCTTCTCCTGGTTGTCCAGAAAACGCCATATTTTCACCGTCTGGTCCTGCCACATCACCAACAGTCTGTGCTCGTCGTTTACTATCACGTTGTTGGCGTTCAGCGGGAGCTTGAACACCATGCTGTTTTGGAAGTTTCTGAGAGAATTCACGGCAACCACTCTTTCCACACCACCGCTGACTAAAAGGTCCAAGTTGCGCGACTCGTACGACGCCATGGCACGCACATCGTTGCCATGCAGCAGCCTGTTGGAGCTGTTCATCCATTTATGTGTTTTTTTCCCCTTGTCGACCAGCTGGAACTGGAATATCTTGCGGTCCACTCCGGCACTGAACACAGTGGTGCCGCTCATGTCTCCTGTCAGAGTCAGAACGTCAGCCTCGTGGACGCTGAAACTCTGTTGCAGCACAAAATGCTTCATGTCCCAGAACTTGACGCTTCCCGTAGAGTCTCCGGAAACCAGCTGGCTCCCATTTGCAACCATGTAGAGGCTCCACACAAGCGTGCTCTCTGTCTTCGACTTGTCGACTCTTAGTGTCTGTAGTAACTGTCCCTTGACATCCCAGCACCTGATTCGCCCGTCCGCACATCCGCCGATGATCATATCGTCTTTATACCAGCATAAACTCAGCACCCGTGACTGCTGTCTTTGCAAGATCCGCTCGTGCTCCATCACGCCAGGACCTCCAGAAATGTCTATTATCACCACTGAGCCGTCCTCGCAACCCACCGCAATCTTATTCTGCGACTGGTTGGCGGCAAGAGACCATATGACTCCGGCATTGCAGTCGTTGTTCTGTAAAGGAATGCTTTGCGAAACGTCCCACTCGGTCAAATACGTCGATCCGCCAATGGAAAATAGTCTGGGCTGCCCCTCGTTGCTGCACCACACGAGCCCCTCCACGGATCTGCCCCGACACCCGGGAATTACGTGCTCCTTGAGCCAGTTGGTATGTCTTCCTCGCGGATTCCACACCTCTATCGACCCGTCGGCGCGCCCCACGGCCAAACGGAGCTCGTGCGGGCACACGTCGCTCACTGAGTTGTGCGAGAACGCAAGCGATGTCACCGTGTGGGGCGTGTAGTCCACAAATCGACACCGATGAATATCCATCCTGAATGAAATACTTTTGAATATTTTTTGTAAAATATTTCTGCTCGCATAAAGCTTACCCGGCCATGGAGCAGGGTCCGGGTCCTCAGGGCAGCGACACGCAAGCTCGGCTCCAGGCTTCCAGCAGCTGTTCCGTGGTTTCTGGAGAACTCTCTGTCTGCTCTGGAGCATATAGGCCCAGTTATTTAACATTTTGCATGCACCCCCATTATATCCGGTGTTTCTCCGAGTCGAATATTTTTCATGTTGATTGTACGCTCTTCGCTGTTCCAGATCGTTTGCCGAAGCATTTACAGGGCCGGCGTTCGCCGCCACAGCACGTCGCCGCTCCAGAGATACGACCACCTGGTGGCTCAGCACAGGTTGAAGGACGACGCGTACCAGCGAGGCATTCTGAGCAGTTTGGAAGGCCTATACTCCGAGCTTGTCCGTTACCGGCCTCCAAAAGTGGACGAGCCGGACATCAGAGACCTGACTCCCAAGACAGGGCTGTCCAAGGCGTTCGGATCGATTTTCAGGAAGAAGAAAAAAGCCCCAGAGGAAGCCGTTTCTGTTCCTAACGGTATTTATCTCTACGGAGACGTGGGGTGCGGGAAAACCATGCTGATGGACCTTTTCTACCAAACGGTCCCCAAACACCTCACCAAGCGCAGAGTGCATTTCCACCAGTTCATGCAAAACTTGCACAAGCGCTCGCACGAGCTCAAGATGAAGCATGGGGGCAAGCACGATATCGACGTGATTCCGCTGTTGGCGTGGGAGCTGGCGCAAAAATCGACGGTGCTGTGTTTCGACGAGTTCCAGGTCACCGACGTTGCGGACGCCATGCTGCTGAGACGGCTGCTGAACCTGGTTCTGCGGCCGGACCACGGCCTGATTCTGTTTGCAACGTCCAACAGAGCCCCAGACGATCTGTACATCAACGGAATCCAGCGCGAGTCGTTCATTCCCTGCATCCAGCTGATCAAGAGAACGACAAAGGTCATCTACCTCAACTCGCCGACAGACTACAGGAAAGTTCCGAAACCTCTGTCGTCCGTGTACTACTTCCCCAAACCAGGCATCCGATTCGACTCCAAGACGTCGCGAAAACAGCAGAAGCAGCACATCGACACCTGGTACCACTTTTTCGCCCAGGGCGTCCCGCCACAGGAGAACGTGCCGCTGCGCATCTGGGGCCGCGATCTTGTCGTGCCGCTGAGCTCGCCGCCCAACGTCGCCCTGTTCACCTTTGACCAGCTCTGTGGCCAGCCGCTTGCTGCCGGAGACTACCTGACGCTGGCCTCGTCCTACAAGGCGTTCATCGTGACCGACATCCCGTATCTGAGCGTCAACGTGCGCGATCGAGTGCGAAGATTCATCACCTTTTTGGACGCTGTCTACGACAGCCACGGGTGCCTGGCCGTCACTGCGGTTGCTCCGTTTTCAGACATCTTTGTCGAGCCCGAGGACCTCGGCGACGGTGACTACTCGCTGTCGCGCACCACGTCGGAGGAGGTCGAGGATGCCCTGGAAAACGACGATCTGGTGAAAAACCACGGCTTCGACAAGAAGATGGCCAAGAAGGCGGCCATGTTCGGCACGCTAGACGAGGAACGGTTTGCTTTTGCTAGAGCGCTCAGCAGATTGAGCCAAATGAGCACACAGCACTGGATAGATGATAGATTTTCCTAGGCGCACCGCGCGACAATTTATTCCATTTCGTCTATATCCAACGCTATCTCGGCGCTGTTTCGCGTCGCGCCAGCGTCCATGGCCCCGCGGGTCTCCTTGTGCACAAATCCGATCGAATCTGTCGTCTGGGCGCGCACGTTCACCACAGTGTTCTCCAGATGCCTCTTGAACCGTAGCAGCTCCTTGTAGCTCTCCTCCGAGCCGTTGTCCACCTCGAACTGCTTCCACAGACCCCACACGCGCTCCACGTCCTGGTCGCGCTTCGCAAACTGCACTAGGAGCCGCGCTGCGTACCGGTATATCTCGCGACACCGCCGGTACTGGCCCAGCCGCAGCTCCAGCTCTATAAACCCTTGCACCAGCACGTCGAGGAAGCCCGGAGCGTTGACCGACACGGACTCCAGCGCGCCGTGGTAGACGTCTCTGGCGCTCTCGAGGTTCTTGAACTGGGCTGTTTTGGCTGCAAGGAGGCTGTACAGCTCCACTTTCTCGGCGCTTGCTGGGATGTGTTCGATGGCCCGGCGGTACACCTTGAGAGCTTGCAGTTTCGAGCCCCTGGTCTCCTCGAACTGGGCATACAGCAGGAAAATTGGCTTGGACAGGTCCGGAGGACAGTTTTGCAGTGCGTCCTCAAACAGGTCGCGAATTCTTTCGACGCCGATAGAGAGCTGGTGCTGGTAATGCAGAATTTTGTCAAGGTAGACAGTCCATATCTCGTACACCACTGGGTAGCGAAAAAGCAGCACTCCGCGTTCGTAGACCCTGAACGCGTCTTCATAGAGCTTTTTGTCTTCTAGGAATCCTGCATAGTCCAGAATCGACTGCGCGGTGGCGACCTTGACGTCGATCATTCTGTCGTACGCCTTGCGGGTGGCTTCCAAATTTTTGGAGCTCCTTATCAAGTCCAGATAATATTGCCAGAGTCTCGTGGACTTGTGAATGCGCATCTGCGGACTAAGGTCCTCGTCCCGGTAGTGAATTGTCCCGTCGTACTTCGGCGTCTCGAGCGCTTTTTCGAGCACCTTCACGGCCCGTTCGCGGTCTTTTGCCAGCTCCCACTCTGCCCACGCCAGCCAGACGTCGACCAGGTCGTCAATTTGGCGGAAAGGCACCTTCGTGGATGTCTGGAAGATTTTTCTTGCCGTCGTGGCGTCGCCGTTTTCCGCAAAGAACTTTGCGTACTGGATCCAGAGCTTAGAAAAAAGTCCTGGCTGCTGCACTTTTTGCGGCCGGACGGTTTCGGCTGCCTGAGCGTAGCAGTCTGCAATATCGTTTTTGTTGCGGAACAGCTCAATTCTGCTCAGCCACTCGTGCACGTTGTCGGGGTTTTGGCGGAGTGCCGTGTCGCTGACCAGGAATTTTCTCCTGGCCAGCAGATCCTCGAACCTGTCCATCAGGACGTCCAACTCGCGCACAGTGTCGTCGTCGAGTCTTTGCGACAGGGAGGTCATTCGTCTGTCTTCCATTTCTGCGTAGGCCTCGAAAATCAACTGGAAATCATGCAGGTTGTCCACTCTTTTTAGCTCCTTTTCAAAAACATCTTCTGCCTCCAGATACCTGCTGCTCTTTTCGAAGTAGGCTGCCAGTTTTATGGAAAGCACGCACCGCTGGTCGGCGAACTTGTCGGCAAGATGGCGGTACATTTTTCTTGCGTTCTTTTCGTCTCCGAATTGCAGAACCAGGTCGAAATACGTGCTGTACAGGCTGAACTCTGAAATCGAGAGCTCCATCAAAAGACCGGTATTCTGGGCTATTGTCTCGAAAACCGGCCCGAGCTTCGCAAACTGGTCTTCCGAGTCCGTGTGCAGCACAAGCTTGTTTATAACTGTGTCCAAATCAGGAAGGTCTGCAAACAGATCGCCATAGTCCACAAGCTTCGCTCGAAAATCAAAATACCGCCTGTACACTGCAAAACTGGTGCGTCCGCCAACCATGTCAGCAAAACGGATAAACAGCCTCCATATGCCAAAATGCTGTGAAATGCTCAAACTCTGCAATGCCTCGTTGAACCGTCGACGCACGTAGGAGATATCCAGTTGATCAAGGTTCTCTACGAGAAATACGAGAAACCTTTCCCAGAGACCAGGAAACTCGCTCAGATTCGCCAAGCACTGCTCGTACGCTTTGACCAAAAACCCTGCATCTCCCTTGCCAGCCAGCGTGTGGGACAGCTCGAGATAGCCCGTCCAGAGCTTGAATGACTGAGGCAAGCGTCTGAGTGCGCGTCGGTAAATCTGCATGACCTCTGCTTCTGGAGAGCCCCTCTTGTGCTCTATATATGCCAGCCAGTTCTCCAGCAGGTACGGCTCCTTGTGAACCGCGAGCTCGGCGTCCAAATCGTCTGCGCGCACCAGACCTCCGGACATGCTTATGAACTACTTAGTGCACAGCCCGGGGCATTTTTTATTATTTTCTCAACGCTACCCGGCACAAGCAGCCAAAAATTGACCATTTTATAACAAGTATCTAACATGTCGTCTGCAAACAGGTACGTACAAGGTGTTTTTGGGCGCTGACAAGTCAGAGAGCAGGTCTTCCCGACACGGATGACGCTGAGTTTGATGAAGGGGAAGCTGAAGGGGGCTCAGCAGGGCCACTCGCTGCTGAAACGTAAATCTGAGGCCCTGACCAAGAGATTCAGAGACATCACCAAACGGATAGACGACGCCAAGAGGAAGATGGGCCGTGTGATGCAGACGGCGGCGTTCTCACTGGCTGAGGTTTCGTACGCGACAGGCGGCAACATTGGATACCAGGTGCAGGAATCTGTGAACAAGGCGCGGTTCCGGGTGCGTGCCCGCCAGGAGAACGTTTCCGGAGTGTATCTGCCGCAGTTCGAGGCAGACATCGACGAGAGCATCAACGACTTCAAGATGACGGGTCTGGGAAGAGGAGGACAGCAGGTTCAGAAGGCCAAGGACGTCTACACGAAGAGCGTGCAGACGCTTGTGGATCTAGCGTCGCTGCAGACCGCGTTTGTCATTCTGGACGAGGTGATCAAGGTGACCAACCGAAGAGTGAACGCCATCGAGCACGTGATCATTCCGCGCACGGAAAACACCATTGCGTACATCAACTCGGAGCTGGACGAGCTTGACAGAGAGGAGTTCTACCGGCTGAAGAAAGTGCAGGAGAAGAAGCAGCAGGCTAACGCGCAGCTTGATGCCGAGAACGCCGCGCGGAAGGCCAAGGCGCTTGCCGAGCAGCCGCAGGAGTCGCAGGAGGTGCCTGACCTGACTGCGCAGACAGAAGACGACGTGATATTTTAAATAGCGAAAATGACATTGGGGCAGTGCAGTATAAAAATATAGGGCACTATCATTATTTTAAATCCCATGGCAGCGATTGTGGGCCTGGCGATTTCTCTTGTCCTGTTTGTGCTCCATACAGCGACTCTGAGGTATATTGGTCTCCTATGGCCCGTTAAAGTGCCTCTTTTTGAGTATCCATCCGAGTTCCACCAGGAGACGGTAAATGGTCTGATAGAGCGCATCAACGAGACCAGGATAACAGAGCAGTTGCAGTTTCTCGCGGGCACGTTCCCGCACCGCGAGTTCAATTCGGACGCGGGCGAGTCGTTCGCCGTGGAAATAGAGTCACTGCTGGAAGAGACCGGTGTTCCCGTGGATATTCACCAGCACGCATGGAGACAGCCGTCGCTCATCGCCAAAATCCCCGGACAGCAGCAGAGCAAGGTGGTGGTCGGGTGTCATCTGGACGCGGTGAATTTGGTGCCGTTCCTGTCGTCGCCAGGCGTCGACGACGATCTCTCAGGGGTAGTCACGTTGCTGGAGGCAATACGAATACTGCGGCAAAATCCGCTGGAGTTGCGCCAGTCGCTGGAATTCCACTTCTACGCCGCCGAGGAGCCCGGGATGCGCGGGTCGCTGGATGTCCTCGCCAGCTACACGGACATCGTCGCGTTTCTGCAGCAGGACATGACGGGTTTTTCCGCGGGTGCACCGCCGCATTTCGGCGTGGTGGAAGATTACGCATCCGAGCCGCTGACAGAGTACGTGAAGCGGCTGATTGAGACGTATTGCACGATCCCGCACAGAAGCACACGGTGCGGCCAGATATGCTCCGACCACTCGGCGGCGCTGCTACACGGGTTCCCCGCGGTGTACGTTCTGGAGTCAGAGCTTGCGGCGTCGAACCCGTACATCCACACCGAGCACGACACGCTGGAGCACATCGACGTGGGGCATGTGGCGCAGCACGTGCGGCTGGTGCTCGCGTTTGCCGTCGAGACCGCGCTGATGGAGACGGTGGAGCCCCGCGGCGAGCAGGCGGTGCGTTTCAGATGGACCGACATCGTCATCTTGTCAGCCACGTCAGATACGCTGCGATTTGTCATGGCGTGCATTATCCTGTCATGCGCAATTGCCAATTTAGTGCTGGTGCTTAGGTCCGGGGGTCACCGGAATTTGTTCAAGCTCCACCAAAATTAATGGAAAATGGTGGGGTAATCAAAACTGAAAATCTATATATCGCGCGATTTCCCCACAGTTTTCTGATTGCAAAATGTCCGCCATAAGTGCCCTGAGAAGTCCAAGGTACGTACATCCATTCAGTTCTGCTGACCTTTAGCTTTATTGCGCTGCTGGTAGGGATGGCTGTTCCGCCGCTGGTGTTGCACCAGATGGGGTCCAAGTACCCCAACATGATCTACCGAACAGAGGACGAGCGCAGCTTGCGCAGACTCCAGAAAGACCTCGACATGTTCAACGGCCGGCTCGCCACGCTCGAAAGCGTGCTGTCGGGCAAGCCCAAGTTCCACTAAATAGCATGATCCAATATATTCGCCATCTCCTTCCGTTAGGAATTTCGTACTCCAGATTTTTACCCGTTTTTCGCTATAAGCAGGCCACGGCGAACGCCTATATATATGAACTCCTGCACCTGTCCGCCCAACGAAAAATGGTTTCTCCCGAGTTTAACCTGTCCTCTGCCAAGGCCATCGAATACGAGCACGAGTACGCCGCGCACAACTACCACCCGCTCCCAGTGGTCTTCTCGCGGGCCCAGGGCGCCAAGGTCTGGGACCCGGAAGGAAACGAGTACCTCGACTTTCTGTCGGCCTACTCTGCCGTCAACCAGGGCCACTGCCACCCCCGCATCATCAACGCGCTGGTTGAGCAGGCCCACAAGCTCACGCTCTCGTCCAGAGCGTTTTCCTCGGACGTGTTTGGCTCGTACGCAAAATACGTGACTGAATTTTTTGGCTACGAGTGTGTTCTGCCGATGAACACCGGTGCCGAGGCCGTCGAGACGGCTCTGAAGCTGGCCAGAAGATGGGGCTACAAGAAGAAGGGCATTGCTCCGAACGAGGCCATTGTTTTATCGTGTGCAGACAACTTCCACGGCCGATCGCTGGCCATCGTCAGCATGTCCACCGATCCGGAAGCCAGAGATCATTTTGGCCCGTACCTCGAAAAGGTGGGCCCTGTGATTCCAGGAACCGACAACCAGATCCTGCGCTACGGCAACATCGCGGATGTCGAGCTGGCGTTCGCCAACGCGGGCGACAAAATCGCCGCCATTCTGATCGAGCCGATCCAGGGAGAGGCCGGTATCGTGGTGCCGCCAAAAGACTATTTCGCCCGTGTCAAGGAGCTGTGCAAGAAACACAACGTTCTGCTCATCGCCGACGAGATCCAGACCGGCATCGCCAGAACCGGAAAGCTGCTCTGTTGGGAGCACTACCTACCAAGAGAAAATAAGCCAGACATGGTGCTGCTCGGAAAGGCCATCTCGGGAGGCGTCCTGCCGGTGTCTGCCGTGCTGTCCTCCAAGGAGATCATGCACACTCTGGAGCCGGGCTCCCACGGATCCACGTACGGCGGCAACCCTCTGGCCTCGCGCGTGGCCATCGAGGCCCTGGAAGTGGTCAAGGACGAGAAGCTTGTGGAGCGATCTGCCACGCTCGGCGAGTTTTTCCAGGGAGAGCTCGAGAAGCTCAAGGAGGAGTCCAAGGGCGTCATCAAGGAGGTCAGGGGCAAGGGGCTTCTGTGCGCCATTGTTGTCGACCACACCAGGACCAACGGCAAGACAGCCTGGGATTTGTGTCTGAAGATGAAGGACCACGGCGTCCTGGCCAAGCCAACCCACGAGCACATCATCAGACTCGCTCCACCATTGGTCATCTCGGAAGAAGACCTCGTGAAGGGAGTGGACAGCATCAGACAGGCATTGAAGGAGGTTGTTAATTGAAAATGTTAATAGTGGAAATAAAATTTAACCTGCTTGCTCACCCCTCTGTCCTCAGCACCCTGAGGAGAAATTCCAACCCCTTCTTGGCAAACAGTTGCATGTTCTCCGACCTGTCCTCGCTTCCGGTGCTCACCGTGCACGATCTGTCTCCGTAGGGGCCACTGATCCCCAGATAGACGACTCCCTGCTTCGAGGAGTCCGTAATGCTCTCCTGGTCTCCCAGTCCGACACTAGTGGACGGCCCCGCAAAGCCCGACTCAGACAGCACGTACGTAGACCCAAACTCGATCCGCAGGTTTCTGGCGAGACGAAGCACCACTGCCTCACTCGGCCCCGTGTAGTCTCTGATCTGGTCCGTATTCCAGCCGCTCAACTTCAGCCGAGACTTCAGGCTATACACCAGACGGCCTCCGTCGAAAAACTTGGATGCGCCGGGCAGCGAAATCAGGTAGGCGCTCAGAAGTCCGCCACACGCGCCCTCGCTCACCGACAGTGTCTGTTTGCGCGCCAGGAGCAGCTCAGCGATCTCCTCGACCAGGACTTTAATGTCGTCTGGAGGAAAATTCATAGACAAAGTAATTTATTTTATTTAATTTTATTTTAGTATTTTTGAAAAGTCGCTTGTTTGCCACAGGAGTTTTATCTGTAAACATGGTTCTTTCCACTCCACTCAAATTCAAAGCAGGCAAGGTCGACTACAATGAGGAAACCAAGGTGTACACGCCGAACCCCACCAAGGGCGAGATTGTGATCAGCCAGAGCGACGAGGGAGACGAGTTCTACCTGTTTGTGTGGAAACCGCGCGAGACGAGCGTTGGTGGGGTCGAGTCAGAGGAACTGCTTGTCATTGCCGGCGATGTCACATGGAAAAAGGTCAACTCGTGCAAGACCGGAAGAGTGTACATGCTGACGTTCCTGAGCAGCGGTGCCAGAAACCTTTTTTGGATGCAGGACATCAACGACGACGAGAATGATCCGTCCAAGGAGACAGAGAAGGACAAAGAGATTTTCCGCAAGATCAACGATCTTTTCAAGGAAAGCGAGTGAGAGCAGTTATCGATGGCCAAGCAAATAGGATAAGTACGGCAGCGGACATGGCGATTCCAAAAAACGGCCCATTTTCTTCGTCGTGCCGTGTTCTGTCTTTTACGAATAGATCTGTAATGCGTCAACCCCCAGCAGTAGCCACAAAACAAACTTATTTATTTATTTTATTTATTTGTCCTGCGCCAATTTATTATATCCATGTCTGCCTCCAGCTCTACCCCCAGACGAAGACCTCTGCGTGGTTCGGCCCCCGGAAACCTCACGCATTACCGTGATCCGGAGCTCTCGTCGCCGCTTCTGGACTCAGAGACCGCGGGTTCCGGGCCCTTATCGGGATCGGTTGATCTGTCACCAAAAGAGGCGTCCCCTTCGAAATCGGCAGCACACATCGCCCAAGCCGAGGCCGACGCCGGGTCCTGTCCGTACGGATGCTGCAAGACTGCAACCGTGTCAGACTACTTCTACAAGCGTGGGTTTTTAGAAGGAGCCTACTCAGACGTGAAAGTCACGGCGTTTGGAGCCACATACAGGCTCCATCGGCTTGTTCTGGACAGAAGCGACTACTTCCAGAGCTTGTTCAAATGGCCCGCCGACGACGAAGACCACGTGCGCGACGACTACGTTCTGGAGTTCGACGACCCGCGCATCACCCAGCACAGCTTCGAATTGGCGCTCTCGAGACTCTACGGCGTCGTCAACGTGGCGGAGGAGTCCAAAATTCCGTACAGCATGATCTCCGTGGGCCAGTACCTTGCCATCAACGAGGCGGTGTGCACGGCGACGGACTGCATCGTCAAGAACATGACCATGGCGAACATCTCGGAAGTTATCAGGTTTGCCGTCTCGAGCAATTACGGAGCCGCCAGCGAGCGGATCATACAGAACGGCAAGGGAATATTATCCACGGACGGCTGGGAAGTCGGCGTAGAGCCTTGGGACGATCTGCCGGCCACCGTCGTTGCAGACGTGGTTGGCGAAGATTACTTCTTTGTCCCCAGCGAATGGGACAGATGCATATTCATCATCAAGCTGCTGGAACGACGCATTGAGGCGAACTACGACGAGGACGACATTGCGCCTATCAAGACCACATTGAACGAGAAGCTGCATTACTGCCATATGAGTCCTGAACAGCTCCAAGAGCTGGAATCTTTTACAGACATCTACGGCAACCCCTACGTCGACCCGCAGGTGTTGCACAAGGCGCTCTGGCAGGCGGTTTACCTACAGCGGCTGGTGCTGAGCTCGCCAACATCGAACATAGCGTCTACCGTGACGAGTGCTGCGCCGCCGACGTCCGACACCAAATGGTTCAGAATTCCAATAAAGGACGCCACCATTTCTGGTCTTCCTGCGGAACTCGACAGAAAAATGGCCGACATGCTCAGCTCTTCGCCCGCCACAGGGCCCGTCGAGAACGGGAAGTCTACCCAGGACGAGAGCCCGAGAACCGAGCGGCTGTACAGCTGGACGTCGATTCCTCCGTTCCGGTTTTCCATCGCGTTTGCAAACGTTTCCGACCTTTTGACGGAGAAGCGGGTGTATGGAACAACGTTCTGGTATGCCGGCTCATATTGGAACTTGTATCTCCAGAAGAACAAGATCCAGCTGAAAAACACGTATCAGATAGGCGCGTATCTGCACAGGGCAAACAACAGCGGGTCGACGTCGTCCTCGAAATACAGTCTGACGAATCCGAACGTTTTCGCAGGCAACGTTAATTACCAGAGCATGCCAAAAAAACACCACAATCTCGTGAACGCGCGGACGGAAAGAAACATGGCTCCGCTGGGAGGCAATCTGCATGGAGCCGAGGAGAAAGAAAACGTTCAGGACGACAGCTCGCTCAGTCTGAACGATCTTTCTCTCAACGACTTTTCCGCACCGTCTATCAGAAGCCCCGGAACAGAGCCACGCTCTTTCCTCACCTACGAAGACCAAAGAAACGTTATCATGGTGTACTTTATCATGTTTACTCCTTCCAGACGCGAAAAGCCCACAATCACCTCGTTCCTCTCTGTCCCGAACGATTTCCACAAATCTCAGAGCTGGGGCTGGAAAAGCAACAGCATCTGCGTGTTTAACGAGGATGGAACATTTCCTGAAGGCCACGACAAGCATCTCAAATTTATGATTGTGCTCGGCAACGTCTGATTCTACCTCCACTCGACTGCATACCTGAGTTTGGAACCAGGACGGAACGGCACCACGGTCAGTCCGCCCTGTGTGACCGTGTCGGCAACCACGTTTGGTTTTTCGACCAGCCAGCACTTCTGTTTGGAGCGCAGTTTGGACTCGTCCATTTCATAGAAGTTGTTTCCAAACGTCGACACAAAATCCTTTAATTTGTCGAGCTTTCCTTGCTTGTCGAACACCTCGGCCAAGTACGCAATGGCGTATGGCTGGGTGTACACACCCGCACAAACGCCGGTGTGGACTGCCTTTTTGTGGACGTCGTGGGGAGCAGAGTCTGATCCGAAGATGAAGTACGGCTTGCCGGACGTGGCAGCCGAAATCAGGGCTCTCTTGTCCTCTGGCAGCTTAGCCACCGGCTTGCAGAAATTGAGCGGGTTGCCGGCCCAGTCGTCCACGATGAGGAACAGATGGTGTGCTGTGATGGACGCCACGACCGTGGGCTGCTCGCCGTCTTTCAGGTCCTTGTTGAGTTCGTGTATCGCGTCGACAGCAGCCTTGGTGGTGCAGTGTTCAAGGACGATTTTGAGCTGCGGAAAGTCTCTGTGCAGCTTGAACAGAGCAGGCAGAAATTCCGGTTCTGCGTTCAGCACGTGAATATCCTTACCTTCTCCGCTCGAGACCGACGGCTTCTCGCCGTGCAGGTTGAGCACAAGTCCGTGTTTCTGCATAACCTCGAAAATTGGGTAGAACTGCGAAAAGTCATTAGGGTCCACGCCAGCGTTAGAGTTCGTTGTGACGCCGGACGGATAGCACTTGATGCCGCGGATGGCCTTCTTCTGCGCAGCCTCCTCCACCAATTCAGGGCTCAGGTCCTTGCTCAGGTAAAACGTCATCAAAAAGGTGGTGGAGTCGCATAGCTGCTCGAGTTCCTGCTTGTACTCGATTGCACGCTCCAAGGTGGTGATCGGCGGAACCAGATTGGGCATGATGTATGCTATGGACACTCCTCCTTGTCTGACTGTCGGAGTGACGAGTCTCATCATCTCGCCCTGTCGCAAATGGACGTGGTAATCTGCGGTGTATCCCAGCTCAATAGCCATAAATAAAGATAATGAATAAAATTAAATTTATGTTTTAAAAAAAAATTAAAAAATTAATCACCCTACATCTACAATCTCTAGACCATGTCAGAACTAGTACCCCCGGCGCTGTCCACGGCGCAAGACGCTACAACCTTTGAGTTCTCGCAGACTCAGAAAACAGACGGCGCTCGAAGCTATCTGGGGCCCGTTGCCGATATATCAGAGACAGGTCTCCGAGACGTGCTGAGAGAGTACTACTCTGTGGACAAATTGGTGGAATTTCTGAGGCAGAAAAACGACCAGAACAAGCCCAAGTACAAGCGCATTGCGCTGCAGTTCCCAGACTCGCTGATCGCAGACTCCTCGATCGTGCTACAAATGATCCAGGAACAACTAGATGCTGCACGTGACCAGAGTCACGCGGCAAAGGCGAGCAGGGACATCGAAGCCGTGGAGCTGTGCAGCGGGAACTGCGGCAGGGAGTGCCAGAACTACCAGGAGGTGTGGATTCTGGCGGACACGTCGTATTCGCCGTGCTGCATCGACGAAGTTGCCGCCGAGCACGTTTCTGCCGACCTGGTGGTGCATTTCGGCGACGCCTGTTTGAACCCGGTCGACAAGCTCAGCGCCGCGTATGTTTTTGGCAAGCCGTACCTGGACACGGCTAAGGTGCTTACGGCCTTCAGGGAGACGTACTCGCCGGGCGACAAGGTGATCTTAATGGCCGACGCGTCGCACACGTTCTATTTGCACGATTTGTACGAAAAACTGTCTGGCGAGTACCAAGTCGGCTATGCAGAGCTGGATTTGGAGCGGAGCCGGGCGGCGATTATCGACTACACGACGCGCAGCCACGAGGGCACGGCGCTGGCGTCGCGAATTGTCCACTACGACGGCCCCCTCGACGAGTGCGCTCTGTTCCATATCACGCAGCCGGAGGACCCACGGCTGCTTTATCTGAGCACACAGTTCTCTAGCATGGCCGTTTACGACGTCAAGTGCGCCACCGTGAGTTCTGGCCCGTTCCCGTCGCTGATGCAGCGGTACAGGGCAATGCACATGACGAGGAACGCGGGCACGGTCGGCATTCTCATCAACACGCTCTCGCTGGCCAACACGCGGACGCTGCTCAACAAGGTGGTCAAGTGGGTGCGGCAGGCGGGCAAGAAACACTATATGTTTGTTGTGGGCAAGCCGAACGTGGCGAAGCTGGCCAATTTCGAGAGCATTGACGTGTGGTGTATTCTTGGGTGCGGCCAGTCGGGCATTATTCTGGACAAGTACGGCGAGTACTATAAGAATATTGTGACACCGTACGAGCTGCAGCTGGCGCTGAAGCAGGAGATCACGTGGACGGGCCAATGGATCACGGACTTCGAGGCTGTGATGGAGCAGGAGAGCGAGCACGAGGACTCGGACCAAGGCGGCGACGAGTGTGTGCCGGAGTTCAACCCTGTGACGGGGCAATTGGCCGCGTCCAAGCCGCTGCGACAGATTAGACACCTGGAGGTTGAGCTGGGAGGCCCAGAAACTGGAGGATCAGAGGGCCAGCTGGTGAGTCGGTTCTCCAACACGCTGAGCATCAAAAACACGGTGAGCACGTCGGCGAATTATCTGCAAACAAGGGCATGGACCGGTCTCGGCAGCGACTTTGGCGCCGAGGAGCTGGAGGGGGCTCTCGTTGAGGAGGGCAGGACGGGGATTGCCCGTGGATACGGTTATGATAAGGAAATAAAAAATAATTAAATTTATTATTTGATGCGCCATGTCAAAATTCGAGTCGTCGTTTTCGAAGCGGAAAACGTCCGACACAGGCAGCAATCGGCCGCTGCGGCCCGCAAACGAGTCGCAGGACGATCTGGTGAGCTTTCCGCCGTCAGAGTCGATCCAGTACGACATGGGACCGTCTCTTGAGGACGGATACAAAGACAAGCTTTTTGCGTCGACGGTGCCGTCTGACGAGCAGGAGATGAGCACCAGCACGTCGTCGCCGCGCAACAATTTGCACTCCGTGCTCCAGCCCCCGCTGGTGCCCTCGATGGGTCTGGTGGACGACCCGCTGCACTATTTAAAGAACCAGGAAATAGTGGTGACGTCGCGGCTGCTCGCCACCATCGACAAACACAGAGCAAGCCTGCAGAAAGGAAGCAGGCGGGTTGGCAGGACGCGCGAGCTGCTACTCAATCTGTTTTCGGAGCTTAACCAGATCAGCCAGGCGATGAAGGAGATCTACACCACGGAGCAGCACAATAAGATTGCGGTGCTGACTGATTTCGAGCATTGGGAGGCCAAGCGGACGAAAATCGTCGACCGAATAGACGAGATCGAGAACCGCACGTCGGAGGGCGCCGCGTACAAAAGCCTGCTCGCGGAGAGCGACCGGATCGGCACAGAGATCGAGCAGCTGGAGCACAAGCTGCGCGCGCTGCGGGCGAAGCAGAAGCAGGTGAACCAGCAGCTGCGCGAGTCCAAATCGCTGCTGGACATCAAGCTGAACGCGTACTACGAGTCGCTGAGCCAGATTGAGGCGCAGGAGTTCAACGAGATCGAAAAACTGCTGCCGGTCAAGGGCGGCGACAAGCAGCTGAACCCGGCCTCCATCATCGAAAACTACAGTTTGCAGCTGCGCGCATTGGCCGACATGGTGCACACGGCAGAGGCCCGGGAACTGAGTTTCCACGAGTGTTGTGTGTATTTGGAGGATGTATTTGGGACTCTGGGCTCGCTGGAGGCAGCGTTGCAGAAGATAATTGCGGACACGGTGCCGGAGAAAACCGAGCTGCTGCTGAAGGAGCTTGCCGCGGCGCGGCGGACGCTGGAGCAGCGCAAACAGCAGGCGGCCCAGTCCAAGCTCGGTTTCATCGAGGCCATCATCGGCGACGAGATCACCGCGATAGAAAACGCCGTCCGCACCATCAGGGGCGAGGAGCCAAAGCCCCTGCTCAAGACGTCTGCCAGCGCCACAAGCGTCAAGAGCGCGAGGAGCGTAAACTCGCCGTCGCCGTCGGCGCTGCCCATCAAGCCGGCGTTCTCAGTGCCGGTGGCGTCGACGTCGCAGGTCACCGCAGGCAGCAGCGAGGCAACAAACTACGCGCACGCCAAGTCGGCGTTCCAGAAAAGCAAGGGCGACAAGAAAGACTGATCAGATTTTGTCCTCGAGCGACAGCTTGCTGGCCACGTCGGTGTGCGCGATCGTTCTCTTGAACTCCTCGAAATCCAGCCTGTTGTCTCCGTCCTCGTCGTTTTCCAGGATCGTGCGGTCTACGAGCTGCTGCAACTGCACGTCCGTGAGCGAGTTCGCCACCATCATCCGCAGCACGAGGAATAACTCGCCGTTCGAAATGTAGCCGTCGTTGTCTATGTCGTAGACCCTAAACAGGAACCTGAGCTTGTCGTCGACCGAGCCGCTCGAGAAAATCGACAGCCCGGCCACAAACTCCTTGAAGTCGATGTCGCCGCCCCTGTTTGTGTCGAAGATGTCTATCACGCGCCTGGCGAGCGGGTTCTGGCCGATTCCCGGGATCGACAGAAACTCGTCTTTGTCTATGGCCCCGGAGTTGTCTGTGTCGAGCTTCATGAACCGCTTGGCGAGACGGTCGATTTCGTCGGATCCAACTGGAGGTTAGACACCGCTGCGGCGAATACTTACAGTTTGTGCCCTCGGACAGGTCGTCCAGGAGGCTCGACGGAATGTTGCCCATGCTGAGGAAGGAATATTTTGATGCGAAAAATATATGTGGTACATCCGTACATCGAAATCTGCGCCACTTGTCATGTACGTGTATGTATTATTACGCGTCTGCGATACTATATGCAGCTAATTACGTTTGGGCCGGGGAAACTTGGGTTTCGGCTTGCTGATCTTGATCAGCTGTTCCCCGGATGCGCCCACGGGCGCGGCGCTCTGCCGCACGGGGGCAGGGATCTTGGGCAGACTGGCCGGCGGCGGCGGTGCCTGTTTTGGCGGGCCTGGCGTTGGCACCTTTTTGAGCTGCGCCCCGTCCTTCTTTGCATTACTCAAAGACGAGTAGCCCATGACGCCCAGCTTTTGCTTCTTTGGCTCGGCGCGCGTGTCGGGCTTCTGCTTCTTGCGTTTCGGCTCGTAGCTGTCGGCCACACCGCCCTTTTTCCTTGTGAAGCCCGGGTACGCCCTGGTCACGAGACCGCGCTCGTACAGGTCGTCGATGAGGTCGCGCCACGTCTTATTGGACACGAGTGTTTCTCTGCTTCCAAGAACCCACAGCGAGGAGCGCGCTCTGGTCAAGGCGACGTTCATGCGGCGCACGTCGCCAAGAAATCCAACGCCCGAGTTCTGCTCCCCGGCACGCACGCACGAAAATAGCACAATGTCCTTTTCCTGGCCCTGGAACCCGTCCACGGTGTTGAAGTCAATTTCCTTGGTGATCGGGAACCCGAACTTCTGCACAAACACCTCGCGGATACATCTGATCTGCTCCTTGTACGGCGAGATGATGCCGATCTTGCCCGGCCACTGCTCGTCCGGGAACAGCGCAAACAGGTCCGACACGATCTCGAGCGCGATCCTGGCCTCGGCGTAGTTGTACAGCGACTTTGTCTGCTCGTTCTGCTGGTGGCTGCCCTCGATGTTGAAGAACCGGTACGGCCCGTACTCCTGGATCGCGTGCCACGGCCGGGCAGTTTTTTCCGCCATTCCTGAGCCATCCAGCAGCTTGGAGTCGTAGAACTCTTTGGACGGGAACTTGGAAATTTCCGGGTGCATACGGTACTGCACGTTCAGCAGGTACACTGCATTGTCGTGATTGTTCTGCATACGCACAAAAAGACTCTGCTCGTAGTTGAAGCTGGCTGCTTTCTGCGACAGCACTGTCGGAGGCAGCTGGTTGGGGTCGCCGACCATGATGCAGCGCTTGGCGCCGTACCGCAGCGGGATTATGGCGCTGAGCTCGATGCACTGCGCCGCCTCGTCGATGACGACAGTGTCGAAGGTAAACGACATTCCTGCGAGCACATCGTGCGCCGAGCCCGAGAGCGTGGAGCACACGACCTCGGCGGAGCTGAGGATGCGGAACTGCGCGTTGCGACGCTCGATCTCTCTGTTTCTGTGCTTGACGGAGTTCTGCTCGCGCAGCTCGTCGAGCCTGCGGCCAAGCTCTTTCCGCTTCTGCACCACCTCCTGCAGCCGCAGCTCGAGCCGCGCCACCTCTTCGGCCGACACGTTGCCCGCTGCCAGTTTCTGCCGCAGCTCGTCGCGCTCATGCACGCACTTGCGGTGCTCCTCGCGGATCTTGGTGTCGTCCGAGGCGGTGTCTACGGCGCTCAGCTGTGCGTCCACAAGCTCCTCCAGCGTCGTCTCCTTCACCTGCGCGTTCACCGCGTCCGAGCGGCCCAGCCGCACAACCTTGGGCCGGTAGTCGTCGCCGCGCGCGCTCTTGATGCCGCCCATCAGCCGCAGCACGAGCTCATCCACGGCTGCGTTCGACGGAGCACAGATCAGGATCCGCCGCTTCGAAGAGACCTTCTGCTCGCCCGGCACCGCGATGGCGTTCGGGTTGCCCGACGTGAGCGCAAACCCAATGATCCCCAAAATCGTCTTGGTCTTACCCGTGCCCGGTGGACCCTGGATCAGCGAAAACCCGTCCTTGTGCACGCTGCCCGCGATGGCCCGCGCCTGCGAGTCGTTCACCGCGTACGTCTGCTTCATCCGGCCCACCACCACAGGATCGATCTTGCCCGGCGCGCTCGGCGTCGCCGTCACTATCTCCCGAGCGAGATCATAATACTTCAGCCCTTGCAACGACGAGAACTCGCGCTCAATCGTCGTCATCTGCACAACCTTCATGCACACCAGTTCCACGCCCGGACTCAAGTACGGGTTCATGTTTGTTTTCGTGGCCACGCGGACCGTCAGGTCCGAAAACCCGTTGCCGTTGTTCTTGATGTCTTTCACCCGGCCCAGACACGCGTGGCGACACCCGGCCAGGTGCCTCTTTGTCAGCTTCGCGTCACTGTCCAGATTCTCCACGTACATCAGCACCACCAGGTCGCTATCGCCAACACAACGCTGCTCGGTCACCACCTCGCGCCGCGTCGACGCAAAAACGTCATAAAAAGTGTCGGTGGCCGCGCGCGAGCCCACAGTGACCCGGAACGGCGTCTCCTGCGCCGTCTCCTTGGCCCGCTGGATCGACTGCCAGCACTCCAGCAGCAACAGCGGCCGGAACGTCTGCTGGTACTCGTCCGCGCTGGCGAACCGGTTCTTAACGCTCGTGTACCTGCTCTGGTCGTCGTCGGGGTAATCGCCTTCGCGGAAGTACGACCACGTGAGGATCTCCTTGTACAGCGGGTTCATGTCGACGTTGAGCCGCAACCGCATCAGCTCCTCGGCTTTCTTCTTCAGGTCGACGCCGCGAGCCGCACCGCCGCTCGGCCGCACCGCCAGGCTCTTGGCGCGCGGCTGCAGTGACTGCAGCGCCGCTTTTGTTTTCTTCATCTTGGCAACCACCTGCTCTCTTGTGAAAAGGCAGTTTTCGTCCTCGGACTCGGACTCGGACGTGGACGACTCGGCGTCGGACGCTTTGGAGCGCCTGTTGAAGCCGGCCGGGCGTGGCGGCGCCGGCTCCTGCCGCACGGGCTCCTGGCGCCGCTTCTCGGCCAGCTGCAGCCGTGCCTGCTCCAGCATCGACAGGCGTTTCGGGGCAGCCGGTTCTTCTGGGGCTGGTTTGGTGAGGAAGTTGGTGAGCGTGGACTGTTTTGGTGCGCGCGCGGTGGTGCTGGAAACACTAGGCGGCTGTTCTTCCGGCGTTGTCCGCTCACTTCGTTCGCGGGACTCGCGAGGCTCGCTGCGCGTCTCCTCCTCGGCAAGCACCTCCTCGACCAGCGCATTGTTAAACCGCCGCACGCGCACGAGAATCTCGCCGCGCTGCTCCTCCGACAGCTTACTCTTGAACTTGCGCGCCTTGACACACAGCTTCGCCAGAATCGCCAGCGACGTGTGCGTGAACTCCAGCCCCAGCTCCGCCACCAGGTCCAGCGTGTCCAGCGTCAGCCGCACGCACAGAAACAGCAGCGCGCTGTCGCTCAGCCGCAGCCAGTACACCGTGCGCTCGAACGCCTGCAGCACCGGCTGGATCAGGCTCTGTTGGATCTCGCGGCTCTGCTCGGCCGAGACTCCCACAAACTGCATCGACTCCACCAGCAGCTTGTACCCGCCGAGCAGCATCTGCGACACCTCCAGCACGTCGCGCGTGAAGTCCATCAGCGTCCTGGTGATTTTCTCGTTGTGCTGCGGGTTTTGCACGTGAGCCTTGACCTTTTCGTACTCCTTAGACCAGTCGAACGTCTTGACGTAAATCATGGTTAGGAACCGCCAGCATTGGGCCCAGAACTGCGCGAGAATGGCGCGCGTGGCGTTGCTGAGCCGCGCCGCGTCGATCAGCACGCCGTCGATCGGGTCCAGCAAACACTGCGCGAGGTCCATGAGCACGCGCACACCGCGCCTGCTGGCGTTGAACTGCTCCAGCCGCGTCAGACTCACAAATGCGTCCTTCGCGGCCTCGACGGTGACGGCGGTGTCCAAACGCAGCATCTCGCGCACCGCCTCCAGCCGGCCGTCGACGTCGAACGCCTCGTACAGCAGCCCGACAGCGCTCTCGTACAGTTTTTCCTCGCACGAGCACAGACACTTCCACAGGCCGGTCGACGCGGCGAGGTCGGCCAGGATCTGCTGCAGGGTGTGTCCGCTGAAGAAATCGGCCATGCGGCTGAAGATCGCCTCGACGCTGCTCGCAAACATCGCCACGCTCTTGTTCTGCTTGCTGCACGCCGCCACCAGCTCCCGCAGCTTCTCGTCGGAGAAGTCACGTGCGTCGCGGAACGTGATCTTGAGCAGCGTGATGTCGAGCGAGAACACGTAGCTGGCCTCGCTCAGGCTGCACAGCACCTGTTGCGCGAACGCTCTATCGTCAGCGGCCAGTTTGCGCGACAGCAAGATCCACAGGTCCATGTTCACCGCCGAGACCGTGCTGGCATCGTACTTGGCCAAGAAATGGCTGGCCTGCGCCAGCGACGCCACGTCGTACACGAGTGACGCCGCCACCACGCCCAGCGCCTTGATCTTGACCTGTGGGTCGGCCATGGCGTCGAACAGCGTGATGGCCTTGCGGTCGATCAGCGCGCGTGCGTCCGACTTGCTGTAGAGCTCGACCGTGAGCTTGGCGTCGAACAGCGGGTTCTGCAGCCGGATCTCGTCGGTAATTAAATCTGCCCCCACGCAAACGAGCAGCGCGCCGCAGTGCGGCCGCCCCAGCTTATCCAGGAAATATCTGTACACGATGCACGCTGTCTGCGTCTTCTGCGACGGCGTGACCGACCTGTACAGCGGGTAAATCCAGTTGACAAGGTCTTCCAAGCACGGCGCGCGCTCGCCCGGCGCGGCGTTCGCGAGCCGCAGCTTGTCCAGGTGCTTGCTGTAATGCGGGCTGTTAAACGAGACGTCAAAAAAGTTGAGGTAGCTGTGTGGCTGGACGTGCTCCCAGAATTCGGCTCCCAGCTTCGTGAGCAGCACAGAAAACGCTCGCAGCAGCAGCGGCAGCGGCTCATCCAGGTACGACATGATTTCGTTGACAAAGATGCGCACGAGGGACACCACCTTGAACGGAGCTGTTTTCTCAAAGTTGCTGGCAGCAGCGGGCCAGTTCAGCCGCAGCACGCACTCGCCCGTCCCGAGCTGCAGCAAAGGCACGAGGTTGGCCCAGAACCGCGCGCACGCGTCTGCGCTGAAGAGCGCAGGGTTCTGGATGTTGAAGAAATGAAGCTCGTACTCCTCCATGAACGACGCCGTGAAGCTGGCGGGCCGCAGCTGCGCGGGCAAGCACGAGAGCGCCCACGCGCGCTCTGCGTCAGAGCCCTCGAACAGAAAGTACAGCAGTCCGGCAAAGAGGTCGATTTTCGGCCGGATCGGCTGTCTCTGCGTCACCACGGCCAGCATGTGCGAGCACAGCGTGCGCAGCTGGTCGTTGGCGCGCAGAAGCTGCGGACACACCAGACACTCGGTCAGGGTGTTGTGCACGTCGGGGCTGTGCAGCAGGTCCTCGTCGCGGTCGAATTTCAGCGCGCCGAGCTTGTCGACCAGCGATTGGGCCTCCCAGTCGAACACCCGCTGGCTCACTATGGCGATCTTGTCGTAGGGCAGTTTGCGCTTGAGCAGGAGGTCGTTTCGCGCAGCGGCACGCGCCTCGTGGAAGCCGAGGATGCATTTCGGGCAGCGGTCGAGCGACTCGCGCGCCGCCGTCTTGAGCGTGCGCAGGATGTCCGAGTCCTCGAACGCTATGCAGATGACGAGCAAGTAGCACGCGATGCGCGCCGTCGTGGGGTCGCAGAAGTAGTGCTCGGTGTCCAGCGACGCAAAATACTGGTAGCACTCGTTGAAAACGTGCTGCTGGACGGCCTCGTCGCTGGGCCTGCTGTGCGAGCTCTCGATGAGGTCTATGAAGTGCGACATGCAAAAAGGATTTTTTTTATTTGATTTAATTTTCTCGCGACGCGACGATATTTTATAAAGATATTCATTATGAGGTGAGTTGTCACGCCGCCAGTGCTAACCCTTAGTGGCCGCTTTGTGAGAGCGTCCAAGTACAGACACGTCTACGGCCAGCCGTTCAAGAAGGAGATGTGCTACGAGAACCTCAAGGTCACGATCTCCGCGTTCGACAGCAACATCGTCAAGTGCAACGGCAAGTACCTCAGTGTCAACGCCAACGGCATCGGCGCGTTTCTGGTGATCCCCGTCGACGAGGTCGGCAAGGCCCCGGACAAAGTGCCTATGTTCCGGGGCCACACGGGCGGCCTTGTGCTCGACACTGACTTCGACCCGTTCCACGAGAACAGGCTGGCCTCTGCGGGCGAGGACGGCAAGATCCTGCTGTGGGAGGTCCCGCCAAACTACACTTTCACCCACGTTGACCCGGACAACATCCAGGACGTCGCGCCGGTGGCCTCTTTGACAGGCCATTCCCGCAAGGTCGGCCATGTTGTCTACCATCCGGTCGCAGAGAACGTTCTGGCGTCGTCCTCGTTCGACTACAGCGTCAAGCTGTGGAACCTGGACACCAAACAGTGCGAACGCACGCTGCAGCACAAGGATCTCGTGACCAGCTTCTGCTTCAACTACGACGGGTCCAAGATCGTCACTGCGTCGCGCGACAAGAAGATCCGCGTCTGGGACGTGCACACGGGCAAGGTGCTGTCCGAGGGCCCGGGCCACACGGGTGCCAAGGCCCCGCGCGTGTGCTGGCTGGGCAAGCACGACAGATTCGTCACCACCGGCTTCGACAGGTTCTCCGAGAGACAGCTGGGTGTTTGGCAGGCCGATAAGGTCGAGGACGGGCCTGTGGGCGGGTTCTACTCCGTGGACGCGTCTTCGGGCGTGCTGATGCCGTTTTTCGACGACTCCACAAACATCCTGTTTGTGGCCGGCAAGGGCGACGGCAACGTGAGATACTACGAGTTCGACAAGGACGAGCTGTATCTGATTTCTGAGTTCCCGTCCACGTCGCCGCAGCGGGGCTATGCCATTGGGCCCAAGCGGTTTGTCAACATGAGAGAGAACGAGATTGTGCGCGCGTACAAGCTGCACAACGACAACATCGTCGAGCCGATCTCGTTCATTGTTCCAAGACGCTCGGAGATGTTCCAGGACGACATCTACCCGGATGCGCCAGCGGGCGTTCCTGCGCTGACGGCGGAGGAGTTCTTTGCGGGCAAGACGAGCGGGCCTGTTCTGGTGTCCATGAGGGACCTGTACGAGGGAACGGAGGAGCCTGCAACCTGCGTGGGGGAAACGCACAAGGTGGAGGAGCAGAAGCCAGAGACAGTGGAGCAGAAGGACGACAAGGAGGAGGAGAAGCAGAAAGTGGAGCCTGTGCGGCCATTGTCGGCGACGGAGCCCGAGCTCCAGAACAAGGAGGAGGTGACGACGCTGCTCAACAAGGTGAAAGAGATGTCCGACGACGACACGCAGGAGGTCGACGCGGACGACGAGGAGTGGCAGGAGGTCTCGGAGAGGGAGGCGAGAGAAAAGGAGGAGAAAGCCAGGGAGCCTGAGGAAAAGTCCAAGGAAGCTACCGAGGAAAAGCCCGAGGAAGCAATTGAGGAGCCTAAAGAAACGGTCAAGGAAGCAACCGACGAAGCCGCTGGAAAACCCAGTGAGGTTGTGTCCGACAAGGAAACTGCAGCTCCGAAAACAATTCCTGAAACCGCCTCGTCTACCTCAGTTACCTCTTCCACCGTTCGAGCAGCTGGAGGCCTCAAGTCGTCCATGGACAAACTACACACTCTTGTGGCCCAGCTGGAGTCTACCGTAGAGCAGCTCCAGGCTGCCGCTGTCTCCAAGGACGAGAGGCTGGCTGCCTTAGAGGCCAAGATCGACCAGCTCTTGGCAAAGACGGCCTGATAGACACTACTGTTTCGGAATTCCATTTTGTACTTTTCCTGACCGTTGCCGAAAAGAAAAAAAAAAACGTAGATAACCCCTGGCAGTGCTCACATTGCTTTTGTGCTCGGAATTCCTTTGGGGGGAGCACCGAGATTTGTATAAATACCCACGATCCGCTGTCCGGCATGCTTCCACGCTTTGCAACATGACCCAAGACGAGATCGTCACCTCTCTGATTCACGCCAACGACCCTACGCCGCTCCCTAAACCGCCTCCGGCCCATATCATGGACAAGAGCATCATGGAGCTTTTCTCGCTCAAGGGCAAGGTCTGCGTGGTGACCGGTGCCGCTAGAGAGATCGGAATTGGCTTTGCGGCCGCCCAGGCCTACTGCGAGGCCGGCTGCGACGTTCTGTGCATCTGGGACTACTGCGACGCGACCGAGACGTGCGAGAAGCTCGCACTCAAGTACGGAACGAAAACAAAGGCCTACAGAGTGAACGTTGCGTCGTCCAAAAACGTCGCTGAGGCCACGAACGCCGTGGTGGAGGAATTCGGCAGAATCGACGTGTTTGTCGCCAACGCCGGCGTCGTCTGGGAGACCGGCTCGATCCTCGAGGACATAAACGACGACGACAAGAGCTGGCACCGCGTGATCGACGTCGACCTGAACGGAGTGTACTACTGCGCCAAGAACGTCGGCAAGGTGTTCAAGAAGCAGAAATCGGGCTCGCTCATCATCACCGCCTCGATGTCCGGCATGATCGTCAACGTGCCCAACTACCAGATGCCGTACAACGCTGCGAAGGCCGGCTGCATCCACATGACCAAGTCGCTCGGTGTCGAGTTCGCCACCTTCAACGCGAGAGTCAACTGCGTGTGTCCAGGCTACATGGACACGGGACTCTCCGACTTCTGCGAGAAGAAGATCATCAATGCATGGTACCAGTTGAGTCCTATGGGCAGACAGGGTGTTGCGAAGGAGCTAGCCGGTGCGTACCTCTATTTGGCTTCCGACGCGTCTACGTTCACGACCGGCTCTTCAGTGGTGTGCGACGGCGGGTTCACTTGTCCATGAAAAGTATCGGGTCCTTCATAGAATGAATAAATAATTAGCTGGCGGTGCTACCAAAATAAATCAAATTAATTTTAGATAATGGACGTGAAGGAGATGGCCTTCGACCAGACGGCCAATCCGTTTGAGCGAATCACGGAGCGGCTGATCACGAAGCGCGTCGCCGACCTGGAGGAGCAGAACAGGGAGTCTGTGTCGCTGTGGGGGGCGCTTCTAAGTAAAGTTGCCAGGGTGCTCCGGGACGTTCCCCTCATCAAACACTGCATTGGTCCGCCCGACGAGGCCACCGCGCAGATCAACCGGCTGACCGCGCAGCAGCGCGCCGCCACGAGCTACGCAGAGTGGCACGAGACCAGCGTCAAGCTCGACGCCCTGATGGAAAAGGACGTCTGGAAAAAACAGGAGGAGAGCGATCTGTACGACTGGCAGCTGGTCAAGATGCGGCTGCTGGAGCTGCGCGAGGCGCGTCTCAACAACGACTACTCCAGAATGCTCTACCTGATCCGCACAACGTGGACTAGGAACATGGCCAACATGGACAACATCAACCTGTACCGCCACTCGTTTGTGGGCACGAAGAAGCTGATCGAGGAGTACATCTGGGAGTGCCAGCAGTGTCTGGCGGCCCTCTCCCGGCAGGACTGTCCGCTGGACGACACGTACGTGCTGGCGATGCTGATGCAGACGCGCAAGAACTACGGCCGCGTGGCGATCACGATGAGCGGCGGCAGCTGTTTCGGGATGCTGGGCATGGGCGTGTTCTCGACGCTGCTGGAGCTCGACCTGCTGCCCAAGATCGTGTCTGGCTCTAGCTCGGGCTCGATCCTGAGCTCCATCATCTGCTCCAAGACCACCCCCGAGATTTTGAGCCTGCTGGAGTCGATCACGTCCAGCAAGTTCGAGGTGTTTGGCAAGGACGACAACCCGGAGACGTTTCTCACGTGTCTGGCCCGGCTGCTCAAGTACGGCACCTGGTTCGACAACTCGCATCTGCGCGCCACCATGAGAGAGATCCTCGGCGATCTCACTTTCCGCGGCGCCTACAACAGGACAGGCCGCATCCTCAACATCACCGTGTCGCCCGTGTCCGTGCACGAGCAGCCCACGCTGCTCAACTACCTCACCGCGCCCAACGTGCTCATCTGGTCTGCCGTCTGCGCCAGCTGCTCGCTGCCCGGGATCTTCCCGTCGTCGGAGATCTACGAGAAAAGCGTGAAAACTGGAGAAATCCACGAATGGTCCGACACCATGGTCAAATTCCTCGACGGCTCGGTCCACTCAGACCTGCCCATCAGAAGGCTGTCCGAGATGTTCAACGTCAACCACGTGATCGCGTGCCAGGTCAACCCGCACGTCGTGCCGTTCCTCAAGATGTCTGTGCAGTGCGTCGGCGGCGAGATCGAAAACGAGTACAGCGCAAAACTGAAGCAGATCCTCAACAACACGTGCGAGCTGCTCACCGCAGAGGCCATTCACTACTTCGAGCTCGCCGCAGAGCTCGGCATCGCCACCAATTTCTCCACGAAAATGCGCCAGATCCTGTCGCAGCCGTACTCGGGCGACATCACCATCCTGCCCGAGATCCGCTTCAACGAGATGAACAAGCTGCTGGTCAACCCGACCCCGGAGTTTCTGCTAGACGCTCTCGTGCGAGGCGCCCGCGCCACATGGCCCAAGATTTCCATCATCCGGAACCACTGCTCGCTCGAGTTTGCGCTCGACAAGGCCATCTCCACGCTGCGCTCCAAACTTATCTCCACCCCTAGCAGACAGCTCACGTACCTGCCCGTCTCGCTCATCAACAACCTCGAAAACCCTTCCCAGAGCGCAGAACAGAGCAAACCGCGCAAGCGCCGCGCCCACCAGCGCCGCCGATCCGAGTCCCTGGCCGTCGGCAGCCTCGGAGAACAGAGAATGCGCTCCAACACTGTCTTCGCCTCGCGCAGACCAACTGCCACGTCCACGCCGCTAAAACGCCAGATCCGCCGCCATCCAAGCATCCCGCTGCTGAGCATCCCCAAAACCGCGTCAGAGACCCAGCGGTCGCTGCCGACGTCGCCGTATGCAATAAAGTGCAAGGGCGTCGCCGTCCACCGTTCAAGCAGCTGGCTGTCGACGTCGTCGTGCGGAACCCCCAAGACGGGCGTTTTCAGCGGCACCGGCGCGTCGCCGCCAAACTCCACGCAGCCGGTGTTGGACGTGCGCTCGGCAGACGGCTCGATCGGCCCGGACGACGTCAAGAACACGCTCGACTACCCGCTCTAGCGGCCGCGTCGATCGACGCGTCGCTGCTGGAGCTCGCCCAAAATTCCCCTGTCCCGGAAAACGGCTAAAAGGATAGGGTTTAGTATAAGTACCAAAAAGATGGTTTAATTTCCGGGAATGACATTTCTCGTGGGTCTGAAGCCGGCGTTCTTCAATACGTGGGGGATAGCCCCAGCAAAGGCACAAAGCCAGTCGAGAAGAGCCGCTCTGGTCAGCAGGCTGCTCCAGCTCTACAAAAGCCAGGCTGTGTCGCTGTGTTTGCATAATCCAATCACCAGAGACAGCATCAAGGGATACTACCACGATCTCGGCAAGCAGTATGAACAGAGCTACAAGCGGCTAGAGAGCGCGTCCCAGATGGTAGAGTTCAGGTTTGTGAGCTATCTGAAGGACGAGCTCTATGCGCGCTCGGAAGAGCTGGCCCAGATAGCAACCAAGCCGACGAAATCCGACCTTGCGTGGCTGGCAAAACACTACACGCCGGAAACGCACTCTTTCCTGGAGAAATATCACTCGGAACGGATCCAAACCACCTTTGAGATTAGCAATTATCTGCATAACGACTCCCTGGTCCAGACGGTCGGTGCGCGCCAACTTGTTAAAAACGCAATCAAATACACCCAGGACGTTCTAATTCTGAACGACTACCCTGTTCCGCTAATCCTGCTGGACTCTTGCTCCGATGACGCCAGGATCCGGTGTGTTGCTCCGCATATCCAGCATGTGCTATTCGAGCTGCTCAAGAACTCCACCATTCCCGCGCTGCGAACCAACACTCCTATCAGACTCAACATCCTGAGCGATGCAGACACCACCACGATAAAAATCACAGACTCCGGCGGCGGCATGCCGCCCGCCATCGCCCACAAAATATGGCAGTTCCATTTCACCACGGCCACCGAACAGAACAAAGACGAGGTGAACGGGTTCGGCATGGGCATTCCGCTGTGCTCGCTGCTCGCGAGGTTCAACAAGGGCAGTCTAGAGATCGAAAACCGGCTCGGTAGTGGGCTTGATGTGCTGCTGAAACTTCCTACAAGATGATGCCAGCTCTATAATGCATTCGTATTACCAAGTTTATAAGTACAGCAACCGGGTGTGTCTTCTTGCTGTGCGTTCGTCCAAGCCGCCGGACTCCGCTAGTAGTTTTGCTCCGTCGTTCTCGCACAGAATATTGTCCTGGAACACAAAGTAATCGGTCCTGATCGTCACTCCACACTCGGAGCAACTGAGACAGTGCACATGGAACAACTCGCCATGCTCATTCGACAGACACTCGCCTTCGATTCCCTGTCCGCAAAACGTGCACAACGAGCCGTTTTTCTCGTGGAAGTGCAGCTCGCAGTACGGGAAATCCTCGTGCACGTAGCAGGACTCGCCTTTCGAGAACGGCTTCGAGCACGTGATGCAAGAGAAACATTTCCTGTGCCACTGGCCAGACAACTGCTGGTCCTTGGACCAGATCGACTTCTGGCCCGTTGCTATTGCCAGCCCGCATTTCCTGCACGGTCCTTCGCCCGGGCTGAATTTGACTACAGAGGGAGCCCTTTCTGGAGACTTGACCGAGTTCTGGCTACTGGTGTCCAGTCTGGACAGCTTGTTGGTCACCTGTGACACGCCATCATCGTACTCTGTGTCCTCCTGGATCGTCGACATGTCGTTCTTCCGGTCCTCCTCCTGTGTGTTGTACACCTTGAACTCCGGGCTCTGCATATCATTCAGCCTCTGGATGTCTTGGGCATTGTATATGGACGATGCCATGCTGTCTGTTGGTCTTGGGGCCAGCTGTGGGATCTGAAGATCGACCTTTTGCGTTGGCGACAGTTCCTTGCGCATAGAAAGCAGCTGCTCCACCGAGTCGTCATTCTCAGCCTCGAACTTGGCGTCGAACGCGTCGATCGACGAATTGGCGTCCTCGAACTCCTCCTCCGTCGTGTTCATGGTGGACTTCGACAGCGGCGTATCGCTAGGCTGCAACGACGACGGCCTCAGAGGAGGGGTCGCCAGTACGTCTGTTGGCGGCTGAGGTGGCGTGCTATGGATCGGCGAGCTTGCAGGAGACGTGACGATTTGCGGAACCATGGGCTTTCGTCCGAAATTGAGAGAGTTGCCGGATTTCTCTGATGCCTGCGACATGCCAGATAGGCCCCTGGCCCGTCTGGAGGAACTGTCGCTGTGTGCGCTGGCACGATCTGCGGCAGAAGGCAGCTTGGAGGTCTGCCCCAAAGAGCCTGTTCTGCTGGTGTGCACGGATGCGTCTCCCAGCTGGAAGTTGGCCAGAGGGTCTCTGTGTGTGTCTGGGAACGACGCCCCGGCGGACGTGGTTCTTTGTTTGAGATGGTCAGGCCTGGCGTCAAGGGGCAGCGAGGTTGTACTCCTGTCCCCATCCTTCATCATCATCTTGTGCTGGATCTGCGGATCTGAGTCGTGGTGGCGCTGTGTGGCGAGCGTGCCGGGCGCCGTGAAGTTCCTGTGGGTGTTCAGATTGGGCGTCGAGCGGTTGCCTGAGGATCGGGGACGGTCTGGACGATACACGTCAAAACCCGCTCTCTCCATCACCGAGCGCACTCTCTTAGTGGTTGTGAGGGGCGGAAACGCAGAGTGGAACCGTATCTGCGGGCTCGGGGCCCTCATGAACTCCGGCAGAGTCTTCAGTTCTGGCGGTTGAAGATCTTTGTAGCTCATAAAATGAAAGATTTACCTTTCAGAAAAAAAAATAAACATTTTTTTATTAACGTGTTCGCGACCCCAACTAAGCATTCTCCAAGCCTAGATCGGAAAGTTCGTCAATTTCATGCGACTCCAATTTTCGTGAAACACGATTATATATCACGTATATCACGGCCGCAAACGACAGCGGCGCGATCACCATGCCCAGAAAGTCCACCGTCTGCCTTCCTGGACTCCGTCCGTCCTGCATCATCTTTCGTAGCTGGTAGCCGCTAAATATAGGGACAAATAATTTCGGACTGACTGCAGCTGTGGCTCCCACGTAAATGCTGGGTTCCAGCGTCGGGATCGCCGCCAGAGCCCCGTTCGAGAGCGAGTAGGGGAGCGGGCACAGCCGAACCAGACACATCAGGCCGAAGTTCTGCCAGTAGGGGGCCTTCTCGTCGTTGAGAGCAGACACGAACACCTTGAGCTTCACGTTTCGCTGCATGCACCACACGGCGTACGGTTGTAGCCACCGACGGCAGAGCAGATACGACAGCGTCGAGCCAAGCACCGTTGCGGAGGCAATGATCGGCCAGCCAGCAAACCCGTAGACCATGCCTGCCAGCAGCGACAGCGCCGAGTAGCCGATTACCGGCGGGAAACTGACTGTCACGACCAACATGAACAGCAGCAGCTTTCCACGGAGTCCCCACGACGCCCAGTGGTCTGCCACCTCGACCATCTTGTGCACGAGGCCAGAGTAGTACTTGGACGCCAACATGTGGACAATAACGTACGCGACAGGAACGGCGAGAAAGAGCAGTTTCTTCCACAGCGCAAACTCCATAAACCAGTTCCTGGCCCTTGCAAGGTACGTCTGTGCCGCGTCCCGCGCTCCGGTGAGGTCCTGCCGCAAATTCATGAGGACTTATTCTTGGGACGAGAACTTTTGGACGATCGACGCGTCTTGCCGGAGCCAAGCAATTTTCAGCCCGGATCACAAGGTAGCCGTGCAATGCTGCGTCCCAAACTTCAAAAATGGATATTGCTGGCCCTGGCGTGCGCGCTGCTGTTCTACAGCACGCTGTTTCTGTACGAGGCACGCGCCACGGGCTCGGAGGTGGACATACTGGACTTTTCTCGGTCTGCGCTGAAAAACTACTGGACGTCCCAGTGCATCAAGGAACAGTACTTCAAAGACGGCATGAAAGGCCCGCTGACTGCTTACGACATCAGGAAGATGATCCAGGACGAGAACACCAAGTTTGCGGAGGACCGGGAGATTTTGCTGCGGAAAAATAAGGATGGCCGCGCCTACAAAGCCATCAACGTCCGTGCCCCGATGAATAAGGTGTTCCGGAGGTTTGCCGAGATTCTGAGGCTGAACAAGATGCTGTTTCCTCATCCTGAGCGCACCATCACGCTAGACGGCAAGCCGGTGATCTGGGAAACGCAGTTCGAAGAGACTCCGTACAACGTTCTCTCAGAAAACCGGCTGCTCGAGTTCATGGAGTTTGACCCCCAATTCGTGGAGGACCTCAAGCGCAAGCACCGCAACATCCTCTCGAGCCTTCCTAAGCGCCCTGTGGATTTCTACCGCGGAACAGGATACACCATGGTAGGCGGTGGAATGTATACGTGGTATGCGTACCTGTCGATCAAATCGCTGAGGAAAACCGGCTCGAAATTGCCGGTCGAGATTGTCATTCCCCAGAACGACCAGTACGAGCCGAAACTGTGCGACGATGTCTTCCCAAACGAGCTGAACGCAACATGCGTGAGGCTGTCGCAGGTCCTAGGAAACGACACCCTCAAGTCGCTCGGAGAACTGAAAGGGTACCAGCTCAAGTCTTTTGCCATGCTGGCCAGCTCGTTCGAGAACATGATGTACCTGGACTCGGACAACTTTGCTGTATCCAACCCAGACCATTTATTCGAGTCGAGTCTGTACAAGAAGTTCCGCATGGTGACTTGGCCCGACTTCTGGAGAAGGACCAGCTCTCCGCTTCTGTACAAGATCCTGAACATCAAAGTTGGCAATTTTCCGGTGCGGCGGCTCAACGATTTCTACACGCCGACAGAAAAGTACGTGACGAAGGACGAGCTCATCGAAGTCGAGGACCAGATCAATTTCCACGACAGACTGGGCACGCTTCCCGACTGGACCTCGGAGAGCGGCCAGATCCTCATCAACAAAAAGGAGCACTTCAACACGCTTTTGCTATCTCTGTATTACAATTTCGATGGCCCCGCTGGCTACCACCCGCTGCTGTCCCAGGGCGGCGCTGGAGAAGGCGACAAGGAGACGTTGGTTCTGGCAGCCCACGTTCTCAGAAAGCCCAACTACCAGGTCTATCGCAAGCCTGATAAGCTCTACGGCACCTTTATCAAGCACGCCAAGTTCTTCGTAGACTCAACCATCGTTCAGTTTGATCCTGTGGCTGACTACGAGAATCTCAAGAAAGCTGTGAAAAGTAACATGCAGAGCATGGAGAACCTGCAGAGCTCGTATGTCTACAGCTACATGCATACTTTTGGAAGCTTTGCGTTCGAGAAGTCTCCCGGAAAGCCTCTGTTTTACCACATCCATAATCCTAAGATGGATCCTTTCGACTATGTTGAAAGAAATCTATTTACTGACCCAAACGACAAGGAGCTGCGCAATTTCGGGAAGAACTTCCCTCAGATCGGATACGACATTGAGCTCTGGATATGGGAGCTGGTGCTCGATACGCTGTGCGGGCGGAAGTTAGAGTTTGCAGGGTTCGCCGGCAGAGACATGACGCAGATTTGCAACAGCACTCTTATAACAGACCGATTAGAGTACCTTAGAAGAACGGGCGCTGGATTGCTGGGGGGGTCTCAGGTGCCACATATCGAGGTGACTGAGGATCCCGAATTAGACCAATACATCTTTGACAAGATCAGCGAGACACAGAAATACAAGAATATAGAATGAGTATCAAAAATCTACGAAAATTAATTATGTGTATGACAATATTATTGTTGCAACCTCTTGCAAGCATCAATTGCCATATGTCTCACCTCCAGGTCACCCACGTTTCTAAACAGGCCTCCCAGGATGCCTTTCAGGTTGTGTTTTTGAGCGTAAGAAGCCACCAGCTCATGATCCGGCAAGTGTGCCAGGTTCTGGAGAATGTAGAATCCACGTAGAAGAATATCGGTGTCGTACTGGTTTTGAAGTAGGCCAAACAGGCGATCCAGAAACATCTCCGACTTCTGAAGTACGACAGCGACCAGCTCAAAATCGCTGGAATTCGCCAGGATATTCAAGACCGCCAGTTGTGACGCGCGATCGTCTAGATCGACAAGCTGAACAAGAATCTTGAAGTTTCTGTGATTGTCATCCTTCTCTGAAGACCAGTTGAAAAACTTCTCCATACACAGTGGGGTCACAATGAGATTTGCCAACAGCTCCAAAATACAACGTCTAATCTGGACGTTAGCAGAGAGCATGAGATTGCCAATGGCCGGCCACCCCAGTTTCACCGGAACCAGCTTCACGTCGATGTCGTCAACTGACGACAGATTGATAAGAGCAACCAATGAGGTGAACAGTTCAGCATTGTCGATCTCAAGTCGTGAAAGCGGGCTTGCAGTGTTGGTGCCGTTAATCTCTATGTCGTATTGAATTAGCGGCTCAAGCAAAAAGGGAACGGGTGTAACAAGCTCAGGACGCGTGAAAACAGCAGTCGGATTGCTGCTGGAAAGAATATTTGCCAGCGTGTTGATGGCGGTGAGACGCAATTCTTGGTTTTCCACCGGTTCGCTAATCGAAATTCCGTTCTTGTAGTCGATGTTCTGAGACGACTTGACGAGATATGTGACCACCGTACCAACGCCACCTTGCTGTGCCAGCTGCGGACGGCAACTCCGGTCTGTTGATATGTTGTAAAGCAGCTCTATTGCTTTCTCTTGAACCCTGGAGGAAACAGACTTGAGACCAGTGACTTTACCAACAGTTCCAGAATCCAGCAGATACTTGAAAAAAAGACGAAGCTGTTTCTCGTTGTCGGGCTCTTCGTTGATGTTTTTCAGCTGACTGAGCTGGTCTTTCTTGGCAACCCAGGTTAGGTTAGCCAGCACACAAACCACCCCGTATGGCTCACTATCCAGGTATTCTGTCAGTTCCTCCACCAAAAAGTGGTTGTCTCTCATTGATTTGCTATGAAGAGACAGGTAGGCAAGTCCTTCAACTGCGGAGGAGTCATTTTGCTCAAGAGCTTCCGAAAGCACTTTTTCCAAATTGCTCAGAGACAAACTAGGACGATCCTTAAACGTCTCTTTTTTTAGGTTATTCCATATCTTGAGGATCACCAATGCCCCAAGAGCCCGCACGTGGAGATCAGCAGACTCCAAAGCGCGGATGGGAACCACCGAGTACTGGTCGGCAATAGGGACCCGACACAGCTCGTCCACGCACGCAGCTGAAAAGAGGTCCAGAAGGCTTGCAAACCTGGACTTTGGAATTGTGTCGTTTATGAGATCAGTTGTCTCCCTCGTAATGTAGGAAACGAGCGTCTGGTTCTCCATGAACAATTGGTGACATATTGCGGGTGCAATGGTGAACAATCGGGTCAGAACCTTGAGCACCTGCTGTCGAGGCGAGAGTTCAATCAGATCTTCCAAAGAGTCAACCAGTCTCTCATTATAATCCTTTCCTCCTTTCGCTTGCAACTTTATCAGATTGGCAAGCACGATCGAGTTGAGTTTGTCATACTGAAGAAATCCCAATATTGCCGGAATAAATGCTAGGCCCTCAGATCCTGTTTGGGACAGCTGTGAATACAATCTATTCAGCAAACCATCGGCCTCCCTCGCCAGATTAGGGTCACTCGGGTTTTTGTTGAGCTGTTCGAGGGCACGGGTCAACTCATTTTTAGTGACACTATTTTCCATACCGGCAAATTGATTCGATAATTTTCTCGGGAAATACAAACTTTTGGGCATTACAGTGCAACAATGTATCTTTCAGTTGACGTATTGTTTGATTATTTAGTCCTACGGCCGAAATTATTTCCCTTTGCGGAAATGGTACTGCAACGAAGCAAATTGAAAATTACACGTATAGTTTAGTAGAGGGGACCACGCAGTGCTGGACGTCAATTGGCGTTGCCTATTGCAATGCGGACACGCTCCACTGCCTTTGCGAGGAGAAAGTCACCCTTAATCTCCGGGCCTAAAATAAGAACCGTGTTTACTTTTGCACTAGTTAAGTCGGGCGCCTCTTAAAGCCGAATATTTTTTATCTTCTGCAGCTGCAACATCCCCAGGGTCGCGGCCGAGAGGCTCACAGAATTTGTCGTTTCGCTGGTCAACTGTCAACGTTCAGACGTAACCATCACAACGTCCGCCAGTGCAAGAGCGATTTGGATGGTAACAGCTTAGCCCTATTGTTTTCGTAGTAGAGGCGCTCTAAAATTATAAATAGCAAATAAGCTTGTTATGAATTAGATGGTTCTCACAATTATGCATCGACCCTGTTTTATGCACCATCTTCGCCGTTAATACCGAATACCGATGTTAAAGCCCTTATCGAATGAAAATGCAGGTTAACGTACGCCACTTCTGCCGGCCTTGTAATTTTGTCAGCCGAAGCCTATTTGGAAGTGAAACTGGAATCCTGGCTATTGTTTCATGCAACTAGAAGTTTTGTTTTTCCTATGCGACTTTCCCACCCTCACAGGGCGCAACCCAGACAAATATAATGGGACGGATTTAAACCTTTTCTCCCAAAATCCTTCCATGAAATATTTTACAAACACAGAAAAAGACACGGAGAGTGACGTTCTCACCAAGGCTAACAGCAATTATGAGCAGAAAAGCTACGGAGTTAGACGCACAGAAGCTCTGAATAAGCAGTACGACGTGTGGTACGGTAAAGTCGCGGTTTTCTTCTCCATCTTCCTGGTTGCATACGCTTACGGTCTTGATGGACAAATTAGAAGCACTTACCAATCGTATGCTACATCTTCGTACGCCCAACACTCGTTGCTTTCCACCGTGACCGTGGTGCGTTCGGTGGCAGCCTGTGTTGCCCAGCTATTCTACGCCAGGCTTTCAGACATATTCGGTAGAATCGAGCTGCTATTTGTTGGAATTCTGCTGTACGTAGTTGGTACGATTATCGAGTCTCAGGCATACGATGTCACCAGATTTGCTGCGGGAGCAATCCTGTACCAGTTCGGATACTCTGGAGTCATTGTGCTGTTGCAAATCATTTCCGCAGACTTTTCGAACATGAACTGGAGGGTGCTCGCTTCCTTTGTTGCAGCGCTGCCGTTCGTGATCAACACGTGGATTTCCGGTAATGTGACCGACTCGGTTTTGGCTTCGAGAACCTGGTCCTGGGGTATTGGTATGTGGGCCTTTATTTTCCCGCTCGCCTGCATTCCGCTGATTCTCTGCTTCATGCACATGCACTACCTTGCTTACCGCAATGGAGACATTCACAGGCTTGAGGGAGTCACAGACTTCAAGAGGCTGGGCTTGAAGCGTTTCATGATTGAGACGTTTTTCTGGAAAGTTGACTTGGTTGGTCTGCTTTGTCTCATGCTCAGTCTTGGTCTGATTTTGACCCCGTTTACCCTGGCCGGAGGATACAAGTCTGAGTGGCAGAAGGCCAAGGTGATTGCTCCTCTGGTCATTGGTTTCTGCCTGTTTCCATTTTTCTTCCTTTGGGAAGCCAAGTACGCAAAACATCCATTCCTCGAGGCAAGGTATATGAAGGACGCATCTGTGTGGGGAGCCCTGATGATTGCCATTTACATCGATCTGGTTTGGTACATGCAAGGTGATTACTTGTACACTGTGTTAGTGGTTGCATTCAACCAGTCCGTCAAGTCCGCTACTAGAATTACAAGTCTCTACTCTTTCGTCTCGGTGATCACGGGAACTATCCTCGGATTTGCTATCGCGTTCATCAGAAGACTGAAGGCTTTCATTATCTTTGGTATTTCGATGTGGTTTATTGCCCTGGGATTGATGATCAAATACAGAGGCGGAGACGGCTCCAAGGACGGTTTGATTGGGGCCCAATGTCTGCTAGGCTTCGGTGCAGGTTTCTTCACCTATGTTACTCAGGCTTCCATTCAGACTGTCGCAGACCACGAGCATATGGCTACGCTGTTATCTTTGTACCTCTGTCTTTACTATGTCGGCTCAGCTCTGGGTGGCTCCATTTCTGGAGCTGTCTGGACCCAGATCTTACCAAAGGAAATCAACAAGCGAATCTCCAACGCCACCGAGGCAGCCCTTGCCTATGGATCTCCGTTGACTTGGATCTATGAGCATCCTTGGGGAAGTCCCGAGAGAATGGCTTTGGTCGCCTCTTACAAACATGTCCAGAGGATCCTGGTCGCTATTGGTCTCGCTTTCTGTGGTCCACTGCTATCCTTTGCGTTCCTCCTGAAAGATCCTAAGCTCGAGAGCGTTCAGAGTTTGAAGGATGCTCATCCTGAGGTCAGCGAAGAGGAGGAGGTTGAGAGCCAGAAGATCACAGCCTGAGATTAACTATGTAGAGCTAGTAACGATTCTTTCTATTTAGAACGTGGATTGATTTAGGGAGATAGTCCAGGGGAACATTGCTCAAACAAGCTCACTAAAATATTCAGTCCGTCTGCGGCCACTATTGTATGTGCAGTGCAATCTGGGAGCAAAATTCTGCTATTAATTTCGGCTAGATGTTGCCTGAGCCCACGATAGAAAAGAAAACCAGAATTCGACGACGAGAAGGCCATCTATATCTGGAAACCCACTTCTTAGTTGTTGAATGAACTGTGCAAGGGTCCATCAATCGAAGGAGACGTACCCTCCATCGAAAGACGCCGTAATCTCTACATAGCGTGGTAAGCCCAGTTTCCCAAGCCAAGGAGGGAAAATAGTACGCGTTTTAGCACTAGTGTGCTTGTCTGCGAATAGAGTCCTCAATCCAAGCTAAGGGTGTCTTGAATATTACGCTCAGCCAAACCGCGTTGACCTCTCGGACTTATATGGATGCCATGCATCAGAAGAACAAATTTATTAAAGGACCACATACGAGGAACGTGAAGGCTCAAAAGAACAGAACCTTGACCATGCTCAGAAAATGAGATATGAAAGAGACATGTAGATTATGCAGGGAAGGAGAATTAAATAGGCGAATGTAGCTGTACTATTAAGCGGCCGTTTGCCTCCCCCTGCAGCCATACACTACCACGCAAAATTATACTGGAACAACGCAGTCAACAGCTAGCTGTTCACACATGCTAAGTGCTCGCAATGCTGATAATCGGATACCTCGTATACGATCAGTTTCCGCATCCCATAAAGATTCTCTGCCATTTTTCATGACGGTGAATCAATCCATTACCACTACAAACCACGTAACGAAAATTGAAATTATTTTGTTTAAACATGAAGGGTCTGTTCCTTGTATTGGCTCTTTGTCTTGAGTATGCCAATGCCTTCTACCTACCGGGTGTGGCACCAACTCCGTATAAGGCCGGTGACAAGGTCCCGCTTTTGGTGAACCATATCACTCCTTCTATCAACCAGGAGGACAGTTCGTCGAAAACTTATCTTTATTCCTACGATTACTATTTTCCAAGATTCCATTTTTGCAAACCGGCAGATGGGCCCGAAAAACAGAGCGAGTCGCTGGGATCTGTCATCTTCGGCGACAGAATCTTCAGTTCGCCGTTCGAGCTGAACATGCTGGAAAACAAAACGTGCCAAACTCTCTGCTCAGAGACTTACTCAAAGTCGGACGCGGTGTTTGTCAACAGAAACATACGCGCAGGCTTCAAGCACAACTGGCTTATTGATGGGCTGCCGGCAGCCAGACAGATGCTTGATGAGCAGACAGGCACTACTTTTTACAATTCGGGATTCCATATTGGATATGTTGACGACGAGAACGTTGCTCATCTGTACAACCACTACGATATCTATATCGAGTACCACAAAAGAAAGGAGAATGAGTTCAGAGTTGTGGGTGTCATAGTTGATCCAAAGTCGCTCACTCAAAACGCCGACGTGACATGTGACCCTGAAACGCCTGTTCCTGTCATGTTGAGCCAGGAGTCCGACACAGGTGTTACGTTCACCTATTCCGTCTACTTCATCGAATCACCAACTGTCTGGGCGACAAGATGGGACAAGTACCTGCACGTGTACGATCCTAAGATCCAATGGTTTTCCTTGGTCAATTTCTCTCTGATCGTCATTTTCCTCTCTATCATAATGTCTCATATTTTGATCAGAACATTGAGAAATGACATCCAAAAATACAACGAAATCAACCTTGATGACGACATGATTGACGAGATGGGCTGGAAGCTGGTTTACGGAGATGTATTCAGACCACCGAAGAACCCTATGTTGCTGTCGGTTCTCGTCGGTTCTGGTGTCCAATTCCTTTTGATGGCTATCAGTACCTGCGGGTTCGCTCTTCTGGGACTTCTTTCCCCGTCCAATAGAGGGTCTTTGGCCACTTTGATGTTTGTTTTGTATGCGGTTTTCGGCTTCGTTGGATCCTTCACGTCGGCATACATCTACAAATTTTTCCAAGGTGAAGACTGGAAAACTAACATGATTCTGTCTCCACTGCTGGTCCCTGGAGCTTTGTTTGGACTGTTCATCTTCTTCAATTTCTTCTTAATTTTTGCTCATTCATCGGGAGCTGTGCCGATTGGTACCATGTTTGTTATTGTTCTGATCTGGTTCGCTATCAGCGTCCCACTCTCGTGTTTTGGCTCTCTCCTCGGATTCAGCCGCCCACCTATCAAGGTGCCGGTCAAAGTTAACCAGATCCCAAGGCAGATTCCAAAACAAGCGTGGTACTTGAAGACCTCCAACATGGCCTTGATTGCAGGCATCTTCCCCTTTGGAGCCATTGCCATTGAGATGTACTTCATTTACAACTCTCTATGGTTCAACAGAATCTACTACATGTTTGGGTTCCTCTTCTTTTGTTTCATTCTGATGCTGATCACAACACTCTTGGTCACGTTGTTGCTAATCTATTACACTTTGTGCAACGAGAACTACAAATGGCAATGGAGATCATTCTTCGTTGGTGGCGGTATTTCCGTTTATGTGTTCCTGCATGCCCTGATACTCTCAAAGTTCAGACTTGGCGGTTTCACATCTGTGGTTCTCTACGTGGGTTACTCTCTTGTGATTTCTTTAGGAATTGGACTTTTGTGCGGAGCTGTTGGATTCATTGGTGTTATGGTGTTCGTGTTGAGCATCTACAGCCAAATCAAGGTCGATTAAAATGATCGCTTGCATGTATACTCTAATTAGATTCACCAATGAACTTTAGTCCTCTGGTATTGTTTTCCTCGGGCTTACATAATCCGCCCCCGGCCCCACGTCGGGAACCGAAAAAAAGTTGAAAAATCGAAAAATTAGACATATTTGAAATGTCAGAAGAGGGACAGGAGGTGGAGGTTGTGCAGCTGACCGTCAAGTTGCCAGACCCAATCGGGCAAATTGTATTTCAGGTCAATCCCGCTGACACTGTACAAGACGTCAGCCAGACTTTGAGGCTGATTACCCCTACCCAGCACCACACTTCTTTCGTCTTAACGACCCTTGGAGGTGAAAAACTGGCTGAGGACACTCTTATTGGGGATATCACGGAGGATTCGAAGGCTACAGTGATTTTGAAAGAAATGCCTTACACCGAGAAGTCGGCAAGAGAACATCTCCAGAAAGTGAGAGAAATCGCCTCTTTGCAGCTCCCGCTATTTTATGGAACGTTGAACGATATCAGCGGTCTTTCGGCTGGAGCTTCTACCTACAAGACTTTGGAGCTTGATCCGGTTTCTGTAAAGTCGGGGGCATCCGAGACTGAAGAAAAGGAGCAGCCTGAGCTTTCTGAGTCAGCCAAAAACGGTATCTTCGATGCTGTTGAGTCCGTGCTCTCCGTCAAGCCGTCCACCACTCCTGCCGAGACTCCTTTGAAATTAGCCCCTGCTTTGCGCTCGTTGCACGTCTCGGCATGGACGCCGCCTTCGCCGCAACGCGTGCTGAAAGGCGACTTGCTCTATCTCCAATGTCAGACTCTCGAGGGTGAGAGTTTCCAGATCACTGCTCACGTGACCGGCTTTTTTGTGAACAGCTCGTCTGCTGCCAAGTTCGACAGCTCCCCCAGAAAGGTGACCTCTGCGAACGGGAAACACCAAAGACCATCACGCGCTCACTCTCTGCTTACTTTGTTGAAAGGTCTGTCTCCTAAATTTGTGGAGCAGCTCGATGTCAACGCCAAGATCCTCTCTGAGCAAATACAGGATGTCTACTCGCTGCCTACCAATGCCCTACTGAGCAATCCGTGGCTTGTGAAGAACTATTCTCTGCAACACCCAGACTTAGGAAGAATTGAGGAGAATTACATTGCTGGTGGCTCTGATGCTGCTGATCTGTTCAAGGACTGGAATGAAGAATACCAAGGAAGCAAGGAGCTTCCGCGCTCGAGTCTCCCGGAGATATTTGCTAGAGAGCGACTGTTGAACAAGACCGGCTTTGATTTTACCGTTCAGGCCATCAAGGGTGCTATTTCCGTGGTTCATGGTGACGTCGCTCCGATGAACCCTAACGACGAGCCATCTCAGCATGTGTATCTGCGCAACGGAATCTTCTATTCTCTTGGCGTGGACGCTGCAGGAGATTTTGAGCGCTCGGGCGGAGACGAAGCCGCCAGGGTGGCTGCCGTGAAGGACTTGGACGGTGTCAGATGCCTGAACCGACTGGACAGCAGCGAAATCTCTCACCTGTGCACCACGATTGTTGACTACTGCGGCCATAGAGTGATCTGTCAGACCCCTGTTCCTGGCATTTTTGATGAGCCGCTGTCGGAGGAGGAGCCCGTTTCGAAAGTCATTTATGGCAGTTCCGAGGCACACACCCAGCTGAATGCCGACGAGAAGCTCAGCGAGAAATTCAAGAAAATAGCTGAAGTGTTCCATCTCAAGCCACACAAAGCATGGAATCTCGATGGCTCGCAGATCAAGGAAGTTGTGACGTCCATGGACACCAAGGGCATGAAGGGAACTGACGGTCGTGATTATATCATTGATTTGTACAGAACCACCCCTGTCGACATCGAGTTCATTGACAAGCATTACACTGGTAAGGAAGATTCCTATCCTCACAGGGAGACGGTTCTCCGACACGAGGCTGTGGAGGAGTGGTGGAGAAGACAAGTCTCCCTGGCTGTGAAGCAGGAGACTGAGAGACTGGGCGAAGAGGCCAAGGAAGGCGAGGAAAAAGCCACCATTGCCGTGGACACTTCTGCGTTTGTTCTGAATCCGGACGCTTTCTGCCTGACGGAAGCACCTACTCCAGAACTTGCTGCAGAACTGAAGAAAGACGAGGAGAGAGTCAGAGAGGTGTCCAAGTTTGTCTCTGAGATCCTGCTCCCAGAACTGGTTAAGGACTTGGAGACGTCGGAGGCGTACGTCCCAATCGATGGCGGCCATCTGAGCTCCATATTGCATCGCCAGGGAATCAACCTGAGATATTTGGGAGCGCTGGCGCAGTACATTGAGGAAAGAAAGGCCTTTCACAAGAAGGCGGAGGAAGAGAGACTAGAAAAAGCTAAACAGGAAGAGCCGAAGGAGACCAGCGACGAGGACGATTTGAAGAACAACGAGCAGTCCAAGCTCGATGCCACGCCGGTCCTGAACGTCCTGGATGCCCTTCTATCGGTGACCCTGCAGGAGATGATTGCCAGAGGAGTGAAGCACTTGCTGAGAAGGTCCTGTATTTCTGTGCCCGTTGCTCTGGTTCCGTACGTTATTGCCCATATTTTCAATAGCGTTCTTGGCGTGGTCGGCTACTTAGAAGTTGAGCCGCTTTTGGCCGAGATGTACGGCTCTCCAGACATCTTGAAGCTGTCGAGAGACCAAATTCGCGAGCAGATTGCGAAGGAAGTCTATGCCAGATACCGCTACGCTCTTCCAGAAAAGTGGCCTGTGCACTCTCTGTACCTGTTCAAGGAGATCTCGCGCAAGTTTGGCATCCAGTGGAGGGACAGAACCTACGGTTTCACCGGGGCAGCTCCAACGTTCACCGCTGACGACGTTCTGGCCGTTGTGCCGGTCGTCAAAGACTCTATCTACTACTCCAGGTCTGTGGATGACATTTGGGAAGCTGGCCGTGTGAAAGTCTCTAAGGGCGAGCCTGAGGGTATTCAGCTGCTGAACCAGGCCATTGAAGTTTACGAGCAAGTTTATGGGGCAATCCACCCTGAAACAGCCAAGGGATACGGACAGCTAGGGCAAATCTGCGTGGACCTCAAGATGGGCGAACAGGCGTCTGAGCTTGCTCGCAAGTCGTTCCGCATCCTGGAAAGAACCAGGGGAATAGACTCTTACGACTCGGTCCTAGCGCTGAGCAGATTGGCTTTAGTCGAGTCGGCCAACGGCGAGCATCTAAATGCGATCAAGCTGCATTCTAGAGTCCTGCAGCACTGGCTGACGTACCACGGAGAATCCCACATCAACGTGGTGTCGGAGTTGTCGACCATTGCTATTATCCTGCAGAAGGTGCAACTGCATGTTCAGGCTGCCAAAGTGTTCCAAAAGGCGGTTGAATTGAGCGATAGGTATGTTGGAGACCAAAGCCAAATGTCCGGTCTTCTGCGGTTCCAGTGGGGCCAATCCTTGGTCACTTTGAAACAGTTTGTTCCTGCAAGCGAGCAGCTTGAGCTCGCAGCAAACATCTTCAAGATCAACCTTGGTCCCAACGACCGGAGCAGCGTCGAGGCGTCTAAGTGGACCTCTCAACTGAAGGAGTACATATCTGTGATGCAGAAACAAGGAAAGCAGCTGAAGGCAATGGAGGCCCAGATGGCCAAGAAAGCCAAAAAGGCATCGCCGCTGCCTTCGAAGAAGAACAAGTCAGTCTCGCCAAACCCAGAGCTTGCTGACAAGTCGGTGGACGAAATCATGAAGTTCATCGAGGGCGAGCCTAAGAAGCCAAAGAAAAAATCCAAGAAATAGATGCCTGTATATAAGACGGCCTTTGCGTCGTGAAGTTTATTTTACATCTCGTTACTCCTCAATGTCGCCGTGTTCCCAGCAGCCCTTGTGGGCACGTTTGGCCTCCTGCTCGAGCTCCAGCAGCGTCTGTTGCTCGGCAGAGAGCAGCTTCTCGAAATCTTTTAGGCTCTTTTTGACTATGCCGAGACCATTGGACACCAGCTCTTTGTTGACTGTCCACTTTGGATCCTTGGAGATGGTTTCTGGGTCGTAAAGCTCCACGTCCATCTCGACACCTGGTTCTGGGTCGTGGAAAGTCTCGCATGCAACGAGCTGTCTGTCCAGAATAAGGTCTTCAAGGAAATAAATTGCGTCCTGCAAGTAGTCGATAGGCTGAGCCGGCGGAAGTTTGACCAGCGAGAACTGAGCCACGTGAGCCTGCGGCTTTAGCACGGAGGTCCCAAAGTTGGCAGGCAGCTCGCGCAAGTCAGACAGCGGAACGCTCTCGCTGTTTCCGTAGTCCACGTGACGCACTTTGTACTTGTTCAGCTGGCGATCAACAGCGACCACCAGCGCACGATAGAACTTTCCGTTCTCCGAAAACTTCGCAGCGACAAGGGCCCCGACTTTTGGCGGCTTGCCCAGCGGCTTGAAGCTCGACGAGGACGCGTGCATCTGTTTCATGAATGGAGACAGCTTTTTCTGCTCGTCGTCGAGAATTTGGAGCGCTATGGTCTCTGAAACGTCGGTGACCACCACGTCGTAGTATTTTCTGCCAATACTGAGCGTAGTCATTTGCTGGACAGGTGCCTCCTCAGGCTGGTACGTAGCCCATACACCAAGCTTTTTCTCTCGTGCTTCCTCTTCTGCTTGCAAGAATTGCGTCTCATATTTGGTCTGTGCGAGCGATCTCTCGTGGCACTCGGCAAATCCCTGTTGCAACAGGGATATCTGGAACGGCACACCGGATCCCGGGAGATAGAGGTTGCCAATGAACCCGCCAAACTTGTCGACGTTGTAGATGTCCAGATGGACTTCTCTCTGGTACGCTTTTCTAGTTGTGAACGCCAAAGCCTTTTCAGCTATCGCATCGTCTCCTCTTGGATTTGCGAGTCCTCCTAGGACAAACGTCAATTTTAAGCCCTCACGAGGCATGGCGATCTTGAACCTGTTCGAAGCTGTGATGTGCTCCACGATGCCAGGGATCTTGGTTCTGTTCTGGAACGAGAAAAGATACGGTTTTGCTCTTGCCGCAGACTCCGAGGCGTCCACAACTCTCTCAGGCTCTGGCACTCTGCCGTGCATTCCTTTCTTCAGCTTGGTAGCTTGCAACTCACTTTCAATCAGAGAATCCCAGTAGTCCGGCTTGCTTTCCGACTTGAACTTCAAAACGGAAGCATAGCCATTGGAAACAATGATATCCGATAGGTTGGTTCCGTCATTGAAGAAGACGCTAACCAGGGAGCGCTCGTCAAGCTGTTCTGTCTTCGGTCTAATTGACTCGACCACCACCCTGACTTGCTTGCCAATAGCCTTGGAGCGAACAAATTCTTTTGCAGCTGCAACAAAAGGTGCAGTCTCTGGGTCAGATTGTCTTGGTCCTCTGAGCGATGCGAGCTGAACAGTAATCTCAGAGTCATTTTTCAGACGAACCACCAGCGTGTCAGCAGAAATCACTTTTGCAATTGTCCCGTTGAAGTTCTTCTCAGGGGACTCGGTCGATCCTTCCTCGCTATGCCACAAATTCTTCTTCTGGGATTTGCCAATGCGCTCACTCTTGCGCAAATCTGCCATCTCGCTGGCTCCCAGAAGAACGGACTGCCAGTCAGCCACCACGGCCAGACCTTCCTCCAGCAGTTTGGCATTTATTTTACCCGCCGGATGGATCACCTGTGCAACCGCGATCCCGCTGGATGACTCGCCGACAACACTGATTTTGACGTTTCTGGCCAGCAGTCGGGCCTCCACATAGCTCTTGGCCTGTTCGCCAAAAGGCTCTGCCTCTTGCTCCGCAGAGGCGGTTCTTGGAGCCTTGATTCCAGCAACCAGCACAGGAAACACAGCGTGCTTGTTTTTGGAGACCAGCGCTCTCACCATCAGGCGATCTCCACTGATCACTCTCTCCACTATGGCGTCGAGCGGTGAGGTCTTTGACTTTTCTTTCTGGCTTGGTGTCAGCTCATTGGCCGTCTCAATGGCACCCAAGTTCTTAGCCCACATGCCAACTCCCTTGTCACGGGCCTTGGCCTCGATTTTCTGCAAATCAAGCAGAGCTTCGTCGTCGAATATTCCCGATCTCAGCTTCACGGCACCTCTCTCCAAAAGATACGAAATCAACGAAGGGAACAGCGGCGTCGACACGTCTCCAAACTCTTTCTCGGACTGGTTCTTGTAGAGAATCCAGAACTTGATCTCCTTGCCGACCAGGAGCGTTCTCAGAAGCTCTCTGGCCTCAAAAGCATACTTCTCGCCAGAATTGAGCCGTGGAGCCTGCACGTAGCCCAGGGTCAAAATTCGCTCTGTGCTCGGCCCTTTCAAGGGAACCAACACAAGCGTATCAGCAGAAAGAACGTTCTTGACACGTGCCCCAAATATAGTCGACATGTTAAATCGGCAGTAATTTTTCACCACCACACTTGGCCTACATATTTCCAACGACTAAGCTTGAGCTGGGCTGTGCTAGACTATATACCTAGACTTTTTTTCAGACTGTATAAAAGCCCGTCTTCCCTGTGCATCCACTCCGCGACGTGTTGTCCTGGGACTCGTGCTATCTCGTCCTCGATGCATTCCACGAGGAGCTTTGTTTGGGTGGACTTGGAGACCGGGCCCAGCTCTTTGGCAGCCAGAAGCAGCCACAGTATCGACTTGCGATGTCTGGTCTGCCCAAAGGAGAGCAGACTTGGGAGCTGCAGTTTCTGAGGATTATTCTGTTCGTAGTACGATTCTTTGAGTTCGGTTCTCGGAGACTTCTCCGGCTGGCCAAAGGAGGAATAAATGTAAGCAACCCGCTCCATTAATACAGCGTTGGCCGTGCTTTCTAAAAGGTGCGAGTCGATCAGCTTGGTGAACAAGTTGATTGCCTCGTTGTAATACAATGCAGATGCAGAAGCTTGGGAGTGCCCAAAGTATGCTGTCGACTGTCCGAGAATGAAAAAAAGCTCGGCGATTATCAGGAGTAATCGGATGCTATAGGTCTTCAGATTGCACCGCGACAGATACGAGTAGAACGAGGAGTCCACCAGCGGATTGATCACCTCTGAGATGATTTTTGCGGTGATTCCATTCATCACCATGCTGATAGGCGGCTTGTCTAGTGGATTCACCTTATTGCTTGCGCCGATAATTAATGAGATGACCATGAATTCTTGGAGCGAAGCGAGATAATTGTACGCCTTGTCATTTAGAAAATCCTTCTTGAGCAGCTCGTACGTCGTGTACGAGCTTCGGTAGTCGCGAAGCATGAAATTCCAGTCCGCTAAACGCCTTATTGCCATTTCCGGCGACTTGATATTGTAGTAACCATCTTTTTTGTTGTAGCTCGAGCCGCTCGGCTCTGGAGTGCTTTCGACCTTTTCGCTGCTACTGAACGAAAAAAACGACTTTTTGGTGCCATTTCCGCCCCATTTCTTTCCTGCATTGAAGAATCTTCCTGTAAAGCTCTTGCGAGGAGCCACGTATTCTTCTGTCCACAATCTGACCTTCCTTTCCATGTGAGGAATGAGCTGTTTGTGAATGATGTCCTGTATCTGATCGCTGAACGTTTCGTAGATTTGACGCGGGAGTCCGCGCTCAGGGGACTCCTTTCTGGACACTTCCTCACCAAGTTGGGAAAATACAGGCTTCCCAACGTTCACGGTGTCCCCGGAGTTGTCTAGCGGTACAATGAGACTCTTCACCCCAACACCTAGTTTGAGCTGTTCCTGGAGACGTAGCCCCTCTTGCAGATCCTTCTCTGGGTCGACAATAATGAGAACCAGCTCTAATATCGACTCAATGTCCAACCAGCTTGGATAAGCAGTTCTTTTCCAGCCAGAAAGCGCTTCCTTGACTGTCTCCAAGGAATCCGCAGACGTGACGACAAACAGTTGCATTATTGGATGGTTGAAGAACTCGAAAGACGAAATAGTTGCGGAAGAGATGCTCTTTGTGAGCAGCTTCAGGTATATGGAATTTCGAGCAAGTTTTGTATGCACAGAGTCATCGCTCGCGGTAATTAGGCTGTCGACATCTTTTATATGATCGTTTATGAAAGGGTCCAATGCGTTCAGGTTGTACAATTCTGACACGGAAAACGTTTGGCTAAAGGAGTCTGAGCCACCCAAGCTGGCACTGCCTCCCAAACTGGACCGCCTTGTTTGCAGAAGCTCTTCCTGTTCTCGTAACTGGTCCATGATGGGACTGACAAATCGCACTGTCAGCCTCAAGTTGGAGCCATTGGAAGCAATTATTCCGGGATCCTGATCCAGAAGACCTTGCTCAAAGCACCTGAGAAGTTCCAGAAAGTTGCCAAATCCCAAAGTGGAGGCTAGAGCGTCCGAGCTCGTTGTAGAGATAACACTGATTTTGGGACAGTAATTCTGCACAATCAGTTGCTTGCAGATTAACGAAGGAGCGCCCTTCATGTCCAGCCCAATGATATTGTACACGTTCTCGTTGAATTTGGATCGGATCCCCAAGGCCACATTATCCAGACTTTTAGACATGCTTTGAAAACGCTTCAGAAGAAATTGTTTTCGTACTCTAGTTTCGTCGCGACGATCGAAATCGTCTTTTATGCAATTAATATACAGACTATGAAGCCTTAGCTTTACTCATGTTGTTCATCACCTGGTCCGGTGGAACCGCCTGCACCATCTTTTCCTCACCCACTCTGGAATACAGCGGTGCAATTCTGGTGGCCCTGTTACTTGCGTAGTACAGTCCGGCAGCCGCAGCTGTAAATAGAAACATGGTTCCAACAGACAACGCCAGCCCAACGCCGACAACCTGTCCTTTGGTGAGATGGCTTGTGCCCTTGTTCTTAGAGGCTGGAGTGCCGGACTGGATGCTTGAGGAGGAGCTGGTGGAGCTGGTGGACGATTTAGTGGCACTGGTGGCATAACTAACTGTTCTGAAGCTTTTCACCACTCCTTTCACTGTGGCCAAAGTCGAGTTGAAGGATTGCCCCGCGGTGACAAGCGGGACCCAAGACTTTCCATTGTATGCGGCGAGATCTGCAACACCGTACGCGGGAAGCACGATTTTTCCTGCAGCTACCAAAATCTGGTTGTTGACGAACGAAACGGAAGAGTTGACCAGCTCAAAGTCAGTAAACGTGCTGTTAGACCCAAATTCCCCAATTTGGCTATAGCTGCTTCCTTTGATTGAGCCGATGTAGGTATCGCCCATGACAATCACCGTGTCATTAAGATGCGACCCGGCAACCATAAATTTCTTGACGTTGCCCGGTAAGGAGATGTTATCAAGGTAATCCGCAGGTTCGACAGAGGACGTGCTGAGGTTGAGAAGCCTGAAAGACGGTTCAGGCGAGTTGGTACTCACCAGAATGCTCAGAGTGTCCAAGTATTGTAGATATGTCACTTCTCCAGAAACCTGGCTAGAAGGCGCAGATAGCGTCCTGTTCCGCGGGTCGAAGAGACACAGATAACTGCACCGACTGGATGTGAAGTTTCCTCCAAGCACCACGCTACTATCTTTTGGATTGACGCCAAGAGCAGTGACGCTTCCCGTCAATCTGTCGGACATGAAAACATGAGCCTGTGAGGTGGTGTTATACACCCACAAGCTGGAGCCGGAGGTGCCATCAATGGACGCCATTCCATCGAAGGCCACGTAAATGGCATCTTTGTAGCTGTACAGCGCTCTCACAGCCGAGTTGTCGCTAAATGTAATGTTGGGGGTGGTACCGTTGACAATCACAAAGTTTCTCTTTTCGTCTGTGGTGGTGAAATTTCCACCCAAAATCAGTGTCCCGTTCAAATTGATTGCCGCGTTGACTTCTCCAGATCTGATTGAGTCCAGAGAAAAGGTAGACCCGTTTCTGATTTGCGCGACATTGATTGATCTGGCATCGTATTTGACAACCTGTCCCACGGCGAAGTCGACATCGTCAATTTTGATAGCGTTTGAGATATCGGGCCTGAGGAGGTCAGACGTAGTCCAAACCTGTTTGGCGTAGTCGTATACTGAGGCGTTATTCTCTGAAATGAGCGAGATGTACTCAGACGAGTTGTAGTCGAACGTCGCCGCAGAAAAAGGGTGGTCAGGTGCTGCCAGTTCGTGGTAGCTACCGTTGAACAGCCCCACTTTTTGATCTTCCGAAACCAGAACTAGATCCGTATCAACAGCTAGGATCTGGCTCACAGGGTCGCTTACATTGGAAATGTCATTAAAGCCCGCCGTCCTGGTGTCGAAGGCAATCAAATTTTCGCCGTAGTCTGACTCAAAATCCCCAGCAACGTAGAGCACAGTATCGTTGAGATACAAGCCGGTGACATTTGCGTTTGCTGTCAAATTCTGTCCCAGCAAATCAATGGAAGAGTTACCGAACGGTCCTTCGGATCCTGGTCGATATTCAAAGAGACCATTCAACTTATTCCTTATCTCCTTCTTGATATCCAGACCAACAAACTCAGCATACACCGAGCCTGCGACAAAGGTGACATGATCGCTGTATAGTGCAGAGTCAAATGTGACGTCGAGATGTGCTTGGGAGCCGGCTTCCATATCAACGTAGCCGGAGTATATTATGTCGTATTTTTCCTCATTGTTGGTTTGATAGACCAGTTTACTGCTCAGGAGCTCGGCACTGTTGTAGAAAGACGCATTGACAATTCCTCTTTCGCCGCAGGAATCGTCTCCCAAGCAGCCTGGTGTGTATAGGTAGACGGAGTAGTTTCCGGAGTAGGTAATATTGAGGTGGTATCTGATGCCTTGGGCGTTGATATCTGAGTTGCCGATGGTGGTGGTCAAATAGCCTGGCGCGGAAGTCCAGTCCACGTCACCCAAATTGGACGCTCGTGAGTAGCTCTCGATGTTGGAGCATGTTGGCTCGTTTAGTGTGTTATTAGCGTAAATCGTAGTTCCATACTGGAACATCTCAAAACCAGATAATCCTGCGTAGCTGCCATAATTGTCAAGAACTTGGATTGATATTTCACTGACCTGCAGAGGATTGACGAATTCAAATTCCTGGTAGTTTTCTCCAAATCCGATCCAGCCAGCTGTCACATTGCTTGCAGCAGTGTAAATTCCACTGTTGACCATTTCCTTGTGCTGCGCTATTGAAGCTGATAAATTAGTATTCGGGAGCAGCGGGCACCAGGCATCGCAGTACCGCGTCCCAAGCGTGTCAGGATCAACATATGACATATTCATAATTCCGTTGGCCGGCTCCGTTATCACCCTGAAAAGACTCACGCCGTTTCCGTCGGGTAGATTGTAAAGCCGTATTTTGGACGGCTGCACAGCATTCGGCAGTGCTGCCGACCACGACCCCTGTTCGTCCTCCCCCAGCTTCCACTGGGCTGAGTCCGACGGACAGACAATTGTTTGTGCTCCTGAGCCGGAGGAGCTTGATATCTGGGCGTACTTTAAACTGATCAACTGATCTGGGTCTACCAGCGTCGAGTTGCTCCCGTTGGTAGCCAAAATGTCTGGGAAGCCGATGGAGTCAAATTGTCCTCCAAAAATGATGCTTTTGTTGCTGCCATGTATCATACTGTTCACTGTGCCATTAAAACCGCCGAACAGAGTACCTGTCAGCGTATCATTCGAAAGGTTGTATACAACCACACCGAACTCGTTGTTATAAGAGAGATCTCCACCAAAATAGACCTCGTCATTATCAAGAAGAACGCTGGAGACATTGCCTTCAACTTGGTCCCAATTTCGCACAGGTGTACTGTTTTTTGCTTCGATGTCGTATATAAACGGCTGGCCGTCGACAAGGTAGATAAAAGACGTATCATTAAAATTAAACACTTTGGTAGCCGTAGTGGTCTCCAGTTGGATAATCGAGTCATTAATGGCACTCAGTGCCCACAGCCCATGATTTCCTGTTGTGAGGTTGTATTTGGAAACATCAGAATAATTAGAAATAGAGTCAAATTGGCCATAAATGAAAATGGGCTCCAATATGGATGGTTGGTCTATCTGGGCTGCATCAAATAAGGCCCCTCGTGTCATTTGAGCTAAAGCCAAACTGGTCAGAGCAGTTGTCTTGGAAAACTTCATGGCAAAGTCAGTCCATGGACTTAAATCTTCTTGGTAAAACGGTTTGCAGATAGTCTGGAAAATTGTAGTCCACAGTTTGGATATTTCCCAAACGGGAAATACATAAACAAAACCTACTCACTGAAGTTGGCTGGCAAGGAACAACAGGTCGTCTTTTGCGGACTGCGAACGGCTCAACACTACAAGGGAGATTGGCTTAGGGTGCACATGGACCAGCTCAGATACGCTTGGATTTCATGTTTCTCTTTCACTTAGGTATCCCGCCTGAAAAAAACGCTGAAACTAAGCACCGTGGCGCAGTGGAAGCGCGCAGGGCTCATAACCCTGATGTCGTTGGATCGAAACCAACCGGTGCTACTATTTTTGTTTTTTGCTTTTCTTTTTCGAGAATTAAGCAACCATGTTCCGATACCTGCGTCTGCTAGGGCGATGTTAGAATTTTAGCCTAATCTGCAGATTGCGAAATTGCAAGATATCAATATAGTCACCCCACCCCCAGAATTGAGTAAGGTACAGTTAAAGAAATTGTGGGGCGATATAATAATTGACTGAAAGTTTTTACCTGATCTTGAATAACTTGATGTTCAACCATGAGAAAGTGTTCGTTGGTGATATCCGAGCCTGAAAGATCTGCTGAAGAAGAGTCCAAAACGCAGCTGGCCGACCCAATCGTTCACAATTGTGGAAGTCTTCCTTTAGTCGGCTCTTTAGTATACTTTCGCAAGCGAGGTCACTTTGAGTCCTCAGGGCTGAATGGTGACCAGACTCGTTCCAAACTCCTGGACCACAAGTCCAGCTCGTACCCGAATCTATCACAGTGTCTGGAGCAGGGCACAAAGTACGATAACGACGATGTCGACCCTTTGCAACCAACCTCGCCGGCCAGTTCCATTTCTAGCATTGATTCCCAGAAAACGCTACATGAGCATGTTTTTGATGAGAGCGAGAAATCCGATCCCTCGTTTGATGAGCTGGATAGTCACATCAACCACCAGAGAAGCAACTCGTCGGGATGGAACGATACCGGTGACTGCTCCAGATCCCTCAAAAAAGATAGCAAGGTTAACACAAGGCACAGAAGACGCCTCACATGTGCTGTCATGTTCACAAAGCCAAGGCTTGTCCAGCTTTAGTATGTAAGACCCTCCCTACCTAGTACGATAATTCCATTTACGCTTTATGATTGAATAATTGGCAGTGCATGAACTTATTTTTATGCGTAAAAGTTATGTGAGTGATCTGCCGCTCGAAACCGTGTTTATTATTGTTCCCCTGCATTCCAAACTGGAAGGCACCCAGCATCAAATGCAGTTGGCAACTATGTAGGAAATAAGAAATAAGGTTTGTACAGATGGGAGCTCTTGCTTAGCGGATATGAAGAATCGTAGCAACTGTACCGTAAGACTGTATGAACGGACGCAGATTTCGCCAATTTAGCAACATTACGTGTAGCAAGCAACGCTCGCAAATGTCGTGGCTGATGAGTAGTCGCAAAAGCTGAGCAGTAGCTCATTTGCTCTAGATCGCGAACCCTGGTCGCGGTTTTAACTGTAAACTCGGAACAGATATAAGTCCCGTGGTCAATGTCACGCGCTTCAAGTTTTACTGCCAGATATCGCGCATTGGCGGTGCTACTGAAAAATAAACTACCGCGTAACTTACCATGGAGTCAAGACCTCCATTGGCTCGAAAGCGTACAGCTGCGTATGCCAGTGATGATGAAATGGCTATGGACGAGGAAAATCCGCGCATTCACCAATTTTCAGGGTTTTCAAGGAGCCATGTGAGCTCAGGCACGTCTGATTCGATATCTTTTTCCAGCTCGTCCTACACTCCATACTTTGACAGACAGCCGACAACAAGCTCTCCCGATTTGCAGTACGTTCCTGATGCCGAACTCGACCACTCATACATGACGAACAACACTACGCTGGATACCATCCCGTCATCTCCGCCCATAATTTCCCAGTCACAGGCTACTTTAGTTGATACTCCGCCAAAAATATCTGCTGAGCGCACGTCCTCTTCTCTAGCACCGGAGCCGACAAGAAAACGGCAGCGTGTGCTCAACAACGAGGAACAATTGGCTTTGGACCGCGACGGCAGGGTCTACGGCGTGCAGCTGCGAGATTCGACGTTCCCTGAGGGCTATCGGCCTAGTCTGTACGACGACCCCATGTTCTTCGTTGTCAAGAACACTGAAGCGGCAAGCAAAGCTGCCTCTGAAATCATTACAGACTTATTTGATCAAGATGTCGATCATGCTAGCAAGATATATAACTTGGAGCTAGAAGAGCTCGGATTGGACTCGCTACCTGAGCAAATAGCAGACTTCAAAGACCTTGTTCTATACGGGCCAGATGGGATAATCAAGCCAGTCTTGCACATTCACGCGTCGAAGAACCAGCTGAGGTCGCTCACCCCCAAGATCTTTGATATAGACGGTCTGGAAGTGCTCTCTCTGCGCACCAACAAAATAGCGAGAGTTCCCGGTCTCATAGAGAAGTCATCTAATCTGAAAAGCTTAAACTTATCCAACAACAAGATCAAGTTTCTACCCCATAATATTCTCAAACTAAAGAATCTACACACATTGAGAATCAGGCCCAACCCGCTTATCGAACACGCTTCTAGCGAGAACACGCGTGAGGTAGGAGGCTACAAGTCTCCGTACTCAGACTCGACCCTCAAACATATAGGCCAACTTCATTGGACTTCGAAGAACAAACAGGTGTCCAAAGCTGCCTTGCATGCCATTTCTCTTGCAAGAAATTTATCCGTTCTTCAAGAAACCGATTTTTCGTCGTTCAACTCTGAGCAATCTCATCTCATGGAAAAGCATCAGTGGACTCCAACGTTGGTCGAGCTTTCGCTGCGAAAGATCTCGAACTACCTGATATCTCAGTCAGAGCTTATGAAGTGGAAAGACACCGTGCACGAGCGAGTGTACAAGTTGGCCATCAAGGCGCTGATTCACGGCAACAACGGGGTCACTTGTGGTTATTGCGAGAACACCTGTGTGGAAAGTGTCGCGGAACTGATGGAATGGTGGGATTTCAAAGATGCGATAGAGATCCCAGTGAAGCGAATTTTTTGCTCCAAACGATGTGCGATTTGTTATTGGAACGATGTTAAAGTGTATATTTCTTAGTTGCGCAATCATATCCATACTCTGGCTGTGTTGTCTGCCGACCCACTCACAAGATAGCAGCGGATGCCACCTTCGAGTAGCTTTCTGTTCTTGGCTTTGTCGTTTGTTGTTGAAGTTTCGGATACCACTGGAGCAGCAAATGCGATGACGTTCACGAAATTCTCGTGGCCGCGCAGTTGCGCGACATGGCCCAGTTGCCCTGTTGACGCCAATGTACGGAGATCCCATACTTTGATGAGCTTGTCGTCCCCGCACGATGCAAGATAGTAACCGTTAGGATGCATGGAAAAACATCGTATCCAGGAGCTATGTGCTTTGAATTCATGAAGAAGCACAGCTTTGGGGTTAGAGGACGGACAAGGTCGTTCTGGATTGGTCAAATCCGGAACGCTGAGCTTCCAGATGCGCAACATGCAGTCTCGTCCTCCACTGACACAATATTTATATCCCAGGATGTCGTATGTCTCGTCATTAATGTCCACCAAAGGATCAATATACTCGTTGGCTTCCGCTGGCAAAAATACCGAATCCTCAATAACCTGCTCACTGCCCAGACATAGGGAAATACCTGCTCCAGTAGCAAAATGGGTAAGCCTCACAGATTGGTCGTTCGAACAGCTCAAAATATACTCTCCATTTGAGCTCACATCAACCTTCCTGACCCAGTCGGAATGCCCCCTTATAGTTCGCAGACACCAGCCGGAAACGAGATCCCAGATTTTCACCGACTTGTCTCTCGAGCAGCTGACCAGCTGTGTTTCATCTGCCGGATTAAACTTCAGCCCAGAAACCAAGTGGTCATGGCCTGTGAGCACCCGTACCAATTGACCTGTCTTGCTGTCCCATAACTTGATGAGAAGATCTGACGAACAGGATGCAAGAAGGACCATTTTGGTCGAGTCCACCGTATTTTCGCTGCTTTGAAACTCCAGTGCATTGATTGTCCGGGTATGAGCATTCCTGATCACACGTTCAGGCTCGGTCAGATCGAGCATGTTCCAGAACGCAATTGTTCCGTCTTGAGAGCCTGTAGCCATCACCGGCTCAAAAGGGTGTATCGAGACACAAGTGACGGAACCCTTGTGCAATTTTAAGACCGCTTTCACCCTGCTAGGTATCCATTCCAGCTTATCTCTTCTAATGTCCATGCCGCCAGCTGCTTCCAGTAATTCTGAGTAATTATCCACAAGCTCCTTGTACTCGCCGATCTCCTTTTCCAGATCGTATATTCGCTTCTGAAGTCGAACAACGGTGGCCCATTTCTTCTCCAGGTAATTATTAGGTATAGTATCTGGATCATTATGTGCCGGAACACCTAGTCTTGAGCGGAGCTCGCTGACAACCGCTGAATCGCTAACAATTCCGTCCAGGTACTGAATCACAGCTTTGTTGAGCTCCGACCGCTGCCGGTCGCTCAATACAGCATAATCCATAGAGGTCGAACTATGTTTACAAAATCTCGATTTGTCTTCTCGACGCGTCTATCGACGTATTGATTTCGCGATATGCATATATAATGTGTATTAACAGTCCAGATTGTGCTTGTGCGAAGGATCGTTGATGGTGTTGCCCTTCGCGTCAATCGTACAGTACTTGATTTCTGAAAACCATTCATCCTCGAAAATATCTTTCATGGTTGCACGCCGCTCTGGGTCCACCGTCAAAATTCTGGAGAGGAGAGGCCGTGCAGCATGTGGAAGCAGTCTCATCAGCCTATACGGTCCATGTATTTGACGGTGAGACCGCGAGATTCCAGGGTGGCGCCGTTCAGGCTTCTCCTGCTTGTCAGACTTTTCGTTCTCCGACTCGTGTTGCTGTGGTTCACCGATCTTTGGAGGGGCCACTGCCACCAGCGACGGATCGGGCAGTTTGCTGAAGTCAAAGTTCTCCGGCATCTTTGCGGGCTGTTCTTCAGCAGCCTCCTGAATCTCCTTCTTCTGCTCGTCCGGCTTCTCTGTTGTGTTCTCAGGTGGCTCTTTTTTTTTGGCTCCTGGATCCTTGTTTTCCACACCGAGACGTTCGGTCTCCTCGCAGAGCTGCTTGACTTCCGGCTCTTCCTGTTGCTTGCTTTCCGCTGACTGCTCGAGGTTCTTCTCGTTCTCCTTCTGCTCCAGAAGCTTCCTCTTTCTCTCCAATAGAAGCTGCTTGTGGTGTTTCGCACTCTCTACGTAGTCATGTGGAACGTCATCTTCCTGGCAGTAGAGATTGAAGCTTGGGTCCTCTGGCTTAGGGGCCTTCCATGGGAATCTTCTCAGGGTCATGCAGCAGTAGATTATGCCGATGGACCAGATGTCCACCAATTGGGGATCGTAGCTTTGGGTATGAGTGAGCACCTCGGGGGCGAGGTATGGGTCAGAACCGACGATTCCATGGGCGTGAACTATCTCATCTTCAAAAGGGTACTTGAAGACAACGGCCGAGCCAAAGTCAATGAGCTTCAATATACCCTCTTTCGTCACCACGCAGTTATCCAGCTTGAGGTCTCGATGGGCCAGACCCACAGAGTGCAAATATTGGACGCCCATGGTGATCTGTTTCAGAAAACAGTTGATCTCCGAGCGCGTCATTTTGCCAGCCATAACTACTCCAAAGAAGTCTATTGGAGCATATTCCATCACCTCAAAGTACTGGTTATGTTCACTGATAATGTCAATCGTTTGAATGATATTGGGATGATGGAGTGTGCTGCCAATGCAGAACTCAGCCGTGCACTTCCTGGCGTACTCCTTTACGCTCTCATTGGGTCTTCGAGGCACAAACTCTTTCACGGCAAACGTTACTCCGTCACTCTCACGAACAAGTAGTCTTACGGACCCACCCGCCCCGGAGCCTAGGACCTTTCCCAGCTTTCCGTACTTCTTCGTAAGCGAGCCCTCCAAGTCTGCCCAAAATCGAGGGTCTGGCTTAACAATCATGTTATTATGGGCATCATGTGTAAACGTAGGGGAAGCGAGGTCCGAGTGGGATATATTTGGAGACACATTAGTTGATGACGTCTCCTGAGTCCGGTGACCGGATAAAGACGAGCCTGATCCGCCAAAGTCGTGTCTCTTGGATGGACGGAAGAACCGCTTCAGTTGCACCATGGAGGTGTTCCTTTGCGGCACTCTGCGCTCGATATCGTGAGGCGTCTGGTGGTACTGCGGATAATTATGATGATTATTGTGCTCATCAGAGTGGAACGAATCATGAGATTCATTTGATGAAGCCTTGCCCATACTGATACCGAGGAACGACCGTCGCGAGCTATTCGAATGAGTCATCATCGAGCTGCCGATTGCCGGAGAATGAGTGCTGGAGTCTTTCGGGTGATGCTCGTCATGGTGTTTGTGTCCCAAGTTGCTCAAGGCTCCAAATCGACTAGGCATTTTTTATATACTGGGGGTCATACGAGCCTCAAGCCTCCACTCTCCTTCTTAAAAATATGATCGTATAAAGCGCTGTTTACCTGTTGTCACACAAATTGGATAGTCACAATTGCTAGCTTTCAGTGCACCTTCCCTCTATCACGAATATTGCAAGAATGTGCCGTAGTCAAATGATTTCAGACACCTAACGATAAGAAATACCAAGAATTCGTTGCTGATATTGATATTATTCCATTTTTTCCCGTAAATTGCATCCTTACACCAACGCCAAGTTGCAAGGCTTTTTTTTGGGCTTTTTTTTGTTTGTAAACGTCTATCTATTTATGTACAAGATTAGATCAGAAAAGCCCAACAAGGCCTACGTTGTAGCCGTGCTTACCAAATCGCTCCAGATGAGCACGTAGTCTTTCGCGCATTAGTGTCTCGTCTAACGATTCATATAATGTTTTTTCGCGGTCTTTCAATTGGTACAAAACTTGCTCCCAATCCACCAGACCGCGGTCTAGACAGGTAAAAAAAACTTCCAGCCTATCGAGCTTGTCAACACCCCCATCGCGCAGGAGTAAATGTGTGTCCACTATGAGCTCCTTGTATTTTTGTAGCAATTGTGCCCTTAGACCGTCGGCGCTAGAAAAAGGAGCCCCAACCTTGATCAAATCACAAACGGAGCGTAGCTCTTCTTCGGTCATTGTGAATGGGTTTTGCACAGCAATTTCATCAAAAGTGCGCTCTTTGCGCAATTCAGCGAGCCTTCTTTGTGCCTTAATGCTTCTTCCGTAATACGTTTTCATAAATGCTGGAAACACGCATGTGAATGGCATTAAGCCGGGAAAGATATAGTACAGTGGAAGCGAAAACTCTTCGAAAATACCAAACAAAAGCGCAAAAAGCGGTAGCTTGAAGACATCACCTCTTGTTCGCAACATCGTCTGGAATTGGGCACGGGATATTTTTATCTGTTCTCGGCTCAAATCCAGCGATCCTGAGTTTTCCAGACATGAAACAGCAGTGGCCAGTTCGTCCACCACTTGTGGAAGAGAAGAGTTCTTCAAATACAGTTTTTGATCTCTCGCGTCCCCGGTTCCCATATCGTTGGCAGCCAACCCATTGACGACCAAAAACAGGTTTCGGCTGTACACCTCGGACCTCAGATCTTTGTAGTTCGTCCATATACTTCCCATTCCCTCTTTGAAGAACTTGAGGTATACCTTGGCCAGACGGAACAAGACAACGGCTTTCAAACGGACTCCACTGTACGATTTCTCAAGCAAAACCTGGTTGGTGATGCTTTTTCTCGTTTGAATCAGATGTAAGGGAGGTACACTGGATACGATACTCCGCCTTTGAACAAAAACAGGCACACTGTGACTGACTCTCTTCATGGCTCTTTTGGAATATTTAGTAAATTTTTTATTTTTGTTGCACCTAAAGAAAATGTACTAGTGACTCGTTTACACTTAGACAAACAAAGCAGCTTTATCCGCTGGATCCCGTCCGTACCAGATATACCAGTCTTTGTACTTGACACTCATCTGATTGTCTGAAACGTTCCTCTTGGCCTGAATGGCGTGTTTGGCAGCAATAGCTGCTTGCACGTCAAAGTACTGGACAGCGAAACATAGTTTCCGAGAAACTACAGGTAAAATCTCCACTATCGGGCCAAACTGTGAGAAGTCTGTGCGTATAGCGTTGAGATCAAAATCTGGAGAGTAGTTGAGGATAGGGTCGGGATAGCTGGCTCTCTTCTTTTCAGAGCCGATATGGCTGTTGAGTTTGCTTTTGGCAAGAACAGGTTTTTTCAACACCAGCACTCGCCGTGCGCTTTCAGGCCCGCCCATCATCTCAAGAGACTGCAGACTGTCTTTCTCGTGGTAGCACAAATAATCTTCGGTGTTCACGATACCGCTACGCGGGATCCAGGATGGATGCAGATGGTAGCCGTTGACAACGAACATTCCAGTGGAGGCAAAATTCATGAACTTTAGCGCGTCTTCTTCTCTCTGGAAATACAAATGCAGTAGAGTCTCATCCCAGTTGACTTGCTTTCCCAGGTCGTATTGTTTTTCCTTCAAAGTCGATTTATCAAGAAGCAGCACTTTCTCCAGAGGCCCTCCGTAGATTTGGCTCATTATACTGGTCAAACTAGTGTTCCGATGTATGTTGGAGAGCATCACTACCCGCGATTCTCTCATTATGGCGTCCAAGATGCCGTCCTTCGCGACCTGTCTGTCCAAATGGAAGGTCGTGTTGACTATATTCTCGTTCATCTTGAGTGCATTGTCAGCTCCAACGCTCCCCGTCTTCCTCCCCAAAGCGTGCTGTCTGGACCCAGAGCCCCTACTGTCCCCGGCTTCTTCTGGCTCAGAGTCCCTGGTGATAGAGGAGTTCTTCGACGCCTTCCGTGTCTCCTGTCGAATCTTGAGGTTTGTCTCCATGAGACGTGCAAGCAAGGTGTCCTCCTTCTCGCAAGAGTTGCTCTGTTGGCGCGAAGCTTGACTTTGTCTTGAGCCGTTACCGCGAGCTTCTTCTGCCACCTTCCTATTGGCTTTCGACGACAAAAGTGAATAATTCTTGGCGGTCTCATAGTATCTGAGCGATTCCCGGTCCTCGTCGATGGCGCATTGCACCAGCTCGTCCAGATCGGTGCCTTTGATGGCCGGGACATTCTTGCTCTCGTTGTGCAGTAGACTCTTGGCCAGGCGTCTGAAGCCCATTTTTTCCTCCTTGTTGTTCTCGGCTGATCCAAGAAGTGAAGACAGAGAAGGGAGCCTGGACCTCGACACTCTCAGACTGCTGGCGGTGTTTTCGTTGGTCAAGGGGTTGACGGTCTCGGCGTCTTCGCCGATGGGGATCTGGCGTAACATGATGGTTGACTAGAAGTAGCAATGTAAGAGCAATATCAAGGTCTCCGCAGGTGGAAGCAATGGGGTTTGTGTGTTATAGCGCAAGGGATAAAAAAACTACTTTTTTAGGGATCTCTAGGCCCTCATTTTTTTACGGCGACAATTGGGCGCAATACAAATTACTTCATTGCTGTCCATCGAGAATCTCTCTGAGCGCCATAGTGGCGTACGCAGACACCCCCAGCTGCATTTGCACAACGAGGGCCACTTTGGAACCCTCCGGCCTCGAAATCAAGCGTGGCTCCTCTTTCCCCTGCTGACGTAAGCGAAGGAGCTCGAGATCTGTGCGGACCAAGGAGTCGGTGTTGGCATTGTACTTGCAAAAGTTGTATTCGAGGCCGTCGACGCGGCCAAAGACATGGCGGTACGAGCCTGCAAGTGAGAACTCGCGCACGCGGCGCGACATCTTGAATGGATCGAGTCCGTCTTTGGCCATTACGTCCACATAGGTCTGGCGCAGCGTCTCATTTTCCGGGTAGAGAACGTCGAAGCCGGGCGTTGGCAGCACTATGTCATGGATTGTGTATGTTTTGTTGTCGACATCCTCCTGGGAGACAACCTTGGCGCGAACAAACGTTTCTTTCTTGACGTCTTCCTCGAAGTCATCGTCCTGCTCCACTGTTTGTGAATTGTCAATGACGAGATCACCAGCAACAACTTCCATACCGAACAGTCTCATTCTTGCAGAGGCGACCGTGTTCCAGACATATGATTGGTACGCATGACCGTACATGATTCTCAGATTCCGCGGAATGCCCATAATAGCTTTGAAATAGGAGTTCTCAGAGTACTCTCCATCCTCACCCTTTTGGTCGTGCTCAAGACGACTCAAGATGGAAAACTCGGCACTGCAGCGGCGAGGCATCTTTTTGAGTGCCTGTGATGCGTCCCTGGTCTCTTTCCAGATTCTGCGAGCCTCCACTGAATCTGGTAGCACGACCTCCTGCTCGCTCAAAATTAGTTCGCCTGCTTTTTTCCATTCACTTTGAAGAAGACACTTTCCTACCTCGTGTGTCGAGACCGAGAATGTGCCAAATCTCTGCATCCCAAAGTAGTTGATGAAGCCGTGTTTGCCAATGGATTCAAATATGGGTGCGAGTTTTTGTTCTAGTGTTGGAATGTCCAGTGTTTCTCCATTTAGTGTGACGTCCTTGATGGTAATGATGAATTCGTTTCCTCGAAGATCACCCAATCTTAGCGGCTCGTCGGCATAGCTAAAACCACCTATTTGAAATCCGCGTAAAGCTCTATTCAGATTGTTAATTCTTTCCACTGATATGCGTTCCAGAGATATTTTTTGCACCGTCACTCCACGTCTGTCTTTAGTTCCCGCATATTTCACGTTTTTCACAGGAATGTTGAGGAATTTCGCGAGAAGTCCAGCAACCTCCATGGTCTCCTTATTCTCCTTGTATAGAACAGCATGCAAATAGCGCTTGCGATCGCCCAAGTTGTGATTTATCATCGTTCGTCGCTTGCTGTTTTTCGAGCTCAGCGAAATTTCAAATTGATTGGTAGCCATGGTCAGACTCTCGAGACGGTTTTTAAACACTTCGCGCACAAGTTTATGCAATCTGGTTCTGTCATCCTTGTTCTCAAATACTTTTCCAGTGACTAGTTTTTCACCAGAGACTGGGATCTGCAAAAGCTTCTCTACGTCTGATTCTCCTAGAATGGTAGTCAACTCAGTTTTCTTGTCTTCGGGGATCTCAAAAGCGACTCCCGTTGATTTTTGTGGCTCTGAATCTTTCTCGATCTCCTCCTCAGGGAACCCTAAATCCTCCAGATGAATAACTTTTCCATCCAAACCTATTTCATTGACAAGGAAATCGGTGTATCTTTGCTTCAAAAGCCCAGTAACTCTGTTATTCCCCTTGTATATGTATTCAGTAATTCCCACGTGCTGTTCGGTGATGCCTGAGTCAGCCTTTTGGCGCTCTATGTCGTCGAGCTTCCGCTTCATGTGAAAATTATTTTTCTTTTTCTTTTTTTTGATTTATTTTTTGACCATTTTCAATAAACGAGACGCGTCTGCTAAAGTCTCCACTTGTTTTTCATGAACGGGGAGGCTTCTCAAAAAGATCAAGGCCAGGCAAGCCAACCCACTCAGCCTACACAGCCGAGTGCCTGGGATGCGCCTGGCAATGATGTGCTTGCACAGGAGCTGATCAGCTCCGGAGTGGTTTGCAGGCTGATTTGTACCACGAGCACAGATATATGTCGCGGAAAAGGCTACATTGACGTGATTCTGAAAACAGATACCTTGGAGGATAAGCAGGAGTGGATATTTGGACGCAGAGCAGAAAGCTGCGACTACCCCTTGAAAACCAAGAGCAACAGAATCAGTAACAAGCATTTTAAGCTCTGGATGACTACGAAAAATTCCCATGGGGGAGCAAATGGTACTTTAATGATCCAGGACACAGCTACTAATGGTACATGGGTTAACGGGACTAAGTTAATAAAGGGTACGAACTACATCTTGACGCAGGGCGACGAGATCAGTATAGGTATAGGGGTTGCCGCGGACGTGATACGGTTTGTGGTGCACTTTCCGAAAAATGGTACACGCGACGATACGCCAGAGCGAAACAGCAATAGCTCCAATGCAGGGATACATATGGACTTTATTGTTCGAGACGAGATCGTTGGTTCTGGTGCTTTTGCCACAGTTAAGAAGGCCATCGAGCGAGCCACGGGTGAAACGTACGCTGTGAAAATCATAAGCAAGAAGAAAGCATTAACAGGCGGTATGGATGGAGTGACTCGCGAATTGGAGATACTCAAAAAGTTGGACCACCCTGGAATCGTTAGATTGAAAGCTTCGTACGAGGACGTGGAAAACTACTATCTGGTGATGGAGTTTGTTCCTGGTGGAGATCTGATGGATTTTGTGGCGTCTTACGGGTCTGTTGGAGAAGCTGCGGGCCGCGAAATAGCGAAGCAAATCTTACAGGCTATCGACTATGTGCATTCCAGAGGCATATCGCATCGAGATCTGAAGCCTGATAACATTCTTATAGCGCAGGACGACCCTGTGACCGTCAAAATAACTGACTTTGGCCTAGCAAAACGCCAGGGGATTGCCAGCATCATGAAGACTTTCTGCGGGACATTGGCCTATCTTGCACCTGAGGTCATTTCTGGTAAATACGGGGCCAAGATGGCTACATCCAAAAAACGATACATGGGAAAAGGGCGCGTCTTCGAAGATTCGTACTCCAACAAAGTGGACATCTGGTCAATCGGGTGTCTTGTGTTTGTTATTCTCACTGCGCATCTGCCTTTCAGCGGGTCTACGCAAGAGACGTTATTTAAAAACATCACAAACGGGAATTATCACGAGTCTTTGCTAAAGGAGAACGGAATATCGCTTGAAGGACGTGATTTTGTGAACAGACTCCTTGAGACTGACGTGTCATTGCGTCTGGATGCTCGTCAGGCACTCCATCATCCATGGATCAACGAAATGAGCACCGTTGACTCGCAAGTCAGTCTTTCTCAGAGTCAGTCTCACCAACAGCGTCTTTCGCAATCTCTAAGTGTAAAAGCAGAACCGCCCGTTTTCAAGGTTCCACAGGTTCCACAGGTGCCAAAACCAAGTCAGCGAGCGCACACTGCTGGCGTGGGAGAGATAGATGAGTCAGTACAGGAGATAGAGTTTATTGATTCTCAGCCTCTATCTCCACGAGAACAAAATAGAGAAGACGAAAATGTCCCCCCAGGAACTTTCCTAACTCTGAAACTTATAGCATCGGAACTTGCCAACAAGTACGAGCCCACGGTCCATATCAAGCAAGGGCAGCCGTTTTTCTCCATAGGGAGACTTGATTCGTTGGACTATACAATCTCTGATGAGAGAATATCTAAAACCCATGCGGTGATCCTTAAGAAACGACATCCAATCACAACAGCTTCATCTATCTACGAATCGCCAGCTATGGGATTGGAGGATATCTGGATATTGGATTTGAGCACTAACGGATGCTATGTTAATGATCAAAAGCTGAAAAGAGGTAATAAAACTAAACTTTTCAACGGTGACGTGCTGAGCCTGTTCATTGATAAACAGCGTGGAGAGAAGCTGGCCTACAAGGTGATAATCAATGATACAACTGGGCTCTTCAAGGGAGCCACCAGGGAGGAGAAAAATGTGAGCGTAGAGCCACAAGATGAGGCAGACCAAAAGCTTCCGCTGCTAAAGAAAAGACAGTCTAATAATATCGATAAAAAGAGGAAGCACGCAGAGCAGCATGGAATCAATAAAAGGAAAAGAGCAGATTTAAGTAATTACTAGAAAATGTCAAAAAAATCCAATCTTTTCATGTTTTATAGCAATAATAGAGACACAAAGAAAATCATTGTCAAGCAACCGTACCCGTGAAGAATTTATGCTAGCAAGTTGAAACTAAAAGGCAACTGCCTTGCAGTTACACAGCCTTAGCCAATCCGACAGCGTCTTTGCCAAGGTCATACACAGAATAGTATCTTCTGAGGAACGCGTCACCAATGATAGCCATTGGACCAATTGGGGCTGGGAGGTCCATCGGAGTGAATGCAGAAATACAAGAACCAGAAACTTCCAGAGTGTAGTCGTAGGGCGAGATGGTGAAATTGTAACCATCGAAATTGAAAGTGAGGTCAGGCAGTGAGTCTCTCTTATCACAGTCGATCTGGTACTGTCCAGACCATGACTTCTCGGCACCAATTTGAGAGTTCAGAATCTCAGCTAATTGAGATGGAAGAGCAATCAAAGAGGTTCCGGTATCAATGGCTGCCCCAGTGTTCTCCAGTGGAGCGTATTCGTCTCCAAGAGCAATACCACTAAACTTCACCTCCCAGTAAGCCTTTCTTCTAACTGGCAACCAGGTGATATCACCTGTGAACTTGGACGCATCATATCCACCAAAGGTGGCCTCTCCTCCATCCTGCTCAGACTTCGAAGTGTCACCAAGGTAAAAGCCGAATTGTGGGGTGTCCAGCAATCCCAAGTCGATAGCATTGTAGACAGGAGGAACGATTCTGTTGACCGAGATAGTGTCGTAAGCCAGACCCAAAATACCATCAAACTTCCCAAAGGCGAAAGCCAACCCAGGCTCGCTAGTAGCCTCGGCGAAATCCTGTTTAGGGATGACAAGGTCACCAATGGTCAGTGTGTCTTGGGAAACATAACCTTCAAGGGAACCAGAGCCGTATCGGATAGAAAACGAAGAGCCGTTCTTCTGGTAGGTGGATGACTCATCGTGGTCGTATTTGGTATGCAAGTAGCAGGCCAAGGAAGTGCAGTCGCTACTAGGAACCCACAAGTTAGAGGAACCGGTATCGAGGACAACCTTGAACGATTGGCCAGGAGTTCCCAATTGAATCTCGGTGAAATATTGAGCGTTGAGATAGTTGGTCAATGGTGTGTTGTGGCCCGAACTTGCACTTTCTTCAGAACGCTTGCTGATCGAGATAGCTTCCTGGTTGTTCTGTTGGGCGGCGATAAACTTGTTGTAGGTCGTAATATATTTTTGCTTCAACGAGTCAACATAATCGCCGACAGCGACATCCTGGTAAGTAGCCTGTCCAGAAGCTTTTTTTATGGGAGCTTTGTGGACCTTGGCATCGGCCATGGAGACCAATCCAAGCACAAGAGCAAGCGAGTAAAGGGCTGGGAAAGAGAGTTTCATCTTTGAGATTCGCTTTGTTTATAATATATGCTCAGCGATGCTAACGGTCTTGACAAGATTTTGGGACAATTGGATTGATGACTCTCTATTCAGAATAGGTTTGTAAAATATGGAACCTATTTAATGAACCCCAAATTTTACTCTCTTTGCCACCCTCATATTTTTGGTAGTGCGTCACACATAAATACATCAGTTTTGGGCATACACTCTATCCCAACTCGTACTGGTGCGGCTTCCAGAATAGGCAAGTGATCTGATTAAGATATCGATCCGTAGTTTGACAGCTTCAAAACCTCATCGAACTGTTTTTTGCCCTTGTAAAGTTGTGCGTTCGCCATGTAGTCGTCCAGGAGAAAGTCGATAGGCGACAGTGGCGTGTTCTCACTCAGCTTGCGAACATGATGCGGGGACATCGGAATCTTTATGTATGCTGACCTTGTGGCAGGCGAGTTTGACCTTTTCAATTTGATGTAGTTCTCCCCTGAGGTACTTTCTCTACTTGTCGTGGATGCTTCTATTTCGGGGGATTTCACAGTACCTCTATTGTAATCCCATTTGTACCATTGTAGGAGCAACGTGCAGTCAAGGGCAACCGTGCCTAAGGCTCCCAAAAGGTAGCTGAGCTCTGCACGCCAGAATTTCCGCGACGTGTCACCGCCGCTTAGTGAGTTCTTGCACGTTAATAGCGACATCGAGTAGCACAAGTTACCTAGAAGTGCGCATATGACAAATTTAGGAGAAATACCACGCGTCGATTTGAGCCTGTTATTGGTGAGAATTTGCGGAAATCTGGAACTAATGTATAGCAAAGTGCAACACCAAGCCAGTACGGCTCCCACCTGATGCACCGAGAGCGTCATTAATGAGTGGAAAATTTTTAGTAGTGCAGAGTTGTTGGTCTTATTCTGTGAGGATATAGTCGAGTTGATGGGGGCAGCTTCGGCCCTGCCAAACCCCATCACGAAGCTCGAGCTTATCAGCTTTGTTACACTATTTGTAATCTTGAGTTCGTTAGGTTGTTGCTGCCTCCCCATCGAGATAGGGGAAGATATATGTTCTGCAGGAATGTAGGCGCGATCGCTGGAGTCAGCGTCGATCTCGCGTATGCGATGGGCGTCCAGTGCTGTTCGGAGCGCTGTACGAGGAGTCTTGATCTCGCCGAGTCGCTTGGCACGTCTTTGATGGTAAAACCGGGACTGAGGATTGTGATACAGTCGACTGTAGTAGTAAAACTGTCCGGCCAGAACTATATCGATGATGAGATAATATGAGCTGAGCAGGATCTGGAATAGTAATGCATCCGTCATCAAACAGCTCACAAAATTGAGCAGGTCCCCGGCAAACCAGCAGCAAAGAAACCCGAGTGAAAGACCGTCAACTGACTTCTCTGAGTAGTTCTTAATGACCTGGGGGATTTGAGCGAACAGCCAGGCAGTAATAGACAGATACCCTGCGTAGGCAGAGATGGGCTTGAAAAAATGGATGATTTGTTTCCGCGACACGTCCAGAGGACATTCTCCCGTCATGATATACACCAGTCGGACAATCAGATCGAGATGCTGGCAGAATCCGTCCGGTGGAACACCAGACGGTGACTCGGATAAGACTAGAGGCCTTGTTGGAGTATAATCTATTCGGGACATAGACTTCCCTCTTTATTAAAAATAGATAAAGCAGTGATGCATTCCAGTGTTGCCCTCTGTTTTCACTGATTTTTGAGATTTTTTTGACGCACTGGATTAGTTTCGCAGATAATCATAAAAATTAGATCCCCAAAAACAAAGCAATCCTTTGATCCTGCCGTTTATCTTGGCCTTTGTGACTCGAATTTTCACTGCAGGGCCAAACACTTGCATCGACATTCGGTGTAGCTGGTCCAGGTCAGAATTTCGCGGCAGGAAGAGCACTACTTTGTCCGAGACTTGTAGACAGCTTCTCAGAAGGTCGTCTAGCGGTAATGGTTCGAGCGCGCGCAAATCAAAAGTCTCTTGATTGAGGTACTTCGGGCCGCCCCACGGCGGAGATGCAAATATAATGTCCACTTTGAGATTCTTTATTATGTTCTGTGTTCGAGCGTATGCAACAGGATCCTCGGGATTGTCATTGCGGAGGGCATATCTCCAATCACAATTGAGCAGCTGCAAGGTTTTTCCAGCTTGATCAAGTTGGTTTTGGTCGAAATAGACATGCACATTATTGGCTGTACATGCGAGATTTATCTCGTTGTAGTCGACACAAACACACTTTTGAAATATCCTGATGAATTGTATGGAGTTACCCCCGCCGCCGCAAAACAGATCAAGCACTGTCTCGGTGTCTGGATAGCAGTGTCTGATAAATTTTGCAGTGTACACGGCAAGATCCTGCGGTGTCACGCTGAACCACAGTTCTCTGGTCAGTTTGATGCCGTCGTCAAATTTGCTGAATAGTGTGTAGCGCCATTTCCAATACTTTACGAGGTCTTTGGGGATCTTTTCCCGTCTATCGAGAATCTCCGTCTCCATAATGATATCTGAAAAAAAAATTCCTAAAAAATAATACAATCCGGGATCGTCTCCAATGAGCTCGGGGTACGTCCGAGGGCCGCAATGCGGGGTCGACAATTGCACCTCGAACCTGTGGAAACGGATCGACGGGCGAAACGTCTGCTTTTACGGGCACGTGAACGAGAACGACATCGAGATAGATGATGAGGAAGACCAGCTCGACAGACAAACAATGGGCACCTATTCGCGGCGTTTGCGAAACATCGCTGGCCTCACAAACACAGCAGCCAAAGACCTTCGAAGCCAGCAGTTTTTGCAAGAGCAACAGCGAGACTATGCACATGGGATGGAGCTACGCAAGCTTCTTGTGCAATGTTTACAGATCATCTTGATGAGACAAACTGAGACCCTCGAGGACAAGCTGAAGCTTCCTCAAGGATACCAGTCGGTGGTAAAGCGGTACTGGGCAATGTACCTTCTTCACAAGCACACTAAGAAAGACTCGAGTGCCGTTTTGAGCCAGATGGCCGATTTTTCGAGTGTGCCCACGGTCTCTGACCTCCTGGTGTTTTGCTACCTTGGGCTTGTTCGCATGAGACTCCCTGTCTACTTCAGCGACCTTTGGGGTCTCGCATGCAGGGGAGACCTGCCTTATCTACGAGCGGAAAACGTGGTCCCTTTGGATCTGCGGCTGCGAGTTCCGGTACATGCCCTAAGAGTCTTCCACGGCGCCGCGGGAGATAAAGTCGATCATTTTGCGAAGATGAAACACACGATGCATAATCTAGGAATAGGGGGTGAGTTTGCGCCTCCTATCATTTGGTATCCGTTGCTAACTAAGACCGTTTTGCAGCTACGGCTGCCTTTGGAGACAGTTGAGCATGTGTCAGATTTCATCGGGCTGGCCAAAATAGACATGAGTATAGACATGCGCAATGCGCACCATCCGGAGCTGAAACTCTGGGCGCTTCTGATAGTGACAGCATGTGGTTATTTCAAAACGAGTGCAACAAAGTACAAAGTCTGGAAATTGTTGTACGAATCAAGGGCTGCAACCAAACACAATAAGACTGTGATGCAGAATCGGATAGTCAACAAGTCTGCGTTTCTAGATTTAGTCAGCTGGACTGACAAGCAAACAGCAGAATACCTGGACTTCTTCGAGACCAGCATACTACCTATAATCTCGAAGGAAAACGTGGTGGACGATACCAACAGTAAATATCACACGCAGAAGATGATGACTAGCAGACTTTTCAACATCTTCGACCTGCCGTCCCGGGCTGAGACGGAAGAGGACCCTTTGACTCAATTGGCGACCGACTACCGAACGTACGCCGAATCCTCAGGCGACGACGACTATAGCGAGACGGAGCTAATAGACATATTGAAAGCAGAAATGCGCGCGCATTATGGACTGCGGTCGTCCGTTATTGATAGAGTAGTCGATTGGGCCCTGAGGATGTTAGACACCTTAGCAGTTTATCAATGAGGCAAGTTCTGTAACGGAAACAGGTTACCGTTTGTTGTCTGAGCAGACCTTGCCAACCGATCACAGCCGTACATAACGCAAGGCGCTACGTACTCAAATTGCACGGTGGCTTCATATGGAGCAGCAGTTGTTAGGCTGCTACAGCCGTCATGCCAAGACGCTATTATTTCACATCTTGCATTTGCTGGGATCGCCTAAAAAGATTTTGATCCCCTCTAAAAAAAGTAATCACCTAAACATCACTATTAGGACTAAAGAATATACCATGGGATTTGGAGCGCAGTCGCTTAACTCGGTCCACATTCAGGCTGTAGCTCTTGAGAGCCAAAAGTAGCCTTTCTGTGCCGACATAGAACCGTTAGCTCTCGACGATGGCCACTAACTGAGAATAGATCTCAAACCTCGTCTCATTACGATGTTGCCATTGGAAATGCCTTGGATACAGGTTTGGTCATATGGGTCTCCTACTCGTTGCTGGGTTGGCTGTTTATGCCGCCATGTGCTCAAAAGAACATGACCAGATTCATTCCTCTTCCGGAAGGGTATGTCAAGAAGTATTGTGAAGAGTCCCTTGGCTTTGCCGTTGATGCCTCATACTTGGTGTTTCCCAACCAGATAGCGGCGGGCTCACTGTTATTGCGGCACCAGGTGATTGCCGTACGCGTCAATGCTTGTGTCTAGGTCCCGTTCTATTTATAGTGGGCTCCATCAACAATCTGGTGTGAGGTTTGTTGGCGAGCTCGAGTTGTGCGTCTCGTCTCTTAAGTACCCCACTGCGCTTGGTCTACTTCTGCTACTGTTTGTATCGTGAAGGGAGATCGCGAGCTGACGACTGGCACAACGAGGGCTCGTTCGCATCATACAGTGGCATCGAATCGAAAGACTAGCAGATTCATTGCTTTTTGGCTGTTCTGGTCGCTTCTGTCTCGTATTACCTTTGAGCTGGGGTGTCGCATTCGGTGAGGCCAGAAGCCTGAGATCCATACCATCAAGACTATCACACTCAGGAATCCTACCATTTTTTACATGCTCACTGTGTCCTTATCTGTTGCTTCGCCTACTACGATCCCCAGCTGATGGTAGCGGATTTGTTCATCTGTTCAGTGCCTCTGTTCTCATCATTTTCTCGGCCACGGTGGCCTCTATATTGCGACCAGAAGCGGGTTACGCACTCTCCTCCAGGGGAATGTTCTCAGAGATCGAGCAGCTGCGGTATCCTTGTCTGCGCTTTGATCTTTTCCAGCTTGGGCTGTCTGCTGGGCTTTACGCTGCGTTCGCCGTCTTCCTCAAAGATCATGAACTATTTCGTCAGTCGGGTGTCTGCGTTCGCTCAAACCCCCTGATCTCGAATCTGATCACATCCATCTACTTTTTTTGCTGCTTGGTTTCGATCACCAATATTTTACTGCTATCTTTGACAGTTTTGACCAAAGGACATTGATTGCCTCATACGCTAGCATTCCACTTTTCGTGGTTGCTGCTTGTGGCTTCAAGATCATTGTAAAGATACCGAGACGGTCAAGACGGAAGAGGCAGACCTCGTCGCACACAACGATATAATCGACCTGGGGACATTAAAGTCAGAAAGTTTTGAGGAAGGGCACAAGGCTGCCAGAGGCAGCAAAAGGGACCTACGCTCGTTCTACGATCACACTGTTGGTTTTGTCTTGTGACTTCTCAGGTATTCGCTTATGTAATTATTACCCCGGGGTCGCAAATTCGGAATCCGTAGGTTGAAAAAAAAATAGTCATCCAGTGTATCATCAATTATGCAATCAATCAGACACTCGGCCGCCTCTATGCGGTGTTTCTCAAGCACGGCCAGGACCTTCGGCAAAATTAAGGTCAAGGCTCCTATTGTGGAGCTGGACGGTGATGAAATGACCAGAATCATCTGGGATATCATTAAGAAAAAACTAATTTTACCTTACCTGGATGTCGACCTCAAGTACTACGACTTGGGAATTCTGTCCAGAGATAAAACCAACGACCAAATTACTATCGACGCTGCCAATGCTATCAAACAGTACGGAGTTGGCGTGAAGTGTGCAACAATTACTCCTGACGAAGCCCGTGTCAAGGAATTTGGATTGAAGAAGATGTGGGTCTCGCCTAACGGAACCATCAGAAACATTCTTGGAGGAACCGTTTTCAGAGAGCCAATTGTGATTGGTGGGGAAGATGGAGGCATTGAAATCCCACGGCTCGTCCCAGGCTGGCAACAGCCAATAATCATTGGTAGACATGCTCACGGCGACCAGTACAAAGCAACAGACCTGGTGATCCCTGGAGCCGGATCCCTGGAACTTGTTTACACGCCTAAGGACGGTGGAGATGTCCAGAAGTTTAAGGTGTTTGACTACAAGAGCTCAGGTGTTGGTCTTGCAATGTACAATACGGATGAGAGCATCCAAGGATTTGCTCACTCCTCTTTCAAGATGGCATTGAACAGAGGTCTTCCTCTGTATATGTCTACAAAAAACACAATTCTGAAGAAATATGACGGCAGATTCAAAGATATCTTCCAGGAGATATATGAGACCACGTATAAGAAAGACTTTGAATCAAAAGGTATTTGGTATGAGCACAGACTTATCGATGACATGGTTGCCCAGATGATCAAATCGAAGGGCGGATTCGTTTTGGCTTTGAAGAACTATGATGGTGATGTCCAGTCCGATATCGTCGCTCAAGGATTCGGCTCCCTCGGTCTGATGACATCCGTCTTGATGACCCCGGATGGAAAAGCTTTCGAGTCCGAAGCTGCTCACGGTACTGTTACTAGACACTTCAGACAGCATCAACAAGGTAAGGAGACCTCCACCAACTCCATTGCTTCCATTTTCGCATGGACAAGAGGTATTGCCCAGAGAGGTAGATTAGACGGTACTCCAGAGGTTGTGAGCTTTGCAGAGACCTTGGAAAAGGCTGTGATTGATACCGTTTCTCAAGATCAAATCATGACCAAGGATTTGGCCCTGCTCATCAACAAGAAAGACTATGTGTCCACCACTGGTTTCTTGGACGCTGTTGAGTCGAGACTCAAAAAGGCGCTCCCTTAAATATTCCGTACATTTCCACACGTTTCCTCAAGCAGTTGAATTGCTAATAAATGTGACCTACTTCTCAGACTTCACGTCGTTTTCGTCATCTTCGAGATAGAGCCAGAGAAACTTAAGCCCGTAAAATGTTCCGAGACTGACGGTACCGACTTTCAAAAGAGGCACCGCAAGAACCTTGTAGAAGTAGCTGTGTGGATTGAGATTGGGCTGGTTCCCTTGGTTATGCCTAAGCAAAGTGCTGCTAAACCATCTCCGCATCGTGAGAAAAACAACAATCGAAAAAATAACTTTTTTTTCATCCTTTATTTTCGCCATTTTCTGAACTGCTCCCTGAATCCAGAGCCATCATGCTTTCATCCAAATCATGCTCAGTAGTAGGGGATGTTTCGGTCATTTTCTTGAATTCAGGTGAGTTGAGGAGCGGAATTGTTGTCAAGCCAAACTGAAATTTTCCATCAGAACCAAGACCAGGTCCCATGCTGGACTGCACAGGCGAGAGGCCCCCTGATCTGTGGTTATCTGAGGGATGGAGTGGTTTAGATGTTAACTTAATATCTGTGGGGGCTATGTCTTGTAGCTTGTTGGAATTAGCTGGCTCATTGAGTTTCTGTGATTCTCTAAGAGGAGACGACGCATACTTTCTGGGAGCTGTTCCTTCGCTCATGCTCACATCCGAGTCTTCAGTATATGGAACTTCCCAGCGCACTTTTTTCGCTTGTTTTACTGTGGTATCAGAGAACGATCTGTTTTGTAGCGACTTTGCGTTGGTGTCGAGTCTATTCAGCTTTGCAAAACCTTTGGTCAATGGTGAAGATGATAGCCGTTTTGCTTGTTTCACAGGGGTTGTGGCAAGTTCCAAAGTCTCTGGCTTTCTTTGCTTCTCAAGAATTGTAGAGGCAGCTGTAGTATCTAAGTGAACGTAGCCCCCATCTTCTAGGAGACGAGAAAGACATACTTTGGTTTCCATCACCATTTCTCTCAATGAAATTGAAACATTTACCAATGCATCTTCGTTATCCGATGAGATGTCCAACAAGATTGCTGTTGCTCTCTGTAGTGTCTCGAAGACAAAATTGAAAGAGCTGAAATTTTTGATGGATCGATCAAACACAATCGAAGAGTCGAAAAGAATAGCTTTTTCGACGGAATCCTTGAGATGTAGCAAATGAGCCTCATATAGTTTTGTGTCTTCGTCTGACCATGTATCTAGTTCTGTCAAAGAGCGAAGAAGAGAGGCTGAAGAGTCCTTGATGATGAAATCAAGCTCATTTGGCTTGCTATATTGGGCCTCGAGCTCCTTCACTCTTTGTTCCAACTTTTCTGAGATGTCCTCGCATAGATAAATCAGCTCACTAAAGCCCGGAACGAACATGTCGATATCAGTCAGATCTTCCTTTGGGCCGAATCGATTTTCGAAAGAAACCAGCAATTGTTGGATCTGGTGTCTTTGAAGAAGTAAGAACTTTCGCTCTGCAAGTATGTATGCTTTCTGAAGCCTTGACTGCTGGTTTCGTTGCAAAGATCGCTGAAGTTCCATCATTGCTTCTCGCAATTTTTGCAGACACCTTTGTCTACTTTTGGTATACTTATCAATACCCACTTTTATCATCTTGTCCTCCCTGCTGCGCAGCTCTTCTATTTCACGTTTTTGTTCAGTGATCATTTTGAGGTAGGACCCCACATGACGACTGAGATTATGTTGATTACGTGTGAGTTTTGTCCGGATCTCTTTAGCGCGATCTGCGTACTTCAATGTGTTAAGTGTTTCGTCGTAGTGACGTGATGATGGAGATACGCATACAATCATGAACGTTTTGCAATTCCCGCCCAATGAAAACTTGAGTAGCCTGGTCAACTTGGAATCTCTGTAGGGAACATGGTTGTGCTTACGAGGATCGCATAGTGCATTAATACAATTTCCCAAAGCAAGAAGCGACTTGTTGATGTTCGCTCCCTCGTGAAGCCTTGCCCCTTTATTTCTGGTGGCGGATGCGCGCTCACTTCCTGCCAGGTCGATAAATGATAGGGTTGCGTATGTGTGTTCCTCGTTGAGATCCGCTGTTCGGGGTTTGCGTAGTACATTGATCTGAAGTATAGCGTGCGATCGTGAGGAGGTAGAGTTCGCTTCTGTCGGAGAAACTGTGCGGTTTTTGTTTCCTATGATGATTAGATCCATGACTTCATCCACAGAGTTTGGGGTATGTGTAGACAGATTAGCAACCGTAATGCGCTTGCTTTCGTCCTCTCGCAATATCAGTGACCTGGGATCTGTACTGGGATCAAGCAGGTCCCTGATTGTTTCATTGTATATTTCGAAGTAACTGAGAGTAATCTCTGCTCTTTGTGTGTCCTCCATCTCCTTTATTCTGTTGAATAGATCCTGCATGGCTAGAAATATGATACCTGGGTTCTCCGGGGTTCCCGATATCGTAAATGTTTTACCACATCCCGTGGCTCCATATGCAAAGATTGTCGCATTGAACCCGTCAAGGACGGAGTCAAGCAAAGGTTTTGTCGAGAACTCGTACACTTCTGTTTGTGTTGTATCCTCGTCGAAAAGCTTGTCGAACACAAACCGATGCTCTCTAATTCTTGAACTGTGCTTTCCAATGCTGCTTGTATGTCTTTTGTCCCCACTGTTGAATGTGTTCGAAAATACATTCTGCTCCATTTGCACCAGAGGATTTGTATCGCTTGGGTCGAATATTAGCATTCGATCGTCGACAGCGTTCAAAATTTTGCGGATTCCATTATTCAGTAGTAGCCTGTTGCTCGTATTCTGCGGCACGGCATGCCCATCAAGCGTGTTTTCAGGGTTGTCGGGCTCTGATCTTAGTAGTTTAGACGATTCCACAGAGGTAAACGGCCGGATCCTCACAGCTACGGTGATCGACGACTCCCTGGACATGTAGAAAGAGACAGGACGGCCGATTGACTGCGAAGACTATGTTGCTGGTTCCAGAGATGGGTGCGCTGGTGCTGCTGTCGCGGTAATATTATCTATCAACAAGCCCTTTTGATCCAGTATTTATGTAAACAAAAAATTACAACAGTCGACGCGTCGCTGCGACGACTAACTTTTATTGAAGTGGAGCATATAAAATCTGGGTGACATACTTTCTCTTGTACCTCACTATACTTGCCACTGCTAGTGTGTTGTGTTTGATGGATGTTGTGGCCAGATGATTCAGCACCACGTGGTTTGGAATGCTCAAAGCACCGGAGGTATTGTCTTTATCCGTATGATTGTAGCTGTTGAGAATGACACTTTCTAGATGTGGTGGCAGTTGAGGAGGAATAAGCCATTGCTGGTTCTGGTTACCTTGTCGTTGGTTATTATCCAGCGTGACGTAATACTCCTCCATCACCTTTGGGTCCGTGAAGATCGGAGGAATTGAGTCAATATACTCCAGAGAAGCGCTATCAGGAAGCTCTTCGTCGTCGTGGTATCTGCTGTAACCGTCTCCCATGTCATCATTATCTTTTGTGAGTCCCAGCTTCGAATCCAGTGTCCTCAAGTATGATCTTGACCGGCTTCCCTGTGCGATGGCATTCAAGCTGGTATAGTCGTCTTGCTCCGACGGAATCACCTCTAAATAATTCACAAAGTGTCCGGAGGTATCCGTCGCTGTAGGAATGAAGTTAGAGAATCGCACTTCGTTATCCACCACGAACTTGAATCTGTGTGTTCCCGGAGGCAGTGCAATTTGTACACTGAAACTACCATCCTTCTTAGAGGGACCGTTCAAAGCAATCATTTTTCGCCACCCGGTGAACGTTCCCATAACGAACACCTTAGATCCCCCTTCCGTCCATTTAAACACCGTAGGCACCAATATCGGTTGGGGCGTCTGCTGTTGAGATTGAGGTTGTCCCCCCTGCGGGTGCTCGCCTATCGAAGAATGCCCTATGTCGTTTTCGCTGTCAATGACCATATCATCATCCTTATGTGTCGTGCTTCCTGTCTTGTGTTTCTCGTAGTCCATGTCATCCGTAAGTATGAGGGTGGACTTGCGTCTTGTGGGCGTACTTACAGAGCTGTTGGTTGAATTCGTGGTTGACTCCGACTGTCCGCCTTCTTCTGTTGATCCCCCTTGTCTCTGAAGGTCAAGCATGGAGACGTCTTTGAGATTCGAGGCCAGCTCATCGTAAACAGATGAGGAGTTTATCGACGAGTTATTTGAGTTGTTGGACAGATTAGACATTGCAGAGGAGTGGTCCACTGGCGGGGTGCTCGTCGCTTGGTGTGTGTTCGAGTCAATATGGCTGCTGGTGGACAGAAGTATCTCCAACAGCGAAACTCAACTTAAACGAAAAGTAAACTCTCGTTTGTTTTTTTGCTGTCACGACGTCAGGTGCCAGTAATAGGTACGGGTAAATTTCAAAGGGAAATAAATAATATTATTTATATTCTAGCTGCTAAAAGGACCATGGCCGCTCTACCCCTTGGTTCTGAAACCATAGATGACAAGATCGAGTCCGCAAAGGAGTCAATTCTGGCTGACCTGGCCACCAGAACTACCAACAAGAGCCTTTTGTCTCCGAAAGTGCTTATTATTTGCGGATCAGGCTTAGGAGGCATATCTGAGATTTTGAAAGGAGAAACGGTCTCCATTCCGTTCCACACAATTCCAAATTTCAAGACGTCCACCGTCGAAGGGCATGTGGGAAAACTGCTTTTTGGTGAGATTGGCGCCAACAATGTTCCTGTGATGTGTATGGTGGGGAGATTGCATTTTTACGAAGGCTACTCGTTTGAAGAGGCAACGTTCCCTGTGAGAGTGGCAGCAAGTATGGGTGTAACTACGTTAGTGGTCACGAATGCTGCGGGAGGCATCAATCCCAACTATAAACCTGGCGATTTGATGGTCATCAGTGATCACCTCAACATCCCCGGTATGGCTGGCTTCCATCCTCTCAGGGGTCCCAATTTAGATAAGTATGGACCTCGGTTCTTGCCCCTCTCTGATGCTTATGATTTTGATCTAAGGTTAGAGTTTATAAAGCAAGCGAAACAGGTTCTCAAACTCAAAAGAACCATACATGAAGGAACTTACTGTTACGTTGCTGGACCAACATACGAAACTAGGGCTGAGGTGAGACTGATTAGAAATTGGGGTGGCGACGCGGTCGGGATGAGCACTGTTCCCGAAGTAATCATCGCAAGGCATTGTGGAGTCAAGGTTTTTGGTCTGAGCCTGATTACCAATGCAGGTCTGGGAGAGCCGCCAGTCAGTGCAATGCGATTTTTGCAGAATGGTTTGAAGAAAGAGGACGTTTTAGATCAAACGGAGGGAATGGCTAGTCATGAAGAGGTTTTGGAAAATGCCAACAATGCCTCCAAGGATGTTAACATACTGGTTGAAGCATTTATAAGCACTACTAATTGAATGTCGTCAATGCATTATAGTATACAAGAAAATCAATGCTCAATTTGCATTTTTGCCAATGGCCATGGCGGCAGCCGCTGCTGCACTGGACTTATCTGATAAGTCCATTTGTCTAACACCGCTGCTAACAGAGCCGACCGTTCCATTTTGAGAGGAGCTTCTTCTCACCAATTTAGATGCAGAGCCGGGCCTGCTGGGTCTCTTTGGAACAGTGTTTGGCGGGACTCTCGTTGCAGGGTCAGAGCCTGCTTCCTTACTTTGCCGCAAAAGTTCACGGGCTTTCAAAAGCGAATCAATCCACGAAACCGATTCATTCACTTTGAAGCCCACTCTCACACTTGAATTGATTCCCCCTCTTACTAATGTTTTCGAATCATAGGCACTCAGAAATATTAGCTTGTTCATATTCATCAATTCCAAGATAAGGTACCCTTCTTTCATTTCTTCATCAAATTCGTAGTCATACAGCGAAACGTTGCGGTTCGTTAGCTTGACCTCAACTATCTTCGAGTAGAAATCCATTGCCTGCAATTGGGTGGACGACTGAGGATTCTGCAGTTTGAAGTCCGAATTGATTTCATAGATTAGTAACCGAGCCATCGAGGTGATGATGAGAATGCAACTTTTGAGGTCTCGGTTCAAGCTTTGGTAGTTTTCTGTGATCACCTTACTCAAGATGTTGTCATCCAAAGTATGACCATGTGGAACAAACTGATTTGGCTTATGCGTCAGCTCTGATTTGAGGATGTTGTCAAGCTTGAGGATGTATTCATTTGCCATCAGCTTATTCGTGATGCTCTTGGGGATCCGTTTATCCAGTAAAATAGGATTAATCATTTGTTGTTGTTGCTGTTGTTGGTATTGAGAGCTCAAGACGTTTTGAGAGCCTTGCAGCGCCCTCTTATGTGACATCATATTTCCTATTGCACCCGCTGCACTCACGGCCTGTGAGCTTGGTGGCGGGATCCCTAAAAGCTCGTTAATGGAAGGAGCACGCATAAGCGGCTTTCTTTCCGATTCGTCACCTCTATTAACTAGGATTGAACTTGAAGATATTCTCGAGAGAGAGTCCGACGAAATGCGCTTCACGGATGTTTGCAAAGGGGAGAAATTTGACGCATGCGACTCCGTGTCGGTTGACAGGGGAGGTGTTTTGACGGATAATTTCTTTTCTTGACTGTGGGTAGGACTAACCATACGCAAAGTGGTTCTCAAAGATGTTTCGGCGGGCGAGGGAGATTCAGAAGCTGGAGGGGTGATAGAAGAACAATCCCCATTGACGATTTGCAAGCTATTCCTTCTTTCAACAATGTTGTTCTTGTTTCGAAGCTCACTGGACATTGGTGAGTTTGAGACATTGGTGTTGGTTGCGACGGGGGCCACTTGATTGGCTAACAACCGATTTTTGACTTCTGAGTCCTTTTCGGCAAGTTGATGAGATAAAACTTTGTTCATCAATTGTGGATTATTTTGTGCGTTCATTATCTGTCGTTTGAGAGCATTTTGTGACACAGAATGTGTCTTGCTAGCAAGTTTGCCATCAGGAGGAGTATAGAAGTTAAAACTAGAATTCGATGAGGATGTCTGTCTTGATTGAAGTGAATGCAGACGCGGATTATATGCTTCCAGTTTTGGCACCTTAGTTCTCCAGATGAGATCTTTGTTATTCCAATCTATGTTTTTCAACCAGGGCTGCTTTTTGAGATCTTCAATGCCACACCTCTTTTCTGGCTCCACTACTAGTAAGCTTCTGACTACTTGCTCGATTTCTGGTGGAACAAAGTAGTTTTGAGGGAAGCTATAATCTAGAGATATGATTTTCTCAAACGTCAAATACTCTGTTGGGCCTTTGAATGGAGGTTTTCCGACAATAAATTGATAGAGAATGCAGCCCAAGGCCCACAAGTCACATTCGAACCCGCAAATGTTGTACTTCAGTAGCTCAGGAGAAACGTATTCAGCCGTTCCTACAAACGAGCCGCTGTTCGATTGGTTGCTCATTTCCCGCCCTATTTCATCTATGGGCTGCGTCGAGTGGCCATTGGCCATCTCCTCCTGCGATAAGATCTTGGCCGCCCCAAAATCTGTAATCATTAGTTTCCACTCGTGGTTAAGCAAAACATTTTCTGGTTTCAGGTCTCTATGGATGATTCCTTTTGAGTGTATGAACTCAACAGCATCAATCAATTGCACAAAATAGTACTTGCTTAATGTTTCACTCAGAGATCCCATTTTGCGAATCAGTGACAGCAGCTCGCCGTTCTTGGCAAAATCAATAACAAAATAAAGCGATTTTTCGTCCTGGAAAGTGTAATATAAGGTCACTATCCCTGGATGCTTGCCCACAATGTTGAGCGTGTCCTTCTCTATGTTCACGTACTTGCGTTTGTTCTCTCTCTGTATATGGGACTTCGAAAGGATCTTGATTGCATACGTTCGGTGGTTGTGTATAGAAACACCTCTATACACCTTAGAGTAGGAACCTTCCCCAATACATTCACCGAACTGGAAATCTATAGCAGATCTCTTTCTAGCCATGGTGACTTTCTGGAGAGGCTGAGAAGTTCAAGGTCAGGGAAAAGATTGGATCTTAGAATTGTTGACGCTTCTAATCCAACTTCTAATCTTATACTGCTTTGTCTAAACAATAAGGTGTGCTTTTACTCTGATTTTTTGTCAAGCTATTGACACATGTATTAATTATGGCAGCGTCGATCGACTTCTATAATCCAGCCAGGAGACGGGTCACATCGTCCATACCGTCATGTTTCTGGTCCTCCAGCCTCTTTTTCACCACCTCTACCAGATCGTCAGTACTCACCAGCTCTCCGTCATCTTTCTCGTTACCGGTACCTAGCACCTTGACTCTGACCTGGCCCTGAGGATACTCTTCTTTTCCCAGGATCACCGCTAGAGGACATCCCGCCTTCTCAGCAGCCTCGAATTGCTTGCGCGGATTGGCCTTGGCTTTGTACAAGTATTCGCATTCAATTCCTGCCTTCCAGAGCTTCGCAGCGATAGCCATCCTTTCCTTCAAAAATCCGCTCCATCCCTCACCACCACCAAAGGCCATCACATAAACCTGGGTAGAGGATGCCCTGATTTTGTCTGCTAGTTCTGCCCTCTGCTTGATAAGAGAAAACAGCCTCTCCACGCCAAACGAAACACCAACGCAAGGAATGGATGGAGCTTTCTTTCCCTTGGAGTTTGTTCCTAGGAACATTCCAACTAGACCGTCGTAACGGCCACCAGCAGCAATAGACCCGACGCCAACATACTCAGAAGCATCCTCGTCGTCTTTCTTGGATTTCTTAGCCTGGGCCTTCTTCTCGGCGGCGTCCTTAGGAGGCGCACTCTGGGACGTCACGGCCTCGTATATCACACCTGTGTAGTAGTCCAAACCACGGGCCAGAGACATGTCGAAAGAGATGTAATGGTCGACCTCAAACGCTTCGACATAGTCTGCCATGGTGGTTATTTCGTCAATACCCTGTTTTGCGGACTCGTTGGCCATCAAAACTGGATCGCTGGATAACTTGGCCAGAACGGCTCTCAGGGTTCCATTGATTTTCACATACTCACCGATTCTGTCAGCAACTTCCTCTGGCTGGTTCTTTTCTTCGCACATCTCCTTCTTGACAGCGTCCCAAGGAGACTTGTCCAGTTTGTCCACGGCAGAAGATACTTTACGCACGTCTTCTTCTTTGACTCCACAGACCTGGAAAATACCGTCCAAGATCTTCCTGTGGTTCAATTTAATCTTGAACTCCTTGATACCAAGCCCAGTAAGACCGCAGACAAGTATGTTCATAACCTCTGCGTCTGGGACCATGGAGTCGTAGCTTCCTGCAATGTCGAAGTCACATTGGTAGAACTCCCTCATTCTTCCCTTCGTCATGGCAGGCTGGTCTCTTCTGTACACTTTGGCAATATGGTACCTCTTGATATTGGATATTCCATTCATGGCAACGTATCTGGCGAAAGGAACCGTCAAGTCGTATCTCAAGGACGTCAGTTCACCTCCTTGGTCCTCCAGATTGTAGATCAACTTTGAGTCCTCTCCGTACTTACCAGCCAGAATTTCTCTCAGCTCAAAGACCGGGGTATCAATTGTGACACCGCCATGGGATTTGAAAAGGGATGTGAGTTTGTTGAAAATGGCTTCTCTGATAATCATATCCTTATCTGCCCAGTCTTTGGTGCCTTTGGGGGTCTTCAAGTTAAACTGTTGCGACTCCTTGGCCTTTTTGCCAGCCGCTCCAGCGGCTGCGGCTGCTGCTTGAGACGATGGTGCACTGGTAGAAATGCTCTGCGACATGGCTCGACAAAATATATTATATCTTTTGAGCGAGCAACAATTGAACATAGAGACGAGCTACGGTCAATATTTTTCATCATTGGTTTGTGTGGTGCACGACTTTTGTATGACGGGGAACTTGTCGTGAGTGTTTGCTGAATATTCTTCCTGAGTACAGTAGAGGGTCAATGGCTGCGGTGTGACGGTGTTTATTGGACTCGTACTGATATGCCAGCTTTGAGTTTGAGAAGTAGGTTTTTGCAGTCAGTCGCTGGTGCATTAAATATTTGACGTTCTTAATTGTAGATTATTGTACACTATTTAAATTTCTCTACTATATAGTCCTCACCGTTCTCCTGGTATTCTTCTTTGCTGATGAATAAGTTGTCGAAATCACCCACTGATGAGCTTGTCAGTACATTGGCTCCAACCCAGGAGTCGAACTGTCTTTCAACTGTGTCAGGCGAAAGGTAGGTAATGATAGTGTAGTCTGAAATCAGTCTAGCGAGGTCTTGAGCAATTCTGTGCTCAAGGTTTGGAATTCCAGAAAGCGAGCCGGTGAAAACAATGTTCTTCAGCAGCTCCATGTACAGAGTAGCTGGAGCTTCCAGGCTTTTCATGGACTTTAGGATCAAGTTAGAGATGCCTTCTGCATCTTGAGGAACCTTGAGATGAGGCAGTTTCTTCGAGTACTCGGCAGGGTTGAACAATGGCTCTGCCAACTTGTACTGTTCGATGCCTATGTCTTGGATCAGACGTCTATTTGGGAGCTCGTAATTTCTAAACTCTATTTGGGAGTGAGACTCGTATTGTGGATAATTTGTCTGTGGAGGGAGATTCTGTTGGTCAGGCGACATGGGGTACAAGGAAGCGTGCAGGAGCACATTTTTAAACTCGGCTAGAGAGGTCGATATCTGGTATGTTCTGAAGGATTCACTCATTGGGACCGATTGGAATGGTTTGGGAATGAGGAATGCGTCGACCGGTTCGTTGGGGAACTTGGACTGGATGAAGTCCAAAGCAAACGGACTCAGGAAGTCGCCGCCAAATTTGGTGAATTGGATGCCTTTTGTGAGCACAGATCCATTACTAATGGGAGTGACGCTGACGATATCGTCATCGATGTCCACGACAATCGAAGAGGAAGGCTTGGAGACAGCAAACGCGGTGCACAACTGCCTTTTGAGCAGCGAAAAAATGGGCACTTCAAGCTCTTCGAAAGCGACCTGACATGCCTTGACTTTATTTTTTTTGGTGTTCCAAGCGTTTTCGGTCACCACCAGGGGACTTTCGTTCGACTTCAGTTTCAAATCAGAGTACAATTGTGCCCAGTGTTGCGCCATGGCGTCCCAGTTGTAGACTATGCCCTCACTGTACATTGTGTAGATATTATTCTGCGGATACAGGTCTATGTCGTCTCCAAAGACGTAATCGCCCTTGTCGACAGATTCCCGCGAGTACACTGTGGGCAACACCACCGACGGAATATCAAAGGTTGACAGGCCTGCTTTAGTGTACGACGAGTTTGAGTCGACAATCAAGGAGGGAAAGTCGAATTCCATAGCGTTGTTAGAAAGTAAATAAAATTTCGCGAGAAAACAAAGTTGGATTAATCCAGCCTTACCATGTCACAGCAGGACTACGAACGGCTAAAAAAGAAACTGAAAGACGCACTCAACCGCAAGAAGGAGATCGACCAAGAGATTGCAAAGCTGGAAGAGGATATCTTCAACAAAGAGACCGCATATTTATCGGAAGGAGCGCAACACGGGAACATCATCAAAGGATTCGAAAACTTCACGAAAACCACCACCTCGATGTCGTCATCGCGAGGGAAGAAAATACAGTTCACAGACGAGGACCGCATATTCTCTTTGAGTTCCGCCACCTACGTCCGCCACCTGAAAAAGATCAACAGCGGCCAGATGCAAGGAAGTCTGAACCCGTTGCTGGCCCAGTACGACGACGACGACGAAGAAAGCGAGGAGTCCACGCCTCGCAAGAGACGAGTCTAAAAACAGGCTGTGTGATACATCGCTGTCCAGATACAGTGCTTGTGGACGACCGTCGCTTTTGCCCTGTAGAATATATAAAAAACAGCGTCGATAAAATTTTATCTGCTAATGCATTTGACACCAGACGAGATCGCCAGGTTGCAGGCCCAAACAGGCAACATTCGCAACATTTGCATTCTTGCGCATGTTGATCACGGCAAGACTACCTTGTCGGATTCCTTGCTTGCCTCCAACGGAATCATTTCTCAAAGAATGGCAGGCAAAGTGCGGTATCTTGATTCCCGTCCAGACGAGCAACTCCGGGGAATCACGATGGAATCTTCGGCCATCTCTTTGTATTTCAAGACCATTTCGCGGGCGCAGGAAACATCCATTGTCAATGAATACCTAATCAACCTGATCGACTCTCCGGGCCACATCGACTTCTCTTCGGAAGTCAGTACCGCCTCCAGGCTGTGTGATGGTGCTGTTGTTCTGGTAGACGTGGTCGAAGGCGTCTGCTCGCAGACGGTCACGGTGCTGCGCCAGGCGTGGGTCGACAGACTCAAGCCAATCCTCGTTCTGAACAAAATAGACAGACTGATCACAGAGTTGCAGATGACGTCGGTTGAGGCCTATTTGCATCTATCCAAAATAATTGAGCAGGTCAATTCGGTAATCGGGTCGTTCTTTGCGGGAGAAAGAATGCAAGACGATATGCTGTGGAGAGAGAAGGTTGAGAGAGGCGAGGTGGAGGAGTATGTGGAGAAAGACGACGAGGACATCTATTTTTCTCCTGAGAAGAACAACGTTATTTTTGGTTCTGCCATCGACGGCTGGGGTTTCAATATTGCTCAGTTTGCGGTGATTTACGAAAAGAAGCTGGGCATCAAGAGAGATTTGCTCCAGAAATGTCTTTGGGGAGAGTTCTACTTCGACCCGAAGACGAAAAAAGTGATACCGGCAAAGGCATTGAAGGGCAGAAACCTGAAGCCGCTTTTTGTCAGTTTTGTGCTGGATAGCATTTGGCACATCTACGACACCATTCTGGCGAACAAGGACACAGAGAAACTGGAGAAGATTGTGAAATCCCTCGGAATAAAGGTTCTGCCAAGAGACCTCAGGTCAAAAGACACAAAGCAGCTGATCAACACCGTTATGAGCCAGTGGCTTCCTGTCTCGAACGCCGTCCTGCTCACCGTTGTGGACAAGCTGCCATCTCCGTTGCAGTCGCAGAAAGAGCGCATTCCTCATATTCTAGACCCTACTCCAAGCTCGGACATGATCGACTCGAGGCTGAAAAAAGACATGGTAGAGTGCAACAGCAAGGGTCTTGTCAGCTGCTACGTCTCAAAAATGATATCTGTTCCCGAAGACGAGCTCCCACAGAATCAGAAGCAGGCCATTGGCGAAGAAGAGCTGCTTGAGCGTCGCCGCCAAGCCCGTCTGGCCGCTCTTAAAGCGGCAGAGGAAGCCAAAAAGCTCGAAAAATCATCTGGGGAAGACGACTTTGGCGTGGTCAGGGATTCGGGAGAAGTGGAATGGGAGTTCGAGCAGGAGGAAGAGGAGGAGGAGGCGGAGGTGAAAAAAGAAGTTGTTATTGGGTTTGCCAGGATCTACAGCGGCACTCTTTCTGTTGGACAAGAGCTGACTGTGTTGGAGCCTAAATTTGATCCGCTACACCCAGAGGAGCACACCAGCCATGTGACCGTTACTCATCTGTACCTCCTGATGGGTCGCGAGCTCATCTCGTTAGAAGAAGCTCCAGCAGGAAGTATCGTTGGTATTGGTGGTTTGGAGGGCAAGGTGCTCAAAAGCGGCACTCTCATTTCTCCGGGCGTGGTGGGCGTGAATTTGGCAGGTATCAATCTGAACAACCCGCCAATTGTGAAGGTTGCAGTGGAGCCTGTCAATCCGATCCACATGGACCGTTTGGCGCGTGGGTTAGAGCTCTTGAACCAGGCGGATCCTTGCGTACAGACGTATTTGGAGGATACCGGGGAGCATATCCTGGCAACGGCAGGCGAGTTGCATCTTGAGAGATGCTTGAAGGATCTCCGTGAGCGGTTTGCTGGCATAGAAATTACGTCTTCGAAGCCTGTGATTCCGTTCAGAGAGACAATATTAGGTCACGTGGAGATGAATCCACCAAAAAGTGAATTGGGCAGGGGTGTTGCTGAGATTAAGCTGGACAAGTACCGTATCCTGCTCGAGACGAGGCCGCTTCCGGAGAAAGCTACTAGCTTCCTTCTGGAGAATAAGGCTTCCATCGCAAAGCTTGTCCGTCGGCATATCAGAGGAGAAGATGAGGACGAGGCTATTGTTGGTAGCGTGCTCAGCAAAACAGAATTTTCTGATAGATTGAAAGAGGCACTGGAGTCCGGTAACAAGTCCAAGATGAAGGACAACATCGACTGGACAGATAGCCATTTGCGCGTCATTTCGTTTGCCCCAAAGCAAGTGGGCCCCAACATCTTGTTTGATACGCCAGACAATCGTCTTCGTCGATTGCTCGGTACCGACTCCAGATCTGACAAGTTCGAGTATGAGGACAGTTTGTTGAACGGATTCCAGATCGCATGCTTTGAGGGCCCATTGACAGCAGAGCCTACTCAGGGCGTCGCTCTTTTTGTCAAGAGCATTCAGGAGCTAGAAGAGGCTATTCCTGTGAATAACATGGCTGGCCGCCTGCTTGGCGCCACTAAGGACGCTGTGCACAAGGGTTTCTTGGACTGGTCGCCGAGATTGATGCTGGCAATGTATTCTTGCGATATCCAGGCTTCTGCAGAGGTGCTCGGTAAGGTGTATGCGGTGATCCAGCGTCGTCGCGGAGCTATCATCAGCGAGGAAATGAAAGAAGGTACTCCGTTCTTCACAGTGAGCGCTCGTATTCCGGTGATTGAGGCATTTGGGTTCAGTGAGGAGATTCGCAAGAAAACCTCTGGAGCGGCCTCTCCGCAGCTGGTCTTCACCGGCTTCCAAATCATCGATGAGGATCCGTTCTGGATTCCAAGCACGGAAGAAGAGCTGGAGGAGCTCGGCGAGTTTGCGGAGCGTGAGAATATTGCAAGGCGGTACATGAACGAGGTTCGTCGCAAGAAGGGCCTGTTTGTTGACGAGAAAGTGATTCAGAACGCTGAAAAGCAGCGTACACTGAAGAAAGACTAATTACGTGCGCAGCACAAAATTGTGTATAAAACGGATTATAGTAGCGATTTTTATACTCCCACGGTATGGGATTGTTTAGCAGAGAAAAGACACCTCAGGCTCCAAATCGCTCGAAGCGAGAAAAGTGCTGGGAAAGCAGGGACATATTTTTCAAGTGTTTGGACAGGATTGACGTTGTGAATCCGCTAGACAAAAATGTGCAAGGGAAAATCAAGAAAAACTGCTCTAAGGAAGATGCCCAGTTCCAGAAGGACTGCGTGGCCTCGTGGGTCAAGCACTTCAAAGAGAAGCGTCCATTTGATATTAAGAAAGAGCAAATACTGAGGGAAGCGGCAGAACAACAAGCGAATGCTCAAATAGACAAGTGATTCGGATCGTGTAAATAAGGGCTTATCATTTTGAATGTATATAGATGACTGGCAAACGAGCCTCAGATTACAGAAGCTGGATCGCGCGAGCTCTCTGGGCATGCGATGCTCAGTGTAGGGATTGCGAAGGAGATGTGTGGTGTGCAAGTTTAGCATGACGAGCGGCAAATCAGCTCGTCCCTTTCACTATTTGCATGAGCTGGCCAAATTTCTCTTTGTTCTCTTCAATCTCTCCTCGCAATTCAGACACGCGAGCGTTGTATAGTCGCTCGCAGATTTCTATCACCAGCGATTCGTTCATTCTGTAAAACTCCAAATCTTTGTCAGAAGAGTCTATGAGCCCGTTTTCTAGCATCAGGTTGTTGTAAAGAGCCAGCAGCTGGCTTTCAGACGGTGTCCACTGCGGACTATCTTTCATTAGCGGATTTTCTTTCGTCCTCTGTAGAATGGTGCCCATGTCGAAGTTCTTACCTGAGGAGGAATGCAAACAATCAAAAAGCGTTTGACATATCAGCAAAAGCGTCTGCGTAGCGTAGTTCTCGGGAACAGTCAAATCTATCCGCTCCATAGAGTAAATTTATTTTTATGTACACTATTTGTTTATTTACCGATCCGAAAAAAATATAGTACTCATTCTTGGATCTGTCTCTATGCCTCTTCGAGGTGATTCGCAACTGACTTCGCTGGCCAACGATTTGGACGGATTTCAAATACACAGTTCCGGATCAAAGGCTGGCATGAGGCCGGAGCTGAGGGCCTTGCCTGATCACTCGAAGCTGTCCATGTCATCTAAACGATTATCGTTAAACGTGCCTTTAGATCCGCAATTCAGCTCCAAAATTCCCACGCGCTCGCCCTCAACAAAGTCTCTCAAACTGATAGATCCTCCGCACGCAGATAACTCAAGGCTCCCTGTTGCCAAAAGATACTATAGCGACTCCAGACACACCGATAGCAAACCGTTCGTGAATCCTCCCTCTGGAATACCGGCTTCAAGGTCCATGCACCATATCAGCTCGCACGCGGTGTCTGCTCCATCCTATTTAAGTCCTACAACGTCCTCGTTGAACAAATCGAGATACGAGAAGGAGAACGTTCCGCTGCAAAGAAGACAGAGCCTGAAACAGCCTCCAGCAAGAGGAATGGTCTCGTCGTCCAGTGTTGCTGATCTCAAAATCCTGAAAAAGGGAGATAGAAAGCCAGGGACAGATCGTCTTAATATTCCTCCTGCCCATCGAATTTCGTCCATTTCCTCAAATAGGCCGCGACGCAGACCTGTCTATTCGGAAGAGGAGCTGTATAAGCTTATGGAGACCAGCTCGAAAACGGCCAATCAATTCCGCCAATTTTTGCATTACTCCGTTCAAGGTTGCCATGAGAAGCCACCACTTAGTCCACATGATTTGGCGAGTTCAGATCCTAGCATGTACCAGCAGCTGACCGTGTATGAACGAGGTGAAATACTGAGGAAGAGAGAAATATATTTTACGGGAGAGAGAAGCGTGAAGGCACGAGTTGACAGCCAAAACTACAGCTGCAATTTTGGATTCGACGACAAGAACAAGAACTACAGATGTGTTGCTGGAGACCATATCAATTACCGATACGAAATTCTGGCTAAACTTGGCAAAGGATCCTTTGGCTCTGTAATATGTGCCAAGGACCACAAGACACAGCAGCTCGTGGCTATCAAAATAGTGAAAAACGAAATGGACTGGTCTGTCCAGGCTATGAGTGAGATCAAGTGCATGAAAAGCCTCAGCGAATGCTCGCCCAACATAGTTCAGTATTTTGAGCATTTTCATTTTAGATCGCATATTTGCATTGTCACAGAACTGCTTCTTATCAATCTCTATGAGCTCATTGAAATCTCAGGGTTCAGAGGATTGAGCATGGGATTGCTGAAGAAGTTCGGAAGAAACACCTTACGCGGGTTGCAATTCATCCACCAGCAAAACCTCATTCATTGCGACATGAAGCCAGAAAACTTAATGCTGGCTTACAATCATCAACTTGGATTCCACGTGAAAGTGATAGACTTTGGGTCTTCTTGCGAGCAGGACCGCCCCACTTTCTCCTACTTGCAGTCGAGATTCTACAGAGCACCCGAAGTGTGCCTCGGAGCCAGGTATAACCACAAGATCGATATATGGTCTTTTGGAGCAATCATGGCTGAGCTATATACGGGAACTCCGCTCTTTTATGCCAAAGATGAGTATGAGCTTCTTGACTTCTTTGTCTCCTACTTTGGTACTCCTCCCAGAAGTTACATTCTTGAGCTCCGCACACAACTACTGAGGGAAGGGCCGATCATCAACCTAAACAGACCATCGACAAATTCTGTCAATTTCCGCGCACTGTTATGGAGAGCGTTCAACGATGACGGATCGCTCAATTCATCATATCTGCATTCAAAGAGAAATGGTTGCAAGTTCAAGCCATCTTCTTCCAGCCTGTCTCGGCATCTCGCTCGCTATTGCAGCGAGCCTGGCACGAGTTTCGAGCACTTTGTGGAGATGCTCAATGGCTGCTTCACGTGGTCGCACCACCGGAGACTTGACTGCGATAAGCTTCTTTCCATGCATTTTTATCAATAAAATAAATAGACTTCCGTGCACCACGGGTCCCCAGAAATCAGGTAGAAATAAATTATCAGACAAGATGAGCAACTCTCCTCCTTCGACCTCAAGTTCAGGGAAGGGACTGTCTATTCCGCAAAAGCTAGCCCTCAATGCGATTAATGAAATACAAAATCGTTCCAATAACTATCTGCACAGCAAAAAAGGCGGAAAGGGCCTTGAAGAAGGGCGCAAAAGAGCAGCTTTAGCTGCTGTGATCTCGACTGTTTCCTCAGTGGGTGCTGAACGACTATCAAAAGCAGAATTTGATGAGCTGCGAGATCTAACCGAACAGGAGTCTCCGGACAAAGTGCATTTCATGGACAAACTAACCAACAAGTTGATAGATGCACTCCCTCGACGTTCCGATGAAACAATGGACGAATTGAGAAACCGATTGGAGGACCGGCATAGAGCAGAACAGCCAGGACTGTCTATAAAGAGGATCAGCAGAAACTTCAAGACACTGAGCTCGAAAATGGATCTCGTGTTCAGTCTTCAGTATTCCATTATTCATGTCATATCCTGGGACCAGCCCTCATTGACACTGACATTTCTGATCCTCTACACGTGGGGCTGTCTAATGCCCTATCTGTTTCTTGTTTACCCCGTTCTCTACGTTCTAACAGGGGTTCTGATCCCGAACTATCTCTACCGCCATCCATTAGCAAAACCAGATATCATTCCTACCCGTGCGCGCGGTGATAGCTCAATATTTGGGTTTTTGCGAACTGAAAATGTCTGGGAATTGGACAGACAGCGCATTTTGCTCGAGAGAGGCAGAGCACTCGAACGAATGCTAAGCCAGGAGCTAGAATTGTCCTCAATTAGCTCCAGAACATCAACAGACTCAGAAGACGAGGGGAGCTCTAGTCTATTATACGAGGTGCTGACAGCAGACTCGAAGAGCAACCTGATGTTAAAGGCTGTTCTCGAGGAAGACGAAGAGACCACCGAGAAAGGGCGAAAGGGTGTGGTGGATAAAGTGAAATTGCTAATCAACATGAGGGACTTGCAAAATCTGACCTCAGACCTGATCAAGATGATGACTCGCATGCAAGATAGCATCTACGAAAATTACAGTTTTAAGGACGAGAAACGAAGTACCAAGCATTTTTTCAACCTGGTGGCATTGATTCTCATAACAGTAGTCCTTGGGCCTTACATTCCATGGCGAGCAATCTTTATTATCACCGTGTGGATACTGATTCTTCTGAAGCATCCCAAACGCCAGCATATTCTCAAACAGCTCAAGCCAGCGACGAAGCACAAGCTCCCTCCAAAGCAGAAAACTGAAGTCAAACGCAGAGCTTCTAAGCTTGGTGAGTTGATAGTGGACGATGCTCCACAATACAGGACCGTCCAAATATTCCAAATCGAAAAACAGGACCTCATCAAGCCTTCCGTTTACGAACTTTACATGTATTCACCATCGATTTTCAATGAATCTGATACCCTTAGAATACAGAAAAAAAGGCCCAAGGGGACTACCAATCTTTCGCTGGTACAAGCTCCTAGCTCGAGCTGGAAATTCACGGAAAAAAAATGGACAGCAGACACCGATCCGGGATCCTGGTGCCTGGAGAACGGCGTCTTGGATGACATGGAGATCGATGGAGAGTGGGCGTACGACAAGTCCGGCGAGTATCGTCGTCGCCGTCTTGTACGTGAGGTTGTCAGATACAGCAGGCCGCCAAAAAAGCGATAGGGGCTCAGCTATGATTCCTGCACTAGTCCATCGAAAAGTCGTCTGAAGCACTCGTTCATAGGGTTATTGAAATGAGAATAAGGATCTGTCCTCGATAATGTCTCACCACACAGGTTGCAGAAGTAGGTTCGGCACCGGGAGCATGTCATTTTATTGCAGCCATCCGAACGCTGGATAAGTAGGGAGCAGGATGGACAGCGGACAATCCCTGCATCTCCTGATTCAATCAGCTCTTCGAACATCATGTCTGAAAGATGCTCCTCAACAGCAGAAACGATTGCTTTCCTGCCATATTTGAAAGCCAGATTGTTGCGCGCCTGGGAATCTGGTTCATGCTCGAGCCAGAGTTGGATATCTTCCAATGGGATCTTTTCTCCAAGATAGTTTCTGCAACTATTGAGGTCGCCGTGCCACGAATGTAGGCACCCAAAGCAAAATGCCATTTTGCAGTCGGGACAGATACAGAGTAAGTTGTTCTCGTCTTTGCGAAGAAAGTATTTTGCACAATGTCTACGAGGACACTGTGCTACTCTGAAAGGGAACAGTCGTCTATATCTTTCGAACTTGTATGTTGTATTGAGCTTCCAATACCTCTCTGTCAGTTCTGGGTCAACTATTCTGTTGAGGAAGTCTTTTGTCAGCATAACTTCGAAGAATTCTCTCTCGAATTGCTTCAAATCCTGGTTCATTACGCCTCGCGACAATCGATCGTTCGCTTCCACATAGGCTTTGGTGCAATCAAAAGAGGGACAATGGATGTTATCGACTTCTCCACGAAGTATATTGGAGGTAAAATATTCTCTCAAGCACTCGCTGCAATAAATATGGCCACACGAATTAAATCTTTGTACCGCAAGACCCTTCTTGGCGATCTGACATATCTCGCACATAAAGGTAGACAGGTTGAATTGAGCTTGTTTTGCCTGCAAATCTGCCTCCAAGTACTGCTCGTACTTCTGCTTGTCAAGCACCAAGGGCTGCGATAAATCAATCACGCCAAAGGCATCACGGCTTCGCTCTTTTAGGTAATCGATAATGGAAAAAAGCACAACTTCGCGATAATCCTGCCACAGGCCTATCAAAGAAGCCACTATTGCATCCTTGTTACTAGGAACTATCCATTGAGCGCCACGGAGCTCCAAATGTGGAGGCTCTTCCTCAGGATACTTGTCTTGAAGCATGAAACAGAGCTCTATGGGGCTAAGATTAGCGATTAGCTGCGTCTGAACGCTATTTTCCAAACGGATCTCCAGCTCCTTATCTAATGCAACCGGAATCATGAGACGTCCGGATTTGGCCGAAATGTCCAGCTCGATCTCTGGATAGATTGCTTTAAGACTTTCAAACTCCTCCTCCACATCTAGCATAAGGAAACCAATTTTTTTTTTTTTCATAGTTGACACGATGGATAGATCGACGGGGTTTATCCGCACATTTGATGCTTTCCGTAAGTGACTCCAGTGGTTGTTACTGACTCAGCAGCAAAGATAGCACCATCGCAGCAGGTGCGGTCCACCAGGGGATCATACTCTACCATCATCACCTATCTGTTCATTTTGTTTCTCGTCTGGGTCGAGGTTGGTGGATATATCGATGGTGCCATAGATCACCAGTTTACAGTTGACGAATTGGTGCGCAAAGACCTGGTGATAAACCTAGACCTTGTTGTTGCCATGCCGTGCAATTACATACACACCAACGTTAGAGACTTAACCGATGACAGATTCTTAGCAGCAGAGCTATTGAACTACCAAGGGACGACATTCAACATTCCGCGATGGTACGAGCAATCTGCAAAAAAAATCGTCACACCTGAACTGGAAGCGGTTCTGGAAAGATCGCTTCAAGCTAGGTTCCAGTACCAGGGCGAACACCATGACGAGGGAGCTCCAGCTTGTCGTATATTCGGCGCGATTCCAGTGAATAGAGTCAAGGGAGAGCTTCACATCACTGCAAAGGGGTACGGGTATAGAGACAGAACGCGTATTCCCGCTGAGGCACTGAATTTTACTCATGCCATTTCAGAGTTTTCATTTGGAGAGTTCTTCCCTTATCTGGACAATCCGCTGGATATGACCCTCAAAACGACAGACTCCCATTTACACACTTTCAGATACCACTTGAACGTCGTGCCGACCCTTTATCGTAAACTAGGAGTTGAAATCGACACCAACCAGTACTCGCTCTCGCTCACAGAGTCTTCTGGCAAGTACGTTCCTGGCATATTTTTCCAGTACGACTTTGAGCCTATAAAGCTCGTTGTGGAGGAGACGAGATTGTCGTTCTGGCAATTTGTGGTGCGTTTGGTAACGATATTGGGCGGAATTCTCGTGGTTGCCGGATGGTTATACAAATTGCTTGACAAGTTGATTATGATCACACTTGGCAAGGAGTTTGCCAAAAGGGGCCAGGAGAAGAAGGAAGGCGGTTTGCTCGATAATGTCGAGGATTTCGAGAAAATATAGAAGCCCTGTTCAATTCAGCAGAGCCTGGGCGTCTTCCTTATATCCCACACCTGGTACAACTTCCGTGTATCGGATATATTCGTCGTCGTCAAAAGTGATAATATCCCAATACTTATAGACCATCATGACTGCAAACAAGTTACTGAGAGTGCTAAAAATGAGTCCGTCCGCGTAGTGGCTCAGAGATGTGCAGATGTCATAGCTGAAGACGTACAGGAGACACTCAGCAGCGACGAAAAAGAATACAGAGAGGCAAAGCGCTTGTATGGCCCACCAGTTGAGTACAAGAGTGACGAAGCATATGAAAAACTGGCACATCAGGTACATGAGAAGCAGCAGTCCGTTGAATATGAAGTAGAGCACGAATAGAGGGATCGTCTCGGCAATGTTGATGATGCTGGTCCATTTATTAAAGGTGAAAATTGCCACGCCGTAATTGAGCACGAAAACGCCAAGAGAAGAGCCAACCATGGCTGCCATTGTGTGCAGGGAGCCGTCGTCCCAGAAATTAAGACTCGAGAGTCCCGCGAAGAATAGTGTCCAGCAGCAAACGCCGGTCATGGCTACCTGGAAGCTCACGAAATATGCGTACATGGAAGATCCGCTTGGAGATACTCCTGTGTCCACTATGATGCAGGATACCGTGAACAATATATAGCTCCAGAAAAAAGCGAGCATTTCTTTTCTCCCCACTGCAGTGTACCTCAATCGCACGTTGTATACGATCATCAGAGCGACTATGAGCGAGGACATGTGTATAAATGACGTTCCGATCTGAAATATTATAGTGTTGGAAATATCCACTGTGCGCGCGTAGCAATCCGGAATGATCCCCACAAAAGTGGCGTTGTGCGCGTGCAGTGGATTGATCAGTGTGCACAGAGGGAGCGAAGTTCGTGTGCAAATTCTGGAGAAGTCGCCAATCATAGAAGATATCTAAAATCGAAGCTATTCTGGCGCGTTAGATATGATGATAACAGAATTTTGTCAACGTAAGCTTTTAAGGAGTAGACGCTTCCGACGCACATTGGCCGTCTGCGGGATTTCACAGCAGCTGGAATCTGTCTACTTTTGCGTCTACCGCAACCACTGAAACATGCTGGCGCGGTCCTGGTCAAAAATTACCCGATTAGTAAGTGGCAGAAATTTAAAAGATCTCTAATTTTCTTCCAAATTTTTCAGTTTCAAGACCTCTCCCCGTGAATCCGCCATGTCTCCTTCAGCTGCTGACAAAAAACAATCTGCGTCTGCCAGAGTGCTTGGGTCTGCCTCCGCAGGTATTTGCGAAATAGCTGTCTTCCATCCGGTTGATACGATTTCCAAGAGACTCATGAGTAATCAAACCAGAGTCAACAGCTTGGAAATCTTCAACAAGGTGATTTTCAGAGAAAATGCGACCAAGCCAATTGGTCAGCGACTGCTGAGTTTATTCCCGGGTCTTGGTTATGCCGCTTGCTACAAAATCTTGCAAAGAGTGTACAAGTACGGCGGTCAGCCTTTTGCAAACGAGTTCCTGACGACCAACTTCAAAAAGACGTACGAGGACGTGTTTGGAGCCAAGACCGGTAAGGCACTGCTCTCTGCCACTGCCGGCTCTCTTATTGGTATTGGAGAGATTATTTTGCTGCCTCTCGATGTGCTGAAGATCAAGAGACAGACGAACCCTGAAGCTTTCAAGGGTAGAGGTTTCTTTAAAATCTTGAAAGACGAGGGACTTGGTTTGTACAAAGGATGGGGATGGACTGCTGCGAGAAATGCCCCCGGCTCCTTCGCTCTGTTCGGTGGATCGGCGTTTGCCAAGGAATACGTTTTCCACCTGAAGGACTATTCCTCTGCCACGTGGGGCCAGAACTTCGTTGCTTCGATTTTCGGTGCCTCTGCTTCTCTGATCGTTTCCGCTCCTCTGGACGTTATTAAGACTAGAATCCAGAACAAAAACTTCGAGTCCAACGAGTCTGGTTTCACCATTTTGAAGAACATGGCCAGGAACGAAGGTGTCACCGCTTTCTTCAAGGGATTGACTCCAAAATTGCTGACCACCGGTCCTAAGCTTGTTTTCTCGTTTGCTTTGGCGCAGACTCTGATCCCAGCCTTTGATAGATTACTTAATTAGCCTGCCTGTATATATACAATTAATTAGAGAGAATTCGCCAATTGCAAAATCAATGGGTGGCAGTTGAGAGGCAGACGTGGCAAATCAACTTGTATCCCAGCTTTGAGTAACACTTGTATATCTAGGAGAGTGCAGTAAACGAAGTTGAACTTATTTGGTTCCGACAAAGGACCAAAACATCCGTCCACGTCGGCTAAAGCAGAAATCGACTTGACATTAGCTTCCACCTTACTCCGCCATAATTGCAGATTGGGTTTCACACCCAAAGCGAGCTGTTGGAACTGAAGACTACGCCGAATAGGATTCTTGTAGAAATTGTCTTTTTCCGGAGCAAAGAGCAACGAGTCCGTGTTGAATAACTGACTGAAATCGCATTGGGTAGCCAGATGGAAAACATCATCAAATGCAACATATTCTTGCTTCGTACTGATGAAATAGTCTACCAAGCTCCTTTCCACTTCAACGGGAACCATCGCATTTTTCAGCGCAAGATAGTCTGATAAATGGCGTGCGCAAAGAGAACGCAGCTCGTCGTCGTCGTCAGAAAGGAAATCAAATAATTTCAGTCTTACCTGAACACCATAGCGATCGTCTGCGGTATGAACAGAATTAAACCCAATGAGCGCATTCAAAGATGCCATTCTAGCTGGAAACTCGCTGCCATCATCGCTCAGGCGTCTGACTGTCTTGAACCATCTGTCGAACTCCAATGTATCCAGTTGCTTTCCAACCAAAGGTCCTAAGGCCTCAATCACACTCATTTCAATATCGTCGTTTGTGTGCGATTTGAGTAGAGAGAACAGACTGTGTACCATCTCGGGGTCGTCAAATTCCGCCGTTGCCAAAAGCTTTTTCAGTCGTCTCAAGGCGAATGATTTAACGTAGTCCCAATCCTCGCGCTGGCAAAGATCCCATAAAATCCGGATTACTTCAGATACCACATTATCCGGAACATCTGCATCACAAGACTCGATAGCAGCCACACGCACTTCGTAGACTGAGTTCATTGCAAGCTCCAGAAAGTCAATAAACACGTCCCATTTGCCAGACATTTTGTAGTAGTCCAAGAGTATTTTTGCACAATTCCTAAGAGCGAGCTGGTGCGATCCGTCAAGCCCAGAACTCTGCTCTTTCTCAATAAACCAGTTGCCCAGAAAAGCAACCGATCTTGGATCCAGTTGGCACTTGGTGAATTCTATTAGCTTGAAATATGACAGTTGAATAGCATAGTTCTTTTTCTTCAGCATACTAGGCAGACAGCACAGAATCAGGTCCATGTATTCCCTGGGAACCTGAGACCATTCATTTTTTAACTCTTGTCGAGTAATCAATTCTTGAACAGCCAAAATTGAGCCGTGGACGGCATTGAGGTTTCCTGGCTTTTGCAGCAGCGCAGAGCATTCCTCAAACACGGTCTCAGAGGACACCAGAGCAGGAAGCGCTCTTGCGGCCATTTCGCGTAATTTCCAGCTTTCGTTACTCAAACAGGCGAGAACAAGTGGCTTGAATTCTTGCAAACCCTCATAGCCAGGCGTGGCTTCGAGTCGCGTCAACGTTGTGAGTACTGGATACATTTTCTCCACATTGTCTCTTGTGAAACCTTTACTGATGGCATCCGAAAGGGCTTCGAGAAGGACGCCGCGGATAGTTTTGAACCTGGAAAAAAACAATCGTGCAGAGATAGTAGAGAGATGACTGTTATCAATTTTCTTGCTCCCAAATAGCTTAGTCTGCAAGGCAGCAAAAAGCATCACTCCGCAATTGCGGACGGCCCAGATTTTGGAACCGAAAGAATCCAAAGCGAGTTGCAGTGCCTGTCCAACGTAATTTGCAGACGTCTGAGACAGAGAAGAATCCACAATGATGGCCTTGATCGAGTTGATGGCGTTCACTTGGGGAATGTTGGTGGATACTGCTGCAGTTTTGTCAATTGGTAGCCTTGCTGTTTGAACGAGACTATCCATAGTGGAGGCTATCAGCTTGTTATCAGAGCGCAGCATAGCGGTGAGAAGAAACGGTATACCGGCAGATCTTCTTGTAATAGAAATTTTCTCGTTCTTGACCAGATGAAGGGTCTGTGCAAGCCATTCCTGGGTGTAGCTGGATTTCCTACAACATGCCACATATGTAGGGAAAACGGAGGTGAACGCACCCTTGTGCCTGACCGTTGCTAGTTGCTCCATAAGAACTTCACCTATGAATCGGAGTTGCTCTTCGTCTATGGTGTACTTCGAAATCAATACCTCGAGCAAGTTAGTTGACTCTTTCAGAGCTCTCCAACAGTAATTGTACACCACTTGTGATGCCTTTCCGTACTTTGCCTCCAAATCCGCACTGTATGCTTCCACCTCCTCCGGTAGGTTCCCCTCAGGAGAATCGTTTTGCAGCACATCTTTTGTGATATGCCAGATATCCACGCAACAATCAATCAACGCAGGAACGTGTTCTTCCAAATCATCACTCTTGACAGTGAAAATATGCTTGAGTGCAGAAAAGTGTCCTTGCACACTGGCTTTGAAGCAAGCTTCACCCAGATTGTGCGTGGAGTTGATTTCCTGTCTCAAGCTCTGCAGCAGCAGCTGCAGGACAGGATCAACATCAACGCCTTTATTCCTCTTATGTCCGACCAGGAACTGAAAGAACTTGCCCGCAAAGTCCACACTCTTACCCTTCATGTCGCACAGTAGCAAGATACTTCTCTTTTGAGCAAGCTCGAGATCCACAAACAATTCTACGTCAACAGGACACATTTCGAGAAATTCGCAAGATAGTGAACGAATATCATCGTAGTCATCAGACAAATGGTCGATAAGGATGCGAATCAGGGGTGGCGAGTAGACCTCCATTGAGAATGGAAAATCAATGTGTCTGAACTTGTCGAAGTAGCGTTCGTCAACTCTTTTATCGAGACCGGATTTCACCAAAGATTTCAGGACTGCGTAGCTAAAAGAAACGCAGTGATACGATGAACCTGGACGCAGATTGAATAGCACTTTCTCCAGCAAGGCTGCAAGAAACTGCTGAGCGTTAGAGACAAGCGTCTCCTTGTAGACTATCTCCTGCTCAAACCGGCCATAGTCCTTTTTGGCCAGACTCTTTGCGTCTCTGTCCAGAGCGTACGACGAGTCTCTGATCCTGATAATAAAAGTGTTGAGCAGCGAGAGAGAGGCAGTTCTTGTCTCTAGATTGGTTTGGCAAAACAGATGGTCAGTGGTGTCCTTCAGAAGCTGGTACACTGAATTTTGTATAGGCATGGCTCCTTTAGGAGAGGAAAGGAGCAAAGATAGTACAACCAAGCGCAGCTGATCATCCTGTTGCAACAACAAAGCTCTGAACTCATCGTAGGACAGAAATCTGGTTGGATCGGAGACAATTGCAAGATCTTGCGCAATTCTCAAGCAGCCAAGAAATATCGGTGTGTTTGGTCTCACCGCGTCAAGAAATTTTTCGGTAGCAGGGATGCACGTTTTGAAAAGATTCGGTAGCAGGTAGGTTTCTGTATGTTTTTTCAGCTTTGGGATCTCCAAGTTATGAATCACAGGCTCTTTCCACAAGGAAAGCCAAGAAGAGGAGTCGTGTTCTGTGTATAGCGTCTTGAGAAGTGAGGAGAGAGTCTTTCCAATACAGCTAGCTAGAGCATTGCTCCATATGTATTCTAAAGCTTCTCTGATAAAAAACGGACGCTGTTGGATCACATAGGCACTCCACTTTTGCTCGTTGATAAGATGGTCCAACAGGAAATATAATGCTCGAGAAGAATATGAAAGCTGAAGACATCGATCAATATATGCTTTGAAAATATGGTCTCTAGACGGGGCATGCTCTATAAATAAAACCAGCCTTGCGAACATGTCTCGAAGACATTTCCCCAGTGGAGCCCCAGACTCGTTCCAGAAATCAATAATGTATTGTAAAAAATAGTCTGATCTATCAGTGACCAAAGACAGGATCTTGTCCTTGTTGCCGACACCGTTTTCGAGGAGTCTCTGCGACCGAGTGAGCCAGATACACAATGTACTGCACGCAGAAACACGATCCGTCTCGAGCTGGCTACATATAAACGTGAAATACTCTTCCAGCTGAGGCTCCACCGACTCGTCCGCATTTTTCAGCCTGAGCAATGTCGCCCTGACACGTTCAAGCTGCATCTGGAGGTACGTGCCAGGAAATAAAATTTTAACCAGCTTCGCGAAACGAAAATAATTTACGTGTTTTGTCAACTCATAATGGAAGATAAGTACATTGGACTGGCGCTGGCAATCAGTTCGTCGTTGGCGATTGGAGCGTCATTTGTGCTCACGAAGAAAGGGCTACTGAAAGATGGAAGCGGCGGAGAGTCGTACTCGTACTTGACGAATCCGACCTGGATCCTTGGTACCTCGCTCATGGCTATTGGAGAAATTGCCAATTTCGCGGCTTACACGTTTGCCCCTCCTATACTGGTGACTCCTCTTGGAGCTCTTTCTGTTATTATTGGTGCTGTACTGGCCTCTATATTCTTGCGGGAGGAACTCGGTACCCTGGGTAAAATGGGATGTGCCATCTGTTTGCTTGGCTCGGTGATCATCGTGCTGCACGCTCCAGCAGACAAAGAGGTGCAGACCGTGGATGAGATCCTCAACTACGCAAAACAGCCGGCCTTCCTGCTATACGCTCTCGTGGTCGGAGTTTACGCGGTGTTCATGATCTACAAAATCGCACCTAGGTTCGGAAACCAAAACCCAATGATCTACATCAGCATTTGCTCCCTGGTGGGATCAATCTCCGTGTGCGCGATAAAGGCATTTGGGATTGCCTTGAAACTGACGCTTCAGGGCAGCAACCAGTTCACACACCCTTCTACCTACTTCTTCATCATTGTGGTGGTCGTGTGCATTCTGACACAAATGAACTACTTCAACAAGGCGCTGGCGCAATTCGATACTTCTATTGTCAACCCACTGTACTACGTGACATTTACCACGGCTACATTGTGTGCTTCCTTCATTTTGTTCCGAGGATTCAACACCACCTCGTCTGTCAACATCATTTCCTTGATTTGCGGATTCCTCATCATTTTCAGTGGTGTCTTCTTGCTGGATATTTCCCGTCACGGTTCTGACACAGAAGAACTCTTTGCTACGAAGAAAGATGGATTATCCGACATTCCATTAAACTCTGACCTGTCTGCATACCAGTTCAGAAGATCAATGCAAATGAGCAGACCGAACCAGGACTCTGCGTACCACCATCTAAATAGCGACCCATCCGACCGCCTTCGAAGACGCTCCGACAGTTTCGAATTAAATTAGCCCCCGAAATTCAGCAAGAATACATAGAGACCATATACACCTCCTTTAGATATCGTCAATATCCAGCTCCTCCTCCTCACCGTCTTCACTTTCGTTTCCAAATTCGAAGTTAGCGTCGTCGTCCACATCTTCACCAAATGTATCCGTTTGGTTGATCTTTGCTGTTTCGGGAAGCTCTCCTTGGGAAATCAGCGTACGAGCTTCGTCCGCGGTATATTTATGCACCACATCGGCCTGGTTGTCCTGGAACTCTCTCAAGGCAACAAGAATGATGTCTCCTTGCGCCATCCAAACCTTCTTTCTCAGTTTTCCTCTGATATGCGCAATTCTGGTCACGCCGTCAAAACAGGCTGCTTGCACGCGGCCATTACCAAGCATTTTTGTGATCTGTGCGTACTCCTGTTGCTCATCCTTGTAAATAAGCTCTCTCTTCTGAGACCAGTTCTCGTTCTTCCCTCTTCTTCTATTCTTTCCTCCTTTGCCCTTTCCTTTATTAGCCATTTTGTCCAGAACAAATCTAGTAAAATTTTTTTTCACCTCAGAAAAATGGCTGTGCCAGAACATCTAATATTTATTCATTACCCGGAACCTTTTAGGCCATGGACTCCTTCGAGGCGAGAGTCTATCTAACCAAACAGCTGAGCTCGCTCACGCCCTCGAAACAGGCTGCTCAGCAGTGCGCAAAGTTTTTGCTGAAACACAAGGAGCTTCAAGAAGACCTTTACTCTGTTATTTTGGAGAGTCTCGACGCCGCAGACCTGAACATTCGCATCAATATCTTCCAATTCCTAGAGGAACTTATTGTATACTGCCAGAATGACTCACAGAAACCATACGTATCCTCAATTATAAAGGATATGAAATTAATACTTACCAAGATTCTCCCGCCAAAGCCTGATAATGTATCCTGCGAGACCAGATTGTTAACAAATCTCCATGCTGCTTACACGATATTGGTAAACATCTCCAAATCGTGCATGTTCACTAACCTCAAAGAATACAAAGCCAAGTACAGTTCCAACTTGCTAACTGATATGGATAGAAACAGGATCGAGCTTCAGCTCCAGTTTGACGAAAAACCTTTATATACAGAAAAAGAGCTTCCAGACTCCATCGATACCCAGCTAGAATGTGCGTGGGAGTTCCTGCTGGAGAAAAGACGCCAGTCGCAGTACGAACGTCTTTTTATAGATAAGCACCATGTACAGTCTCCGACAGAGCCCTTGCAGGACACATTCACGAAAACGCGGAAGCAACTTTTGGCTCGGATCGAGGCCGACAGAGAACGGCAGAAGCGTGGCAAAGAGAACCTTTGGCAAATAAACAGGGAAAATGGATCAATAACGGAATTTGATCTCGTTTACGATACGTTCCACCAGTTTGACATTATTGAAGATAAACCCCTTATAGACGAAATCAACGAACTATATGATAACAGCAAATACGGAATGCCACACAGACAGCAACCAAGCAAACGCTTCAGACGATGATCAATTGTCGTTGGCGATGACCGTGGACAAAATCCTGAATAATTCATTGACACCTGATAATTTTTCCTCTGCCTTTGAGTTTGAATGATCTTGCCCGACCCTTATGGTGAACTTATTTTCAATATCGAATTCCAAGCTGTTGAAATAGTTGAACACCTCTTCGTCCACAGGCGTGTTTCCACCAGCGGCCATGACAAAACCCAGGTTGTGTTTGGTCTGAGGCTGATCCTTGAACGACATCGTGAGGTCAGATGGCTGCGAGACAGGACTTGTAAGTGACGACGATGGAATTTTTCTCAGATGCCCCTCGAAAGAGTTCTGGTTCAGCACAAACGAGAGCGCACGAACAATCAAATTAGCCTCTTGCACAATGACAATGCCGTTGATAAGGTTGGCATGTAAATTAAAGTCTTTGGAGTACAACTCATTCACGTGTGTAATAAGCTCTCCAACTAATTTGAGCTTGTGGTCCCTGTCCACATCACTGCAGTTCTCGGTGTGGAAGCGCACAGTGCACTCCTCGACCTCAACAAAAGATCCAGGTAATCTTTCGCACAAAGCGTTCATCACCTCTATGACAGTCGGCATCCACGTAAGCTCATTCTCGTCAATCACGGTGAACCATTCGTTGCTGTTTGGGAGCTTGATATAGCCTCCGTTCTCGGCAATGAGGCCAAGCTCGCCGATTCTGCGATACTTACGCAACAAGTCGGACCGTTTCAGGAAACTGAAAACATACACAATATTATTCGGGTCATTGGCAAGATTGAAGAGTGTCGAGATGATGTATTCATGCTGAACAGGATTGATCAAGGAGCCTGGAATGTTCACCTTGGAAAGAAGGTTGCCGAGGTTGATGATGAATAACCGTTTGCTTTCTGGATTAGGCAAGTTGTAGTACTTTTCCTTGAACAATGCCTGGGATAGTTGGGTCAATTCAGAAGAACAATCCTTGCGGTTGCTTGCAAAAGCTGTTTCAATGTCGCGAATGCAACTCCTCACCCACGACTGGGAGTCGTGTTCGAGGATGGTAGCATACAATTTTTTCCATCTCTGGAGTTTCTCCTCTGGAGACATCTCCAGGCCGAGCTTGATGTTTTCTGCCACCCGTTTGACATCATACGGGTTCGTCAGAAGAGGGCCTTCGGTCATCACCTGTGCTGACCCAACAAACTCGCTCATGATCAAAGGAGAGTGACTCTCTTGTGCCGCAACAACAAACTCATGAGACGTGAGGTTCATGCCTTCTCTGAGGGCGGAGACAATGTACAAATCTGCCTCTGCCAGGAGCGCCAAGTACTGCTCAAACTCGATATCCTGGTGGAGGAATGTGACAGGCTGATCGGTAGAGATGTTGTTCGATTTTGCGTTGATTCTTTCGGCAATATTGAAGATCGATGTTTCGAAATCATCATCTCTATCCATCTTAGCCTTTGTATAGATGAGCAGGAGTATTGTGTCAGAAACACGTTCTGGATTATCATTCAAAAAGCGCTCGTATGCCAGTAATTTCTCTTTGATTCCTCTGATTCTATCAATTTTGTCTCGGCTGACAATCAGTTTCTTATCTGCCCATCTCTCCCTGACTAGTTTTCTCCAGTTGAGACACAGATTGTTTTGTAATCTTTTGTTGAGTAATTCTGCGTCGATTCCAATAGGATTACCGTTGACGCTGATGACTCTGTCTTTGTACCTAACTCCGTACTCGTCAAAGTCCGCTAGGAGTAGTCGGTTGCATGTCTGATAGAAATGTCTCACATATTCTTCTGTCTGGAAAGTGATGCAGTCAGCTCCCAGAAGACCTTCCAGGATATTGTTTCTTTGCGCCAGACAGCGGAAAACCTCACTCGAAGGGAACGACACGTGCAAGAAGAAGCCGATTTTGGCGTTTGGTATCTTTTCACGTATCATTTTAGGAACAAGCATAAGGTGGTAGTCATGCACCCAGACAATATCTCCTTCCTTATACTGCGAGACAATTTGGTCTGCAACGGACCGATTCAGCTTCTCGTAATGCTTCCACGAATGGTTCTCGAAAGCATTCGACTTTGGGTTGTCAGGGATCTGGTAGTGAAAGATTGGCCACAAAATTTCTTTGGAAAAACTGCTATAGTGACCATGGAAAGTGACATCATCCACGAAGACCACAGAGGAATCGTATTTTTCGCTCAGTTCTTTTGCTATGTCGTTTTTAGTTGTTTGCGGAACCACATCTGATGGAATGGGCAAAATACCTATCCATCGGAATTTGGTTTTCGGATCAGAGGCTGCCGCAACGCGAATAGCATTCTTCAGGCTACCATTTCCCTTATCGAACTCAACCACTCTCCAAGGTGCAGTTGCAAAAACGTTGTCTTTGATGAAAAGATCGTGGTAGTCAGGTTTCGAAAAGCCTCCAAAAGGCGTCACCTTATCCTCGTCAGGCAAAAATGCATTCTCGTGCTCCGGGGGATACTCGTCTTTTTCACGTTCCAAAGGCTTCTCTAAAGCATGTTTTGCCACCTGCGAACTCGAGCGGCGCGAGGAAAGTCCGGGGCGGTTGACTTTCAAAGATGAATGCAGCAATTCTGGGCCTTTTGATGCTTGCTTCTCGGACACCGATGACGAAACAGTGATTTTTGTAGTGCTGACCCTCGACTTTGGCTGAATGAACGTCGATGTTGACACATTGACTGACGGCGAGCTTTTGGAGGCTTCCTTCAAGCGGCTAATTTCATCCAGCGTGTGTTGTTTGGGATTGTTGAAGAAGAATTCTTGAACAGAAACGTTCTGGTTTGTCCCATCTGTATTCGAGGTAGACACCGAAGTCTCGCCATCGTCATCCTCGGAGATAACCTGTATTCTGTTGTCGATTAAATCGGTTTGGCTCAAGTTCGAAGCTGACGAGTTTTTAGCAAGAGCTTTTATCAGAGACATTGTCGTATTGGTAGCCTCCTTCAATTGCTGTTCTTTAGCAGAAGCATTTGTTTTCGGCTGCCTAATAGGCTCGGCTATATCATCAAATTCAGTGTCACTGTTGACATATTTGTCCTTGTCTTGGACTTCGAAATGCACAGTATATGGCAGAAATCTAGGAACGTGTTAGAGCAACGCGGCGCTAGGCATACTTACAAAGAAGCAACAAGGACGGTCATCTTCTGATAAACAAACCCAGGAACTCAGTTTAGACTAAATGGTCAAAATCAATAAATTGTCAACGCTCTACCAGCAGATTTATTTCTACCGCAATTGGGTTGCTCCTCAGTGCTAAGGATATCCAAATATATTCAAAAAAAATTGTCTTACTCTCCATAAATTTCTAGAACACTTTACAGGGTTATACATACCTCGGGGCAGTCGGTACTACACAACTAAAAAAAATGAAATGTATTATCCTTCTCAAAAGGACGAATACCAAGTAGTTAACGGCACGCTCACTTCGATCATTGAGCGCTAGATCAAGGCTGCAGCCATGCCAAGAGCAGCCCCAAGCATCCCAGTATAGCCAGCAGTCGACATGTAAGCATCACCACAGTAAGTAGACTCCAAAGCCGTCAAGGTACCGTTTGTGGAATTAGCGGTCCAGAGAGGCAGGCTGGAGTTAGCTGTGGAGTTCGAGTATTCCTCAGTGTATGGCGTGCTTCCATCCAGGGCGAACGAGTCTTCTTCGTATCTCCTGAACCTCCCCTTGGTCTTGACAATAGTGCCGCAAGTGATCTTGGTCATGTTGGCAAAATGAAGGTTGACAGAGAGTCCAATGATGTAAGCTTTGTTCTTAGGATTCAGCGAGAGGTAAGGATCGTAGTAAGTAGCCTCAAAACAGGTGGTGTTGATCCATCCGTGCTTTCCAGAGAGATCTCCCACCTGGCAGAGGGCGTCATCATCAAAGCTATCGCATTCATCAAGTGGTGCATTGTAAGGATTCAAATGCGTTCCCGTGGCCTCGCAGTTACCGTTTGCTGGAACGGGAGCTTTGTGGATGTGATAATAGAAAGGTCCTCCCTCTTCGGGAAGTCCAGTCACGTCGATGTGGACCTTAACTGTGCCGTTTTTTGCTGAGAAATCAATGACACCTTTGGTGTCTTTCTTATCAAGATGAGCTTTGGCAACAATGTTTCTAGGAGAGTCTGTGTTCACGGGGGCAGGGCCAGCCAGTGCGACAGCGGCAAGAGCGCCGACGAATAAGAATGAAGAAGAGACCATTTTGTGGAAAGAGTAATGCGGATTCTATGGATGTAAACTTTAGATGGAGAAAGTAGTTCTAGAGAAATAGAGGGTACAAATATACTGGCGTCAAGGACAGACGCCCAAATTTAGGGATAGCTTTCCAAATTTACCCGGCCCATCACTTGTCTAGCTGAAGGAATTTTTTCTCGTGTCATTTCTGGTCGATAAGCGACCGTTCACTGATAAGATATGGGTGATAAAACTTTACACCAATACTTGCCTGAGAGCGGTCGGAATTGACGGAACAGCAAAATCACTGTCTATAGAGTTGCTTGTGTTTTTCCGGCCGAGAGCCGAAGTAGTTTGTTCCTAGCACTGTACCATGGCCGGACAATGCCATCAATCACCCCTTTGCTTCTCAGGTAGTGCACCAGATCAATAAAATTTTTTTCACGTCCAACGTTCCACGCAAAAATATTTATCAGCTGGAAAAAAGATAACAGAGATAGACAACAAGTACTTTGCGTATTTGTCCAAATTGACGTTTTGTACTATATATCAGCTGGTTTGAAGCTCCTGCGTGGCTATTAACCCAATACTCAACTACATTGCAGCTTTTACAAAACTTTTTATTGGACTGTTTTGATTCCCAAGTTGGTGGGCTTTCGTTAACTTCAATTACGATTTTACCGCCATGTCACACAATATATCCTTGCTGAAGCCAAAATTCACTCCATCGTCACCAACCGCTGCCAAACACAACTCACTGGACTCCACTCACTACTCCTCCACATCCCCGGGAACAGAGGGCTCGCCACCATCCGGCTCCGACCCGCTGCATCCTAACGCTAAAACAACCACCACCACCCAGAGCAACGGTGCCACTACTACCAAGCAAAACATGTCTACGCCCACATGCAAAAACTGCAAGACCCAGACCACTCCATTATGGAGAAGAGACGAGACAGGTCAGGTGCTGTGCAATGCTTGTGGTCTGTTCCTCAAGCTCCACGGCCGTCCACGGCCCATTTCTTTGAAAAGCGACGTGATCAAGTCAAGAAACAGAGTCAAACAGAACAATTCGAAATCAAATCCGAACACTCCTGAACTGAAGGCTAAAGATTCGTCTTCCAATGGCAAAGTCACTAAATTTTCTCCAAAACAGTACAAGCCAAATACAAAAACACAGGGTGGCCAATCTAAAGAGTCGTCTCCAACGTTGAACTCCACAACCAACGGATCGAACGCACAAGCTGATAGCAAGTCTCCTGTGATCCTGCCACTTTTGCCTCGCAACCAACAAGATTCAAATGGACAGCAATCTCCAGGTAACCAGTACTCATACTCATCTACAAACCCATGGCTAAATAAAAACCAGAACAACGTACAGCCTCTACATCATCCTGCCTCTGCTCCAACGCAGTATGCCGGGAATCTGGCCAAGGTCACCTCGCCGCTACTGTTGTCGACTGGTTCCGGTAACGCGTCAACTCCGCAATACAACCACCCACAATCCTCAGAAAGGTCGAGCAATCAGAATCTAGGCAGAGAGGCAATGCTACATGCAGCTGGAGCCCTGGAAACACTGAGCCAGCAAAGCTCCAGCGACAAGATTCCAGGCATCAAACTCGACAGCGAATTGTCCAATAGGCCTACATCTCCTCCACAGAAATTGCCATCTATTTCCAACATCAGCAAACCTTATTCTCCTGCTACGGAACTCAATAATCATGCCACTCCTCCATTCGGACCCACAAAGTTGACCTCGCTAGACCATGGACACCAGCCAACCCCGCTGCAGTCAATCCTGTCACCAAGTTTTGGTCCTCAATACTCACTCAACAATTCATCTTCTCAGTTTGTTCCGAACGGGTCCGAGAAGTTGCCTCCACTGAAAAACTTCACAGTGAATGGCGGAATGCAGGGTTCCAACCAGAAGATGTCTCCACTGGTCATGCCCGCAGATCCTAAACCTGCCAGCAGGGGTTATTCGCAGCAGATGGAGCAGAGAAGTCATTCGAACATGTCTTCGTCAGAGGATCTCCGGACAAGAATATCAGAACTTGAACTGGTGAACGATTTATACAAAACACGGATATCAGAGCTGGAAGCTATGGATGCTGCTTCGAAACAGAGAGAAGCCTTGCTGAAGAGACGTATCGAAGAGCTTACTGACCTGGTCAAACAGAGAGATGCTTCCAAAAAACACGCGGAGCAACGTTACCACGCCCACCAGCAGGGAAACGAAGCCAAGCGTTTGAAAGTGGAACCTAATTAACGAAATTAGGATCTCATGATGTAATTTGTATAATGGGTTTAATGAATGAATCAATCAAGGTAATTAGAAAAAAAAAATATAACTAAGGTGATTATGTCCAAGCCTCTATCAGTGAAATATACAGATGCTCTGCAGCTTGTGGAGAAACTCGACAGCTTGCATTTGCGAAGAGATTCTCCCGAATACAAGGCACAGCTGGAAAACGTTCTTGATGCGCTGAATTCGATCAAGAAGTCCATCCAGCAAATGGCACTATTCAGTGTCAATGAGGACATCGATGAGGTAAGCACTGGCGACTTGCGCTACTTGGCGCTTGATTTCTACATTGCACAGGTGCTTGGCAACACCGTCGCCAATAGGGCCTCCAGTCTCAAGACCTGCAATGGTTTGTATTTGCAATTCCTTTATACCTTGGAAAATTATGGAATATTAGATAAAGAGCAGCGAGCCAAACTGGACGCGATAAAAGCATCATACGACCCGCAAATCGACGAACTGCGCTCCAAGGATCCTGTGACCAGAAGACAAAGCAAGATCAATGAGTTCAAGATGGAGAAAGAGTTCAAAGAGAAGCTCAAGATCCTGGAGTCGTCGGACTTCCATAATCTTGACGATGAAGTAGTGAGACAAATTTACCTTGATCAGCTCAAATTTTTTGCTTTGAAGTCGTTCCAGAGCATTGAATCGAATCTGATGGAGATTGAGCTCCTTCACAACATGCCTGCTCGTCCAATTCAGCCGGCTCAGGAGCCGGACGAAAGAGAGAGACAGAAGAAATTCGACGAAACCTACACTGACAAAGTGGAGTCCCTAACCAATCCAATACTCTCAAAGGATGGCAAGGTTCTGCGGCCTTTCACCATCGTGCCATCCCGTGACCAGCTGCAGAAGAAAGTGTTTGGAACGGGCCAGGTTCTGCCCACAATGACCGTGGAAGAGCTTGTGGAGCAAGAACTGGCAAATGGTGGCATGGTCAAAGAATCTTTACCGGAAAAAGAGTTTGACGAGGACAATGAAGAGGATGTCGACAGACTAACATACAAGAACCGCGAATGGGATGAGTTTACTGACAACAACCCTAGAGGAAGTGGAAACACGCAGAATTTGGGCTGAGATGAGTCGTGCGCACGGTCAGATTTGGAAAAATCACAATAGAAAAATAAATCAAGCAGAGAAGGAAAAAAAGCAAAAAACTGACACGACTAGGGGCGTCATGAGTTCGTTTGTTCCTGCGCAATTTAGCTCTTTCACCACGAATTTCGACTTTGACAAGCTGAAGGTGAGAATTTGCCATAGCGATGGCCTTCAAAATGTACTGACTATTAGACTGATACAACGTCGTCTTTCCAAAGTCGACTTCGGTCGCTCAGGAGTCCACAAGACTTTTTCGACTACAGAAGAATGAGCAAGCCAAGCGGCATATTCGAAGTTCAGCAAAGGGTGAATTTCAACCTGACATACTTTAGCTCAAACTACATGCTCATCACAGCAATCATCTGTTGCTATTGCATTCTGACCAATCTATTATTGTTTTTCATTTTGGCAGCCGACGCGCTTGTCGTTTACTTGACACAGCTGCTGTTCAAAAACTCAGACGAGCTCCAATTCAGAGGTTTCAAGTTGACCAAATCAGCAATCTACTCCACTCTGTTGTTGATCAATCTACCTCTGCTCTTCGTGGCCAACCCCTTCACCACGTTGATCTGGCTTGCCGCTGTGAGTGCGGCAGTTGTTCTGCCCCATGCAGTCTTTATGGAGAAGCCAATAGACGCCTCCTTTGCCGAAGTCGTTTAGGTGCACTAACGAACGCTATTATCTATTAATCACACCTAACACCTACCATGTAGCTTTATCTAGACTAAATTCCTAGCTGATTATTTCTAACGGCAAATTGCTGCATTGATTCCACCATGGGAAAGTGCACCCTTATGAGACGGCCAGTAACGGCGATGCTGGTTTTAGGTGTCGTGGTTACCGCTCTTTACAAAGCAATGGCGGTATATGTTTCTCGCCCCGTTCCAGTCCAGGTTTCTTCTTTTTCTTCTACCCCATCAGCCTTCAAGATCAAACATATATTCCACAACGCTGCTGATGGCAAAACTCACAGAAGACTGGATATAAATGACAAGTTTATTAGCATTTACAATTCTGCACGGCCTCAGATGGCCCACGTCGAGGATATGGACTTATTTGATGTCTCTCCTTTTGAGCAAGAGCTCGTGGTCAGACATACAGAGGGACAAACTATCCGGTTGGCGGACCGGTCGCCGGACTTTGTGGAGTCGTATCTTGACTTTGCGCTTGAGAATGGCCCTGCATCACGGATGATTGAGTTTGATTGGCAGCAAGAATCTCTCTTGATTCCAAATATGAGCGATAAGGAAACGATTGTCAGTTTGGCCCTGATGTCCTCAGACGCCTACGTCGGACTTCCTACCGATGCCGACTGGAATGATGTGGGCGACAAATTCAACGAGTCAGAGCGGTTTGGATGGGAAAATGGAGGTGTGAGAGGTCATGTTTTCACCGATCCAGAAGAAATGATCGTGATAATTTCTATTAAAGGCACATCAGCTGCGGGTTTGAACACGGGAGGCGACGGCCAGACAGTTGAGCAGGATAAGACAAATGACAACCTCCTATTTTCCTGCTGTTGCGCTAGAGTGTCGTCTTTGTGGAAAACTGTATGCGACTGCTACGAAGAGTCGTACACTTGTAATCAGAACTGTTTGGAACAGGAACTGAGGCGACCGGACAGGTATTACAAAGCAGTTTTAGACATTTACCGCAACGTGACGGAGATGTATCCAGAGTCGGAGATATGGGTCACAGGCCATTCATTGGGAGGATCGCTGAGCTCGCTTCTTGGCCGCACCTTCGGCCTTCCTGCTGTCTCATTTGAAGCTGTGGGAGAATTACTGGCCACCCGCAGACTGCACCTGCCAATGCCACCAGGGTTACCAGAGGAGATGGAAAATATCTGGCACGTCGGAAATACTGCCGATCCTATTTTCATGGGCGTTTGCAATGGCGCCTCCTCAACATGCTCTTTGGCCGGTTACGCATTGGAAACACAGTGCCATTCGGGGAAGAAGTGCGTATACGATGTGGTGAACGACCTGGGATGGCATGTGAACCTGCTGAACCACAGGATAAGGACCATCATCAGCGACGTTCTGATGGTCTACAACGACACTGCGGAATGCGTTAAGTCTCCGCCGTGCTACGACTGCTACAATTGGAGATTCGTGGACCATTCTGGGGACCGCTACAGAACCACAACTTCCTCGCCGATGCCAACGCCCTCCGAGCATCCTGGACGAAGGTGTTTGAAGCGCACGTGGTATGGCCGCTGCTACGAATGGGCGGACGATCCCAGCTCGGTAAAGACAACCTTCTCGACCAGCACGATATACAGCAAGACGAGCGATATCAGCACAAGCACGCACACAGGACGAAATACTACTTGTATCAGAAGATCCTGGCTTGGGTATTGTCTTGAGTATGGTCCGGGATTACATTAGGCATATTTTTTCTAGGCTACCATTTCATAAATATTATGCTTACGGCTGTGCAGAGAAGGTAAAAAGCGCGTCTTGTAATTTTAAAACACGCTCCTCAATGTTTAGAAAAGTCAAGCGCAGAACCGACGGACGCCGTAATTTTGACGAGATCCAGGCTGGAGAACCAGGTTACCGTCGTTTGGGCAGTAAAGGGTTCAAAGACGACCTTTCGATCTATCCCCACCGACTGTCCTTCTACAAAGTGCCTCCCTTTGAGGAGATCACGTTGGAGGAGTTTGAGACCTGGGCAATTGACAGGCTAAAGGTTGTTCTGGAGCTGGAATCGTGCGTTAGCAGAGGCAAGTCGTTCAAAGACATTGAGATCATAATGAAACCGCTGTTGTCCAAGCTGCTGCCTATGAATTTACCCAACAGAGAGTCGACGTCTCTGTATTTAGAACGCAAAAAGGACCACTATTCGCATTTTATCCTCCGGCTGGCATTCTGTCGTTCTGAGGAGCTCAGAACGCGTTTTATACGCGCCGAAACTCTGCTGTTCAGACTCAGATTCAATATGATGTCGATCCAGGAACAGAAAGATTTTGTCGCGTCTCTCGATCTGCCGTGGGAGACCGTCTCTGAGGAGGAGAAACAGGAGTTTCAGAGCGAGCTTATGGCCTGTTGCTACAACACGGCGCGGTCGATTTTGACCCAGACCGTCGAATACCAGCGCACGAAGAAAGTGACAGACGAGCAGCTGAGGGCGTTTTTGGCAGCGGAGAAATTCTACAAGATACCTTTCGAGTTTGTCCCGGAGCTAGTCTCCACGAGACAGTCGTTTCTGCGCCGCGGTAAGGCGTTTGTCGCACAGTTCCAGCAACTCTCGCTGATTTTGACCGAGTTCAGCAAACACCTCGCGGAGCAGCTCAATGTCACGATGCGCGCTCTTCCCACGCTGGACGAGGACGACCGTCTGATTCCAGTGCTCAATAACCTCTCGCGCGGGTACGCCTCGATGGACTACCAGTCGGAACTAGGTGGCTCTGAGACGAACGACGGGTCGGTGACAGCTGAGAGCGTTCCTAGTCTGATGAAGCACATGCCGCTGTGCATGAACCGTCTTATGCATGGTGTTATGAGCGACCATCACCTGAAATACCAAGGCAGACAGCAACTCTCGCTGTTCTTGAAGGGCATTGGTCTGAGCGCAGAAGAAGCGCTGCGGTTCTGGCAGATGCAGTTCACGTCTGGGCCGGGGTCGATGTCGATCGAGAGGTTCAACAAGGAGTACAAATACACTTTTAGACATAACTACGGTCTGGAAGGTGGTCGCATCAACTACAAGCCGTGGGACTGTCGCACTATCCTGAGCAAGCCGCGCCCAAGTAAGAACGAGTACCACGGGTGTCCCTACAGAGACCTGCACCGCGACCAATTGGCCGACCAGCTGCAGAAGATGGGACTGGACCAAGGGGCCCGGCTGGATGACGTCTTGGAGCTCAGCGACCGGGGCGAGTACCAGGTTGCGTGCACCAAGGTGTTCGAGCTGGTGCACAGAGAAAAAATCAGCGCATTGCTGAAGAACGGCGACACGGTGGACGAAACGTCGATCACACATCCTAATTTGTATTACAGCCGATCTCTGTATTTAGAATCTAAGTAAACAAACGTACAGTTGCAGTATCATGTAAACACCACAACATTCTCACTTTAGCGATCTATAACGTTTAGCACTGCACGTCAACAATAGGGGCGGATAAATATCATGCCTATTGTAATTGCTAAATTGTGCTGCACAAATTATTATCTGGGCGATGCATTGCCTTTTTAGTTTATTTCCATCTCGTGCCAGTCTTCTCCATCACCCTTGTTTATATATTCGCTGAGAGGCTGTATCAAAGTCCGCTTGATTATTGCAAATGAGTCCAGAGAACAAAAAGTCGACGCTGAGTCTGTTTTCGAGGTCGAAAACGCGACTAGTCCGCAGGTCCAAAATCTTGCTCTCCCCAAGAACTCCTTGCGCGGACGCGTTTCCGGAGGATGCTCAAGAAAAGAGAAAAGAAGAGCTGGAGGCAGAGAACAAAATGCTCAAGGAACAAGTGTCAAAGCAGAAGTTCATGATTCTCAAACTCATCGATGAGCTCGAGTACATGGAAAGTCTCTGCAAACAGAAGGCAGCTATAGTGGTGGACCCTACATCGCCTACAAATTCCTTTTCGTCCAACGCCTCGTCTATGGAAACACTGGCCGCCAAAAACAGTGAGAAGGAAAAGCTGATAAAGCAGCTCAGCCTCAAAACCAAGCTACTCGAGTCCAACGTAGCTGACCTGCGCAGCCAACTGAAGTCTAATCTCTGCGAGTACCAGCGCAGTCTCTCCAACTTATCCGACTCTGTGACAATGATCAAGGAAAACCAGAGGTTCCTTACGCCAACGCCGAGATCCCATATTGTTCCGAGCTCGCGTTTTCTTGATCTCAAACAATACACCGACACAGACGCGGGCGAGACCTTCGTGCTACGCAAATTTAGCGTCTGCTAAGATCTACGACGCGTCGATCGGCCAGCTCATTTTAATTTTTGTGTACTCCTAGATTTCAATTGTATAGTAACATAATTTTTCTTGTTCTGATGCGGTTTATTTTAGCATTGGCCTGCTTCCTGGCCGCGTGTCGCGCCGCATTCAGTGCCGAGGAGCTCACAGAGCGGCGTCTGCAGTCTCCACCAGGAATAATTCCCGTCAAGTCCAGCGAGTTTGACAGCTTCTTCGAGGGAGAAAAGGATTACTTTCTTGTCTTGTTTTTGACCGCACAAACAAACCAGAATTGCAAGCTGTGCCAGTATTTCCAACCCGTGTATGAAACAGTTGTGCGCTCATTTTATGAATCGAACCCGTCGTTCCAAAAAGTGTTTTTCCTCTCTGTCGATGCTAGCGATAACATTGCACACTTCCAGAAATACAATATTAGTACTGTGCCACACCTCTGGATCTATCCTATATCTTCCTTTATCTACAAGCCTGTTGATAGCGACGATGCTTTCGACAAAAGAATCCCCATGCCAGAGAACCTGTCTATTGTGAGCGAGCATTACACCTATCCAATAACGGACACCATCACGCAGGCGGATCAGGAGCTCCGGTTCGCCACGTTTTTGGGTGAGCTCACCCAAACCAAGATTGTGATCAACAAGCCAATGGACTTGGTGCTGGCATTGAAGTACTGCGCTGGCTTTTTCGTTCTGTTCAGGATTCTGAGGTCTAGAAAAGAGAGAGTGCTCGACAAAATTAGAAACGGAACAGCGGTGCTGGTTCTGAGTATTATCGCAATATACATATGCTTTTCTGGTGTGAACTTTGCTGTGCAAAGAAACGTGCCGTTCTTGGTCAAAGACAAAGACGGGAGCCTCAAGTATCTCACCCCTGGAGTCCAGAACATGATAGGAGCGGAGGTCACACTATCAATAGCGTTCCAGATGGTATTTTCGCTTCTTCTATGGCTTTTAATCCAAGGTGTTCCTAGGATCCCAAAGGAAAATCAGGCTGTCGGCATGCTGCTCTTTGCTGCCATGCTTTTCCTCACCTACAACTTGTTCACCAGCATGTTCAAAGCCAAAGACCCCGGTTATCCATTCACCTACCTTTATATACCTATTTTCTAGACAACTACCGCTCGCTTTCACTTTTGTTCACAAAGTAGAAAGACAAGCAGATAAATAACGCTCCCAAAATATACACCCCTGAGTTGACCTTGTGTTTGAAGACGAAATCACACACCATTGCAAACGGAATTGTCAGCGATAATCCTAGCGTGACTGTCAACGGCGACGTGAGAAGCATTGCACGGGCCCAGAGAAAATCCGCGAGAAACGAAATGGCACAATTGAAGATGACCACGAAATACACGTACGAGGTTGGCGGAAGCTCGAATTTCTCGTACCCGGTTTTGTCCAGCAAAACTAGCGGTGGCCATAGAAAGAGTAGGTTGAAGATGCCAACGAAGCCAAAGAAAAGTCTCATGTCGATTCTGCTGTCATTTTTGATTTTCAGCTTGAGTAAGATTGAGTAGACTCCGTACAGGAAAGCGCCTGACAGGGCAAGAATATTACCCAAAACGACGTATTGTTTGGTTTCGGTTGGCGATGGGTCATCGTTGCGGGTGACAAGGACAACGCCGACAAACGACATCACGATAGAGGCCAGCTTCGTCTTATTAATGTGCTCGACCAGGAACAGAGCACCCACTATCATGGTGAAAAAGGACGACGTCGATGAGAGGATGGTCTGGGACGACACAGAGGTGTATAGTAACGATGCGTTTGTGACTAGATTAGATAGGAACCACAGGGTGCAGAACCAGAATGCCAATTGGATAGTCTCTTTGGCAGTTAGCGGTGGATATTCTGCGTCGAGATCGAATTCCATATGGTTTGACAAGTGGTAGGGAATGAGATATAGCGCGAACGATGCAGTGTTTACCCATGTGATGAAGAACGGTTTTGAATAGATGCCTTTCTCAAACAGGTCGTTGAGAAGCACTGACGACAAAACCCAGAGTCCAACCACGCAGAAAAGAAAGAAGAGTCCCAGAGACCAGTCGCGCGATCGCTTGGCCCTTTCAATAGCGCTTCTGGTGATGGTCAGTGAAGACATGGCTGGTAACAGAAACTGTGGCTATAGTTTATTTTGAGGGCGATCGACGCGTCGGCATTTAGACTGGTCTGCTACGCTTTTTCAGCTCAGTATTCAGCAGGTAGGAGAAATACTTGAACTGGAACGTCGCCAGCGAGGTAGTGCTCAACTCCGTGGGCAGAAGAGGAGGAGACACATTAGCATCCTTCCCCTTGGACGGTGCCACCCACATTTTCTCGTAGGGAGGAGACACCTGAAGCGGTACTTGTTCTGCGACCAGGAAATCGAACTGTTGGGGAGACATGTGAGGGAGTTTTGCTTTCAGGTACTTGAGCGTCTTTTTGCGCAGCAGATGAGGGTCGTAATAGCGTTCCAAAGCAGGGTGACCGCTATGGACGGAATTTGATGTTTGCTGGCGGGCCGAGATCCTGGAGCCGTGAGGGCTTTCGGATCCCGAACTAATTTCTGACTGCGGACCAAGAGAGAGCTGTGACATGGAGGTGGCTGGGGTGGAGAGTTGTTTCCGCCGGTCGGGAAAGGACTGTCTGGACGAGTTGAGGGACATGTATTCAGAAAGATTCAGCTGCACGGAGCTACCCGATGACTGGTCGGTAGTATCCTTGTTTTCTACCATGGGATGAGACAGAGAGATAAGAGAAAATAAAAGTATTTAAAGAAAGCTTCCAGAGCAAAATCGCCGATTTGTAGTCAACACAGCACAGAATAGTTGAAACTGGGCGGGCAGACTCGGCCAGGAAGCAGCATATCCATCTGCAAACGCATAATGGATCCCCATATTTTTATGTATTTTCGTAAATGGGCAATTACCCGGTTAAAAGTGCAAAAAAAATTTTCAAATTCAAGGTACGACCGAGTGTTTGCCACAGCTAATTGAGTCACTATTTACGATACAAATACCATGTCGTGGCTGTTCGGAAGTAAACAGGAAAAGAAAGAGACGCCGGTGGCTCCAGCTGGCCAGGCCGGATTCGACGCCAACCAAATCTCCGACATTTCTAGCATTCTGAAAAGTAACACCCTGGATCCAACCAAGCTGCATCCTTTGGCTGGCCTCGACAAAGATATCGAATATCTAGACCTGGACGAGGAAAAGCTCACTTCTCTGGAAGGCGCCGGCAACGGGCTGTTGCCATCCAGAGGATGGACTGACGATCTTTGTTACGGAACGGGTACCGTGTACGTTCTGGGACTGGGTCTTGGAGGTATCCGTGGACTAAACGAGGGTCTGAAAAATCTGCCACAGGGAAGAGTGGACCCTGTGACGAACCAGCTCAGGCCTGTTCCATTCAAGCTTAAACTGAACACAGTTCTGAACCAGGTCACCAAGTTTGGCCCCCACATGGGTAACAACGCCGGTGTCTTGGCTATTATGTACAACCTGATTGACTCTTCTCTGGACAACATTAGAAACAAGCACGATGACCTCAACTCGCTGGCTGCTGGCTTTTTGAGTGGCGCTCTCTTCAGAAGCAGCAAAGGTCTCAAACCTATGGGATATTCGGCTGGTGCAATGACCTTGGTGGCTGCAGCATGGTGTGGACTCAAACGAGTGATCAATTGACGATTAACGATTATAGATGACGGGTCATAGATGTATATATGCGAACTGTGCGAGAATTCAGATTTGCGAAGGCAGAGGTAGACGCCAGGAACTGCCCCACGAGCTCACAATCAGGCAGTAGTGTCTGTTGATGAGGTTGAGCTCCTCTAGCTCGTCCAGCAGCTCCAGACGGTTGATGGCGGCCAGCTCGTCCTCTGGTATCCAATGGCTGTATATGTAGCTTAGGTCTGACACGTTAGTGGACTCGAAGCCGAGTTTTTGCAGCCGCTCGTGCTGCTTTTCGATAGTGGAATATTTCAGCAGCGACGGCATCTGGATCCCGCGCATCGAGAGGTTCTTCAGCATGATCTCGCCGTAGTTGCCTGGCGAGTCGCCGCCTATCGGGTCGTACACAACGAGAACGGCCTCAGCGAGATTCGCGCGCAGGAATCGCAAAACTCTGTCGCTTTCGACGTCCTCCATATAGCACACACAGCACTCACTCAGAATAAGAGTCGGCAATGACGGATCAACTGCTGGCAATTGCGACATGGAACGCAGCTGGCGTAAGTCGAGAGGAACCAGATGGTATCGCGGCGTGTCCAGCGCCGCCGAAGACGCGTTGAATTCCTCAGCGGTGGCGGGCTCGGGCTCTGGTTGAGCACCAACCGCAGACCTCAGCAATTCGTCGTCCAAGATACTGTATTTTTTTATTCTGCAGGTTTCCTCGAAATCAATCTCGACCACGGTCAAGTTACTATTGTTCTCAAGCAACCTCATGCCCCTCGTATCGCTTCCGCAGCCGAGAATGATGATTTGCACGGGTGTGGCGGCCTTTGCAGCTAACCATTTATCCACCACCAGATCGATGGCACGGGTCCGTATCCAAGTCCCGCGGTTGATAACGGGCGACTTGAGGACGACTGGCAGCTTTGAGGTCAGCTTAACTTTGCCGGTCCCATCGAAAAGGCCGAAAAATTGCTTACTCAACTGTCTTCTCACAGACAGCCGTTTGTATTCAGAGTCAATTGCCAGCAGTTGGTACTTGAGGGTCCCGCTTATAATGGCCTCGAGGTATTTATCCTGCAGATACTTCTTTAGGTGACAGGAAAATCTGCATGCGAGGGCATCGTAGTCGGTTGACCTGGTGATCTGATCTTGCTGGAGCATTATAGTTTGTGATTAAAATTGGGAAACGGGGTCTCAGGTGTATAGATGTGGAACTCTAGGTGCGGGGTGTTCAGTTTTTCCGACAAGTGTGGAGTTCGAAAAATGCTAGCATTTGGGCCAAAAATCATATGTCGCGGACAAATAGCGTACTGGCACATTTGTGGCCCGGACCTTCTTTATGCAGGAAAACGGACCGCCGTACAAGCGTGGAGGAGCCTCTGTCCTGGCTGGTATCAGACGGCCTACATTGCGCAGAAAACCCGCCTTGCACACTCGCCTTTGCTGTTGCTCCCACTTCTGTGGCAGCAGCCACATCAAGGCTGTGCTCTAAGCGTATGGACCGTTCAATCGAGATTTTGCAACCAGCGCCACGGTTTGAAGATATATAAGATGCAGTCTAATCTGGCACATACAGACATCTGTCAAGCATGGCAAAAGAAGACTCAGTCATTGTCTCGAATGAGAGCGCAAATTATTCGGATGAGAGCCTAGAGCTGGCGGACGCTCCAAACCCCTTTTTAGATCCTGCCGTCGAGCGCAAGTTCAGACAGATCTACGAGGAGAGCCAGTACGAGTGCCGTCACCGGCTGGATCCGGAGTTTACGTGGACGAAGAAAGAGGAGCGCAAAGTTTTATGGAAGCTCGAATACCGCGTCACCTTCCTCGCGTGCTTTATGTTTGCTGCCTTGCAGGTCGACAGAGGTAATCTGGCCCAGGCTGTGTCGGACAACATGCTGGACGACCTCAACCTCACAACGAACCAATACAACACCGGTAACACCATTTTCTACGTGTGTTTCCTGGCTATGGAGCTGCCATCGCAGCTGGTCTCCAAGAGACTGGGAGCAGACGTCTGGATTCCTCTCCAGATGTGCGCTTGGTCCATCGTTACTATCTGCCAGTTCTGGCTTAAGGACAAGCACAGTTTCTACGCCTGTCGTGCTCTTCTGGGAATTTTCGAGGGAGGATTCATTCCAGACCTGGTCCTGTGGATGTCGTATTTTTTCACGGCCAGTGAGCTTTCTATTAGACTGAGTTTGTTCTGGACCAGTTTGTCGCTGTCGCAGATTATATCCGCTTTCGAGGCCTACGGGCTGCTGCACTTGCGTGGCCACGCCGGAAAGGGAGGCTGGGCCTGGCTTTTCTTGGTGGAAGGCCTGTCGACGCTCGCCATCGGAATTGTTTCGTGGTTCCTGATGGTTCCCAGTGCCGTGCAGACGAAAAAGCCGTGGAACAAAAAAGGATGGTTCACCGAGAGAGAGGAGAAGATCGTCGTGAACAGGATCCTCAGAGACGACCCCACCAAGGGCGACATGCACAACCGTCAAGGACTCACGCTCAAGATGATCTGGACCGCTCTGATGGACTACAACCTGTGGCCGATCTACTTCATTGGTCTGATCGCGTACATTCCCTACAACACTGTCACCGCGTACCTGACTCTGGTTCTGAAGAGCTCTGGCTTCGGCACCTTCGACGTCAACCTGCTCACAATTCCGTCCAACGTGCTGCACATCATTTTTCTGCTGCTGATCACGTGGTTTTCCGAGAAAATCAACGAGAGACTGCTACTTTCGCTTTGCAACCCGATCTATTCGCTTCCGTTGCTCGGCGTTCTGCGGTGGTGGAACGGCTCGCTGGACAACAAATGGGGCACTTTTGCCGTCACAACGTTGCTCCTCGGTGTGCCTTACATTCATGCAATGATGGTGTCGTTATGCTCGCGGAACTCGCAGTCGATCAAGACCAGAACCGTCTCTGCGTCGCTGTACAATATGTTTGTGCAGGCGGGATCCATTGTGTCTTCCAACATCTACAGGACCGCAGATAAACCATACTACCACGCGGGCAACATGGCGCTGTTCTGGCTCTCGTTCCTGATGATCCCAACCCTGCTGCTGTCAAAGCTGTACTATGTGTACCAGAACAGGAGGAGGGACAGGATTTGGGAGGCGATGTCCGAAAAAGAAAGAGAGGACTACATTCTCAACTCGCAGGATGAGGGTTCGGCAAGATTAACGTTCCGGTTTGCCCATTGAATAGACGTAGAATATTAATTCGTCAAAAAATTCGTGACGTCAAGTAGAGTACATATATATTGCTGTTGAATTTTGTCTGTTGAACGGTGCCGGGTGTGTCCAACAAAATAAAAAATTTGTCGGGCAGCGCAGCTCAATAAGACTACGCGTAGCGAGCGAGCGCAGTGCGCAGAAAATATTTTGATTTAAATTAGACATCTATGTCTTGTTGAGAGAGCTCAAGAAGAAAGGTGTTTGGATTACGGTAAGTGAAGAGAGGTGGAGGAAGCACCGGGCACAGACAGGGTGGCGAACAGCGATGTAGCTGTCTTCTCGGGGTAAATTGACATCCGGGGGTGAATCTGCTCAGCGCAAGATACTGGGCCGATTCTCCCGCTGTCTTGCAAGATCCTGTCCCGAGTGCTCTCGTGGGTAGACACGGAGACGGCAGACCATCTTAGAGTGGCCTGTTTTCCCGGCAAATTTCTGCTCAAGCGGCAAACTTGTCCCCCAGCCGTGCTCTGTTTTTCTTCCACCCATAGAATATATTTTCCATGACTAATGCTAAGATTATTTAGGCTCTCTAAATTCGCTACTCGACCCTTAGCAACGATGACAGCCTCATACAAACCAAAGCACGCCACCCTTCCCAAGCATTTCTTGGGACTTAATTCCGTCGAAGTCGCCGAGCCCTCTGAGGTGAAGGACTTTGTCGTCAAACACGAAGGACACACAGTTATTCAGAAAGTGCTCATTGCCAACAATGGTATTGCAGCCGTGAAAGAGATCCGGTCGGTGAGAAAATGGGCCTACGAGACGTTTGGCAACGAAAGAGCCATTCAGTTTGTCGCCATGGCCACCCCCGAGGATCTCGACTCTAATGCCGATTATGTCAGAATGGCCGACCAGTACGTCGAAGTTCCCGGAGGAACCAACAACAACAACCATGCCAATGTGGACCTCATTGTCGAGATTGCAGAGAGAACCAAGGTGGACGCCGTTTGGGCAGGCTGGGGACATGCCTCCGAGAACCCAGAGCTGCCTGAAAAGCTGGCCGCGTCTCCGCGTAAGATCGTCTTTATTGGACCGCCAGGGTCTGCCATGAGATCTCTTGGTGACAAGATTTCCTCGACGATCGTGGCCCAACACGCCAAGGTGCCGTGTATTCCATGGTCTGGAACCGGCGTCGACAAGGTCACCGTCGACGAGCAGGGAATCGTGTCTGTCGACCCGGAAACCTACGCCAAGGGCTGCTGTGAGGGTCCTGAGGACGGTCTTCGAAAGGCCAAGGAAATCGGGTTCCCAGTGATGATCAAGGCCTCCGAAGGAGGAGGAGGTAAGGGTATCAGAAAGGTCGAGAAGGAGGAGGACTTCATCACCTTGTACCACCAGGCCGCCAGCGAGATTCCAGGATCGCCTATTTTCATCATGCAGCTGGCCGGCTCCGCCAGACACTTGGAAGTGCAACTGCTGGCCGACCAGTACGGAAACAACATCTCGCTCTTTGGCAGAGACTGTTCTGTACAGAGAAGACACCAAAAGGTCATCGAGGAGGCGCCAGTCACGATCGCCAAAGAAGACACATTCAGACAGATGGAGGCTGCCGCCGTCAGACTTGGTAAGCTGGTGGGCTACGTTTCTGCAGGTACTGTCGAGTACCTTTACTCGTATGCCGACGACAAGTTCTACTTTTTGGAGCTGAATCCGAGACTGCAAGTTGAACACCCGACCACAGAGATGGTTTCCGGCGTGAACTTGCCTGCTACGCAGCTGCAGATCGCCATGGGTATACCTCTACACAGAATCAGAGACATTCGTTTATTCTACGGAGCCGACCCTCACACCGCCACAGAGATCGACTTTGAGTTCAAGAACGAGAACAGCGTGACGTCGCAGCGCCGGCCTATTCCCAAGGGCCACTGTACCGCGTGCCGTATCACCTCGGAGGACCCCAGCGAGGGATTCAAGCCATCGAGCGGTACCTTGCACGAGCTGAACTTCCGGTCCTCGTCCAACGTGTGGGGATACTTCTCGGTCAGCAACCAGTCGTCGATCCACTCTTTCTCCGACACGCAGTTCGGTCACATTTTTGCGTTTGGAGAAAACAGACAGGCGTCGAGAAAACACATGGTGGTTGCACTGAAAGAGCTCAGCATCAGGGGAGATTTCAAGACTACTGTCGAGTACCTGATCAAGCTGCTCGAGTCGCCAGATTTCGAGGACAACACCATCACCACCGGATGGCTGGACGAGCTGATCAGCAAGAGGCTCACGTCGGAGAGACCAGACACGCATGTTGCCGTGATCTGCGGTGCGGTCACCAAGGCCCACCAGGCGTGCGAGGAAAAGAAAAAGGAGTACATCGCCTGTCTTGAGAAGGGACAGGTGCCGTCCAAAGAGCTGCTCAAGACCATCTTCAACGTCGACTTCATCTACGAGGGCCAGAAATACACTTTCACGTGTGCGAAGGCCGCAGACGACATGTTCAGCTTGTTCATCAACGGTTCCCGATGCGTGACGAAGGTTAAGGCTCTTGCCGATGGCGGCCTGCTGGTTGCTCTAAGCGGCAAGTCGCACTCTGTCTACTGGAAAGAGGAGGTCGGGGCCACCAGAATCTCTGTGGACGGCAAAACCTGCTTGCTGGAGGACGAGAACGACCCTACGCAGCTGAGAACTCCGTCTCCAGGTAAGCTGGTCAGATACCTGGTCGAGAACGGCGGACACGTGACGGCAGGCAAGCCGTTTGCGGAGGTGGAGGTGATGAAGATGTTCATGCCGTTGGTTGCTCAGGAGAATGGTGTCGTGCAGCTGTTGAAGCAGCCGGGCTCCACGCTTGCTGCCGGTGACATTCTGGCCATTTTGTCCCTGGACGATCCGTCCAGAGTGAAGCACGCTCTACCGTTTGACGGCACTCTTCCAGACCTGGGCGACCCTATCGTCATTGGCACCCGGCCTGTGCACAGGTATCAGAAGCTGCTGAACGTGCTGACCAACATACTGGCTGGTTTCGACAACCAGGTAGTGATGAACGCGACGCTGACGGACCTGATCCAAATACTGAAGGACCCAGAGCTGCCATACTCTGAGTGGCAGAACGTGATTTCTGCTCTGCACTCGCGTCTGCCTGCTAAGCTGGACCAGCAGCTGGCGGAGCTCATTGAGAGAAGCCACAGACGAAAGGCCGAGTTCCCTGCCCGACAGGTGCTGAAGCTGTTTGAAAAGGCCAGAGCAGAGGGCCAGATCGGAACGCTTCTCGAGCAGGCCATCGAGCCACTTCTTGAGGTGGCCCAGGGCTACCGAGAGGGCCTGGAGAGCCACGAGTTCTCCGTCTTTGCCAAGCTTCTGATGGAGTACTACAACATCGAAAGCTTGTTCAGCGGCGAGAACACGAGACTCGAGGACGTGATCCTGAGACTGAGAGACGAGAACAAGAACGACCTCGGCAAGGTGGTTGCGTACGCGCTGTCGCACTCGCGAATCGGCGCCAAGAACAACCTGATTGTCGCCATTCTCGACAAGTACAGACCGGTTCTGCAGGAGAATCCAGAGGCACTCAGAATCTTCAAGGAGCCGTTGAAGAAAATTGTCGAGCTTGACAGCCGGGCGACCGCCAAGGCCACGCTCAAGGCCAAGGAGGTTCTCATTTTCTGCTCTTTGCCATCCATCAAGGAGCGGTCCGACCAGCTGGAGCACATTCTCAGAACCTCTGTTGTCGAGACGAAGTACGGCGAGACCACTGTTGCCAAGCACAGGCTCCCAGACATGGAGGTTATCCGCGACGTGATCGACTCCAACTACGTTGTGTTCGACGTGCTGACGCAGTTCCTGTGCTCTGCCGACCCGTGGATCGCTGCCGCCGCCGCAGAGGTGTACATCAGAAGGGCATACAGGGCGTACTCGGTGACCGAGGTGAAGCACCATCTGTCGTCGTCGAACAGCTCGCCTGTGGTGTCGTGGCGGTTCCAGCTGCCTGCGCTGTCGACGGCAGCGTACAATTCTGTGCCGGACTCAATCAGAAACTCCAAGTCCACGTCGATGAACAGAGCCCTTTCCGTGTCGGACCTGACGTTCATGATCAACAAGGACGATTCGCAGCCTCTTCGGACGGGTATTCTTGTTCCTGCGGACCATCTGGACGACGTCGAGGACATGCTCAGCAGGGGCTTGGAGCTGGCAGACGTTGGCGGGGGCCAGAGCCCGATCAACGTGTGCAACGTGTTTGTGCAGTCGACGGAGGGCTACGACACCGAGGAGGACCTTCTCAAGCAGATGGCCGAGATCGTCGACTCGATGAGACACGAGCTGCACGACGCGCTGATCAGAAGACTCACGTTTGTGCTGACCGACCACGTTGGCTCGTATCCAAAGTACTACACGTTCAAGTACACCGACGGCGCGTACGTCGAGGACCAGGTGATCAGACACATCGAGCCGGCCATGGCGTTCCAGCTGGAGCTCGGTCGGCTGTCGAACTTCCACATCAAGCCGGTGCAGACCGCGAACAGAAACATCCATGTCTACGAGGCGGTGGCCAAGAACTCCTCGGGCATCGACAAGCGGTACTTCACCCGGGGAATCATCCGGACGGGCTCGATAAAAGACGACATCACGGCGCCGGAGTACCTGACTTCCGAAGCCCACAGACTCATGAGCGACATTTTGGACGCTCTCGAGATCATTGACACCTCCAATACCGACCTCAACCACATCTTCATCAATTTCTCGGCCGTCTTCAACATCACGCCCGAGGACGTGAGAAACGCGTTCGGCGGCTTCCTCGAACGGTTCGGCAGAAGACTCTGGAGACTCAGAGTCACCAGCGCAGAGATCAGAATCATGTGCACGGACCCAGAGACAGGCGTGCCGTTCCCGCTCAGGGCCATCATCAACAACGTCAGCGGCTACGTCGTCAAGTCGGAAATGTACATCGAGGAGCGCAACGCCAACGGCGAGTGGATCTTCAAGTCGCTGGGCACTCCGGGAGCCATGCATCTCAGAGCCATCTCCACGCCGTACCCTACCAAGGAGTGGCTGCAACCAAAGAGACAGAAGGCCCACAGTCTGGGAACCACGTACGTGTACGACTTCCCAGAGCTTTTCAGACAGGCGGTGCACTGGCTGTGGAAGAAGTACGACCCTAGTGCCAAGGTGGGCGACGACGTCTTCAGCTACCTCGAGATTATCACCGACGAGGCCGGAAACTTGACCGAGGTCGAGAGAGAACCGGGAGCAAACACCATCGGCATGGTCGGCTTCAAGATGACAGCCAAGACACCAGAGTACCCAAGAGGAAGACAGTTTGTGGTCATTGCCAACGACATCACGTTCAAGATCGGCTCGTTTGGTCCGAAGGAGGACGTTTTCTTCCACAAGTGCACGGAGCTCGCCAGAAGCCTCGGCATCCCGAGAATCTACCTCTCGGCCAACTCTGGTGCCAGAATGGGCATGGCCGAGGAGCTCATTCCGTACTACAAGGTCAACTGGATCGACCCGGCCGACCCAGCCAAGGGCTTCACGTATCTGTACCTGACGCCGGAGGATCTTGCTGAGCTCGAAAAGACCGGCAAGGGCGGCTCCGTCATCACAGAAAGAGTCGTCGAGCACGGCGAGGAGCGGCACGTGATCACGGCCATCGTCGGCGTGGAGGACGGGCTCGGAGTCGAGTGTCTGAAGGGGTCTGGGCTGATTGCCGGCGGCACTGCGAGAGCATACCGAGACATCTTCACGCTGACGCTGGTCACGTGCAGATCTGTTGGTATCGGTGCCTATCTGGTGAGACTTGGCCAGAGAGCCATCCAGGTGGAAGGCCAGCCTATTATTCTGACCGGTGCTCCGGCCATCAACAAGGTTCTGGGCAGAGAGGTTTACTCGTCCAACTTGCAACTTGGAGGTACGCAGATCATGTACAGAAACGGTGTGTCTCACATGACGGCGAGAGACGACCTGCAGGGTGTGGAGAAAATCATGGAGTGGCTGTCGTATGTGCCAGCCAAGCGCGGGCTGCCTGTTCCAGTTTTGGAGTCACGTGAGGACCCATGGGACCGAGATGTTGTTTACAGACCGGTGAAGAACGAGCCGTACGACGTGAGATGGCTGATTGCTGGAAGAGAGACCGAGGACGGCTTTGAGCCGGGTCTTTTCGACCGCGACTCGTTCCAGGAGGCGCTCGCCGGCTGGGCCAAAGGTGTGGTCATCGGCAGAGCGCGTCTGGGCGGTATTCCGATGGGTGTGATTGGCGTGGAGACCAGAACCGTCGACAATCTTGTTCCTGCGGACCCTGCCAACCCTAACTCGACCGAGCTGCTGATTCAGGAGCCGGGCCAGGTTTGGCATCCGAACTCGGCCTACAAGACAGCACAGGCGATCAGAGACTTCAACAACGGCGAACAGCTGCCGCTGATGATCATCGGAAACTGGAGAGGTTTCTCGGGAGGCCAGAGAGACATGTACAACGAAATCCTCAAATACGGCTCCTACATTGTGGACGCGCTTGTGGACTTCAAGCAGCCGATCTTCATTTACGTTCCTCCTACGGGTGAACTGAGAGGTGGATCTTGGGTTGTTGTGGATGCCACCATCAACAAGGACATGATGGAGATGTATGCAGACGTGGACGCTCGTGGAGGCATCCTGGAACCCGCCGGTGCGGTCAACATCAAATACAGAGAAAACAAGCTGGTAGTTACGATGGACCGTCTCGACGACAAGTGCAAGAGACTCCGCCAGCAGCTGTCTGCCGAGGGCATTGCCGATGAAGAAAAGACCAAGCTCACCAAGGAGCTGAGCGAGAGACACAGGGAACTGATGCCTATCTATTCGCAGATTGCCGTGCAGTTTGCGGACCTGCACGACAGATGCGGACGTATGCTTGCGAAGGGCGTGATCCGCAAGGCGCTGGAGTGGACCAACTCTCGTCGCTTCTTCTTCTGGCGTGTGAGAAGAAGACTGAACGACGAGTATCTGATCGCCAGAATTGCCGAGCAGCTGCCACAGTCCACCAGACTGGAGAGGGTTGCCAGACTGAACTCGTGGTATCCGTCGTCGCTGGATCTTGAGGACGACCGGGCCGTGGCCACCTGGACCGAGGACAACCACAAACTCCTGGAGAACAACCTCAAAAAGCTGAAGGGAGACGCTGTCAAGCAGACTCTGGCCAGATTGTTCCGCACCGACATGAAACACACGGCCGAGGGGCTCTCGGAAATCCTTTCTCTGTTGCCTGCCGAGGACCGTGAGGCGATTTTGAAAGAGCTGAAGCACTAATTGAATTTACATTCTGTTGATATGCTAGATAAATTAAAGATGCCAATCTTTTTACCTGTTCTATTAAGTCCCTAAATCTTTTTTAAAGGCGCTACCGACCGATCCCCTTTTTATTGCTTTGCTTTGCTAATGAGGTTTGCAGAATTCTTGGTGGTGTTTGCCACGCTAGGCGGGGGGATGGCTGCACCGGTGGAGTCTCTGGCCGGGACCCAACGGTATCTGGTGCAAATGAAAGAGCGGTTCACCACAGAGAAGCTGTGTGCTTTGGACGACAAGGTCAAGAGTCTGAGCCATTTCCGAGACGGCATCGACAGAAGCTTCTCGTTTGGCAACTTCGAGGCCTTCTCGGGCAAGTTCAGCAAGGAAGCGCTGCTCAGAATGGCTTCCAACCCAATGGTTGCAAAAATCGTGCCCGACAGCCTGGTCGAGGCCGTCGACATCGAGATCGAGACAGACGCTCCGACGCATCTTGTCAGGCTGTCGCAGGAGGAGCCCGTCAGTCCGGACGACACAGACTATTTCTATGACTCCGACTACTTGGGACAGAACGTGAATGCATACATCATCGACAGCGGAGTGTTTGTGGACCATCCGCAGTTCGAAGGACGCGCCGTCAACGGACCCAACTTCAGCGACGATGTGTCGAACACAGACTTTGTGGGCCATGGCACACACGTGGCTGGTATCATTGGGTCCAAGCATTTTGGCGTTGCGAAAAAAATCAACCTCATCAGTGTAAAAGTTCTCGACAGATACGGCCAGGGCTCGCTGTCGTCGGTGATTGCGGGACTCGAGTACGCCGTGAAGCACCACAGGGAGCACGGGAACACGCCGGGACTGGCCAACTTGTCGCTCGGGGCCGCCAAAAGCTCTGTTCTGGACGACGCCGTCAGGGCAGCCTACCAGAGCGGGCTGGTGATTGTCGTCGCAGCAGGAAACAGCAACATCGACGCCTGCAACACGTCGCCCGCCGGCTCGCCCTATGCGTACACTGTGGGCGCGATCGACGACTCGCAGGACAAGATCGCCAGTTTTTCCAACTGGGGCAAATGCGTCAATATTTTTTCCAGTGGAGTGGATATCAAGAGCCTATCCAATAGCAAAACCAATCTGAAGAAAATCCAGACACTGAGCGGCACGTCGATGGCCAGTCCTGTGGCCGCGGGGCTGATCGGCGTGCTGCTGAGCAAGGGCGTGTCGCATGACGAGATTGTCTCCGAAATGGAGGATATGTCGATCAACGGGGCTGTTCCAAGAATCAGTCTGCTTTTGCGGCCAGGAAGCCCCAACAGAATAGCATCGAACGGCGTTAGAGAGTACGACTTCGACATGATGCGGGTGTCCAACAGCAGCGCCACAAACGGCACTGCAATTAGAGCGTGAGTAGAATGCAAGTGAATATACGATCCGGATGTTCAGCGGTGCGGCTGATGCGTGAAGCTGATCACGAGTCTTCCGGAACGCGCGTTGTACGACACGAAAATCAGCGAGTGGCAGGGCGTCTTGGCCGGGGTCTGGTCCACGGGCGACGATTGCAAAGCCATGAGCTCGGAGTCGATGTCGTCGTTCTGGAAAAGCATGTCTATCTCGTTGACGCATTTCAGACACTCGCGCACTTTCATCTGAACAGGATCACAGCACTTGCGCGAAAATTCAGACTCTGTTTGATACTTGAAGTCGTAGCCTGTGGCCTTGCTGATGGCGAGAATGTATTTCTCGTACAGTCGCAGGAGCAGCGTGGCGGGCGTTAATTCTTTGGCGGGCGTCCTTGCGAGAAGCTGTGTGTGCGGCTCGTTCGTCGTGAACACTATGTTGCTCAGCTCCTGTTCGTGGTTGAGCTGGAGCAGCTCGAGATAGTAGTCGAGCGATTTGATGACCGAGTCTCTGTTTTCGCACGGAGAACACAGGTCGTCGAGGCCGTTGGTGTTCTGGCCGCAGCAAACGCACACAGACGCAGGTCGCCGCGGATCCTGCTCGCCGGTGGGGTGGCCCAGGTCGCCCTGGGGCAGACTCACCAGTCGCTGCTGCAGCTCAGCCTTCGCGTCTGCCCGAGACTGTGTTGTGGTGTCGTGCTCGACCAGCGAGTCTTTCTCAAGCCCCAACCCGTCGGGCTGCTCGGAGGGCGACGCCGTAGACGACTGCGGCACGTCAGGGGTCGTCTCGAGCGGTTTCTCGGATTTTGTGCGCGGAGCATCGGCCACAGCCGCCGTCTCCAAATCGGTATCCAGACCTCGAATCTGCTGGATCATGTCGTACTCCTCTCTGTTCTTGATGACGCTGTTTTTCGCCCCGCGTCGCTTCTGCGCTCGCTCAATCACGCGACACGGGTTGCACGTCTTGAACTGCAACTGTTCGGGCGTCTCAGACACCAGTCTCTTGCGCTTGCATCGCCGGCACGTTATGGGTTTGCCGTTGACGTAGACGTACTCCGACTCGGATCCCTCGCCGGCGCTGTTGTACGCTTTGAGCCGCGCAAATACACGCTCATCGGTCAGTTCGGAAGCCACCTTCATGTCGAATTAATAGGGGGCCTCTGGTGTTGCATCAGCTACAACAAGAAGTTTTTTTTTGAATATTATCCAGGTCGATCGACCCGTCGTCTATTCGAAACAGCTGGAATATGTAGATCTAGAACACGAAAAACCCTTCCTCCTCTAAGTACAAGACGATCTTCTGGATCGCAGTGTTGATCGGCAGAGAGTCGAGGTCCACGCGGATCTCCGCCTCGGCGGGCACCTCGTAACCCTCGATGTCCTGCCGGGAAGCCTGGAAGTATCCTTTTCTGTCGTTAGCTTCGCACACGGCCCTAGGCGTCTCAACAGACACCACGACAAACGTGCCGGACTTGGCAACGGTGTTCCTGATGGCAGCCAGCGCGGCGTTCGAAACGACCTCCTCGCTGTTCACCACAATCACGCCGGCGCCAGATCTCACCAGCTCGCCAACAACAAAGCTGACTGCTCCGCTGCCGATCTTGGCCGCATCCAGCAGCGTGATGTGCCTGCCACCGGCAAACTGGTTGAACGTGGCCTGCAGAGCATAGCTCAGCGCCTCAACGCCCGAGTTAGGCAGCCCCTGCAGGTACAGGGCGAAACCCTGGGTCTGTCTTGGAGGATAAGCGGTTCTGAGAATCTTGACCACCTCAGGGTACGAGAACCACTCTGGGATGTGGGTGCCCTCTCTCAAACGCTTTCCGAGCTCGGTTCCGGAGATGTTGAGCGTCTTGGTGCCGTCTGGGATGCTGTCGATAGGAGCGTATCTGGCCTCGTCGGGCAGATAGGTGACCATCCGGAAGGGGACCACCTCGATCTCGAGCTCGGTGGAAAATCTCTCCACAAGCTCCTGGGCGTCGTACGGACCATAGAAAGGAACTCCCTTCGAGTTGGATCCCGGTCCCGCGTGGTCTCTGCCCACAATGAAGTGCGTGGCACCGTAGTTCTTTCTGATGATGGAGTGCCACAGGGCCTCTCTGTCTCCGGCCATTCTCATGGCCAATGGCAGCAGAGCAAGCTGCGCCATGCCGTTTGGATACTTTTTGATGATCTCCTGGTACACCTTCACCCTGGTGTGGTGGTCGATGTCGCCCGGCTTCGTCAGCCCGACAACGGGGTGGATCAGCAGGTTGGCCAGCTTGTCTCTGGCAGCACGCACCGTCAGCTCTCTGTGGGCCCTGTGCATTGGGTTTCTGGTCTGGAACGCAACCACCTTGGACCAGTGCTTGTTGGCAAACTCGGAGCGCAGCTGGGCCGGGGTCTTTCTGAGCTCGGTGTAGTCGTAGTGCTTTGGCGCACTGATGGCCTGTAATGCGCCACCAATGTACACCTCACCAGCCACATCGAACAGGTAGCGGACAGCGGGGTGCTCAGGGTCGCCTCTGAACACCTGCTTCGCCTCCAGCTGCTTGTCCGGGGTGTAGATGTCGCCGACGGTGAGAATAGCCAGCGCAAGGTCGTCTCTGGGATCTCTCAGCACAACTCTGTCGCCCGACGTGAACTGCGAGCTCACCTCCTTGGAAACGTCCAGGGTAATGGGGATGGGCCACACCTCGCCCGTAGAGAGCCGCATCTTGTGCACGACAGACGTGTAGTCGGCCTCGTTGAGGAAACCGGTCAAGGGAGAAAATCCTCCGACGAGGATCAGCTCGAGATCGCACAGCTGTCTGTCGGTGAGAGAAAGAGACTTGAGGGTGGCAGCCTCGGCGATCAGCTCGCTCTTGATTGGCGCATCGCGCAGCAGCAGGTCTTGGAGGACGCCTCCGTGGGGAACGAGCATTTTGGGAGAAGAGTCGATAACTTTTGGCCAACCTTTCACTCGCGGCTTCGACTTTGTCGTCGGTACTGATAAAATTGCACGTGACTGAGAGAAAGAAGCCACTGTAAAATTTTCCACCATTGTTAGAGCGGCACCGCCCTGAAATCGGTCAGCTCGAGGTGGTACAGGTTTCGGCACTCGACGATGCGCAGCTCGCACTCCTTCATGGACGTGGCGTCGCCGAGCTTGCCCTGCACCGTCGCGCCGAGCTTTTCGACGCACATCCGCTGCGTCTCGGCCAGCACGCGCGACATCACGCTCTGCACCTGGTTCGTCGCCAGCACCACGTCCTGCAGTCTGAACAGCCTGTCCAGCAGCAGCGCAGAGAACAGGTCGCCGACGCCGGTGAAATACGAGTCCAGCTTCGGGATCTCGAACAGAATCGGCCCGTCTGCGTCCTTGGAGGAGACGCAGCAGCAGAAACAGCCTTTGGCCTCCAAGCCGAGCTGCTGCGGGCTCAGAAACAGCGACGAGACCACCACGTGCTTGATCTGGTGCTCTGTGTGCAACGTGGCCAGGGCGCGTCGCAGGTCGGCGCGGCAGGCGATCTTGAAGTCCAGCAGCAGCTCGAGCTCGAGCTGGTTCGGCGTGATCACGTCGACAAGGCCGCTGTGCACCAGCTGTCTATACACAGGGATGACGTCCTCGCTGACGTAGATCTGGCCGTCGTCGCCCATGACGGGGTCCAGCAGCCAGAGACACTCGGGCCGGCTTCTTTTCACGGCCTTGCACATCTGGCCGACGGCGGCCAACGAGCTGGCGCCGTGGATGTATCCCGTGAGCAGGGCGTCGTACTGGACGTTTATGTCGCACAGCCCGGCGTAGAGGTCGGCGAGTTTGTCGCCAGCGACCACTTCGCCGTGGACACTGCCGTACCCCGTGTGGTTGGAGAAGTTGACCGTGTTGAGCACGTCGACGTTCCAGCCGAGCATCTGGAGCGGGAACGCGGCGGCCTTGTTCCCCACGTAGCCGTGGGCCACGTGCGACTGGATCGAGAGGAGCTGCATGGAAAAACTAAGGGCGATAAGATAACGTTGTCGTCGGGGAGACTTTATTCTCCTGCAGGGCGTTGGCGCAAAAATGGATGCTCAGTGGAACACAAACGACTTCTCGCAGCCTCAAATGCCCTGTCCGCGGTGTCTGTTTTCTGCCACTGCTGCGACACTTTACTGCACCTCTTCTGGTAAATAAATATTCTCGAGAAAAAATTAGTCAACAGCATGTAAAAACGGGCGGCCGCGAGGTCACCGGCTGCAGCCGCTCCACAATCACCGTTTTCGTCCCAACGCTCACGAGCTGGATGCCCTGGTCCAGGATGCTGGTGTTGCCCTCCTCCCACTTGGACTCGTCGATCTTGCCGGAGAGATACGAGTTCCAGTTGTTCTGCAGGTCCTTGCCGACGGGAACAGAGCTGTCGGCGATCGAGGACTCCATCGCGTTCACTATCATCGGGATCGGGTTGGTGAAGGGCACCTCGATCTCGGAGTCCTCGACCAGCATGCGCGGCTTGCGCGCCAGGTCCAGCGGGCTCTGGCCAGGCACCAGCAGCGTCTGCACCACGTTCCAGGCCTGTCCCTTCAGCACGGCCAGCTGTTTGCGGAACATGCGCTCCTTGAAGCCCGGGTCGCGGCTCAGCATCTCGCGCAGCAGGACGCTTGTGTCCTCCCACCACGCTTTCGAGGTGAGCAGCGGCAGAAAGTGGTTTCTGGTCTGCACGGAGAACGGCTGGCCTATGATGGACATCGGCAGAAACAGCCACCCAAAGGGGAACGACCGCCACTCGTTCGGGTGTTTCCACGGCAGCGAGAGCCCGTTGTCGATGGCCCCGAGCCGGAGCCGCGCGCGGCCGCCCTCGCGCTCCACCTTGAGCATCCAGTTGTCGAGGCCGCGGTCGGTGTTTCTGACGATGAAGTCGAGAATGACAAGCTTCTCGATCTCCCGCTGCAGCTGCGAGAGCGTGTCTGCGGTCCACGCGAACTCGCCGTTGGCCTCGGTGGCTGCTTGCGCCGGGCCCTGGTGCGGCAGCGGGTGTCTTCTGAAAAACTCGTCTGCCCCGACGTAGCCGTCCAGATACAGCTGGAACGAGCCGACCTTGTGTCTGGGCCTCTTCTTGCGCAGCACGTAGCCGATCTTCTCGTAGAAGGGGTAGTAGAAGCTGTCTGACGAGAGCGTCACGATGTCTGTGTAGGGCACGATGTGGGTCAGGAGCTGGCGGTCGAGCAGACTGGTGGCGCTCTCGGCGATGTAGCCCGTGTTGGGGATCAGGCACGAGCGGCCAAAGAAGCACGGGAAGAAGTTTCTGTGGATCCACTTGGTCATTTTCGGCGACAAGGGCCCGTACGGCTCCTCGTCCTGGGGCTTGAACACGCCGATCGGCTCGTAGTTGGCGTTGTACACAAAGTACGACCCGGACGAGCCCGACGAGATCAGCCGCGGCTTGATGCCCAGCTCGATGGCGGCCGCCCCGCTCGCGACGATCCGCTCGAAGTCCTGCTTCGTGGTGGGCCCTGAGTCCAGAAACCCGGCGGGGGGCAGCTTGGCCAGCGGTTGGATGTCTGGCGGCGCGCGGAAGACGGAGTAGTATATTTCTGTTGTGTGGGGCTGGACGTTCTTGGAGCGGAAGAAACGGGGGAACTTGAGGTCGCGGATATTGTTGGTCCAGTGGGCAAGGGACCGTCTCGAGAACGGCGAGTGGTCTGTGCCGCGGGCGGGCGCCAACAGCGGCGTCGTCTCGGACAGCCTGCCGGACGACGATCCCAGCGCAGGCGGCTGGGGCGGGCTTGAGGGTCCGGGCTGGGAGGTGATCGTCATGAGCTAGTGCATGCGTAAATTATTTGAATAATTGCAGGAAAATAAAATGACGTCCTCGTCGCTCTTGCGCAGCGTTTTGCCGCTTGTGGCGCCGTTTCTGGCGCAGCAGGACAAGCTGAACGTCGCGTACGCGAACTATGAGCTGTATTCCGCGGTGGTGCCGATGCTGTACCGGAAACTGCTGTTTACTGGCAGGCCGCTCGTAGACAGCGAGGGCAGCTGGACAAATGTTGGGTCGCTGAAAAACCCGCTCGTCAGCGACAAGAAACACAGCGAGGTGTACACGCTGCGACAGGAGCTACTGTTGCAGACGCTGACGCTCAACAAGGAGCTCGCCGGGTGCGTCGAGCAGGTTGTTGTGGTGGATCAGGAGATACTGCGGGATCTGGCAGAGGTGCTCAGCAGATGCCCGAATCTGAGGAGGTTCGAGGTCCCGCAAGTGGACCGCTGGCTCGGGGAGGTCTACAGCAAGCCATTGGAGTCGTTTGTGGTCACCGAACTGGACCAGCTGTGCCGTCTGCCCGACACTGTCACCCGGCTGAAACTCGGAGTGCTCACGTCGGAGTCGCTCTCTGTTGTTGACCGCCAGCGGGCCCTAAAAAAAATCTACTCGCTGGACGCGCTGGAGCTCGTGTCCGACGAGCCGTCCATCACGACGTTCCTCAAGTTTCTGCAGCCGTTTGCGCGTCTCCGGCTCAAATCGCTCAGCATAGTGTACTACCACGGATATAACGACTACAACCACGTGTCGCGCACTTTGGTGCGGCAGCTGCTGGACAAAACAGACCTGGCGACGCTGCGCGAGCTTGAGATGGTGCTCGGGTGCGACGAGATGGCGTGCGGGTGTCTCGGAGAGTTCTGCCACCACCTAGTGTCCAAACCGTTCGACTTGCGCAGACTGGCTATTTTGCAACGCACGGTCCACAGAGACCACAACTACACGGAAAAATTCGACGTCGCCGTGACGACGCTGCTGGCGTCGATGCCCAACAACGAGCGGCTCGCAGAGCTGTATATCAGGCACACGCCGCCGCTCGACGCCATGATCGTCCACGGGTTCGAGGGTAACTACATTAAACGGCGCGATCTCTACCACTCGATGCTGCCGCACTTGCGCGGGCTCGAGCGGCTCGTGTGCCCCACGTTCGTGTGGTCGCTCGCTTGCTACGAGCAGCTCATGTCGGACCTGCTGTGGAACGGCTGCACTTGCGACCACTGCGAGTCGTTCCTGTCGCTGTTTGACGAATTTATCATGAAACACCACTACTACGACGCCGCGTCGGGGCTCGAGAAAGACGTCATCTCGCCGTGCTTTTTCAGCTGCGCAGCAGCCACGCTCGCCGCCCGGTTCGTCGGAAGACCGCTCGAACACCTCCCGCTGCTCGACGTGTACTGGAACTTCCACTCTCTGCTCAACATGGACCACGACGCCGGCTACGACTGCCGGTTCAACCAGAGCTTCTTCCGCCACCTAGCGGCGTGCATTTCGCATTTCCTCCGGGAGTACGTCCTCGAGGTCTCGCGAACAAACCCAAACTTGTGGCACGTCAACTTCAGCGGCATAGTGTTTGAAAAGTCAGACTCCTGGGTCTGCAAAAACGAAAAAGTGTATCGAGTCCAATAATCCTGTCTATTTGCCAAACCGCTCGTAGAACCGCTCGCGCTCGTGCTTGAGGTCCAGCGAGTACTGGTAATTTTTCTCGTGGCTCTCTGTGTCCTCCGGGGTCCTAAAATGCTTGGTGAATAGCCGGTCGCACGTCTGTCGGATAGCGTCCATCTCCTCTATTCTGGTCATGTACTCGTAGTCAAACGTCACAAATGCCTCTTTCTGTATCCGCTGGCACTCCCGCACCATCTTCCACAGAGGAGCGCACTCGGAGCTCCACACGTTGCGTGCTCTGTCGCATTGGAGGAACTTGTCAAAAAGCTCGGCACAGTTGATCGAAATCGCCTCCGAAACGGGAAACTCGCGCTTGTACATCTCCACGCGGTACGCGTCCTTGATCGACTGCTGGAGACGATCAGACCTGGGGTCGGTTTGGTCTTTTGACTGATGGCCGATTTCTCGACCGTCCGTCTGTTTCGCCAGAAGCTGCTTGAGCTGCCGGTCGCTTATGCGCGACTCCTTCGAATCAACATACTTCTGCAGCTCTTCGGGCAATTTCTCGTCCGTGGACTCGGACTTTCTAAACCACATTTACCCCACAACAGTAATTAAGTTAATTAAATTATTTCAGTTTTAGTATCTCGGCACTAATTCTGGACGCTTGCTTTTCTTCCACAATCCTCTCAACCTCTGTGTTAAGTCCCAGCCAGCTGATAGGCTCAATCTCTGGAAGGGAATTGATCCACGAGATGCAGTCGTCAATGCTGTCCGTCTCCGGGAGGAAGACAGAGGACCCGTCGACGGCAATGCTCTGCGCATCGAGGACGTTCGAATTGAACAGAAGAGCTGAAATGTCGGTAATGGCTTTGAGGTCCTCCTTGTCGGTCACTTTTCCTCCAAAGACAACACGACCGAGCAAGTTCGAAAGCATGTCCCACGAAATACCCTTAGATATTATCTGGTCCAGCACGTTTCTGGCCGATGACAGATCGCTCTGCGTAAACTCGTAATTCTCCTTGAACCCAACGGGCACAAACCGCAGTCTCTCCCTGAGGATGCCATAAAACCACGCCAGCAAAACGTACATTCTCGCGTGGTCTGGATGTTGAGCTTTTCCAAGATTCAGGATGCCGTTGGTTCTGACGAGAGTTTCCTGGAGAACCGTTCGTATTCCAGGATTGCTCTCCAGAATTACCTGCTTGCACATCTTGACTACCGTCGCAGCGATGTGCGAGTCTGTCTGGCTGGTCATGAACAGGCGGAACTCTTTGTGTATTTCTCCTTCAAGAAGCTTGGGAATGATCTCGATAAAGTCAGGAGCCATGTGCACGTTTTCGATCAGCAACCAGTTGCCTTTTTTCAACGCGGCAGCAAAGAGCCTGCGCGCAACCTCCACTCCCTCGCTGGAGCCCATGGAGTAGGACTCGACGTGCTGCTGAGCGGTCCGTGCTAGCGAGTAGACGGTGGAGCTCGCATCGAACCCGCCAGAGGTGCGCAAAATGAAATACTTATTTGACGCGAGCAGCTGCGAAATGTCGTACTCGCCAGAGTGCTCAAAGTCGCCAACATATTGCTTGAGCAGGCTCTCGAAGATAGCACGGTCTTCTTGCAGCAGCGAGCTGGAAAGCGTTGAATACACCTCTTTACCAAAAGCTTTCACCATTTCGGAGACAGGCCGACCTTTGTTCTGCATGAGCATCTTCCTGAATATCACAACAAGATCAAGGGATGCAAATTGATATATTCTGTTGAGTTTCCAGAGACGGTCAAGAAGAAGCTGTATGTTGCAGAAAGCTTCACCAAGGCTCAGGTACTTGTCTCTCACCTGTTTCACCTGGTCCAGGACTTCCGAGGACCGCGAGAGCTTGGTCTTGATGGTTGCGGCCTGGTGTTTGATCGACTCGAGCTTGTTTACCAGCTCATCGTTCTCCAGGATGCTCATTCGAGTGTCGCTCAAGCTCAACAGGAGATCGTTTTCCAAATTGTACAGCGACTCTTTATATTCACCGTTAAGCTTAGAGAGCTCGTCCAGCTGCTGTTGGAGCGATGGCTGTTCACTGTTAAGAGTCATGTTCAGCGCCTGGTTCACGAGGGAGCTGCTGGTGAAGGTATAATTCAGAACGTTCATCCGTGCTTCCAAACATAGCGGAATTCGAGCAGACGCATCCTTGGTGTGCACAAACAGCTGGAAGTTAGGAGAAAGGTCAATTTCCCGTGATCCAAGCTTGACGAGGCTGCGACCGCCTGAGGTTTCAACGTCTCTGGCAATCACGCGGCTGATAATCGGATCGTAATGTTCACCATCCCGAATGAGAATGGACCCTCCAAATCTAATGCAGTTTTCCAGTAGCTTCACGTACCCATCGTCCAAAAAGCTGGTGATCACAAGGTCCTGGTATTGTTTTCCCATAAAGTCAATCATCAAGCCCGAAGGATCAATGAGGAACGCAAACCTCTTGTCTGCAGACATCATCATGGTGTTCTCTATGAACAGCTCGTCGTTCGGAAGACCGTTTGTTTGCCAAGTAAACTCCTGGTCGGGCTTCAGGCTGGATGCACGGTAGGTGAACGTGCTGTCGAATGGAATGGCGTATTTTGCAAGCTCTCTCTTCCAGAGCTCCAAATACTCACGCCTTTCAAGCTCGTTATAGCGTCCTAGATATGACATATAGGCTGCTTCCAGAAGAGTGTTGCCAACAAGACACTCTCTCTGGCCCTGGAACGCCACAACACTTGCCTCCCATCTGACTTTCTCCTCTCGCAAGCTCTCCAGAAGCAGGGTGCTACGGCCGACTTTGGCCTCCACGTCCTGCATCTCAGCCTTGATTTTTTCACTTTCACGAATGGTCTCGCTGTACTTTTCCTTGTAGACTTCAATGCTCTCCTGCAAGTCGTTGATCATGCCATCGATCGCAATCAATTTAGCCTTGGTATCAACAAGCTCGTTTTCCAGCAGCTGCACTTCGTTTCTCAAGGGCTGAACTTTCTCAACAACTGAAGCATATCTCAGCTGAGCTTCCACCCAGAGTAAGAGCGGTCCGCAAGCTTTACTGGCCCGGTTGACTGCCTCAAAATTGTACCCTGGTCTTGAAATGAATTCGCGTTCCATGAAGTCCGCCAACTCCTTCGTAAGATGCACTTCGCTGTCGAACCCGACAATGCTTGCAATGAAGTCGTCTCTTCTAATTATGAGCTGGACATCGCGCCACGTACTCACGTCGTATCCCAAAAGAATACACACAGATTCAAGCGTCATCTTCACTGCCTCAGGAGGATTGTTCATCGAACGGAGCTCTGTAAGGTGCTGTTTTTTGATGTTCTTGACTCCCTTCTGTGCCTCTAGAATCAGAGGCTCCACATTTCTCAGGTCTTCAAGAACAAGGTTCCGGCGCTCGCTGATAATGCGTTCCTGCTCTGCGAACCGCTTGTGGATCTCGATCGACGCTTCCTGTTTGCGTTCTGCCTCGTTCTGATCTGTGATCATCTTGTCAAGCATCTGTCTTGCCTCCTTGTTCTTGTTGTCCAGCTGAATCTTCTTAACAGACAGACTTTCGTTCAGCTTCTTGACCTCCAGGAATGTCTCTCTAAGCCTGTCTAGACCAACATTGATGTGCGACTGGTGCTCTTGGAGTTCTGTTTCCTTCTGTTTAAACGAGCGGATGAAATTATTCACCAGACTGAAAAACTCATTAGGAGTCGGGCTCCTGTTTCTGAATCCACCATGTATAGACACCAGAACATCCACGACGGCGTCACGTAATCCATCCACGTCCACTCCAGAAGGCGCGTGGTACTGGGAGTTATTAATCGGCAGAACAGCCAACAATCCTTTGGCCACTGTCTCCAGAGACTCTGCTCTCCAGTCACCCATCCAGCTAATCACGCATCTATTGAACAAGGCAGGAGACGAAATAAGAGGCGGCGCGTTTGACGAGTAGGGATCCGTAATTGTAAACACCACATGGAGGTTCTTGGCTACCTGTTCTGTGAACCAGGTGTACAGCTCCGCGTCGGAGTCTAAGAATAGGCCCTGTTCTTGCGACTTCTGTGAGCACACAGTCATCAGCGTGTTGTAATCTTCTCCCTCGAATAGTCCGGGAACCTCTGCATTGGCAAGAAGAGTGTTCATCCTTTCCAGGAATGCCGTCTCCAAAATAGCGGACTCGTCTATAATGAAACACAACTTTTCGCCGTCCGCTGCCCGTCGAAGAAGTTCCCGCAGAGTCGCATCGAATTCCGCCAGAGTGTAATTCCTGGAAACACTCAGCTGATGAATCGAAAGTCCGTTAATCCATGCGACAAACTTGGTAAGCGTGGTCTTTCCGCTGCCGCTCGGCCCCACAAGAATCATGTGGCCTTGTGGGTTTTTCAGTACCCGATCTATGCGCAACACATGGTCCAGCAAGTCCGGGTAGAGCACGAGCGAAACATTTGTCTCTTCCTCGCTGAACACTTTTAGTCGCTGTTCAACGAATGCACCGAGCTCCTTTTCGGAAACAGGGCTGTAGTCGTACGACAGCCAGCCAGAATACAGAATCGGCGTCTGTAGTGCACTTTCTGCGTCAATGCAAGGGAAATTATTGGTGAGTGTCGATTTGATCATCTCGTAGGTCCAGTTTCTTTCCTCCTGGGAGATTAAACGGTCAGAGAACAGCCTCAAAGCTTCATGGGCCCATATGCGGAGAAAACCTTCCAAAGAAAGTTGCGGAGAAGATCGGACCGCCTCGTAAATGCCACGGACCCAACGGGTCAGCTCTCTCGGGGAGTATATGTAGTGTGCTCTGTCCGTGAAATGCGCTTTTGACGAGGTGTAAACCTGGATCATCGAGTCGGTGAGGGACTGCACGTAGCCTCTTAGGTCGGGAACACACTTGAGCAGCGCTTTGTTGAATGTAGAATAGATCTGGTTCAATGATTGTGTGCCAGGATAGTCCACCATGATCACAGAGCAATGCCTCAGGAATCTGCGATTCAAAACGTTTCTCCCAGGGTCTGTGGGCGGATTGCAGGCTCCAACAAGCTGGATGTTCCCCAAACTGACCCACGCCCCGTCCTGCTTCCTCCAAAATCCGTTTCTTTCCACCAGTTGTCGCAAAAACGATATTGTCGTCTGCGAGCCATACTCGTCGAACGCAGGAAGGTTGATTTCGTCGCAGAATAAGACCACCCATTTCTCAGCCACCGCAGGAACAAGCTTGAGCCCTGCCGGGCTCGTTTGGTAGACACAGTGTTGCTCCAGTGCCTTAACAACCAGTTCCGGCGTCGTGTCTTTGGAGAAGTTCACGCCCACAAATATGTACTGGTGCGACTTTCTGAGCGCAGCCATCAATGTCATGGTCTTTCCGGAACCGGGAGGACCGCAGAGAATCACAGTTTCGTGTTTTCTCACGAGCGAGAAAATAAGATTCTCGAGGACACGGGTGCCAAGCGTTGGAATGACGATATCTGGTCTTGTGATCATATGAGGCTCTAGGTCGATCGCTTCAACGTCACAGGGTGACCAATCGTAGTCAACCATTGAGATGTCGGAGTAAAGCATGTCTGGTGAACTGAACCGCGCGAGCCCAGGTAAGGTCTGCACGTAGCTGCAGAATCTCTCCCTGTTCTCCAACGTCAGGTCCCCAGCAAAGGACCACATTAACGAATGGAGAGTCGAACGAGCCACATAAGGAACGGTGTCGTCGTGGACGATGGCAGCTTGCGCGGCCAGCTGCTCGAGTCTCTGTGACATCAAGCCGAAAAAAGTGTCAATCATGCTCAAATCGCGGTCCATCACGTGCGCATACTTCTTCGTCTCCAACAATACTTGCTGGAGCACAGATGCTGGAAGCAGCTCCTGTACGTGATCCACAAATTTCTGCTTAATGTCGTCCACTGAGCCACCCCGAAAGCTTCCTGCCATATCTTCGTTTTCAAGTGATTGATTGCGGAACGAGCACATGAGGTTGGCATAATAGTCTTCGAGGTCGAAAAGCCTGTTTCCAAACGAGACAATACCACATCGACTGACTGTGGCTGGAGTTGCAAAGTTCAGATTCTCGACCTCAAACACAATCCTGACGTTTTCTGGCAGAGGAATCCGCTCTCCGCTGGGCAGAGTCAGCATCTTGTTGTCGTCGAGAACACTGTTGAGGTTTTCGACCCATTGCGGGTCGACGTCCCCATCGAAAACGATCCATATGTTCTTGGATTTCTCCCGACGCAGGTTCAGCTCCACGCGCCGCAAAATCGAGGTAAAGACGCCGTCAGTCCACTCTCTCGTTGCGTAGTCCAAAGAGCCATACAAAGGCTCTTTTCCCAGAACCTTCGGGTCAATCGTGTACACGGAGTTCTCCACCCCCGTCAATCGCTTCATGGCCTCTAAAAGACACTCGAAGAGCAGGGTCTTGCCGCTTGCAGCATCTCCAACCATCATAAATCCGTGATGCGACCGCTGTATCTCGAAAACTTGTAGGGCCTTCTTCAGCCACGCCGAGGATGCTGCAAGTCCTTTCTCGGCAGCTATCTCCTTTAGGTGTGGAACAAGCTCGTCGGCTGCAGTCTTCAGGCCTTCAGCACACCCAAATATACTGATATGCTCAGCAAAAAATGGCTCATCGTGAACAAGTAGCTTGGGCAGAGTGACTGTGTTCAGGCTGTGGACAACAATTCTGCTCTCCATCTCGGAATCAACGGACTGGTCTCTGAGAGCTCTGCGAAACCCGCCGCACCTTGCCAATGTACTTTTCAAGGCACGCAGTCCAAAATCGTAGTGAGGCTGATCTGAACAGCTCGATGCCAATCTTCTGAAGAAGTCCACCACTTGCTCGCCTAATCTCTTAGCAGAGCTAAATCCCTGGGAGATCAAGATAACCTCGCAAATCATGCTCTCGTCTGGCTGCACAACGGCAAATGTACGGTACTTGGTCTTCAGGTTGTCCGGAAGGGCAGATCTGCCGGCATAGTTTGGATTGCTGGTGATGAAAACGCCTGATCCTGCCGCCACAGGAAACTTCTTGCCCAGGATCTCAATGTCCATACCGTTGTCAGCTTCCAAAGCAGTCTCGATCTTCTCGATCTGCGTGGAAATCGCAGACAGCATTTTCCGGTCCAGTCTATTGAACTCATCGAAACAGCACCACGAGCCTACACGACAGACACCGATCAGGATCCTGCTGACACTGTGAAAATCAAAGGTCTCGTCACAACAGAACACGAGCACCATGACCCCTAGATTTTGTCCCAGTGCCTTGATAGACTCCGTTTTTCCCGTACCTGCAGGTCCAACAAGAGAGCCTCCTAATTTTTCGTTCAATGCCTCAGTCATAGCAAGGTGGCACCTGTCCATCAGCGGAGTGTAGACAAGACGGGCGGGAGCACCAAGATACTCAAATCCATAGTGTGCTGCCCAGTTGCCTTGCTTCACCACCACAGACTCAAGGATGTTATCTGTCTCTATCAAGTAATAACGCTGCTGTGACAGCCACTCATAAGACTTCAAGTTCTGCTTCTCTTGCAGAGCTAAAACCTCACGCTGGTGCACAAGCTCAATAATCAGATTTTCGTACTTCCTTCGTTGCAAGGACGACAAATCGTGCAGAATAAGTTCTGCAAAGATCGAAAGCACTTCGCTGTATTTTTCCTCACATATGCTAAGTTCGGCGCTGGATTCCACCAGCTGCGTCCAAAACACTTGCAGCGAAAGAATCAGAACCTGGTTTGGGTATTTGTCGATCCACTGAACGAGACTTCCTTTTTGATCTTGGGAGTCCCAAACGGTAAGTAGCTGTTTCAGCGAACGTTGCAACAAATGAGCTAGAGTTCGTTTGGTTTCCGTTTCCAGTTCACGTAGCCAATCTGTGAGAGACGGATGAGCTACCAAGGAGACCGGTGAGTTCAAATTGACCTTTTCTCCTTCCGGGGAAACAATTCCTTCAATCCTGGATAGCTCTGGATTGTACAGCGTTCCCGCAATTCCTATGAACATTTTCTGCAGATATGAGGAAACTAGGGGAATGTTGGCCGAATTTCCAACAATCTCAAGCAGCTCCTCGTTTCCGATAAAATAGAATCGAGGAAAAATGTCCCTCTGCTTTTCCAAATACCCTATCAGAGATTTCTTGATCTTCTCCAGGGTTTCAGAAATCTTGGTCAAAACCTGCTTGATGTTCGGAATGTTGCTCACCTCAGCCACCAGCACCGATTTGTGTACCTTCTTCATTAGCGAGTGGAATTCTGCAGATGTGTTGTAAAATCTGGTTGACTCCAATGGTAGCAGCTTCTTTATTTCATCGTTCTTCTCAAACACACCGGACAAATATATCCATTGACGCTGTACGTCAATCCACATATCTAAAACAGTTTGCACATCGGACAGTTTCATCTCTAGCTGGTTAACCGTTTTCTCGAATGCGGAGTAGTACGGCGACATATTCATTGACCACAAGCTGTTGAGGTCTTCCGTGATGGTCTGAAACAAGGCATCCCAACCCTTAATCAGAATGAAGTCGTCATTAAACCGGAATAGCTCGAAAGAAAGCTGTTCCCAGTTCTTCTGTATAGCAGTAATGGATTTCTCCAGGTTCTTTTCTCCTTGTGCTTTGTGTATCGCCGATTTGAAGTATTTCTCATTCGTAACCAAATCTAGGTCCAGAACGTGGCCCAGAGTCATTTTTGCCGGCGGGTCTTTGAGTGTGTGATCTCTGAATATCTCAATCCAGTGACGGTCACTGATCGCATCAGAGCGCAGTCCTCCTATAATCGGCAGGACCTTGATGTAAGTCTTGACTTTTGCTTGAAACTCTTCAAAAGCAGAGTACTGTCTTATGGCGGCAGGTTGGGCCCTGGAACGGGCTAGGACGTCTTCCAAAGTCTTTCGAAGAGATGTTATGGTAACAGACGACCATTCTTGAGAGCGTAAATCCGTTAAAGAAACTTGTAATTCATTGATAATTGACCAGAATCGCCTCAGATCCTCGACTTCTCCTAAAATCGACGATAAAGTATCCTTTATGAGCAGCTGAAGATCAAGAACCTTGGAAGCGTTCAAAAGCTTTGACCGTTCTTTGATCAGCCTCTGACAGGCTTTTTCAAACCCGCTTAATGACGAAAGAGCCACCTCTGGCTCAAGTCTCTTCCCCAGTGGTTTGTCATTACCCCATTGTTTATTCAAGGAGTCAATGGACTCCCTGAGCAGACTGGCTTCTCTTTCTACTGTGCTGACCACGAGATCCATATTAGCTAGAACTAGATTGATTTTGGCATCCACCAGACTGCTCAATGAAAGAAAAGCTTTTTGAAGCTGCTCAAAATGAACCCAATCGTGCCCAAACTTGACGCGGAAAAGGATCAAAAGATGGTTGCAAGAGTCAATGGTCTCAATTTTGGTGGAGCTCTCTTGAACATAATTCTTTGTCTGATAGAGCAGGTCCACCAAAGCTATGACAGCCTTCGCAGAGCCGAAATCGACTGGAGCTGATTCCAGTGCTCTTCGTTGTGCTTTGATTTCCTCAAGGCTACATCTGATCTCTTTTGAGACTAGTTGTGTAAGGATATCTGAGATATTCCGCTGCCACGTATTGTAATAATTGCTCACCTTCCACTGGGCTTGTTCATACTCCAGTTTGATAGGCCCAAATCTCGTGAACGTCTCCACTGTGTCAAACGCTTCCTTGAGGTTTTTCACGTCGAGAAGCGCATCACGCCATTGTGAGAGATTGGTGCCAAACGCTCTTTTCAAATCCTGAAAGTCAATGCTCCATAGCGATTGCAACTGAAGCCATTTATCTACAAGGCCTTTGGCCGAGACCACAACGTGTTCAAGCTCCTCGATGCATTCAAAGTATGGCCGTTGAAGTAATATCTGAGGGCCAGAAAAAAAGTGAGCGTTTTGATCAGTGGAGACGTCAAACTGGCCAGAGGTTAATCGCTGTTGGTTGGTGACGGTACTCAGGCATTTATTGAGATCTCCAACAATTGACATCTTAGAGATTTCCAAGGGAGGACGAACAACTATCTTAAAGTCCTGCATAACTATTGTGTGGACTTTATCTGGGATGTCTCCCTCCATGCCGCATAATCTTGCTTTCCAGACGGTCAGCTCAGACTTGCACCTATGAAAAAGAATATCCTCCACCGCAACGTTCATCGCATTGGTAAACTCCTCAATATTTGTAAATCCTTGTAGGGCAAACTGGTTGACTTCTCGTTGCAACGCGTCGATGTTGCAACGAAACGCCTCCTCAGTGTACTTGCAGGTCGTTAAGTCATCAAGAATTGCTTTGATCTGTTCTCTTGAAAACTCCAAGAACTCAAACTTTTGCAAAAGAGTCTGGATCTGGGACTGGAAATTCTCGGCTTCTTCGCATACTTTCACTTCATCGAGATTCGTTAAACCCGAGTCAATTAAAACTTGAGCATTCTCCAGTGCAATCCACTCAGACTGCGAAAGAAACTTAATGCCTTTGAAAATGATGTTTAGGTATGGCTGTAGCAAAACTTTGAGCTCGCCCAACTGATCGACCTGCTGCAAGACAGACTCAAGATTGATCACTGAGTTATTGAGACTGGTCGCAACGGGGTATACTGTCTCCAAAATATTGGCAAGCGAGGCGACATTCCGGGGAATTTCAAAACCCATGATCTGGAGCAAGTTGACTTCCTTGAACAGTTCCGCGTCAGCGGGTGACAAGTTGACCTTGACCCTAAAATCCTTTGACTCTGTGCGCTCTATCTTGAAAATATATCGTTTCACAGTCATCTCTTTAAAATTGTGGTTGAAATTGGACAGCCAATCGCGGTAGCACTTATCCAGGTCCAGCTTTTCCATAAGCAACTTCATCTCATTCTCGATTTTCGCACCTTCAGGATACTTTGCCCAGTCTTTTGTCAAAACCAGTTCCATACGCGCGGCCAGAAACTCGATTTTGTATCTCGCTTGGCTGATCCAGGCGATCATGCTGCTGAAGCGCGGAACATCTCGAAGCTGGAGCATTTTCTGTGTGCTTCTCTGTCGTTTGAACTCCTGCTGAAGGGAAGCTAGATCATCCTGAATCACCTGCAATAGCTCACTCTGGTGGTCAAATATCGAAGCTCTGATGTTGGACCGTTTTAGCAAAAACGAGTACTGTTCAAATACCGTGAAGGTCTCGTTTGGAGCCGAGATTGCCTGGAGCGTTTGGCGGAGAAATTCAATCAGCTTGTCTTCCAGCGCATTCACTCTCTTCTGATACGTCCTCTCTGCCTGTGTCCATGCTCTCTGGCCCTCTGGTCCCAGGTCAAGGGGGTTCGCAGTCTCCACGGCACTATAAGCATAGTCAAGCTCATCCAGGTACTCAGTGACCTTAGTGGCTTTAACCAGGTTTGACACTATTTCTCTTAATTCTTCGTGCTGGGACCTGAACTCCGCAGCTTTCGAGACGGCTTCTTTCAGCTCATTTGGGACCGCAATCCTCACAGCAATGAATTTGTCTGATCTCTTCCGAAGCAGCTCGCGAGCCATCGTGGTGAAGTCCTTTATACACTCCTCGAGGGTTCCCAATAAACCGTCAACTTGATCGCTTATGAGCTTGAAGGCAGCATACGTTAGTTCCATCACCTTTGCATCGTGTAATACACTGCTTATTTTGTGCACGATATCCTCAACAATGGACTGACAGAGCTTAATTGCTCGCTGGATCGGATACATGGTCACCCGGAGTTTGCGCAAGTGCTCAAAGACGGCAGAAACAGCCTCGCCGATTTTGTCCAACGATTGGGCGGATAAAAGATCGTTGATGGGAAGGTCTTTGAGCAGCTGATTGTGCTTAGCAGCCACATTTAGTGCGTCCTTGATGCCGGTGTCAGAGAATGTCACCGTGGCGTGGTATCTCTTCGCAGAGCGTAAAACGTCGAGAGTGAGCTGGATTTCGGGGCTTCTGAGCTGCTCCTGGATAGACAACAGCGCTGCCTCCTTGGAGGCCCAGAAATTCACCTCGGCAAGCGTGGGTCCGTCGGAAGGCTCGTGGCTCAGCTGGGCCACGTTCTGGACCTGTTTCATCCAGTCGTTCGCGATCGACTGCATCTCATTGAGAATCTTGGAGTCTGTCTTGGTGTGCTCGTCGAGAATGTCGATAGAAAAAGCGGCGAGGTGCCGGTTTTCACGCACAGCACGTAAAATGGCCGGGTGCGCGGTGGCGGCCAGATTCGGGATCTGGATCGTCTGCTGCAGATGCTGGAAGGAAAGCGTAAGTTCGGAGATCTTTTTCTGTGTAGAAGCCACGGACTGCGAGGTGGCCGACGAGGTAAGCACCGAAAAGTAAGGAGCAATGCCAAACTGCAGCAGCGACTCCAGATACTCAAAGTTCTGTCGCGGCGGAGACCTCAGCGGGAGCTTGGCCACGAAGATCTGGTCGGAGCACGGCAGGCTGTCGAGCAGCGGGCCCCTTTGTTTGAGAAAAACCACGATGGAGGCAGACTGGGCAAGATCCGCCAGCTTCTCCGTCTCCAATCGCTCGTACAAGTGCAAAGCTGGAAGTTAGAGCACGCCAAACTGTACTTACCGTGTGTTCCTGTCTGGACAAGGAAAAGGGCACTTTCGCTGGGGTTTTCGATGAATCGGGTCAGCAGGACATCGTATTCTCCGTCGAGGCTGGCCGTGCTAAGCAACGAGGCCGCCGACCGCCGAACGTAGTCGAAAACGGTGGCGGGAAGAAGCAAAGACATGTGCGGGAGAGTTTTGTTTATTTGTTGATCTGAGACGCGACTTCACCGCCACAGGGGTCGAGTTGCTACGCCACAGAGGAATATATTGTATTTCTCTACAGAATTCAAAAACGGTATATTGTATTGTATCCATCATGCTAATGACACTTAGATCACAAAACTGAACATCCTAAATAGAGCAAATATTAGTTATTAGGCTGTCGTGGGCACTAAGGAAGCAAGATATCAATAACGGGGGAGCAGTCCTCTATTAACCCATTCAAGTGCTAGCTCAGTTGGACTTCTCGTGCTGAGTAGAGACTCTGTTCATGGCCACCATGAAGTCCTCCAGGGTTCTCTGAGGAGGTCTCTCCTTGAGAGGCTTGCCGTTCATGAATCTGTCGAACTTCTCGGACTCAGACATGATGACGTAGGCGCCACCAAGGACACAGAAGACACCGAAGGACCAGATCCACACTCTGACAACGGTGACGATGTCGTTCCAGTTCTGGGACCACCATCCGAACAGGGTGAACATGGTGGCGATGATATCGACAATCAGGACGGCACCCGACAGTTGCCACGATGGCACGGAAGACCAGAATGGACCGGTGGCTCTGGTGACGAAAATCAGCCAGTTCTCGGTCAGGGAGATCTGCAGGAACAGGACACCGTCGATGGAACCGAAGTTCTGGATGATACCTCCCTTTGGCAGGAACATGGTGGTCAAGGTGATCCAGGTACCGATGGCAAGGATGATACCCATGATGATGGACATACCCCATAATCTTGGCAGGTTCCACTTGACTGGCTTCTGGTCGAATGGAGCGTTATCGTAAGCAATGGCAAGAGTAGCAACGTCGGCAAAGATGGCAATGAAGACGACCAGGTCGATGTTCAACGACTCGTTCAGAATGGCAATCCACAGACCAAGGAAGATCTCCAAGTGCAAAGACAGAGCAATACGGTAGACAACGTAGGCGTACATTCTGTGGAAAATCTGTCTGGAGGTCTTGAGGGCGTCAATGATGGCAGAAAGACCTGGAGCAAGGAAAACGATATCGGCAGCAGATCTGGCAGAGTCCGAGGCACCCTCGACGGCAATACCGGTGTCGGCCTTCTTGAGAGATGGGGCGTCGTTGACACCGTCACCGGTCATGGCAACCAAGTAACCTCTCTTCTGCAGAATCTCGACGACATTGTACTTGTGCTGAGGGAAGACCTCAGCGAAACCGTCAGCGTTCTCAACGAAGTCAAACAGCTCGGATCCAGACAGGTCTCCTCCTCCGGAGAGTCCCAATCTGTCGGCATCGAAAATGTTGGTACCAAGACCCAGCTGTCTGCAGGTCTCCTTGGCAATACCAACGGCGTCACCAGTCAGCATCTTAACTCTCAAACCAAGCTCTTTAGCCTCGTTGACGGTCTTAGCAGTGTCGTCTCTAGGAGGGTCCATACATGGCATGATACCGAGGATCTCCCAGTGGCCCTCGCCTCTCTTTCTGGCAACACCTAGAGATCTGAAACCTCTGGAAGCAAACTCGGCAACCTTGTTCTCGTACTTCTCGAGGATGTCCTCTGGAATAGGGTGGTCCTCCTGGACGGTCTTCAGAACGAACAATGGAGCACCCTTGACACAGATGATTCTCTCACCTTCTGGGGACTCGACGTATGCAGTGACTTTCTTGGAAACAGGGTCGAATGGCTGGAACTCAAGCATCTTGTACTTGGTCAAAGCGGCTCTGGCTCTAGGGTAGTTGATCAGGGACTTCAGGAAAGCCTTGTCGATAGCGTCAAGACCCTTCTTCTTTCTAGAGGCAGCGAGACAGGCGGTCAACATCAAGTCATCTGGCTCCACACCCTCGACGGTGTAAGGCTCGTGCAAGGAAAGCTTGTTCTTGGTCAGGGTACCGGTCTTGTCGGAACACAGGATCTCGACACCGGCAAGAGACTCGATAGCAGACAGCTTCTGGACAATGGCCTGCTTCTTGGCCAAGTAAGCAGCACCGACGGCCATGGTGGTGGTGACGACGGCTGGAAGACCGACCGGCACACCAACAATGGTGATAGCAAGAGTGTATCTGAGGATTCTGACGATCTTTGCGGTTCTGTAGAAGGCAGAAGTCCAGACAACCAGCAGAGTGACAATGACCAGGACGAGCAAGGTGGTACCGATACCGTTCAGGACCTCGGTGAAGTGACCTTGTCCGCCGGAGGCCTTGTTGACCAGGGCAGCGGCTCTACCAACGAAGGTGGAGTCACCGGTAGCAGTAACAATCATCAAAGCCTCACCTCTCTTGACAGTGGAAGAGGAGAAGGTAGGGTCGCCAGATCTCTTGTCGACGGCCAGAGACTCACCGGTAAGGGCGGACTGGTCGACCTGCAAGAAACACTCGTCGGAAACAAGCTTACCGTCGGCAGGGATGACAACACCGTCTTCCAACTGCAGAATGTCACCAGGAACGACCTCAGAGGCAGGAACTTCGACCGGGTGGCCGTCTCTGATGACGGTGGCGGTGTTGGCCAGCGTCTTCTTCAACTCGTCAACAATGGAACCAGCCTGGTACTCTTGGATGAAACCGACACAGGCGTTCAGCATCAGCAAACCACAGATAACACCGAAATCGACCCAGTCCTCGAGACCGGCAGCCAGAATGGCAGCAGCCTCCATGACGAACTGGATAGGACCAATAAAGAACATACAGAACTTGAGCACGAGGTTCTCCTTCTCCTCGGCCATCTGGTTGAGACCATACTTCTTTCTTCTTTTAGCAACCTCGTCGGAGGTCAAACCAACCTTCGGGTCGGTTCTCAACAGCTCGTCGGGAACGACCTTGAAGGAAGAGTGGTCCTGCTCCTCGTCCTCCTCCTCGCCGTCTTCACCACCGTGATTGGATTGCAATTCCATCACCAATTGGTCGATGTCGTCTTCCTCCTCATCATCTTCATGAAGAGGAACTTTCTCCTTGGTTGGTTCAGTTGCAGACATGATGAGTCTCTATTCTAGCAATTGAACTGAAAGAAAAAAAGATATAAAGTTGGATGGAGAAAAACGAAGGAAAGATACTGCATTTTTAAGAGGTGGATGCAAATTATGCACCGTGAAACGAAGGACTTTGTTCGTCCAAATCGAGTAAACAACAATCGGTACCAAAGAGGCAAAAAAGAAACACAAACCACAGCAACGTTTCCGACCAACGAGTTATTTAGCTGTTTTTTCACTGGTCGATATTGTCGTGAAAACCGATTTCTATTGTTTTTCAGCAACGGGATATCCGGGACGGCATAATTTGCGTGAAAATTGGACACCGGGACGTAGCCGATGATGGCTCGAGCTTGCCGTGCGAACCGCAACGCACTCAATCTAGCCGCGAGCTGCTCCATCTCACTCGGTTATCTAAGGGATACCGTTGCGCGGAGACGTTGTGTAGGTATATCTTACCCGCCTTTCTACGCTATCGTTTCTTTCTGTGTGCTATTGTTAACGATTTGCGATCCAGGGGAGAGTTGCAGGATTGAGCCAGGGACGGCTATAACCCGGAGCTGAGCGGAGCCAGAACATATAACTACAACCTGTCCATCCTTGGCCCCAGGTGGCTCACCTTCACCCACCAACCTCAGCGGACGTCCGTGATAGACAACCCCAGCTTCTACAGCTAAACTACGTAATTGCCAAGAGCAAAATATCTGCACCGGTTTCGGACCAGGATCGGTTATATGCACTATCATAAATTTTGAGGTTTTTTTCGCCAGCTCTTTTTTCACTCAACTTGCCAAAGCCGAGCCGATTTTTTCTAGCCATTCATTCATTCCGCATCCCACCGTCAAAAAATGCTGTGTTCTGTTTTTAGATCACAGTGTTCCCTATTGGGAAATACGCTTACCCAAACAAGATGCCCCGGACCATGACATCCTTCTTGTCATGATAGCCGGCCCTGTATTGTTTCCCTGCCCCATGTGACATAGACTCTGTCAAACGCTAGTCCTCGTGTGTTGCAACAGCGGGCCTGCTTACTGGGACAAATTATGTAAATTAGGTGATTATTCCACCTGGCTGCAGCGAAGCTAGCTAATATTTCTGCTTTTTTAATTTCACAGATAACGATCGTTACTATTCATACAATTCCGTTTATCCACCTATAACCGAAAACCTATAACCCAAGCTCGCCACCTGGTTTACTCCGTCCACTCCTCGTCGCTGTCGCTCGACAGGATTCTCGACCGGTGCCGCGTGCTCGCAGGTCGATAGTACTCATCACCGTCGTCTATGTCGCTGGGCTCGCTGTCTGCGTCCCTGAGGTCGCGCTCAAAGTCGTAGTCAACGTAATCGTCGTCGAAATCGTCATCCTCTTCGCCAGGAGACGGCGCATTCATAAACAGTCGAAGGGTTTCCCGCTGCCGCCAGGCGTCTGCAAGTTCTGGGCTCTCGCGCTCTAGCAGAGATATGAAGCTCTCCTCGCCGTACGAGGCGGACTCGTCATGGTACTCGGGGTCAGCCTCGCTGTCCGAGGACGAAAATCTCTCGTTGGAAGCCGCAAGAAGGCGTCGCCCGCAATTCAGGCACCGCGAACCATGTGCTTCCCAGTGGCAGACGCTGCACCGCGGGATCCCGTCACTGGTGTCCAGAATGGCCTCCGAGTAGTTGTCAAACAGATTCTTGAAACACGTATCGTTGTGGTTGTCTTTCTCGTATAACCTGTTGCGCTCGCGTATCATTTTGGTTATGGGCTCTTTTTGGTCCGGGTGGTCCTTCGCCACTGCCTCCAGATAACTTTCCAGCAGCTGCTTCATCGGGACGTTGAACACAGGAACACGCCGCACGCGCTGGCGGCACAACGGACACGAGTGCTTCACCTTGAGCCAGTCTGACAGGCACTCGTAACAGAAAGTGTGCCCACACGCGACCGTAAACGGAGTCACCATCAATTCTTGACAGATGGTGCAAGTAAAGACCTCGACACTGCGTCGCATCAGGTCCTGCTTGTTCTCATCCCCCAAGGATTGCAATAACCTGAGCACTTCCATCGATGTGGATCATAAAAAATATTTACGTTAAATAGAAATTTGTTCGATTTGTCTATCTTTGTACAAGTTCCCTCCAGCGGCCAATTTTCTCTAGATACTCGTCGAGTTTGCGCATGTGCTGCGTGCTGACGTGGTCGTACTGGTTCCGTAGCACGTTGATCGTGTGCTCGAGGTATATAACAAGGTTCTGTCTGATCTCGTCGCTGTCTTGCACGTCGAGGTTATGGGCGTATAACTCACAGATGGATTTGGTGTTGCGCATGAAAAGGTCCGTGGGGTAAAACGTCTTGTCCTTCTTGAGTTGCTCTAGGATATCGATCGCAAGGTCCAGACGCCCTTGCTCAAGATAGAACTTGATTATAGCGTACACAGCCCTCAGAAGCTCGGTGTTGCTGCGTGGCGAGACCCCGGTCATCCTGTCCATGACCACCATGCCAAACTCGCGGTTATGGAACTTGACGGCATCCAGCAGCATGTTCGTGTAGTCTGAAACGGTCAGCGAGTCGCGGTACCCCTCCACGATCGACGAGAGGAACTTGAAGGTGCCGAGGCGGAATTTCGGGCTGAGAGTCTTGCGTTTGAGAAAAACCAGCATCTTGAGCGACGGCTCGTCCAAGCTGGCGATTTTCGGGTTGCTGCGTATAAAATTCACCAGCTGCTCGACTTCCTCGATGGACCGCGACGTCTTTAGTGCCGTCGTCAAAATGCCCTTGTGCGGCCAGATCCCGTTGCGCATCCGGCTGTCGATCGCCTTCATCCGCGGCAGCACGGGCTCTGCCCGGTCCCCCACTATGCTCCTGCGCAAGAGACGGTGCTTGCCGGTTTTTTCGTCGAGCCTGATCACGTGCGCAAGCCGTTGGAGCGAGAAGTTGTCGCTGCTCTCCAGCTCCTGCACAAATCTCCGCGTGATAGGCGTGCGGATCATGGGGTATGCTGCCACGTAGGTTTTCCACAAGTTATAGAAATAATCCTCCTGGAACTCCAGGCCGGCTTCCCTGGCTACCTTGAGCAAAAGCTCCGCGTACACCTCGGGCTGTCCGTCGCGCTGAATCCACCATAAGACTCTGCGGAGCAGGTTTTTGAACTCCGCATCGCTCGCAGCGTCCTCGAGCACTCGCCTGGCCAGCGAGACCTCTCCAACTCTCATCAACATGTCTATGCACTCCTTGCGGAAGCACTCACATTCCTCGGGCTCTAAACGCTCAACCCATTCCACATAGACAGTCGAGATGTATTCGCGGGCCTGTCGCCCAGTTTCGATTTCGTCCAGCTCGTCCAGGAACCACACCTTGTGGCTTTTCGTGTCTTCCATATGCTGTATAACCCATTTTTCTTGTTCTCGTGTACCGTGGCGCATCATTATCTTGTATATTAGGACCCGCGTGCGAAAGTGGATGCTGTGGCCTCTGGAGTGCCACAACCGGTATGCCATATAGCAGAGCGACGGATTGGACGTGGTCTGCTGCAGGTCTTTTAGGTACGAGTCCAGAATGTCGGCGGACAATTCTCTGCATGACATAACTGTCTGATTAAATATCTGCGTGGCCACGCTCACGTTTTCTGTGCGCAGATACACACGTAGAGCTAGCCGGAAAGCGTCGGGATCGGGGTCGTCAACACGACTCAGGTAGATGCTGAATATGCGTTCAAACTCTGTGTAGTCGAAGTTCATGTACAGGACGAGAAGCAGGCGCTCGAGAAATGCAATGCTCAAGCCGGCGTAGTCGAAAACGTTGCGAAATCTCTGTACCATTTTGTAGATGAAGGTGTAGTTGCCAGACATGAGAAGCAGCTGTTCCAGCTCGAGTGGCGTCAGAGACACCGACTCGAGCCTGCGGTATAACTCGGCGTACTGCTTCGTTCTGAAAAGCTGGGCCATATCTGGTGGTAAAAAATCGGGGACAGGCCTTTCGGAGTGCTTCTGGCAGGACTGCTGCTTGTACTTACCCCTCAGAAACACCTCCATGGGTCGTCTGCTGATGCGGAGTAATCTCGACAAGTCTGGACGCTCGCTCTGCGGCATGCTTTCTGGCTCCTGCGGTGGATCGTTGGATAACTCCTGGTTTTGCGGCTGTGGCTCATTCGGCGCAAGCTCTTTATATACATCGTTGTTGGCGTGCTGTTCATGTCTATCATCATGGTCGTGCGAGATGGTCTTGAGCCTCAGCCCAGGGCGAAACCCTGCGACACCCCCTTGGTTCATATTGGTAACCGGTTTGTCTCGCTCTAGCTGGCCCCAGTCAAGCTCTACTCGCATGGAGAAGATCCGGAGGCATACTCGCCCCGGCGAGCTCAGCAGAATGCGCGCGTTCTGAAGCCTCTGCATCGCAGAGTTGTATATGCAGCGAGCAGGAGTAGTAGAATAAGTTGATTTGGAAAAAAAATCAAAGAAAAATCTTAGAGAAACCGTTACATAAAAATAATTTCGTTACAGTTTACTGGATAAATTTATGTGAACCGCTTTTGTCTGGCTGAAGGCTGCCAGACCGGCCTCGCCCAGCTCGCGGCCAATTCCTGACATCTTGTATCCTCCGAATGGCATGCGGTAATCTGTTGCGAACGTGTAGTTCACAAACACCTGGCCGCTCTGGACCTCGCGGATATACTTCTGCGACCGGTTGATGTTCTGGGTGAACAGATATGCGGCCAGGCCGTAGGAGGAGTCGTTCGACAACTCGATTGCCTCTGCGTCTGTGCCGAATTTTGACACTGTGACGACGGGGCCGAAGATCTCTTCTTGGACGACTCTCATATTCTGGGAGCAGTCGGCCAGAATTGTTGGCTGCAGGAAATAGCCCGCCAGGTCGGGCACTTTGCTGCCTCCGCACACAAGTCGGGCACCCTCAGCCAGTCCTATCTTGATGTAGTCCAGAATCTTGTCCTGCTGGACCTTGGACACCTGTGGGCCGACGTTGACGCCCTCTGCGAACTGCGGTCCCTGCACAAAATTCTGTTCGACGTGATTCTTGAGTCTCTCCAGAAACTCGTCGTAGATGCCCGCCTGCACGTAGATTCTCGACGAGGCAGTGCAGATCTCGCCCTTGTTGAAGAAGATGCCGAACGCAGCCCACTTGACGGCCTGTTCTAGGTCCGCGTCGTCGTACACCACCAGCGGCGACTTTCCGCCGCACTCCAGAGTGCATGCCTTGAGGTTCTCTGCGGCGAGCTTCTGGATGGTCTTACCAACACCGGTGCTTCCCGTAAAGGTGACCTTGTCGATGCCCGGGTGCGATGCAATGGCAGATCCGACCTTGGTTCCGAGACCACAGACAACGTTCACCAGTCCAGCCGGAGCTCCAGCCTTCACAAACAGCTCGCACATATACAGGGCAGAAAGAGGCGTATTTTCGGACGGCTTGACCACAATGGCGTTGCCTGCAGCCAGACAAGGAGCCACCTTCCACGCAAACGTGGAACACGGGAAATTCCACGCCATGATGGCAGCACACACCCCATATGGCTCCGTCACAGTGTAGGTGAATTTCGACCGCTCTGTTTCGACCGTCTTACCGTCCTCGGCGGTGATGGCCAGAGCACTGTAGTAGCGGAACACGTCTGCCGAGTGCAGCACGTCGAAAATGGCGTTCGTCGCCTTCGGCTTGCCGCTCTCGAGCGCCTCGAGATCGGCCAATTGATCGCTGTTCTCGACCATCAGCTGCGACATCCTGAGCAAAAGGTCCGACCTTTCGCGGCCGCTTTTGGTCCGCCACACCTCCGTGAAACACTTTCTCGCGCTCTTCACCGCCTGCTCCACATGTTTCTCGTCGCCAAGATGGACGGCACAGATCTCTGTGCCGGTGCCGGGGTCCTCGACGGCGAGTTGGCTGTCGGTGGCCAGAAACTCGTTGTTGATAAACACGCCGGTCTCCAGCTGGTACTTCTTTCCGTTCGGGACTGCAATGTGTGCGGTAGTCATTCAGGTAACAAAAACAGCACTGAAAGCTATCTATATACCGTGTATGCACCTTCCTGATAAGGCAGGAGCTGAATTAAATTAGATTTAGGCATTTGTGGTGCAAGGGTGTACCAGAAAAATATTAGCACACTATTCTTCGCCATGAACGCTCCGTCTACACCACGACACCCTGAACCGGACCAAGAGGTGGAATTGACCGATCGCGACATACCGAAGGATCTCGCCGAGGCTCTGGATTTGTCATCCGCCTCTGAGGAGGCCGTGAGCAGCGAGAGCGTCGAGATGGTCCCGACAGCAACCACGAACAGTTTTGATGATTTCACCGACCTGGATGCGCTAATCAATCGGCCGTCACCGGTCAATCCGTTCGGACAGAATCGCGGACTCACTGCGTCGGAGCCGCCGCGTCTCGTGCGGCGGCCGCCCCAACGCCCGCGCAAACTTAGTGGAGCGCAACAGAGCCGGCTGGTGGCGTACATGGACGCCAAGCTGCTGCAGATCCAGCGGATGTTTATCAAGTACCTTTCGCTGCGCAACGATGATGACGAGAACGATGCCGACGACGAGCAGACCGAAAAATCGCCGCTTGCCGAGATCGACGCGTCGCCCCCTCCGCAGCAGGAGCCGGACGACGTTTCCAAGTACACGCTGGATCGGCTGCTGGAGCAGATCACGAGCGCCGTGCTACTGCTGTGGGTCTCGCTTTACGGGACGGAAAAGATTCCGCCTATTTACCATTCAAACCTAGCTGGCACCGAGCCCGAGGATGAGCTGCAGATCGACCTCATCGACCCGTCGACCGTCGCGGGGCAGCCGGCGTACCTCATCCGAATCATGGGCGATCTGGCGGACTATTTGGAGAAGTATCGTCTCGACTCGTTCCAGGACTTCCAGCTCGTGTTGGAGCTGCTCGCCAAGATCGACAACTTCGCGAGTATTTTGATCGACCAGACAGAAAAGCCGATTTTCAGCACCACCGACAAGGTGCGCATGGACTCGATCGTGCAACGCACGAAGATGCTGATGGTGGCCAAATTCGAGGAGTTCCAGGCCGCCGTCGACGCGAGCGAGACCGACGAGCGCGGAAAGCGCAGCGCACACTCGGGCAGAGACCTGCTCCCGACGTACCAGCTGCTTGTGGGCGAGATCTACGAGGGGATCACGGACCGCACGTCGATATGAGCCACTGGTACGCGGACGCGGTGTGCTGTTCCTCCTCGCACCACAGGTCCTCCAGTTTCTCCGCCATTCTGCGCGCCAGCGGGTACTGTTGGTCCTGGGCGAGGATATGTAATTCTTTGGAGAAAAATTCACGGTGCGCCATTTTGCGGGCCACGCAGCCTCCGATCAGTAGCGGGAACAGCAGCAGCGTGAGCGAGTTGCCCGACAGCGCGCCGAGCTCGGCCACCAGCTGCTCGAGGTAGAACTGTACCACAGGGCTGCCCGCCTCTGTGGCGGCGTCCGCGAGCTTCAAGTAGAGAATCTCCTGCGCATAGAAGAGCGCCTTGCACACGGCAAGGTTCCGCTGCGTCTGGCACTGGCCCGGCGTGAGGTCCTGGAGCGGGATCTGGATCTCGAGCGTCTGGATGGCCGTCCACGTGAGCGTCATTTTGTGTTTCACCGGGGCGAGCAGCTTTGTGGTTTTCGCGTCCGCGAGCTTCGCGAGCGTCTCGAGCGACTCCAGCAGAAGCGCGCGCTGTTGCCCGACGTGCCAGTCGCACGCGAAGGGCACTTCCACGAGCGCGGTGAAGTTGAAGCTGTGTTGGTAGAATTCGTACGGCGAGGGCAGCTTGGCGGTGTTGCAGAAGAAGAGCGCAATGGGGAAGTTGCGCACAAACACGTTGAGGACCGTATGGCTGTCGGGCAACGCTGCGAGCGCTCCCAGCGTCTGCGCATCAAGCAGCTCGCGCAAGCTCGTCTCGAGCGCGTGCAAGGTGTGGATGGCGACGATGATCCACGAGAACGGCGGGGCGTTTTCCACCAGCACGTCGAGCGCGGGCTCGGACGTCAGAATGTCGAACCGCGGCGCCATTTTGCGGTCCTGGTGCTTGTAGGAGTCGAGCTCAAACACAAAGCACATGTGCGAGGGGATCAGGTACTCGCTGGGGTCCTCGGGGTCGGGCTGGGGCAGCTGTGATGGCGACGTTGCGGCTTTTATCTCGTAGTTCCTGGGCAGCGCAGCACCTCGTTTTTCGGGCCACGAGCAGTGCAGGAAGTTGCGCGAGCAGCCCGAGCACACGGGGAACCGCTCGTCGCACTTCTTCTTGCGCTTTCGGCAGGTAAAACAGCCGGACTTGGTTCGTGATTTGGACATGGGCGAAATAAAAAAAATGCAACAATTTTGTGGGTGCGAGGTGTACATAGCACCCGCGAGCGGACGGGCACAGGCTGCGTACCGACCGGCACAGCAGCTGTCGCTGCAAGCCGTTCTCTGCTGCCAGCTTGCCAGAGCTTGCCAGGGCTCGTCTTTGCAATGGCGCGCTCTTATATGGCCGTGCTCTCGCCGAGGAGAACTGCCTAAACGAGCGACAATTTATTCCGCATGGAAATTCCCGATCTGACTTATCAGTGCCAAATAAATAGCAGCGCATTGCCAGCAGCTGCCATTTTTTTAATCATGGTGTCTCTGCCTTTGTCTGTGTCTGCCCCTGCCAATATCGAATCCCTGTACAAGTTCACGGACGACGTGTCGGACCCGCAACTGTTCGAGTCGTGGAAGCCCAAGATCGCCGCGTACCGCCAGGCCTTGGCGGACTCGCTGCCGGCGGAGTACAGGCTGCCCGAGTCCGAGATCCCTGCTGATCTCGACGAGGCCAGCTTCAACACCGTGCAATTCCTCAAGGAAACCCAACACCTGACTCCAGCGGAGCGCGAAATCACCGAGTCGTCCGCGACGGAGCTGCTGCGCAAGATGGAAGCCAGAGAGCTGACTGCTGTGGCGGTGCTCAAGGCGTTCGCGCATCGGGCCGTCATCGCGCACCAGCTGACCAACTTTGCGTGCGAGTTCTTCGTGCACGAGGCGCTGCAGCGCGCCCAGCAGCTGGACGAGTATCTTGCTGTCCACGGCAAGCTGGCCGGCCCGCTGCACGGCATTCCTATCTCGCTCAAGGAGCAGATCGGGCACGCGGGCAAGATAACTCACGGTGGCTGGGTCGCGTGGCTGGACAACGTGCCTGAAGAGGACGCCGTGACGGTGCAGGTGCTGCGGAACCTGGGCGCCGTGTTCTACGTGCGCACGAACGAGCCGCAGACGCTGATGCACCTGGACTCCAACAACAACATTGTCGGGCGCACGCGCAACCCGCACAACTCGCTCTTGACGGCGGGCGGCTCGTCGGGCGGCGAGGGTGCCAGCGTGGGCTCGCGGGCGTCGCCGCTGGGCGTGGGCACCGACATCGGCGGCTCGATCCGCGCGCCGGCCGCGTTCTCGGGCGTGTACGGCCTGCGCCCGACCTCGAGACGGATCTCGACGTTTGGCGGCGTGTCGTCGGGCAAAGGCCAGGAGTCGATCGTCGCCGTGGCCGGCCCGCTCGCCAGCAGCGTCGACGACATCGAGCTGTTCATGAGCGCGTACATCAACGCGGGCAAGCCGTGGGACCTGGACCCGTGGTCGCTCCCGATCCCGTGGCGCCAGGTCGCCGTTCCCGAGCCGCAGAAACTGTCCGTTGCGGTGATGTACGACGACGGGCTCGTGAGACCGCTGCCACCGGTCGTTCGCGGTCTCAAGCACACGGCGGGCAAGCTCAAGCAGGCGGGCGTCAACGTGATCGAGTTCAAGCCGCTCGAGACAGACAAGCTGTACGAGGTGGCCAATTTGCTGTACAGTTGCGACGGCAACCATGCGCAGAAGGAGATGCTGCGGCCGTCGGGCGAGCCGCTGTTGCCACTCACGAAATGGGCGCTCTCGTTCGGGCAAGGCGACCGCGCGCTGTCCGTCACCGAGAACAGAGAGCTCAACTACCAGCGCGACAGGCTGCGCAAACTGTACAACGACTACTTCGTCCAGAACAAGGTCGACTTCATCCTGTGCCCGAACTACTGCGGCACGGCCCCCGTGTGCGTCCAGGACGGCGTCGAGGGCCCTTACTACTGGGGCTACACTTCGCACTTCAACCTGCTGGACTTGCCCGGCTTGACGGCTCCAACGGGGCTGTACGCGGACCAAAACGTCGACACGAAGCCGGACTACACGCCGCGGTCGACGATCGAGGCGATCGAGCACGCCAAGTACAAGCCGGAGCTCGTGCACGGCGCGCCGATCTGCTACCAGCTGGTCGGGCGGCGGTACTTTGATGAGGAGGTGGTTGCTGCGGGCAAGCTTTTCGGGCAGATCCTGGAGATAAATTAGATAGTGATAGATCTATGAAACCCTGTCCAGCACCGGTAGAAACTGCCCGACAATGAGCATCGGGATGTCGAACACGTCGCGCTTGATGGTCCAGATGCAGCAGCAGCGCAGGTAGTTGCGGTCCTCGGCCTTGCGCAGGTTGCAGTCGGTGAGGTACGTGGCGTTGAGGTCGCCGAACGCGAGCTCGCTGAAGCTGCGGAAGTACTTGATCGTGCTCTCGTCGTCCATCAGCTCGACAATGAAGGTGCGCTTCGACAGCAGCGCCTTGCGCGAGTAGCCCGTCATGACGGCAAACGTGTCTGTGAGCGCGACGATCTCGCCCGTGCGACGCCAGATCGCGATCGGCGACGGCGACAGCGCGATCAGATGTTCGTATTCCAGGAGCGACCGCTGGAACGAGTGCTCTGTGAACAGCAAGTCGTTCTCGTGCAGCGACTTGGTGGCCGAGATGAACGACGGCCGGTACTTGGCCATGCACTTGGCGATCTCGATCAGCTGGCTCTTGCTGAACCGCTGCTTCAGATACGAGATCAGCGCGTGGTACGCGCGCGGGTACCGGTACGGCTTGATCAGCTGGGTCAGATAGATATCGTCCGGGTGCTTCACGCGCTGGCGCACCAGGATCGGCGCGACGTAGTGTTCGTCCTGCTCGGGCGCCGCGGGCACCTCGCGGGCAACGTTCGGCATCGCCGAGTGCCACTCGTTGTACACGTACGAGTTCGGCGTCTCGTTGTTCGGGTACGACGACCGCATCGTCAGGCTCTCGACGTCGATCTCGATGAACGGCCGGAACTCCTTGTCCTCCTCGAAATCGACGAAATCGTCCGTGGGCGACGGCGGATTCGTGTTGAGCAGGTCCGTCAGCTGCGCGTACTCGTCGTTGGCCATCGTCGACTCGAAGTTGCGCGGGTCCGGCGCAAACGCGAAGCGCAGCGAGTCGAAGCCGGCGAGCGGGGCCTCCTGCGACGCCACAGACGACTGCCTGCTCGACTGCGTGCGCGACTCGTCTCTGTAGACGCTTTTTTTCTTGCGCACCGAGTCCCGGCACGAGTCTGCGAGCCCGCGCTTGGTGCAGTTCGCGCACGGGCGCGCGTCGTTGCACTGGAGGTGTTTGCGGTGGCAGAACTCGCAGGCTACGCGCGTGGCCTTGCGCGAGAGCTTGACCTCGAGGGGCAGACGTTTGGTCATGGATGCGGTGGTAGGTGTGGTCTGGGGAACCGCCGGGGCTGCGGCAATATTACTTTTTTATTTTATTTTTTTGATTTAATTCGGTTAAATTGAAAAAACTAGATTCCTGGTGCCTACGCTAACCTAGTTGCTCTTCAGAACCTCGAGGAACTGGCCCTTGGATGGCTTGCCTGGCTTGTTCTCGGCCTTGGCAGACCCAAGCTTCTTCTCGGAGAACGCCTTGGCGTATGGGTTGAGTCTCAGCAGAACCTGCTTGTTCTTCAGTGGGTTCTTCTTCAGAACGTGGGTTCTCTTCTGGGTGGCCTGGCCAGCCGGTCTGACAACAGCCTGGATCTCAGCAGAGTTGATCAGTCTGGTGACGTCCGTGTTGGAGACAATGTTGGCTGGCAGAGCGTAGCCGGACTTGGACTGATAGACAGAGTCCAGAGCAGCAAAGGCAGACTCGGTCCAGATGACGAATCTTCCCAAGTGGGCGCCCGGAGCCAGCTGCAGCAGGCCCAGAGCAGTGACCGGAGCGGTCTCGACACCTGGCAGGTTTCTGAAAGCCTTGACAAGACCCTTGTCCTCACCGTAGACGATCAATGGGCCTCTTCTCTGGGTGAATCTTCTGCCTCTCATCTTACCCTTACCGGCTCTCATCTTCTTGGACTTGATGACCTTGACGACGTCCTTGTGGGCACCAACAGCCTTCAGAACGGCAACGGCCTCCTTGGTCTTGGTGACAGACTCAAGCTCGGAAGAGACAACCAGCGGAATCTGAGGAATCTCCTCAACTCTGTGGCCTCTGGCCAGCACAAGAGATTGCACAGCAGTGGCAGCAATGGCAGAGGCAGTGGCGTATCTCTTCTCGTTGAGGTTGACCTTGACGTGCCATCTTCTCCAGATCTTGGTTGGAGCGAACATACGACCGCCTCTGCACATGTTACCGAAAGCAGCTTGGCCGGATCTGTGGGTTCCGCCACCACCCACTCTTGGGATTCTGGCAACGGCTCTACCGGTACCCCAGGACTCAGCAGAGGTCTGGTGACCAGCGTTCTCGGCGACGGCGTAAGCCTGTCTCTTGTTCTTGTTGACTCTGGTGAAGACGGAGTGGACGATATCTGGTCTGATAGGAGCCTTGAACACGGCTGGGAGCGGCAGAGAGCTGGAAGTGGCCTTGCCGTCGAGGCTGACGACGGAAACTTGAGGAACGGACATGGTTAAAAAATGGTGAAAATTCAGCAGTGAAAAAATTGTCCCAAATATCTGCGGTCGTGCAGCGTCCCCAAATCGTATCTGCGCGGCCGGGTAACCCCGACCACGAGGCTCCCTTTTCCCCAGCGCCCCCTCGCACCTGGGGCACAGAATAAGTTGACGTCCTTTGTTTCCTGCCCCATCCAACATGTCCTCCACGATTGCTCCCCTTCTGCAGATCGATCCCTGGCTTGAGCCCTTTGCTGCCGAAATTGACCACCGGCGCAAGCTCGCCGACAATTGGCTCCAGGTCCTGCAGAAAAACGAGGGCGGGCTGCTCAAATTCGCAGACTCTTATCAGAAGTTGGGGTTCCATGTCAACCCGGACAACTCGATTTCTTACAAGGAGTACGCCCCCAACGCTGTTGCAGCATGCGTGATCGGCGATTACAACGACTGGCAACACGACAAGGACACCATGACAAAGGACAATTTCGGCTTCTTCAGCACGGTGCTGCCTCCTGTCGATGGGAAACCTGCTATACCGCACAATTCGAGAGTCAAGATTTTGCTCACCCTGCCTGATGGCTCCAAGGTGGCACGGCTGTCGCCGTACATTCTGCGCGCTACTGCGCCGCCCAAGGAGTACAATAACCCGGCTTACGAGGCCCGTTTCTGGAACCCCCCGATAGGTTACGAGTTCAAGCATGCAAGGCCGCCTCTGCCACAGTCGCTGAAAATTTACGAAGCACACGTCGGGATCTCGACGCCTGAACCGCGAGTCGGCACCTACAAGGAGTTCACAGCCAACGTGCTGCCGATGATCAAAGACCTGGGCTACAACACCGTCCAGCTCATGTCTGTCATGGAACATGCATACTACGCTTCTTTCGGCTACCAGGTCACATCGTTCTACGCAATCAGCTCGCGGTTTGGAACCCCAGAGGAGCTGAAAGAGCTCATCGATACGGCGCACAGCATGGGTATCCGTGTTCTTCTCGACGTGGTGCACTCCCACGCGTCCAAAAATGTTGAGGACGGACTCAACATGTTTGACGGCACTGACTACTGCTACTTCCACAGCGGAGGGAAGGGTGTTCACGACCAATGGGACTCGAGACTGTTCAACTATGGCAGCTATGAGACGCTTAGGTTCCTGCTCAGCAACCTCAAATTCTACTTGCAAGAGTACAAGTTCGACGGGTTCCGGTTTGATGGTGTCACTAGCATGTTGTATATTCACCACGGAATTGGCGAAGGCTTCTCCGGAAACTACAATGAGTATCTGAGCCCTAATGGGCCAGTGGACAAGGAGTCTCTCACATACATGATGCTCGCAAACGACCTTTGCCGTCAATATGGAGAGCTTGAAAACTGTGCTATCACGACGGTGGCAGAAGACGTGTCCGGTTATCCAACCTTGTGTATGCCTCGTTCAATTGGAGGTGTTGGATTCGACTATAGGCTTGCAATGTCGATTCCGGACATGTGGATCAAGATCCTCAAGCATCTGAGAGACGAAGACTGGGATATGGCTGCCATTGCACACACTCTCACCAACAGAAGGTACAAGGAAAAATGTATTGCATATGCAGAGTCTCATGACCAGGCCCTTGTTGGAGACAAGACGCTGGCATTTTGGCTCATGGACGCCCAAATGTACACTAACATGTCGGTTCTAACTGAACTTACTCCTGTTGTTGATCGCGGCATACAGCTGCACAAGATGATCAGGTTGGTCACGCAATCTCTTGGCGGAGAAGCGTACTTGAATTTCGAGGGTAACGAATTTGGCCATCCAGAGTGGCTGGATTTCCCTCGTCAAGGGAACGGGGAGTCGTACCACTACGCAAGAAGACAGTTCAATTTGATCAAGGACGATTTGCTAAGATACAAGTTCCTGTACCAGTTTGACAAAGCGATGAACACCACCGAATTGAAATACACTTGGCTGAACGCCGAGCCCGCTTATGTGTCTCTGAAAAATGAGGTGGACAAGGTACTGGTCTACGAGCGTAACAACAAGCTTTTCTTGTTCAACTTCCATCCCACGCAGTCTTTCACTGATTACAGGGTCGGTGTCGAGACTCCAGGGTGCTACAGGATTATCTTAAACTCAGACCGTCCCGAGTATGGCGGACACGGCCGCATCGATGAGGATAAGTCTGAATTTTTCACCACTGAATTCCCTTGGAATAACAGAAAAAATTATATTCAGGTTTATCTACCGTCAAGGTGCGCCCTGGTTCTTGCTTTGGACAGCGAGATCGAGTGAGCACACTATGTCAGTCATTGCTATTCGATATCGGAAACGAACTTGATACGGTTGAGCACCAGCGATTCCATAAATATTTCAATGCATTTCTCGTGTGAGACTTTCAGGGCATTAGCTTTGGTGAGAAACATTTCCTTCTTTTTGATCACATTCTCTGTTGGAGTGATCTCGAACAATTTGGAGAGGGCTTCCACATGGTTGGAAAGGTTACTTTGTGTTTTTTCTAGCATGCCCTTCTCCTTTGAGCTCTCGAGGTAGAACATCAGCGCATACGACCACATCAGCGTGATACGGCATCGCAGCAGGATATCGATGGACTCGCGGTAAAAGTGGGCCTCGATCCACGACACCTTGGCCCTCTGCTGTATTTCCTGCACTTTGTACTCCAGCTTGGCAAGGAATTCTGTGTCTTTTTTGAGCGAGACGCGGTGGATCTCAAACAAATCGAAATAAAAGAGGTATTTTTTGAGCGACGCTCGTGACGTTTCCTGCTTCTCGCGCTCCTTCTTGGCTTCTTCGTCGTCGAAGCTTGTGCACACAAAGTTGTTTTTATGACGACTCCAATCGCCCAGACAGATCCAGCAGAACTGGTAGTGGCACTCTCCGCAGGTCATGTGGTTGCACCCTCCGTTTTTCTCAATGGGCGAGGAGCATTTAGGACAGTCCTTAGTGTTTGCTGTGATCCAGTGCGACGTTTCCGTCTCGTCTGCACAGGTCTGGATCCATTGGCGAACCACAGCGCATGTGGCAGGTGCATGGTCCTCGCTCATGCACGCAAAGCAGAACCGATGCCCATTGGCGCACTGCACGATGGGGATATACTTGTGTGCCACGTACTCCTCGACAGAGCTTATTACGTCCGAGTCGAAGCCCCTGTACTCGATGAAACACTCGCAGTCCACTGCAGGACAGTTCCTAAACGTCCGGGCGTGTTTCTTTGTGTACTGGAGCACCACCACGTACCAATAGCGTGACAGAAGCACCTTGTTGCGCCGTTCCTGTTTTTCGAGCCGCTGCTGTCGAATGTGGCGTTCGTGGAAGTTGAACAGCGCATCGTCGGCGCTCTCCTCGCCACTCTCAGACTCGGCGTCCTCCTCCTCAGAACTCTCGCTCGCCGTTTTCTGGTACTTGGCCATGATCTGCTCCGAGGTCAACGGACCACCCAAGCTCTGTCTTTGTTCGTGCCGCTCTTGTTCTTCCTTTTGCAGCGCTCTGTGCTCGTCAACCGCACTCAGCTGCGCCAGCTCGCCGGGCCGCACATACAGACGACATGCGGTGTCGGGACACTTCACGAGCCCCGTCTGGCTGCCTCTGACATACCGCACATAGCAATCGACACAGTACCGATGATCGCACCACGAGAGCCGGAACGTTTCGACGGGGCCCTCGCTGCAGCAGATCGCACACATAAACTCCGGGCCCGCCGTCTCCACCAGCCCAGACACCACCCCCGTCTCTGTCGCGAGCCCGCACTCTCTCCGCAGGTTACCCGGCTCTTTTGTAGTGAAGTCCTCCAGCAGCTTCTGCTCGTTCCACTCGTACTTAAGCATCAGAACGGCGCAGTCGTCCTCGCCGATCTGCAGAATCCCGTCGATGTCCCTGATATGGGCCTTTAGCTGGCCCTCGATCTCGTCCGCCTCCACCGGCTTGTACCGCATACGATGCGTGCTCAGGCCGCTGCCTGTCTGTCTGTTCTTGTGCGTGAAGTGCACAGAATCTGTCAGAGACAGCGCCTCGAGCTCGTCGAACGACATGGAGCTCGCGTACTCCTCCTCGGAGTCGTACTCAAACTCGCTGGCAGACATAAATTCGATAATTATTTGCACAGCCAGCAAATATAATTAGTCCCAGGTATATTATGTATATCGTGCCTGCTCTGCTAGTATATAACTCGGGGTGAATATGTGGATGCTCGAACTGAAACCGTTGTAGAGATTAGTTTGACAGAGCCCCTGTACAGTGCCCGATCCAGTGACGGCGCACCCGGTTTCTGCCTACGTTTTTCATCATCTATACACGTTTATGGTGCCGCTGCGGTCGCCGCTGACGAGCATCTCGTACGGCAGACACACCCACGCAATGTGCAGCACCCGGTCGCGGTGGCCGACCGCCGAGGCCGCGCGCCTCTGGTCTGTGCGCCGCTCGCTCACAAACATCAGGTTCGAGTTGATCTGCGTCGCGACGAACGACGCCGCCGCGTCGTTCCCCACCAGACACGACCGCTCCGGCTCGCCAAGGTCCCACACAGTCAGCTGGTTGTCCGCCGCCGCGCTGACCAGCACCCCGTCCGAGCATTTCAAGGCTGTGCAGCTCTTGTCGGCCGTGATTAGCTCATCGGAAAGCTCGAGCTGCGCCAGCTGGTCGTCCAGCGAGTCGTTCTCGTTGCCCAGCTCGGTCACGATGTATGTCTCGATCGTCGACGACACACTGGAGCAGCAGAACACCTGCCGGGGCTGCAGCCGCGCCACGTCCCAGACCGTCACGTCTGCGTCGCCAGAGCCGCCAATCACGGCTATGTATCTGGACTTTCTGCCGTTCGGCGAGTAGTCTGGCGGCAAAGTCTCGACGCGGTGGATTGGGAAGCTCGAGCCGCGGAACTTTGCGCTCTTCAGCGAGATCTCAAAGTTCAGGTCCCACAGGTCCAAGATGCCCTTTGACGTGCCGACCACGGCCCAGCCCTGCGACTCGTCCACGGCGAGCGCGGTGGGGATCCCGTGCGACAGGTTGCACTGCAGCGAGAACACTGGCTTCATGGTGCGGACGTCGAGGCCCAGAAGCTTCGATGTGGGCGTGGTGGCCACCAGAAGCGGTTTTTCACCCTGCCAGCAGAACCCGAGCTGCAGGCCGTACCTGTCGGCCCTGTCGAGCCTGTAGTGCCTGATGAGGCTCATTTTGGCGGAAGAGTGCCGCTTGTGCGCGTTGGCAAACTCGATGCGGAATATCTTGAGGTAGCCGTCCTTGGTGGCCGCCGCGAGACAGTATCTATTTTGCATGAATTTAATAGCCACAATGGGCGATTCCAGGTTCACGGCCAGCGTCGACGACCCGGTGACGTTTGTCTCGAGCCGCGCACAGTCCCACAGCTTGAGCTCGCCGGACTCGTCGCTAGAGACAAAAAAGCGGTGGTCCGGCGAAACTTCAAGGCCCGTGATGGCCGCCTTGTGCTCCACGAGCCGCGAGATTAATGTTCCGGACACAAGCGGTTTTGCGCGAGTCTGCGGCGGCTCGTATGCGGCGGCAGGCCCGCCGAACTCGTTGTAGTCGTCCAAAGTCGGCTCAAAGGACATGCTGCCCAGGAACTTGAGAATGTACGGGTTTGTGCCCGAGTAGCTGTGTTTGATTTTGGTGGTGATTTTCTGGACGCTGGACGGCTCCTCGACAGAAACGGGCGCGGACGGCAGCAGCGACGTCGTTTCGCCGTGGGCGGCGCGGCTGCTGGTGAACGTGAGCGGGTCTGCCTTGACGGCCGTGCCGTACAGCAGAGCAGATGCTTTTTTCGGAGCAGAGGACGCAGCAGAGCCGTTTTGGGACGCAGGCGCAGGGGTTTCACTCGGAACCACCTCCGAGCGGTGCAAGACGTCGAAAAACACGGTTCGCGGGAGCACATTTGGCTTGGATATGTCGGCAGAAGTAATTTGCTGGCTATTGGTTCTGGCAATTTTGTAGATGTAGGAGCGTAGGGTGGCCACTTTCCACAGCTCCGAGTCGGCCATCCCCACGGACTTGAGCCGCTCGACGTGCTGCAAGTCGCTCTGGCTCAGCGGCACCTCGTTGTTGGCCACCACCGCCATGTCGTCGACGCCGTGGAAGCGGTGCAGCGAGCTCTGGGACACGTTTTTGCGCAAAAACGCGATTCCAGACGTGTTGAAGAGGTCGCCGCGGCGGTGCGACGCCTCCACGCGCTGCCAGAACAGCGACTGCTCCTGCTTCAGCGACCATGCTTGCGCCAGTGTGTACACTGCGGGCGAGATCGGCTGCTGGGCGCTGATGTAGAGCGACTCCCACGAAAACTCGGTCAGTTCGTCTTGGAAAAACGGCCTGATGATCGGATAGAGCATGCAGTAGAGGTCGGCAAGCGACAGACTAGCGCCGACAGCCACAACGAGATCGAGCACCGCCTGTCTGATAGTTTCGTTGGGGTGCAGTAGCAGACGGATCGTGAGCTTCACGAGGTCCCAGTAGTGGACTTTGCGCACGAGCCCCAGCTTGCACAGCTCTGTGAATGTCTTGATGACGCCGATGACAACCAGCTCGTCAGCGTCGTTCAGCGACTGCACCAAAAGCGGCAGAATATACTGCTCCAGACTGACGACGCCGACGAATACAGAAATCGGCACAATGCTGGCGACGAAGCCGAGCCGGATGTTGGGATTTTTGTCGTTGAGGTAAGTGATGAGATGGCTCAGAATGATGTCGTTGGTCCTGTCTTTGCCGAAAAATGCTGCGAGGGGTAGAATATTCTTCAGCAGCGCGATGCGCACAAACGAGTCCGGGTCGGTGAGGATCTGCACCACGAGCGACTCAAACTCCACCACCAGGTTTTTGAACGACTTTTCCAGCTGCAAGTCGTTCTCGATCGCAAACTCGTCCGACGCCGCGTTCTGCGGCTGCGCGCTGAAAAGCGTAGCCATTTCGTAGAACTGCCGCGCGGTCCGCGCCAGGTAGGGCAGACAGCCCGCAAACACAGACCGCAGGTACCTCCCAGCCTCCGGCTGCGCGGTGTCCTGGTACGTGCGCTTGAGAAACTGCTGCAGCTTGGGCAGAACATACTCCGGAAAGATGTATGCGTTGACGGGCGTAATCGCATCCACTATGGCCAGAAGCTGGGTCAAAGACCGCAGAGCAGCGCTCTGCACGTCCTCGCTCGGATCGCCCAGCATGTACACCAGATACGGCAGACATCTGTCCAGCTTGGCCTCGTCGTGGAGCTGTTCTGCGAAGGAGAGAATGATGTCGCAGGCCTGCACTCGGAACGACGAATGCGTGGAGTTTCGCACGCTGTGCAGCACCAGCGAGAGCAAAATTAAAGAAGCGCAGTCGTTCGAGCCCTTGAAAACCTCGTGAGTCGGTTTGGGCACATGGTCGTTCATGCCCGGCAGCTGCAGGCGAACAGGGATCATGGTGTCTGTGAGTTGTTTCTTGTCGTCGTCATATTGGTGCTTGAAGCCCAGATAGAGCGCTATTTTATCGAAATCGTCGTAGACGCGAGCTATGCGCACGTCGCAGCTGCGAAACGGATCGCTCACATCTGTAATGTCGCTGAGTTTCCTCATGTACGGGTGCAGAAACGTGTAAAAGTGGTCGGGAAACACTGAGCGGCGGAACTGAGTCAGACAGTCCTGTGCGCGCAGCCGCTGGCCCGGGTCCAGAGCGATCATGCTCTGGATCAGTCTGCGCACGTTGATGTCGTCTATGCTGTCCAAATTCGGCTGGTACTCGCCCTTTTTGTACTTGAACAGCTGCGGAAGCGTGAATATCGAGAGGCCCTCGAGGTAGATCTCGGCAATGGCGCACCCCAGCGAGAAAACGTCCATCTGCCAGGTCAGCTTGGCGTCCGGGTGCTCCTCGACCTCCTTGTCAGAGGCAAGAAACCGCTCGGGAGCAACATAGCAGATGTGGCGCTGGCTGGTGTCAAAGTAGAACGAAAACTGGGACGGGTTGTTCTCTGGCAGATAGACCGGCTTGAACACGGCAAAGTCGCTGATCAGACACCAGTTCCAGGACGTCATTAGCACGTTTTCTGTTTTGAGATCGCCGTGGTAGACGTTTTTCTGGTGCATGCGCGAGAGCCCCACCAGAAGCTGGTACACGATCCATTTGCGCTCGATCGGCTCCAAAAACGGACGGATACTTATTCGATCGTAGAGATTGTAGCGAATATAAGGGCGAATCAGGTATCCTGCTCTCTGGGAGTCTATTATTTTCTCGAAGGGTAGCACGTTGGGCAAGTCCAACAAGGTGACCCTCAGCAGCTCCAGTTCGCGCACCCAGGCCTCGAGATTCAGCTCCGTGCTGGGCTTTATGAGCAGCTTGACAACAACGGCCCCTTGTTTGTCAAGACACTTGATGGTCTTCAGAAACCGAGTCGAGCTCAACGGCTTGCTGTACTGAACATCATTGAGATAGTCTATGTAGGCGGAAACGGCAATTGTCTGTGCTGTGGGCGACAAAAGCGACAACTGGGCACCCATCAGAAGTAACTAAAATAAATAAAAGTCGGACACAGCCTTATTTTTCGTACGTGTATCGTATATTCTAATCTCATTAGCTTACAGTATACCGCAGGGACCTACTTGAGCGTTGCCTTTCTTTCCTTGCGGAACAGCTCGACCTCCTCGTGCAGCAGGATTTTCATATCGTTGACGGTCCGGCACTTCCACTCGAAACTGAAGTCGAACGGCTGTGCTATGTCTGGCTCGTCTTCCAGATTGCGGACCTCTGCTAGCAACGGGTGGTCCAGACACTGCTCGACAGTGTACCGTTTGTCCACCTTCCAGCAGAGCAAGTTCGAAAGCAAATCGTGAGCCAGCACGCTGGCGTGCGGATACACGTTGGACCACTCCTGTTTCTGGAACTGCGGTTTCGACGACGCAAAGTAGTCCCACGCCACAGTGGAGTTGTACCCCAGTATCACGTTTCTGGACGGCGTGCCTAGCACTTTGCAGATCTCACTGATCTGGTGCATCTGGTCGTCGCCGATGAAGAGCGGCTTGCGGCCATACAGCTCGCCGAAAATGCACCCAACGGCCCACATGTCGATCTCCTTCCCGTACTGTTTTCTCGTGAGAATCAGCTCGGGCGCGCGATACCACCGCGTGGCGACGTAGTTGGTGATGTTGCTGGATCTATGGTTCTTGTTCATGTACTGCTCCGAGATTCCGCGTGCGAGGCCAAAGTCGCAGATCTTGAGCACTCCCTGGCTCGTCACCAGAATGTTGCCCGGCTTGAGGTCTCGATGGATCACGTCCGCGGAGTGAATGTATTTTAGTCCGCACAAAATCTGGTACAGGAAGCACTGGATGTGGAACTCGCTGAACTGCACGGACGAATGGATCACCTTGGCCAGGTCGTAGTCTACCAGCTCCTGGAAACAGTACAGTCCGTCGTAGGGCTTCATGTAGACGATGTCGAGGTCCACCAGGTTGATGATGTTTTTGTGGCCCTTGAAGTAGGACATCAGCTTGAGCTCTCTCACCGCGCGTTTCAGCAGCACCTCTTTGTTGAAGATGTTGCTGACCTTCTTTATGGCGATCGACACCTTATCCTTCGACTGCATGTCGACCGCCGAGCACACCGTTCCGTACGAGCCCTTTCCCAGCACAGATATGATGTGGTACCGCGAGTCCAGGTAGAAGTTGGCCTTTTCGTACACTATTCTGGACGGCGGCGGCTTCTGCTGTTTGGCATTGGAGGCGAGTCTGTTGTTGAGCGTGCGGGCGACATATCCCTCTTCGATCGACATGATTTATGGGAGCGCCAGAAGGAGAGAAAAAAGGGCAGGCGGAAAAAATTATGCGAAACTGAACGAGGGCAACACCCCACCGTCGGGCACATGTGCAAGTTCCAATTGCTGGAATTTGCCCGACGACTGGTGGAAATAGAGCCCCGAGATCGAGCCGGTGAGCTGGTTGAAACAGATGTAGTAGAAGCCTTCGAAGGACGCCCCCATGATGCTCTTCACGCTGGCGTCCGGAACGAGAAATATCTCCTTCCACCTCATGTAGAGATGCTCGTTGTTCAGTGCTGTGTCGTAGATGTGCTTGTTGGCGAGGTCGTTGTCCTGGTCGAAGTCGAGGCTTCTCCAGGACGGGAACCTGCTCCAATGCTGGAGGTCGTTGCGCTTGTTGGATCCCCACTCCTCGTGGGCCGTGTAGAATGAGTGGTGCGGGCCGATGATCTCTCCTTTGAAGAACGTGGTGAACTCGGGATGCGACTCTGTCAGGCCGTGGATCGTGAAGTAGCCGCATAAATACGATCTTTTCAGGTCCACCTCTTTCAGGTCCACGCGGACCTCAAACGTGGACCGGCCGGACTGCTGCGACCCAATAAAGGAGGAGTTCGGCTTGAGGAAAGACGACACTTGCGACTTGTGCCGGCCGGCGAAGAAGTCGCGCACGCCGGGCGACGCGACGATCTGCGGAGGCGGGGCGTGGTGCTTGGCCTTCAGCGGATGTGCTGAGCCCGTGCAGCGCTCCTGCGTGTCTATGTGGTCGATGTTTATTGGGGTAGGCATGGATTTAGTGGAAATAAAGCGATTCCAGCTATTTCTGCGAAGTGGACAAACTAAAAAGAGCAGGGTCCTGTGTTGACCGGTGGCTATGGAAACAGTCTTCGCACACGAAAAATGCAGTCAGCTGAGAGCGCACAACACCGTCGGATAAAAAACCCTCTTGATTCCTGTTTTGACTAATTCTTTTTGCTTTGCCCGTTCCAGCCCTTGTTTTCGGTATCTTATCGCGTAAATTCGCGAAATTATAATTTTTCAGATTTTCTGCACTCATGAGCGACGAGTACCGAGCGTTAAAGGACGTTTTTGCCGGCACGATGGGCGGCATCGCGCAGGTCCTGGTTGGCCAGCCTTTTGACACCACCAAGGTGCGTATCCAGTCAGCTGAGGGCCACGTTTCGCCCATCTACGTGGTCCGCCAGCTGCTGACCAACGAGGGGCCTATGGCCTTCTATAAAGGAACGCTGACTCCGCTGATCGGCGTCGGGGCCTGTGTTTCTGTGCAGTTCGGTGTCAACGAGTTCATGAAACGCACGTTTTCGAGTCTGAACGGCCCCGGAAATCCGATCACCATGCCTCAGTTTTATGCGTGCGGAGCAGCAGCAGGATTTGCAAACGGTTTTATAGCCGCACCAATTGAGCACATCAGAATTCGACTGCAAACGCAGACCACCGGTGCCAGGGCGTTCAACGGGCCTTTGGACGTGGTCAGGAAGCTGTACCACGCCGGCGGCATCAAGCTAATCTACAGGGGTCTGGGGCCCACGCTCGCGAGAGAAAGTCTGGGTAGCGGAGCATATTTTTTGACTTTCGAAGCTCTTGTGAAAAACGAGACCGAGTCGCGGAATATCGCCAGAAAGGACATCGAAAACTGGAAGCTCTGTGTGTTTGGAGCGCTGGCGGGCTACGGCATGTGGCTCAGTATCTATCCGATCGATGTGGTCAAGTCCAACATGCAGACGGACAACTACAAGAAGCCGGTTTATAGAAATGCTGTGGACGCATTTAGGGGTATCTGGAGACAGAGCGGTGCGTGGGGGCTCGTCAAAGGGTTCTCGCCGACGATTCTGAGAGCTGCGCCGGCCAACGCGGCGACTTTCCTGGCCTTCGAAATTACCATGCGGTACCTGAATTAAAATAGAAGTAGAGAATAATAGTTAAATGAAAAAATTAATTCTAGTACAAGCCAGAGGAGAGAAACCGGTCAACGTAGCCGCCGCTTCTCTGGGTCGCATCCTCGTCCTCCTCGTCCTCCAGCCGTCTCAGCAAGTAGTCGACCTCCACCTTCTTGGTCAGCGGAATCACGAAATCCTTGTAGATCTTCACAATCACCTCTGGCTTCACCTTGCTCTGAATGTGCTGCGTGAACTTGAGCGTAGGGTCTGTTCCGTACGCCCTTCCCTTCTCAAGAAGTCTGTCCAAGATCCGTTTTTCGACCTCCGCGTTTGTGATGAGCGCCTCAATGCCCTCGACGTCTCTCTTTTTGATCAGCTCGACGATCTTGTCCCCCTCACTGATAAATTTAGCCTCTGCGACAAAACGGCCAAAATGGATCCTTCTCGACAGCGACTGCAGACACTCGATGTCGGCCATGGCGCACGAGCCCAGGTTGTCCTCCTGCTCTCCGCTGCCAGCAGCAATTCCTGGTACTATCTCTGAGGTGTAGATCTTGAGTATCTCGCTATTGACGTTGATTTCGTCCGCGTAGGAGGCCAGCACCGAAGGGTAGTTGATCTTGGGCAGGAACGTCTTTTCCAGCACGTGCGGGAAAAACGGCACCTCGTCTGGCGCGTCGTATCTCCTCACCTGCGAATGGATCCGCTCGTGCTGCGACAACAGCCAATCCAAGAACGAGCCGTCAAAGTTGGGGATAGGGAACTGATTGGCCTTGTACACCGAGGGCGACGCATAGAACTGCGAACGCTCAATGAAGTTGAAGATAATCGTGTCCTCCATCCGGACCAGGGCGTCTCTGATGTTGCCCAGGTCCAGCACTGTTTCTGGTTTCATGAAATCCATACCTATAAAAACTAAAGAGGAAAAAATACAAAAAATCGCTCTTCACGTGCGCTTGTCCTCGCCTAAAAGCCAGGACAGATGCCTGAACCATAGAAAGCGCTGTATGCGCTCCTCCTTGCTGTTGCCAAACCCGTAGTTCTCGCGCGCGTCTATAAGGTCATTTCGCGATTTCTCCGTCATTCGGATGCGTCTCACGAGCGACTCGCGGTACGTTCCGCCAATGTAATCGTCGTAGAATATGATGTGTGCAAACTGCAGTGCTGTGTATATGCCGGTGGCCACCAGCAGCGTGAGAAATATCGTCCGCCTGTTTTGCCGGAACGTCTCCATATTGCTGGCATTCGGCCCCATGTCTCTCCATGTGTTGTCTGTGTAGTATCCGAACCCAAAGTCCTGTTGGCCGTGCCACCTGTCCTCCCAGGTGCCGTACGTCGACGGACGATAATGACCGGCCTGCGGAGCGGTCTTGGGCCGGTACAGGCTGCTGGAGTTGTCCTCCCAGCCGATTCCGTAGTTATCGTAGTTCTGTCGTGTCTGAGGATTTTTCAGCAGAGCATACGCCGCAAGGATCCGCTTGAACCGGTGCTCTTTTTCCTTGCTTTCCAGCGCATCGTGCGCGGAGTCTGGATGATATACCTTGGCCAGCTCGTAGAACCGCCTTTTCAGCTCCTCCTGCTTCACGTTGCTCTGTTTCAAGCCGAGCACGTCGTAGGGCGTCGCATTCTTGAAGGTCGGATACATTTTGAGCAGCCGGCCGACGTTCGCGTCCGTGCCGTACCCCCGTCTGCAATAACGGGGAATAAGCATCATAGTCAGGAACTTTACGTATACTGTATATTGATCAACTCTATTTGCTCATGATTTTGGAGGCACCCCCACACCGTTTATATTGCGGAACATCCGAACACCGTTATCGCCTTCCACGAACTGGCACGCCTTGGCGGACTTCCACAGGGAGTACCACATGGACTCGTCGCTGTGGCGGTAGTGGACGCCCATGGCCTTCTTGATGCCCTCGGTGGCCGGTCTAGCGTTGTAGAAGGGAATACGGGAAACGTAGTGGTGCAGAACGTGGGTCTCTATGATGTCGTGGAAAAAGAACCAGCCAACGAAGCCAAACTCTCTATCGATCGTGGCGGCGGCGCCTCTAGCAAAAGTCCACTCGTTGTTGTCGTAGTGAGGCAGCGAGACGTCGGTGTGCTGCAGATACGTGATGAACACGAGCCAGTGGTTGGTGAAGACGTATGGCAGGAACCAGTTGACGAAGCAGTGGAAGCCGCCAAAGCTCTTGCACCACTGGTACACCACGAATGACTGGGCAAGCACGCCGATGTCGGAGAGCACGACGTACCAGTAGTCGCGCTTCTCAAAGATCGGAGACGCAGGGTTGAAGTGCGACACGGCAAACTTGTTGTGCTCTGGGTACTTTTGGCCCGTGACGTTGGTCAACAGATACCACCACCAGCCTCCGAACTGTTGTGCCAGCAGCGAGACCAGGATCTGGATCGGCGTGTCCTCAGAAAGCTCACTGAGCTTCACACGCGCGTCTCCAGCCCGGTCTTTTTTGAACTCCTCGACGGTTTTGGGAACGAAAACCATGTCCCTTGTGAGGTGTCCGGTGGCCTTGTGGTGTTTGCCGTGACTGTACTTCCACGAGAAGTACGGGACGTACAGGTAGGAGTGGATGACCCAGCCGACAGTGTCGTTAAGCCAGCCGTAGTCGGAAAAGGCCTGGTGGCCGCACTCGTGTCCCAAAACCCACAGACCCGTATAAGGCAGCGAGAGCAGGATCGCGTAACCCAGCCACAGGGCGCCTCTCACAGCCGTCCAGGGCACCTGCGGGATGTACGTGTTCGCCACCCAGCCCATGGCAAGACAAACGGCGATGTCTCTAAAAACGTAATAAAAGGACGTGGTCAGTCTGCGCTCGAAACACTCTTTAGGGATACTATCCAGAATCTCCTTTATGGAGTAGTCTGGTACTTGGAACTCGTTGCCCTCTGTGTCGAGGGCGCGCAGTCCCTTGGTGGACTTGTCACCAAAACGACGTTGTGTCACTGTGGTCGACATATTCTTGATAATTCTCCCGATCAAAAGAAAATTAATTTATCAGCTGGCCTGACTCGCTGCCCTGCCCCCACGAGAAAAAAAATTAAGTGAATCTACCAGATTTGGATTTTGTTGGGTCTGGCTGAGGAACAATGGGTCGTCGGGTGGTGCAAGGGTTTGCTGTGCTTTTCCGTCGATTTTAGATTTTTGGTTCTCCATATTTATCAACAAGCCATGAGCGAGATCCAGAAGAAACCCATTTCTTTTTCGAACATCCTGCTCGGGGCAGGGCTCAACATGTTTGAGGTCACCACGCTGGGCCAGCCTCTGGAGGTGGTCAAAACCACAATGGCCGCCAACCGGTCGCTCACGATTTTCCAGGCCACCAAACACGTCTGGTCGCGCGGAGGACTGTACGGTTTCTACCAGGGCCTGATCCCATGGGCCTGGATCGAGGCCAGCACAAAAGGTGCGGTGTTGCTGTTTGTCTCCTCAGAGGCCGAATATCGTCTCAAAGTGCTCGGAGCGTCTCCATTTGTGTCTGGAATCGGCGGAGGAATCACTGGTGGATTGTTCCAAGCATACCTGACGATGGGATTCTGCACGTGCATGAAGACCGTGGAGATCACGCGTCACAAGGCGGCCGCGGCTGGAGCTCCTGTTAAGAGCACCTTCGAGGTCTTCAGGGAGATCTTTGCCAAAGAGGGCATCAGAGGCATCAACAAGGGTGTCAACGCCGTGGCCATCAGACAGATGACCAATTGGGGTTCGAGATTCGGTCTGTCGCGGCTCGCAGAGGACAGCATCAGGTCGGTGACGGGCAAGAGCAAGGACGAGAAACTCGGAGCCGGCGAGAGAATCCTGTCGTCCGTGGTTGGCGGAGGTCTTTCTGCCTGGAACCAGCCCATTGAAGTGATTAGAGTCGAGATGCAGTCGCAGACCAAGGACCCTAACCGGCCCAAGAACATGAGCGTTCTTGGCGCAGCCAAGTACATTTATTCGAACAACGGCATCCGGGGCCTGTACAGAGGCGTGACTCCGAGAGTCATGCTGGGAGTTTGGCAAACGGTGTGCATGGTGACTCTGGGAGACTACGCCAAGGAGTTTGTTGCCGAGCTTACGGGCGAAACGCCTGCTGGACACTAAATAAATACTATTAGAGGGCTTACTTGTAATCTGGGCCATTTTGAAGGTCTGATGCTGGATATCACGAGCTCGCTCACTGCTTGCGCTGCACGCCCCATTTGTCGTAGCAGTAGAGCCCAATGAACGTCAGTGCGAGTCCTGTCCATTGGACGGCGCTGAGTTTCGTTCCCTCCACCAGGATCGAGCAGCTGATGATGATGATCCGTTTGAGGATGTTGGCGATGCTGTAGTTGATCGGACTCACCATTCCCAGAATCTGGAAGGCGACGACGCTCTGCACGAAATGCGAGAGTCCGTTGACGAGGATCAGGCCGGCCACGTAGCGGTCGATCTTCGCAAGCGACAAGCCAGAGTCTGACGAGAACTCCGAGAGCAGATACAGCGGCAGCGTCAGCACGAACCCCACAAACGAACAGTGGAACAGCACCGACATCTTGTCGAGCTTCTTCTCAGAGTTGGCGACCAGCTTGTTGAGAGACTGCGACGAGTTGCCCGACAGAGGCGTGACCGGCGGACTGAGGTGTTTCGGAGCCATCGCGATAGGAAGCATGGGCGTGGAGGTGGCCGACTCGCTCTTGACGATCTGGTAGTTGAGGCTGTGGGTGAAATAATCGCTCTTGAGGTCCTTGGTCTCGAAAGTGAGGACTTTCTTGGCAAAGATGTTTTGCGACACAAAGATGAGCATGGAGACGAACGCAAACGCGCAGCCCGTGTAGAAAAACTCCGAGTCGGCCGTGATTCGGTTGTTTTTCACACAGGACAACATGACGCCCACAACCAAAGGAAGCAGGGTCAGATACGTCCTGCTTCCAAACTTCTGCTTGAACAGGAAACGGTAGATCAACACCGTGGTCAGAGGCGAGAGCGCCTTGATCGTGTGGACCAAAGAGACGGGGATGACTGAGGTCGCCTTGTGCGACGCGATGTGGCCCACAAACTGGAACATTCCCATTGGGAGCGTTGTTTTCAGAACAAAAAGACTGGGGGCCACGAAGTCGGTGAGCGTGTAGCCGTAGCGGTTGAGCTCCAGTGGGAACGTGCCCTTCGGAAACTTGCCCAGCAGCGACGCGGACCCCCTGCCTGCGTACAAGGAGCTGGTGTTAAGGTGCTGACGGTGAGATGCAAACACGGCGTCATATTTCTTGACAAATGCCACGGTGAGGAAACAGCAGGCGGCGTTGATGACGAACTGGAGCTCTGTGAGCGTCACCGGGTAGTCGAAGCTGCGCAGGATGGATTTTGTGCTGTTTGAGGAAACAACGCTGACCGTGTACCAGACTGCGCATAGCAAGCACAATTTCCAGTCAATGAGGGGCAGCAGCGGCGATATGTTGTAAGACAGCTCTAGACGGAGCTCTGGAGCTTCTGGATGCTTGGGCGACCAAATCTTAAGAGCGTGGTTGAGAAAACGAGAGGAAGGGGACAAGATAATTATAGAAAAACAAGGTGTGTCAGGGGTGGCTGTACTTGTAAATAAAAAGGAATGGTCTGGACCTGACGAATTCGGCAACAGTTTGATTCAATAGAAATTTTTTATTGTTCGCTTAGGTAAACCATGTTCCCGATTAATGAAAAATTGCCCAATTCACCCATGCGAGGGTACCCCTTTCAAAAATCATGCGTCTTATGCAGACCAAGCGGAAGGCTGGTTGTCGTTCTTGGCCAACTCCCTGATCCAGGATGAATAAACCTCAATGCCCGGCAACTTCAAACTGGCTGGCATGCAGGGCTAAATCGCCTGTTTAAACTAATTTGAAGTTTTTTCTGCAATTTCTATGACATCAACGGTCGACCCTGGCAAGGTTATTTTTTGGCTGCGACAGCCACACAACCAGAGTTTTTGGCACACAGATCTAGAGGTCCGGCACACTCAGAACGGCGTCGGCGTGTTCGCCGCGCGGCCGATCGCGCCCGGCACAGTGCTCCTCAGCGTTCCCAAATCCTCTATCTTATCTGCGCATAACTCGTGTATAGCCAACCTCCTCTGCGACGCCCAGATCACCGGGATGCATGCCTTGGTGATCGCATTCCTGTACGAGAAAAACGTCGGTGCAGCTAGTCCGTGGGCTGAGTACATTAACTCCATAAACCTTGCTGACGCGATGCTGCCACCATGTATGTGGGGAACGCACGCCAAGTCGTTATTGGCTGGCACGGAGGCCGATCTCATGGGCGTCCTGGACAACACAGAGCTCGTTGCGCACTATGAGCTGGCCAGACGCTTTGCGGAGCAGCACGCGCCCATGATTCCTGCGCCTGCTGAGTTGGCTGACCTTTCGCGGTTCGCGGCCGTGGTTCTGGCCGTGGCGTCTCGTGCGTTTGAAATCGACCATTTCCACGTTTCAGGCCTGGTTCCTGGCGCCGATCTGTTCAACCACCACCCGGACGGCCAAGGGTCTGTGCATTTTGAGGCCCTTGCCGAGGTGTGCCCTGACTGTGGCAAGCTGGACTGTGGCCACGGCAGTGACGGCTCTGAGGACGAATCCGACGACTTTGAAGATCCGGAAGATCCCGACGCTCCGGCAGACGAACAGGACGCAGAGGAGGAAGAGAACTCCGAGCTATGCGATATTGTCAGTCACACGAGCATTGTGCCAAATACAGAAATATTCAACACCTATGGGCCCTTATCAAACGCCGAGCTGCTCGCAAGATACGCCTTCTGTGTCGAAGATAACCAGTACGACACCGTCTGCCTGGGAAAACAGGTGTCTGCACATAGAAAACGGGTCAACCGTGCCATTTCCAGACGGCTCCGGTGGTGGTCGCGCCAGAGCAAGCAGCCGTGGCTTCTGGAGTGCTACGTTGACGCCAACGGCACGCCGTCGCCGCAGCTGCGCTGCGTGGCCAAGCTCTTCACTGCTCCGGGCAAGACGCTATCGCGAACAAGGCTCGCAAGACTTACCCCTTCTGCCAGACGACTCATACAGCACTGGTGCGCGCAAAGAAAGCTGCCCGACGTGCCAATCCCCGTTCAAGACGCGACCACCGCGGCCCACATCCGATGCATCAGAAACAACGAGAATCGCATTCTGGACAAGTGCATTGCCAAACTAAACTACTAGTCTGTAAATAAGTCTCCCTGTTCGACCCACAAATGTAAGTGCTACGCTGATGTAATCACCCCAAAACAAAATTTTCCAATTGGACAAACAAACACTTCATCGACCCTCATAATATTCATGTTTAGGGCAACCAAATTCCATCCTGCCGCGCGCCAGGCGGTGTATGGCGTCAGATTCCAGTCCACCATACCGGTCAAGAGCGCCAAGAGGTCGCAGCCGTTCAGAAGGTTCCTGTTCCGGCTGTCCCTGTTGACGGCAACGTTCTACCTTGGAGGCGGCTTCATTGCCACGAAGAACGACACCGTGCAGGATCTGTTTGAGGACTACGTGCCGTTCGGTGACTCTGTGGTGTCAACCATTGACTACTACCTATATCACAGGGACGAGCTTCTGAGCCCCTTCTCCAGGGTCAATGATTCGTTTGCCGACGTGAAGGAGAAGCTGGGTCTGGAGAAGACCATCACGATTCCAAAACAGGGGGTGCAGAGCGACAAGGTCGAGCTGAAGGAGGGTCCGGCCGCTGGCGCTACCGAGGTCGCTGTGGGCCGCAGCCTGCCGCTCCTGCACCTCGAGTCAGGCGACGAGGTGATCGACAGCACCGTCAATGCGTTGAACGAGCTGATTGCCGCATTGAACCTGAAAGTGGCCAGCTTTGAGAACTACGAGGTTGTGGAGTCGTTGCAGAAGAGTCTGCTGCTCCTGGCCGAGAAATACCGCGCCATCAGCTTATCCAAGAGCCAGGAACAGGCCAGTCTCGACGATAAGCTGAAAGCTCAGCTGAGCGAGAAGGAGGTTGAGCTGACGGAGGAGTTTGTGCAGAAGTTGGAAGAGGCGAAGAAGCAGATCGAGGAACGCCATTTACGGCAACTGAGGGTCGAGGTGGAGGCCGCCAGACAGAAGATCGAGCTCGAGGCAGCTAATTTGATAGAGCAGTCCAAGCTGGCAGCCATTGACGAGTTCAACAAGGTGATCAGCGAGAAAATCGACTCGGAGAGAAGTGCAAAACTCAAAGGTCTGGAGGCTCTGGCCGCCAGAGTGGCCGATATTGAAAAGTACGAGCTTGAGCTCGGAAAGAGTGCTGAAATGTACTTCTCGTACAAAGAGATCAAAAAAAGCGTCAGCTCTCTGCAAAAACTGCTTTGCACGAACGAGACCTCGCCGAAACGCGGCGAAGAGCTTGTTGCCGAGCTGACCAAGCTGAAGCAGCTTGTTGCTCCGCTGGACAACCAGCTGATCACGGAGGCCGTGGCTGCTCTGCCATCGAACGACAAGCTTCTGAGAAGCGGCGGTGTGCTGACCCAGTCCCAGTTGATCTCCAGATGGGAGCTGCTTCTGCCGGAGCTGAGATCCGTGTCTCTGCTTCCACCGAATGCCGGTCTTGTCGGCCACATCTCGTCGCTTGTTTTCTCGAAATTGCTGTTTTCCAAGTCTGGCAAGCCTGTCAAAACCGAGGACGACCTCATTGGCAGCGACATCGAGTCTGTGATCGCCAGAGTGAACAACTATCTTGTCAAGAACGAGCTGGACAACGCTGTCGAGGAGGTGTCCAACATGAAGGGCTGGGCAAGAAGACTTGCCGACGACTGGCTGGTCGAGAGCAGACGCAAGCTAGAGCTGCAATTTTTGATCGATCTGGTCGACACAGAGGTGAACGTCAGTTTGTAGAGAAATATAGAAATAAATGAAGGAACACTAGAGCATCAATATTTTTTCTGATTATTTTTCCATTTGTGTATTTTATTTACTTCGATGACCGCCGCGCCACAGGTTTACGGAGCAGACGAGATCAACGCCATTGTGATCGACCCGGGATCGTACCAGACGAAGATTGGCTATGCAGGCTACGACTCGCCCAGCATGGTGCTTCCGTCGTATTACGGCCTGGTCGACGCAGACGGCAACAAGAGACGCATTTTCGACGAGACTCTGCTGCTTTTGCCGCAGAAAGGCTTGGAAATCAAACACATAGTCAGGAACAACGCCGTGGTCGACTGGGAAGGCTTCGAGGCACAATTGGAGTACATGTTCAAGAAGCTAGACATTGATCCTACTCAGCAGCCCGTGCTGCTGACCGAGTCCACCATGAGCTCGTACGAGAGTAAAGTCAACGCGCTGAAGCTGTTTCTGGAGAAACACAGGTTTCCTGCCTTCTACCTCGTGAAGCAGCCAACAACAGTGTCTTTTGCGCATGGCCGGCCCAACTGTCTCGTGGTGGACGTTGGCCATGATCTGGTCACCGTGACGCCCATCGTGGACGGGCTGTGTCTGAAAAACCAGGTCATGGGCACGCGGTATGCGGGCGCTTTTCTCAACCAGCAGTTTGAGCAGTTCCTGCAAGACAAGAAGATCGCGTTGCGGCCTCATTACATGATCAAGTCGAAAAAGATAGTTCACTGGGAGTCCGAGACGACCGCGGCGCACTTTGAGGAGCGCAAGTACGATTTCGAGGTGTCTGGGTCGTTTCGCGACTACTCCAAGCTGAGGATACTCCAGGAGATGAAAGAGACGCTACTCAACTGCATGGACGAGGACAACGAGGAGGCCAAGGAGGACAGGGAGGCCGACGACGAGGTGCGGTGGTTTGAGCTGCCCGATGGCATTGCGGTTCCTTTTTCCAAAAAGGACCGCACCGTGCTGAGCAACTCGCTGTTTAGTCCGCTCGAAACGCTCTCTAAGCCGGTCAAGGGCTGGGAGACGCCTGAGGACGGGAATATTGTCAAGCATCTGGGCAACGCAAACGAGGCCAGCAGCAAGGAGTACGTGCCTATGAGAAGAGCCAAGAAACCAGAGGACGACGACAAGGACAAGCCGGAGGAGGATGCCGCCGGGGCCCAGAAGGGCTTTGGACTGCTCAGGCTCGTTCAGACCGTTCTAGACCGGCTGGACATCGATCTGAAGCCCCAACTGGCCAACAACATCGTTCTTGTCGGCAGCACGTCGCTCGTGCCGGGCCTAAACGCCAAGCTGCACTCTGAGCTGTCGCTGGCCAATCCTAGCCTTAAAATCAGGATCCACGCTTCTGGAAACACCATAGAGAGAAGATACGCCTCGTGGGTCGGGGGCAGTATTTTGTCGTCGCTCGGAACGTTCCACCAACTGTGGGTCAGCAAAGGCGAGCTGGACGCTGTTGGGGCAGAAAAGCTGATCGTCAATAGATTTAGATGATATATTACAAGTATCCACCGATTTGCCAATACTTCACCAGGTCGAGCCACGAAGCGACACGCAGCTCGTCGTCGGTGCTGTTATGGCCGCGCCAAATCTCAAAGAGCGCCTGCTTGCCGATCCAGCGGTCGCCTGCGTCGAACGCCGTGCGGCCAAGAATGTCGTAGCGGGTCTGCAGCTCCTCGTCGAGAGCGTCGGAGCCAGAAAGGAAAAAGCACCAAAACGGCAGCTTGACACGCAAACTGGCCGTGCGATGCGCGCGCAGCTTCAAGTTCCACAGGGCCTCCAGATGGTACAGCGTGGACGCAACGTGGCCCTGCAGCTGGCTGGGGTGCGACTCCTTGATGATGCGGTAGAAAAACATGAGCGTCGTGTAGTAAAAGCACACCGACAGATGGTACACGCTCTCGTGCAGGGGGCTGTGAAAATACAACCCGCTGTCGCGCTGCTCGTACAGCACCCACGGAAGCTTCCAGTTGCGCAGATCCTCTTCCAGGTCGCAGCACTGCTTGGGGAAATTGCGTGGATACACTTTTTTCCGCAGAATGTAATTTCTGCGGTCGGACAGCTCGACGGTGCGCTCCATCAGCTCGAGCAGACTGCGGGGGATTCCGAAATTGAGCTCGATCGGAGAGAACGGCAGGCTCGTGATAGGAAACTTGAACTGAATGGGCCCGCCCTCGTCCACGTTGTCTTCCTCCTCGTCGTCCTCCGACTCCAGCTGCTGGCCGTAGGTAAAACGCACCACGTACTTTCGCGGAGGCTTGTCTTCGACCGGCGGGCGTTGGGCCAGCTTGCGCGGCACGTTGCTCAGCTGAACGTTCTCCCAGCTCTCCTGCACCACCAGCTGCTTGATTTCAATTTTTGTCGGGTCCTCCAGTGGCAGAACCACCTGCTTGAGGTCCAATTTTTCCTCCTCTAAGTGGTAGTTCTCGATGTCGATGATCGACGTCGACTTGAAGAACATGTTGAGGTACCGCAGCCACAGTATAAGGTCCTTCGTGCTGCTCTCCAGCTCGCGTGTCTCGAGAAGCTTGCAGATGCCGCCTGCGACGCCGTGCAGAAACTTGTAATTATGGAATATGCTCATGGCCTCGTCCTGTTTGATGGCCATCAAAATCACCATCAGCAGCTGGTCAATCATGCCATCCTGCAGCATCACGTCCAACAGCTTGTCGTTCGTCACCTCCGGCCGCTCGCCCTTCATACTCACTAGCGGACTCAGGACACAGCTCAGGTTGGCCAAGCTGGCCTCGCGCAAATAAATGAACGCCCGCAGCAGAGACATCGAGCTCTCGTGTTCTCCAGAGATGTGGAAAAGCGCCTGGTACCTGCCCAGCGTCGAAATGGCGAGCGACTCCAGCACAAAGGTCTGTTTCAGCAAGTAGAATAAACTGCCGTGCTCTGATTTCCGGGCTTTTTGCACCACCAGCTCGCCGACGTCGCGAAGCAGGGTCGGCACCACCAGCTTGTCCAAAATGCCGTCTTTGTAGGCCACAAAAACGAGGCTGGTACATTGGCGTGAAAACTGCTGGATCCACCCGCGTGTCCTGGGGTGCTCGAGAAAATCGAGGAACACGTCGTCCGTGCTGCGAGGACCCAGCTCCAGCACTAATTTTTTCATATAACTCTCCGTTATGGCCTCGTTCTCGGCGTCACCCAGCATGATCCGGTCCACAAGCCTATTGCGCGGCGTGCTGCCATGGTACTCGGCAAAAATCTCCCGCATCACCATCTCCCAGTCGTTGGTGTTGACCATAGCGTCTCCGACCATCGTCCGATACGTCAAGAGCGCATCCACTTGCAACCGCGGATGTAGCCACAGTTCCCGAGGAATAATCGTCTCGAAAGACGGAGCAACAAACGATGACGGCGCAGCAGCAAAGGCTGTCCGCTCCACCTTGTCGTCTTTATTCAAGCGGAACACTCCAAAGGGCCCAATAAATCGCTCCTCGCTGCCGTCAATCTTGTCCAAATCGGAGTCCATGTCTTCTGGAAATAGATACCCGTTGCGAAATGTCATAAAGGGAACCTGTCTGCGCTGATGCTGGACAACAGGGCCGCCTCCACTCACCTCGAGACCTCTCGGACCAGCGATGAGATACTCATAGAAGCGAAGACGAATCCCGTATCCAAGACACTCGACATTGGCCTTTTCGCAGCGCAAACACTGCGGCCGTCGGCCGTCACACTTGACCTTGCGATTTCGACAGGTGTCACAGCCGGTGAAAGTCCGTCGCTTGATAGGAGCCATTTACTAAAAAAATGGTGTAGAGTTTTATTTCAGTATAATTAATTAATGCTCTAATGTTCCTACTCGCTGATAGCCAGGTCGTCCTCGAGGTCCACGCGGCGGAGCTTTTTGCGGTTTGACTTAGTTGGAGATAAAGAGTGCTTGCGCAGAGGCTCTGTCTCGACAAGCTTGTTCGTTGGCTTCAGAATCTCGTTCTGGCTTTGGCTCTGACTTTGCATCTGCTCGCCCTTATCTGTCTTCTTGCTCTTCTTCTTGCGCCCAGGAGATTTGCGCACCGACGACTCTCTTTGTGGAGAGTGGTCCTCGAAAATGGAGATCGGCATGTTCATGTTCGTCGTGTAAAGATCGGTAGGGAATAGGTACGGAGACTTGGCTGGAGATATAGCTGGAGACCGGGACGGTGTCTTGCCACGGTCTACGGAGTCCAGAACATTTATTTTGGTCTTCATGGACTCCAGTTGCGATCTCAAGTGTCTGATATCGTTCTTGCTTTTTGTCTCCACCTCCGCAAGCTTGGTCTTCAGATCCTTGATCTCGCTTTCCTTGGACTCCAATTCCTTTGCCATTTCCTCGGTACTGTGATTCATCTCCGATATCTGCTTGTCATGGGTGTTTTGGAAGTCAGCCATCATGACGTTATTCGTCTCCAGCTCCTTGACCAGGGAGTCAATGCGTTCACGAAGAGGCGCCATCTGTTTCTCGTGTTCATTCTTCAGACGTTCAAGCTCGTTTTTGTGCTGCTTCTTGAGAGATTCAACAACTTGATCGTGCTGGGTTTTCAAAGTCTTGGTTTTCTCGTGCTCAGATGCCAGATTCTTGGAACTTTCTTGCATCAGAGTGTTCAGAGATTGAATCTCCTTTTCGCGCACTTGAATCTCCGCTTCCAGTCTCGCTTGATACTCCTCCTCCAACTTCTTGACTCTGTGGCCGACTTCCACAGAGTTGCTGGATAGTTCTTGTTGCAGTTTGGCATTATTATCCCTCAACTCTTTTATCTCAGACTCCTTAATCGCGAGTTCGCAATCCATCTTGCGACCTTGCTCCTCTGCTTCTTCGACCATCTTGCGCAACTTGTCACTGTATTCTAGAGACCCATGAAGCTCTTGTTGAGTTTCCTTGAGTTTCTGCTCATGTTGCTCCTTCAATTCATTGACTTGGGCTTCCAGAAGTTCGTTGAGTTGCTTCAGCTGCTCACACTTGTACTTGAGCTCCTCAACCAAGGCCTTGGACTTTTGAAGTTCCTCGTTTTTGAAGTTCATCTCGCGATCAAGTTTTTCCTGATAACACTGGGACAGTTCTTTGAGCTTAGAGTCTGTTTCGAGCTCGTGTTCTTGATTAAGTTGGAAAATTTCATTTTTGTGCTCCGCAGCTATTTGGTTCAGTTTGGCCTCATTTTCCTCATAGAGTTCCTGGCGAGTACGAATTTCCGTTTGTACCACTTCCTCTTCGAGCTTAGCCACCTTGGTTTCTAGCTTCTGCTGGTATAGCTTCAGCGTATCTAATTGGCATAGCAGCTCATGTTGATTCTTACTATCGACAACACTTTTAATCTGAGAGGATGCAGAGAAAGTATGTCTGGGAATTTTCTGGTATTGGATTGGATTGACGTATCTCAAAGTCTGAAGAATCAGACCCTCATCTCCGGCAGGATCCAGATTGACAATGATGGAGATCAAGCTTTTGCTTTTGACGTAGTCATGGAAAATCAGACGAGTCAGCTTATTGGTGCGCAACAAAGACTTGTTGAACTGCTTAGTGGCAACCAGCTCCAGACACCTTCCAAGCTGCGTTAATGAAGCATTAGTGAAGCCTCCCTCCCTCAGATTCAGGCCGCTTGTCATGGATAGCTTGGATCTTTCCAAGCCAGCGAGGTCTGCGAGAGTTAGTCTGGAACTATTGACACTTCTGTCCGAAATGCGAACAATGTTGATAAACACAAAACAATGAGACCTCGAGGAGTCTCTGTTGACATGGGTGGTGGAGGTTTTCCTGTTCGAAAGACCACGATTTAAAGTTCTGATTGAGCTTTCAAAGTCGCTGACCATGAATTGAGACAGATTGTAAGGCTTTAGTTTCTGATCGACTGGGTCTGTGATGATATCCAGGAAGGATTTTGATTTTCTGGTGGTGGAGTTCATAAGCAGATCTTTGATGTTGTCGTTGTAGATCTCAAACATCGATAGCGTGACTGCGTACTCAGAGTCCACAAGCTCCTGCGGAGAAGTATTACCGTTCCACAAATTGCTCATGAGACCTGCCAGCTTTTTGTGATCGGTGCTGATATCTCCATATTGAGACAATCTGTCAAACACATACCGAAGAGAATTCACGGCAAGGCCCGTAGCTGGATCAAATATAGTATGTGTCTTACCAGAATTGGAGGGACCCAAGGTAAAAAGCAAGCAATCTTGTCCTTTGAATAGCCGGTCGTCCAGAATAGGTTTTCCCACGGTTTCAAACAGGCGTTCGGGTTCCTGTGAGATGGATTTGAAGTCAAACGAAGCATCGAATTTGGAGAACTCAATCTGGTTTGGATTGGTCTCACTCCTTCTGAAAACTGGGACGAAATCGCCCGAAAACTGTCTTGTGCTCAAGTGAAGGTCCATATGTTTATATTTGTTTGTTTATTTTTTTCTCAAAAAGCTCAAACTAAAGAAGGATCAAAAGTTTGATTCAGAATTTAGGGAGCTAACGTAGGATTGCCACACAGTTTTTGTTTTCAAGCCCATGGAGCTCTGGTATACTATTTCAAATGGTCTTAGGATCACGGGAAGTATTGTTCCCGCCTTTCAGCAGGCCCGACAACTAACCCAGAAACAATAAATCTGATAGCCCGCGTAACTTTCTTTGGTGTCTGCTGTATCATTTCCTCAGTTACATTGGTAGGCGTGTTCTACCTCTGGATAGACCCAAAATTGCTGATAGAGTGGATAGCACGCTTTTACAGAAGGGTTTACTACGGGGACGGCAACTAAAAGTCGATCGACGCGAAAATATTTGTTTTAATTTACTTAGCAAGATATGGGCGAGACCGACAAGAAAGAGGCAGCTCAGGAAAAGCAGGAGCCTGATTCGAAGCCCGAAGCCCTTCAATTGCCCGAAAAGAAGAGACCTTTCGATGAAGAAGAGAAAGAGGACGTGAAGAAAGCAAAGAGCGTGAAGAAAAACGAGGAAACGCAGGAGGAGAAGACGCAGGAAAGTGACACAAGACTGGACGGTGCTGCCGCAAACGATACCGAGAAAAAGGAGGACAGCACTTCCAGCGAGACAGACAAAAATTCCGATGTGATAGACGAAAAGAAAGAGAAACCAGAGACCAAGTTTGTATTTGGTGCTCGGACAACGTTTGGGCAAGCCAGTGGGTTTTCTATGCTCTCGAAAAAGAATGTTTTCGGAAAGCAAGACGGCAAAGATCAGGACAAGACAGAGGAAAAGCAAGAAGCACCAAAGAGCGTATTTGGTAGCGGGTCAACTTTTGGAAATGCGTTCCAACATGCAGTTGGCAAAAAATCAATATTCGATGAGCCTCAGCAAAGCTCTGCAGAGGCCGAGGACAAGGAGGGGGTGTCGAAGGAGGTATACAAAAAGGTTCACCTTGAAAAACAGGAAGTGAAGTCAGGGGAAGAGGAAGAGGAGACTCTGTTTCAGGTCAAGGCGAAATTGTACCACATGGATTTGACCAATGTTTCCGAAGGATGGAGGGAAAAAGGAGTTGGCATTTTGAAAGTGAACAGATTTATCAACCCAACCAAGCATTACCACGCTCGGCTTGTCATGCGTCAGGACGGTATATTGAAGCTGATTTTGAACGTGCCAATTGTGAAAGGAGTGGAGGTCTTCAAAGGAATGGCCAGCTCTTTGAATAGCGATAAGTTCATTCGAGTTCAGCTCGTCGAGGACTCGAAACCCGTACAATACGCGTTCAAGATTGGAATGGTGGAGAACTCTTCGAAACTCTACAACGTGATCGAGAGCTTGGTAAAAGAAGTGAACTAATCTTACTTGCGCTTGAAAGCAACAGTACATATGGCCGAGCCTTTCACTCCGCCGAACTCGAACACCGGATAGTCGATAGTCTTCCAAACCTCAAAGTTGTCGGACGCCGTTATCACCTTGATGAGCTCATCCTGGGTGAAATTGCACGACGTGACTAGCAAAACCGCATTTTTTTTCAGCAACATTTTCACCGTGTCTGGATACACTTCCTGTCCTGTTTTGCCGTCATAGAGGTTGTCGCTGAGGGCGATCGCATCCAATGTGCCTTTGTCCAATACCAGATCGAAATTTCCCGCATTGGTCTTGAGAAACTGGTCCTCCAGATTGAGTATATCGCTTTGATAGAACTTTACATCCAGATCATGAGTTTCTGCGATAGTCTTGGCGAACTGGACGCTGGCCTCACTGTAGTCAACTCCCACGAGTTGTCCCTTCCAGCCTTCCTGTAGGATCTCGAAAAGCAGATGACCGTTTCCTGTGCCAAGATCGCAGATGGAGACGTTAGGATCGAGGTTCGAGAACACAAAGTCTACGATTCTCTCCTCGGCGCCTGCGTCCGCAAACCAGCACTCGCCCGTGTCTTCTGGATTTTCTGCAAAGTTCTCCTTCTCGAGTTTGTAGAAATTGTCCCAGTACTCTTTAGTGCCGAGTTTCGAGTGGTTGAGTTTAGTAGTGTCCATTCGTTCCAAGAGAAAAAAAAACTGCGTCGATCGTCTCAACAAGAAGCCACACCGGAACGCGTATTGCGGCGAGCGCAGCCCCAGCAGCGCTTGCTTCCCACGGGATGCACGGCGATGCTGGAAGTAATTACCCTTTTGGCCCCGTCGCTCCGCGTCACTCCGAACGAGGTCGATTCTCGATAAGCTCTTTCTCCATTTGGAAGTGGGATGCGCGGGATGGTCGAGGGCGTCGGTATATATTTTTCACTGATAAGTAGTCCAAACATGTACCGTTTATCTTGGGCCAAGCAATCGAACAGCACGTTTTATAGAAGCATGTCCACGGTGAAAGTTCTCAGATTTGGACCAATCAGATACGCCCAGGAGGCGTGGCAGAAGCTCGAGCAGAGACCCAACGTGGAGGTGGTGGAGAGCGGGGCTTCGTCCAGGGCGGAGTTCCTGAAGGAGCTCGACGAGGGCAAGTTCAAGGATGTCAACGTCATCGCCAGAACGTTTGAGAGTGTCAAGCAGACCGGGCTGCTTGACAAAGAGCTGCTGGCCCTGTTGAAGGAGAAGACGTCTCTCCAAGCCATCTCCCACAACGGCGCCGGTTACGACCAGGTGGACGCTGTTGAGTGCGGCAGGCTTGGAATCCAGGTGTCGAACGTGCCTTCGCTCGTCGATGCGGCTACTGCAGACACACATATTTACCTCCTTTTGGGAGCACTGAGGAACTTCCAGGACTCGACGCTGAGAATGCTGCAGGGTAAGTGGCCGAGCGAAAAATGTGCCGGCACTCCAGTTGGCCACGACCCCGAAGGCAAGGTGCTGGGAATCTACGGAATGGGCGGCATTGGCCGTGCAGTGAGAGACAGGGCCAAACCGTTTGGGTTCAGAAAGATTCTGTACCACAACCGGAACCGTCTTGCTCCGGAGTTGGAGCAAGGCGCCGAGTACGTGAGCATGGACGAGCTGCTGAGCCAAGCGGACGTGATCTCCATCAACATCCCGCTCAACGACGCGACGAGACACTCGATCAACAAGGACACCATCGCCAAGATGAAAGACGGCGTGGTGATTGTCAACACTGCCAGAGGCCCCATTGTCGACGAGAGCGCCCTTCTGCCTGCTCTCAAGAGCGGGAAAGTGGGCGCTTTCGGGTCGGACGTTTTCGAGAACGAGCCCAACGTCAACATGGAGCTGATCCGGCAGCCGAACGTGGTGTCGCTGCCTCACATGGGGACGCACACCGTCGAGACGATGAAGGCCATGGAGGAGTTTGTCGTCCAGAACGTTGCGGCTTTCGTTGACCAGGGCAAGGTGCTGTCGATTGTGCCTGAGCTGAAGGGTAAATTTTGAGTGGCAGGTGCTCACCCAGTGCCACATGCAGCCATGTAGCAAAACATTTTTTTAGAAAAATATGATTCTCACTCCGCAGCGATTAGTACAGTTATCCAGTGCCCCACGGCTGGGCAATATGTGGTATCTGATAGCGACGGTCACGCTGACCGTTTGCAACCAGCCCCAGGAGATCCCAAAGTTGTACCACTATGCTCTCCACGTGAAGCACGGGCTGGGTAAGCCGTCCGAGGAGCTGTACCACCGCGTGGCCCAGACGATCGAGTCTGTCTCGGCGGACATCAACAGCTGTCCGTACGAAGTCGAGGCCGGCCTCAAGCTGTCTGATAAATTCAGAGAAAGCATTCTCAAGACGGCCGCGCTGAGCGGACTGCCCAAGGCGATCAACTCCCTGATGATTTTGCGGGAGACTACGCCGAAGCCGCTGCGCGCCACCGGAGACGTGAAACGGCGGGCAATTGAATCGTTTGCAGACTACGAAGCAGAACAGGACCGGGGCCTGAGGTTCTGGAAAACCATCTACAGCAAGATAAGCGGCCGGGTCATCAACCAGATGAGCTCGTCGTATCCAGATCTATGGACGTACACCATCCAGCATGTCTATTCGCCGCTACTGTCGTTTTCGGACGTGCTGACTCCGCAGGAAACCTCTATGATCGTGATATCGTGTCTTATTCCGCAGGACGTGAATCCGCAACTCAAGGGCCACTTGAAAGGCGCGCTGAACCTTGGTCTGGATCTCGAAACGGTGAGAGAATGTCGCGAGATGGCCATCGAGATCAGCAAGTGGTGCGGCATGGTGTGGAAAGCCGAGGTCGCCAAGCTCTAGCGGCGGCTACGACTCGCCAACTTCCATCCTTTCCAGAGCTTCAGTTTCCTGAGCAACCGGAACCTCCTTCTCCTTTTGAGGCCTCCCTACGTCGAGAAACCGGTTCATCTCCTCGTCGCTCTTGCCGAACAGCTGGTACCAGAACCGCACGTTGTTATAGTTCGGGTATATTATTTCCTGCTCTTCGCGGTAGCCAGGATTACTGAATTCGCGCTTTCTGCTCTTGAAGTAGTTCCACACCGACTGGGTCCTGGATTCGAGCTGGAACTCCTTTTTCTCTCGTTCGCAGTCGTACAGGAACGTTCCGTACTGACAAGAATACAGATGGTACACGAGACGGCGCAGGAACCGCTCGTTGAACTCGAACTGCTCTGGGTGCTGGCGCATTAGCTGGTACACACAGTCGAGGAACTGCTGGAAGACCGGGCTTTCCAGCTTGGTGTTCTGATGATGCTTGAAATGCTGGTTCAGCTGCTTGATTTTCTGGAAATTCGTGTCCTGCGCATAGTTGTAGAATTTGGTTTCTCGTTGCAGATGGCCGCACCGCTCGTTAAAGCGGTGGCCAAAAGAACACCAGTCTTTCTCCACCAGAACCACAAACCCGTCCAACGTGCGGAAGTACGGGTCGAGACAGAGCTGCACCAGCGACGCTACCTGCGCCGTTCTGTCCCAGCCGTCAGAACAGTGCAGCATAAGATGCATGCCGTTGAGATGGATGGTTTTGACTAGCAAGTCTGTAGCCTTGAGCAAATTTGAAATGTGATCGAGCCACCCCGATTTGATCAGCAGCTCAGGGTTGTACAGCTGCGTGGACACATCGCTGTTTTTCAGCACCTCCTTTATTTTATTCAGGCTCTCTCTCATGACGTGAATATTCTCGATGTTGAGAAACACTTTTTTGCAATTGGGATAGTTTTCCATCACCTCTGTGCCGGCGCCCAGAGCGGCCTGGGCCATTGCATTGGTCATGGGCCGTGCGTCGACAATCAGATTCGTCGTCGCCTGGCGCCCGTTTGTCGCGAATATCTCCGTCAACAGCTTTTCGTCCTGCAGCGAGCGGTTTTGCTTGATTCCGGTCAATGGCTGCGCGCTGCGCACAATGCACGCCCCGTTCTTTCTGTAGTAGTATGTCAATGCTGGGAATCTATTCTTAGACCGGAATTTCACGGAGTGCGCGAGAATGGTGTCGCTGATGCTTCGAGGCACCGCCGTGTGCGACGGGTAGCTACGACAAAGCCGATAGTCGCTGTTGAGCGTCGATAGTCGCCACGGGCCCGCGTCCATGTCCAGACCCTGTCTTTGCAACTCGCCGCGCACATGGTAGTCGTTCCAGCCGTCGAACGCAACTTCGATCTTGATGGGCGTGTAGAGAAATGCGTAAACCTTGTCTATCTCGTCGATACACGTCAACTTCATGATGCTCTCAAAAACGTCCTGACACTGGGACAGATCGGCAAAATCGAACGCCAAGTACGTGAAATCGCGACATCGCACCCGCAGAGACGCGCCTCTGCACAGAGACGGATGAGTTTCCCCGTCCAGCAAGTACAGCCGAGACGACCCTCTGTTGAGCTCGACCTTCTCGATCATCGGATAACAGCACCACAGTTCCCTGATGCCCGACGTAGACGGCGGGAGCGTAAAGATCAGGTGGTGCGTGGTCAGGTGCAGTGTTCCTTTGTGGGAGACCCCCCGTCGGAACAGCAGAACGTCGTCCACCTTTGTAATTTTGATGTATTCCATATAAAGATAAGATTTAATAGCCAGAAAAATATTTTGTCGTTTCTATTATATCACTCCTTCCATTCCGCCATCCACCGCCTTGCCAGTTCGTCCTTGATCCACCTGCTCTTGTTTCTCCAGCTGCCCATCGACCAGAAATGGTGCTGGTTGAACACAGGGGCCTGTCTAGGCGGGTCCGGTTCTGTCTTTTTTGCGCTCCCAGCAGCATCCTCCGACTTCGCTTTTTCCCACGGCCGGACCATCTTTGGTCCGAGCCACTGCCCCATGCGCCAGCGGCGGCCGCACGTCATCTCGTAGATCCGGCTCACCGCACGCTTGTATGCAAACATCTCGTCCTCACCGGTGAATTTTCCAATATCCTTGAAATTGGTCTCCACTTGGCTCTGCGTGAACTCGTTCTTGCCCTCCTCGTAGCTCTGGACGTTTGGCCGGTACGGGTTCTCCAGATACAGTTGTGTCCTCGCAAACATCTCTTCCTCGAGGATCTGCTGGTTGTTGGACCGCCCGTCGTCTGGCTGCCGCATATCAGGGAAGAACAGACGCGACGGCTCGGCGTCCATGCGAAACACAACGTTGCAGCGTGCCTCGTATAGCGAGTCGAGCAGCGTGATGAACCGTCTGGCCTCGCTCCTTTTTTTCGTCGTCAATACGGGTATTTCGTCGACCACCAGTGTGTGGAACCTCGAAGCCAGCGAAATATATTCGCTGGGCCCATAGTACGAGTCGCCGCACAAGTCGTCGAACTTGAACAGAGCAACGCCGTCTGCCTGCGCAGGAACACGGATCTGGCGGCCGTAGCTGAGGAAGTGCGTTTCCCTGGGTTTTTCGGTCACCACCGAGCGCACCAGTTCTTGCCATTTTTTTTCGTGCTCCGGGTGCTCCTTTACCACGAGATGGGGGCGGGCACCGCGGTCAATCAGCTGCATCCGGTAGTCGCAGTCACTGTTCATGTCAAACACCTGGCAGCGCATCTTGAGCACGCGCTCGAAGCTCTGGAACTGCGTCTTGTTGAAATCCGTCGAGTACAGCTCCTCGGGCAGTCTGTTGGAGGTGGCCACCAGAACTCCGCCGAGCTTGAAAAAATAGGTAAACAGGATCTTGACGATCTTGGCCGACGCCAGGTCGGGCAGCATGAACTCGTCCAGCATCAGCACGTAGTGGTTGCGGATCATCTTCGAGGCCACCTCGAGAAGGATGAACTCGTTCTCCAGCCACAGGAAGCTGTGTTTGCTGTGGCTCTCTCGTTTGCGGCGCTCGTAGATCGAGTGGATCTCTGCGTACACCCACAGAATGAAGTTGTTGTAGTGGATGCGCAGCTTCCGCTCCACTGGCAGCGAGTCGGCAAAAATATTAAGCAGCATCGACTTGCCGCACCCAACTTCTCCGTTCACCAGAAGGCCCTGCGGAGCCGGGATGTTGTACAGCTCTTCCTCGTTGCTCAGCACGCGCACAAGCTCTTTGCGCTCCTTCTCGGCCTTGCGGTCGCCCCACGCCTGTCTATAGCCGATGGTACGGTACAGGAGCCCCGCGTGCTGCTGGTCGTACCGCATCTCCAGCTGTCTCACGAGATTGTTCATCTGGAGCTGCTTATCATTAGGAACGTAGTCCTTGAGCCGGAAGTAGAGTTTCTGGAACTCAAGGGCGGCCCGATGCTGGTGCTCGTCCGGCTGCAAAAGGTCTGAGGCGAGATAGGCTCTGTAGATCTGGTATGGGTCGGTCAAAACCAGGCCCGAGGGCCCTGGAGGCTCTGCCGGTCGGCGAAGCGGAGTCGTGCCAATGTGGAGACCGCGCCAGCAGGCTCGCCGCGTCAGCGGGACCGCAGTTCTCAAAATATTTAGCATCACTTTCGCACTTTGCGGACAAGACAAGATAAATTCAGGTGCTGACTTGATTTATATAATAATAATTCGTATTGACAGAAATAAGAATCTTTAGATCACAGACCTCGTATATATCGCCAGACCGCTTTGCCTTGCCAGCCGGCATCACCGTCATAACTGTATGCTTTGCTGTCTTTTCATCACCCAGAGCTGGCATCCGCAAAAGAGGAAGAACAGCGCATACAGACCGACTGCTCCAAACACTGTCTTGGCCACACTGCTGTTAGTAGCACGCAATTGCAGAAAATACTCACGCCTTGCCGTCTTCTGGGTCGTTGATCGAGCCCATCATGGTCTCATGATCGTTGTAGAATAACGCCCCAATAATGGACAATATCACTATCCCGAAAGCGGAGATCAGTGTACAAGCCCACGCGCTACCCGACTCTCTGTTAGCACGCCGTCAGCTGGACTTTACTTACAGACACAACCGGTTTCATTCTGCTGTCAATCTATAATTTAGTTTAAATTAATTAATACCTCCGGGTAACATTAGCTTTCATTTTCTCAAGATACATATCATGGCCGTTCCGTACAATTAGTCTAGTTTGGCTTCGGGAAACCTTCCTGATCCACGCTGATCCGCGCCTTCTTGCGCAATCGCTCCAGTTCCTCGCTGTCTCTTTGACTACCTTTCTCCACCACCAGATTTCGGAGCAGCCGGTTTTCCATTTCGAGCTGCTGTATCTTCATTTCGAGATTTCTTGACAGTTCCGTAAGCTCTTTGAGTTTTCTCTCCATCTCCTGCTCCTTGAGCTTCTTTTTGATCCTGAAGCGCGCAGACGCCGCCGTGTTGCGTCTTCTTTTGTCTGTCTCCACGTACTCTTTCGGCTCAGACGAATACACGTCCGGCGACACCGTCGACGACACGGGCACGATGTGCGAGCTGGAGCTGGCGTCCGGCTGTTCATGCGATGACACCTGGGCGCCCGTCTCCGAGGCGTTCTTCGAGGCGTTCTGCGATCCTGAGCTCGACTCCGAAGAAGAGTTCTCCCGTTGGATGATATCGGGCTTGTGGTAGGCTATGAGCGTCGCCAGCGCCTCGATCTGTGTTTGGGAAAGGCCCGCAGCGGATAGGGTGTTTTGTGCGCCGCGGGGCACCGTCACTTTGGGGAGACTGGACTCTGAACTCAGTTCTGGTTTCTGCGCGGAGGGGGCGGACACATGGCTGTTTTGGAGCTGCGAGTAGGGTCTCTGCAATAACTCCGATATGGTGGAAGGGATGGAGCCCTGGGCGCGGTCACCAGTCTCGAACTGGTCGAACTGGTCGTTGTTGTTGCTGTTAGAATACTCCATCTTCAACCTTGGCTTTTCCTCGTCGGGAAAAATGAAAGAGTCATCGGCAAACGCAGCGAGCTCGACGCTGAGCTGGTCGTCGAAGTTCGGCTCGGCCGAGAGGTCGTTCTGGTCAGCGCTGTTCATGAAGTTGTCTACGTAGACAAGTTGCTCCAATAGAGCCATCGGGGTATCGTCGGGCATGTTTGTGTTCGAGGAAGAAGCGCCCTGTTGTAGGTTGCTGAAGTCTTGCGGGTTCACGAAACCAGACATGGTTATATATCAGAGCCACGTGAATTAAGGGCAACGGGTAATGATGCTTAATTGTATGATTAATGAAAATTTGTAGCCACAATCTTCGGCCGGGTAAGAACAACGCCACAAGCCATCTTGAGCCACACATGGGAGATTAAGGTCTAGCAAGTATTAGTAGTACACAGTCTATGCAGTCGTAAATCGTAAGTCTAAAGCAGCATTCAGTAACGGAAGCTCACCCCGTCAGTCGGAGACGGAGGAACTTCTACGCCAGCGTAATTTTTTGCCCCATTTTGCCCAGGACGACCCCGAGCCACTTTTAGCGGAGGAGATAGAGGAGAAGCTTTGGTTTCTGTGTGTTTTGCTGGGTGCGCGCTCGTTCGTCTCGTCCCGCTCCAACGTATCGTCTTCCTCCGACGAAGAATCTACCGTAACAAACATTTTCTCAATCACCTGTCTGGTAAATTCCTGGTAGGAGTCGTGTAGATAGTGTTTGGTGATGGAGAGAAATCTTTGCAGAAGACTGATGTCGGGTATCGTGGCTCCTGAGAGCCCTGCTTTCAGGTCTCCAGGGAGGTTGATCTCGCTTGAGGCGTTGTTTTCGAAGTACTCCTCGTAGAGTATCTTCCAGACGTTGCGGTCCGTGTTATGGTTTTCGATGAATAGCTGGAGCGACTGGTAGAACTCCAGGTTCTCTAGACAGTGTTTGTTGAGCAAAAACTTGGAGAACGCGGCCTTCGAAAAAAGCGAGTCCGAAGGCACCTTGTTGCCCAACACCGAGTCCAGTTTCGGCACCATGGGCTCCTCCGACGAGGAGACGCTGGTGCTCTTAGGAGCAAGAAACGTAACCTTTGGCTCCGTAAGTGACAGCATGAATAAAGGCGGAGGAGAATTTTTGCGGAAAACCTTATATATTACCAGGTTTCACTTCAGGGGCAGGAAGACGCTATCATGATAATGGTGTCGATATTATCTCACCAAACCCGAAGAAAAAGAAATGGGTTTCCTATTGTCAGATTCCTACCTGGTAACGGTTTTTCTGAAAGCCTTTACTAGCTGCCATTGTTTGACAGTTGTACCGCTTTCCTGTTTCGGCAATTCGCTCACGTTCTCCATGCCTGTCAGCAGAGTTTATGTGTCATGTATGGCGTTTTCGCTCACTTGCCTGAACCGAGTCTCCGATTTACGTGACCCAGCATGCTTGCTATTGCTTGGCCAGCTATCGTTCTCGCACCAGAATGCATGCATCTCGTCAAACTAGGGAAACCCTTGCTTGCGCCGGCCTCCACAGATTTGCACTAAAAACACACTCCACGTATCTTGAAGCATAACGAACTTCTCTGTCAATCCTATGCGCGTGCCTACAAGGTTTCATCCCACACAATGCAAATTAATATCTGATGGATCGTACTGCTTACCCTGAGCCTCCGCGGCTGCTGCGCTCGCAGGACCCTTCGTCGCTGCCCGACTACCTCCGCGAGCTCAAGAACTCCAAGCTTGTCACGCTCTCGTACATCCCAGCTAGCAAAAAAAAAGCCAGAAAGCATATCGAATCCGGGGTCTCTCATGACATCCCCATCAGCATACTGTCAAAGTCCCCGTCGCTCCTTATCCCGATCAGCACGAGACGTCGTCCGCGTGCCCACAGGCCAGAAAAACCGGCCCTGCGACCGCGCAGACCTTCGAGTGCGTCCTTTGGCAATCTGACACAGAAACAGGACTTCAGCAGCCTGTTCCCCAATCTCGTCCCGGAACTCACGAGCATCGCGCAAATCGGCCCCGACTGGGCCTTCCACTCCACCAGGATCGCAGTGGTGCTCCAGAATTACGCTTTTTTCTACAACTATCTCCGCCAAAAAAGGAAGGAGTTGAGAAATATGCACAGAAATAGATAATGAAGCTTTAGTCGCTCAAAAACTCCAACACGTTGTTGATCACGTAATACTCGATGTTCTGGCCCCACACAAGGTCCAGGTGCTCGTAGTTCTCCACGCCCACGATCTGCAGCTTCTCTCCGTCGCTGCTGTTCATCGTCTCGTCCACCTTTTCGTTGTCTACCATCTCCACAAGCTCGGGCTTCGTTTGCTGATCGTTGAGAACCGATATGTTGTACTCCTCGAACTCCGGAAGCTGCTCGGTCATCTGCTGAATGTCCACCAGCGAGTCGGCCATGCCGTAAATAAGCAGAATTTTCGACAGCTTGATGTTTGTGTGTATCGGATACTCAAAGGAAGGAAACATGTCAGACTCCTGGTACATCTGGAATCGCTTCGACTTGATAATCTGGAACCAGTGGACCACACTTTTCACCGACGTTGTCGAGTACAGGTGAAAATAGCAGATAAACTTCTGGATCGGGTCGATGTTGAGCGACTTCCAGTCAAACAGAATCTTGTTCGACAAATCGATCAATTTGGAGAAAAACGGTGGATACGTGATATCCTTCCAGAATAAAACCGACTTCAGGAGGATCTTGCGGCCAAAAAGTAGGTATATCAGCGCCGGCTGGAAGTTCACAATCGAGTTGATAAGCCAGTTGGACAGTTTCTTCGGTGTCGTGGCCGGAGAAATCAGCACGAGCTTGCTGATTTTCATATTCAGAGCATGGTTCACAGATATGGAGGCGAGAATTTGCGAGCATCCCTGGCTGAACCCAATATAGATCAATTGGGAAGCGCCGTTTATTTCCAGAATGTGGTTTATCGAGGCCGGGATGTCAAATAGGGCAAACTGGTCAATTGAAAAATCCCAGAATGCGGTGTCATCCACTGATAGGGAGACGTGGCGCGCAGAGTACTTATTTCCTCTATTATTGCCGAGATAGACGTCATAGCCCAGTTCACAGAGCCGAAACGGCAAGTTCTGCCGAGTATCGGCCATGAGCACCCAAATTTCGCTATTCATCAGCAGGCCGTGCTGGAAGTAAACAATTTTGCCGTTTGGACGATACCCGTTCTCATGGGGGTCTAGTCTGTGCACAGTCAACAGGTAGCCGTCTTTAGTCTGGACAAGGTGGCTCTGAGCTTTGAAGCCATGGATAGCACAGAGCTCCTCGAAACATTGCGCTTCGCGCAGTCTCTCTATTTTACCTAGTAGCGTGTCCGTTTGTAGATCGTAGCCTTTGAGATAACGATTGTACAGTGGGTTGCTCGAGGCGTAGAGACTGAAGATGAACTTCACCATCGAGGTGAAAAACCCTATCAGACTTTCAGGCAGAAACCATGTGATGCACGAGACAAGCTGCTCTAGTATAATGACTGCGACAGAGGTCAGGTCTTCCAATTTTGGCTTCAATTGTGCAAACATGTGTGAGCAGCTAATAAATCTTCTCTACTTTTGAGTCAACTTATCTTATTTCTGCACAGCCCGCAGATTCTCGAATTTCATCTCGCTCAAAACAATACTTTCCACTTCTTGTTTGTTTTTTTTGTTATGGTTTTTGACCGTTTACTCTCGAGAAGGCCCTCCAGAAGGGTAAGTGTTTCTAATCCTCTAGCTAACTGTCAGTCGAGAGATTTAGGGGTGTACTACTACTCCAGTCCCGCCAGCCAAAGTCAGAGCCAGTCATCTGCTGCATATATGGCAGCTAATTATGCTACCGGGAATGTTTCCAGGAGTAATTCGATGAACAATCTGTCCAACGCTGCAGCATCGGCGGCGCTGCGCAAACATTCCTCTACGTCCAACCTGGTAGACCATAGGATCGCTGGGCAACGCACGATGTCACTAAACTCCCGCACTTTTAGGGCTCCTGCTTCATATGTCAAAAGGTCTAATTCTCTGCAATCCGCCTCCTATACCCATAATCCAAACGTCTACCGTTCCAGCAGCATTACGTCCAGCAGTTTCAGGCCTTCAGGCAACTCCCGCACTAACTCTCTGACGTCCAATTCCTCCAGATACACTACTGGCTTCACCACTACCACAACCACCACAACGAAGAAACTGCCGTCGAACCGTCAGAGCACGCCGACCACGATCGTGAAGACCACCAAGGAGCAGGACGCCAATGGCAGAACACGCTCCATCACTAAAACCACCATTGAGCAGAAAGACGGCTTCGAAATCGTCAAAACAACAGTTGTGAAACCGAGTATAGTGGAGAATTACAGCGATCTGGGAAGCATTGCAGAAGGATTTGACGACGACTTCTACCACGAAGAGGAACCGCTACCAAACAACACCCAGGAACTGGAGAACATTCAAGAGGAACCAACCGAGCCGGAGAAAATCGAATCGACACAACACGGACAGTCTCAACCTGAAACAAACGAGTCCGCAGAATCTGCAAGGACCCATACGTACCGCCAACTCACCCAAACCAACGTCAAGCCGCGCACCAGTCTTTCGCCAGCACGCATAATCCTAAAGAACCCTGCTCCCGACGACGAATCGGATGGACAGTCCATATACTCTGACGCCAACGAGGCCACCCCTACCATCGTGAAGAATAACTTCAGCGAAAAAGTCACGGAGGAGATTCCTTCGTATGCGTCGAGCACCGCCGGAAACTCGCCTCTGATTCCTCAGAGGTCTGCGTTCAGGGCCCCTTCTGCCATGGCACCACGTGCTAACAGCATTACCTCAAATACCTCGTCTATGCGGAAGCAGGTTAAAATTATGGGCACCGAGCAGGCAGAGGCCCGCTACAGCTCATCTCCTGCTGTTCCTGCTGCACCTGCCGGTAAGCCTACTCCCGAAGAGCTTTATCAGCAGGCATACCAAGTTGCCATACAGAAAGTGTACGGAGCTCGTCCAAACCCCGTGCCTGACTCGGGAAGTGTGACCGAGATGGATGAAGATACGCAACGGAACACATTGTTGAACTCGTCGTCGAGCCAAAACAGCCACACGATGTCTCTGACCCAGAAACCACTGAATCCAGTGCAGACAAGCCCAGTGTACCAATCCAATGCTGCAGGAGCCGGATTCAAAACCCACACACTACGTGGAGAGCTGGATATAAAGGAGGAAAAGAAATTGAGAGCAGCGCACCACAAGGAGGAGAAGAAGAAGCTGAAAGAGATACGCAAGGAACAAAAGGACGAGATGTATGAGCTGAGCAAGCAACGCAAGTCGGCAAGAGAGAATGTCGACGTAGTGAACGAGAAGAAACGGATTTTCAGCTTCAAGAAGAAGGTTCCCTCGACGACGGCCGAAAACGCTACGGGCAACTCCATCACCGTGACCCTTCCCGTGGAGGAAGAGCACGCGGATAATGCTAAGCCTCAAAAGAGCGAAAAAGCAGGCGTTGGGCGCAAGTTTAAGAAGTTTTTCAATTTGTAGTTTAATATGCCCGTACAAAAAAATCCAGGTACCACCCACGGTGTGGTAGGAAAAATAGAGAATTAAATTAAAATTTAAGCTCGACACCCAAAAACACAGGCCGGCTCCATAATTAACAATGTCCATTGAGGCTGCCATCCACACCCTTCATTGGCACGATAACAACCTCCCGATTTATTCGCTGGATATCCAGCGAACAAATGTGCCCACGACCGGTACCCGTAGCGCACGCGTGGCTACTGGGGGAGGAGACAACAACGTGCGAATCTGGCGTATCAACTATACAGAGACCAAAGTGGAATCTGTGGAATATCTGAGCTCGCTCACAAAACACACCCAAGCAGTCAATTGTGTTAGATTCAATCCGTCTGGCGATATGCTAGCGAGTGCTTCCGATGACGGAACAATAATGATATGGTGTTTGTCGGATAAAATCATCAAAGAGTTTGGCAACGAGGACGACGATATGAAGGAAAGTTGGTATTTGGAGACGTCGTATAGGTCCTCGACGCTTTCGGAGATCTACGACATCTCGTGGTCGCCGGACTCGAAGTACATCTGTTGCGGATCAATGGACAATATCACGCGTATATTCAGCGTGGCCACGGGGGCCCTGATTCGGCAAATTGCCGAGCATAACCACTACGTGCAAGGTGTCACGTGGGACCCCAGAAACGAGTATATTTGCTCTCAATCGGCAGACAGGTCTGTCCATATCTACAAGATAACGTCAGAAAAAGGAGCAGACTTGAATCTCTCTCCCACCACCTTCTACAAGATCATTCGCGCAGAGCTACCGAGCAAGAGCCTCACCACAGAGGACCTCAAAGAGAACACCGAAAGCTCCAATATGGAACCTCCTTTGCAAACGCCCCGCCACAAACGGACGCATTCGAATTCATCCACGTCCTCCTCGCATTCCATTGCGGTTTCGGCTACACGCTCGTCCTCTCCGCTTCCCGCGGTAATGCCGGCTTCGCCGAATCTTGTCTACAAAAGCCTGCATCTCTACCACAACGAAACGCTCCAGTCTTTTTTCCGGCGACTCACATTTTCTCCGGACGGCATGCTATTATTCAGCTCCAGCGGAGTGTTCAAGACAGACGCGTCCGAGGAAAACATCAACACTGTTTACATACACACTCGATTTGGTCTCAACAGGCCCCCGGTCGCGCATCTGCCTGGATTTAAGAAGCCGGCAATAGCGATCAAATTTAGTCCCGTGCTATACAAGCTTCTGGAGGGCGAAAGGAGTGTTTTCAAGCTGGACTATCGCATGGTGTTTGCCGTGGCCACGCAGGACTCGGTCGTCATTTACGACACGCAAAGACTCAAGGCGCTGGGCATCGTCTCCAACATCCATTACTCAGTGATCACGGACCTGAGCTGGTCCTCGGACGGCCAGATCCTGCTGGTTTCGAGCGCGGACGGATTTGTGTCAAGTGTCAACATAACGCGCTCGCTAGTCGGCGACGTGGAAACGTACAACGTGAGCGAGTATCTGAGTGAGCACAAGCAGGAAAAGGTCCCGCCAAATACTGGTCAACAGACCTCAATCATAGACCTGTTGAGCACGGACGCGACACCGGCGCCGGAGTCGATTGGGAAACCGGGAGACTCGGTGCAGGTGATCGACATCACGACTCCGCGGTCGGAGCGCGACACGACGCCGGAGCCCGCGCCCAAGAGGGCAAAGATATAAGGCGCCTCAGATGGAGATGGCGGAGAGGCTTCTGTCACGTGGTCGTTGTCACGTGGACCTTTTCCCAAGGAAGCCATTTAGTACGGTTTCCGGTGTAGTTATTTAATCTCGAGAATTTACTATGAACAGCACTATCACACTGGTGGTGACACTGGTCGTTGCGTTTGTGTTCATAGCGTACTTTCTGGGCGATGACGCGGGCGTGACGGACGAGATGGTGGCGCGTGTGGCCCAGATCGCGCCGCACCTGCCGCCGTCGGTGATCCGCCGTGATCTGGAACGCACCCGCAGTGTTCACGTCACGATCGATAACTACTTGAACGGGCTACTCGCAGCGCACGAAACGGGCGAATCGCAATGTATCGGAAGCCAGCCTATAAAGAAGCAGGATCGCAAGCCCGCCCAATTCGAAGGGCTGGACTTCGAACAGAAAAAACGGGAAATGGTGCTCAGAGCTCGTCAGAGACTAAATCTCGGCTGATGTTTAGTTTCGTCTGTCAAAATACATCTTGAACTTCTTGTTCTCGTTCTTGACTCTGTAGATGAAACCCATTATCACATCGCTCTCCTTCACGGTCAGCTGGTTATTGAAATGGTCCTCGACTGCGTGTCTGAGGTCGTCTCTGTTGCGGTATTCGTACATGTTAGTGCCACTGCTGAGCTCGTTTTTCGCGTACGACTCGGATGACTCCCCGAGCTCCGAGCCCTCCAGCATGTAGCCCTGGAGCGTCTTGACATCAGGGGTGATGATCTGCGAAGGGTTCAGATACAGCTCTCTGTATTTGCGAAGCTGTTCCTCTGTCCAGCTGGAGAAATCCAGGGGATCTTTGACGGGGAAATCCTGCGGGCCATTTGAGTGGATGTACTTGGCCAGAAACTCCTTCTGCTGCTGAGCGAGCACCTGGTTGCGATGCTTTGTGGACGACCGCGACGACGAAACCTGTTCCGGCTCGGAGGTGTCTCTTCTAGCCATACTTTAATAAAATATTTTTTTTTCACTCATGTCTAACGTATACATTCTGGGAGCGGGAGGAATTGGCACGTTGGTGGCGTCTGCGCTGACAAAAAGACATGCTGTGAACTTCGTGGTGAGGAGGAAAGAGAAGCTGGATCTTCTGAAGAAGACCAACAACACGGTCACAATCACCCAGCTTTTCAACCACGGCCGGCGGAGAGACTGCAAGATCGCGCGAGCGTGTCAAGCTGACGCGATTCCGGACCAGCACATCGACTTTCTGATTGTCAGTGTCAAGACGTTCGACACAGCGAAGTCGCTGGCGCCGCTGCTGCCGAAGATCTCGCCGTCCACCAGCATCATGCTTATTCAGAACGGCATGGGTGTTTTGGAGGAGCTGTATGCCAGTGTGTGGCCGCGCCCATCCGAACGGCCTGTTTTCTACCAGGGAGTGATTACGCATGGTGTTTTCCAGGACAGAGACCAGGAAGGCACATTCAGCTATAATCATGCCGGAAACGGAGATCTCAAGATCGCCAGGGTCGACGGCAAGAAGCCAGACCATCCGGTGGTGCAAACTCTCGTAGAGAGCGACCTGCGCACCACAGTGTACTCGCACGAGGAGCTTCTTGTGCACCAGGTCGCGAAACTGATGCTGAACTGCTGCATGAACCCGACCACTGCTGTTCTGGACTGCGTGAACTACGAGATCGACGGAGTGGACCCGATCAGAGAGTATTTCAGCAGGCTTGTCCACGAGGCGATGGCGATTCTGCGCGCGCGGTACCCGTTTCTGGAAGGCCGTGCGGAACTCGCCGAGTCGCGTCTGGTGGAGTTCATTCTTGAAAAAGGTTGCAAAGTGAACGGGAAAAACAGCACGAGCATGAGACAGGACACCTTGTTTCTGAGAGACACGGAAATAGACTACATCAACGGGTACGTTGTGCGCTTGGCAGAGCAGGTAGGAAAAGACGCGCCCTACAACAGGACCATCCAGCTGCTGGCGAAAAGCAGATTAGCAATAAATCGATCCAGAGCATATTATAAAGGAATAAATTAATTACGCTTTTTCTCCGTAAACTCTCACTTCCTGGCCCTTCGAGCTCACCGCCTCGATGATGTTGTCCTCGTCGTCCGTGACCAGTTGGTCCTTGTCGAGGTTGCTCTTTGGCCCCTTGTAGATCTTGTGAGCGTACACGACGTACCACACCATACACAGGAACATCGAGCCCCAGTAGACCAGCACCGTCCAGTTCATCATGTCTGGGGTGTTATCTGCTCCTTTGTACTGCGGAAAGTTCAAGATCGGAATCATGAGCGTCACAAAACACACTGCCACCACTCCGGACGGAATGGAGAACACGCCCAGGTGCCACGGGCCCTTCTGGAACGTTTTTCTCGAGTAGGTGATCCGGAGCAGCGTAGGCACGGTAAAGGAGATGAACGAGCCAATTGCTCCGACAGAGAAAATGGCATCGATCGGCGTTTCGCCGCCAAACATGAGCAGCAGCAGCAGCTCGCCCAGGAACCAGTTGGCCCACACAGCGTTGACAGGAGTCTTTGTGGTGGCGTTGACGTGCGACCAGACCTTCGACAGCGGGAAACAGCCGTCTCTCGAGTACGAGAAGAGCACTCTGGACGCGGCAATCATACAGGAAAAGGCCATGGAGAAGGAGAGCACAATGGCGAACGCGGTCAGCGCGAACACTCTCTCCTTAGTCAGGATCTGCGCCAGATACGCGACGTACGGCTGGCCCAGCTCGTCGTTGACGGCATCGTCAACGTTGACGATCGTGTACGCCATGGCGAGCTGGAAAACGAACCCGAGAATGCCTCCCACGGACGCGGTCAGCACGATGGCCCGCGGCGTCGCCAGCTGGGCGTTGCTGCACTCCTCGGCCAGGTGGAACGGCGAGTCGAAACCGGACATCGTCCAGATCACGGCCATGAAGCTCATCAGGATGCAGATTCCGTCCGGCCACTCGGTGAAGTTGGTGATTCTCCAGGCCACGTTGTCGCTGTTGAACTTGGACAGCCCCTGGTCGCTTCTGGTGTTACCGCCCAGGATCATAACGAAAGAGATGAACAGAAAGAGCAGGTTGAGCGCGGTCGAGCCGGAGTTGATCCAGGCGATCCATCTGGTAGGGAGCGAGGCGATGATAGAGCAGAAAAACGTCAGACACGACGTCAGCAGATACAACTGCCAGTTGGTGGCAGAGTAGTTTGGGTCGTTCAGCGACTTGAGCGCCAGAATCATGCTGGCACAGCCGTACGCAACAGATGGAGCGCCCGTCACCTGCACAAAGTAGTTCGACCAGCCAACAAACCAGGAGAGCACAGCTTTGTAGCGGGGCGGGGCAAGCATGGCCGTGGCATAGTAGAGTCCGCCCGAAGTCGGGAAGGCGCTCGAGATCTCGGCCATGGAGCACGCGACGGCCATGACACCGATCATGCCCACCAGATACGCCCAGGTGAGTCCTGCATTGCCGGAGTAGGCGAGCGAGTACCACAGGGTGGACGCGATCGAGGGCAGAAGACCGAGCACCGAGAACGAGACTCCGAAGGTGGTGAGCAGCGAGAACTCTCTTTTGAACTCCTGCTTGTAGCCGAGGGCCAGAATGACGGCCTCGTCCTTGTCCACGGGGTGGTCCACAACGATTCTCTGCGACTTGTTGGAGAGAACAGAAGTGATGTGCATTTGGTCCACCGAGAGGATCGTGGCGGTGGACCGGACAGGATCAACGTTTGGGGCCATGGTGCAAAATGCTCTCCAGGATCGAATTGTGTCTATATATAAAGAGCTTATCAAAAAGATTTAAATTGTGCATATCGGAAAAGTCTGTGTGTCGTCTTATCGGAGAACATGCCTTGGCGGCAACAAAGCTGGTGTTGCAGAAACGACATGTGGAGATTGGGCTGCAGTCGAGAAAGGAAGCCCGAAGACGCCTCTTATTGGCTCCGCAGCCGGGGTTTAGTTTGCAATAGCCGTGTTCAGAGAAGCCGTGGTGGACTTTCCCTTTTTAGACCTGATAGCAAAAATTTTTTGCATGTTATCAGAGTGGCGTTTCATGCACTGTTGCCGTCGATCGGCGGGTCGACTTCTTGAGAATCTTTGGAAAAACTTGGTTTTAATAGGCTGATGAGATACGCAAGAACACTACTCCGTTCCGGGACATTTCTGGCCAGAGCTGCTGTTTTGACAGCTCGGCCCACTGTGCACAGCCGCGTGGTGCAAAGGGCGCCTCTGACACAGCAGAGCGTGCGCTGTAACTCCATCTCAGCCAGGACCGATGGCGCTGACATCCCGGAGAGCGTGCGAAACCTCACAATGGAACAGTACGATACAAGTGCAAGCGAGACGCTGGAATCTATCTACTGCGATCTGGACGAGTTCTTCGACGAGCACAACATCGCGGACGCCGACGTCGAGGAAAGCGTAAGTATATCCAGGCCCATGCAACTAACTCCAGGCTGGCATATTGACGCTCAACACCCCACAGGGCTCGTATGTGCTCAACAAGCAGCCGCCTAATAAACAACTATGGCTGAGCTCTCCGATCTCTGGCCCAAAAAGGTTTGACTTGCTGGACGGCGAGTGGGTCAGCATTCGGGACGGCGTCAAACTCCGCGACCTTCTGGAGGAGGAGATGATCCAGATTTTTGGCGATTTCAGCTTCAGCGAGCAGTTCTAGCTGGCAAATAGAGCATCGGATTGTACATATCTCATGGGTTCCCGTCACGTGCATGGAACGAAATCGACTTCTGCAACTTTTGACAGACCTCCACGACCGTAAAATTTTTTTTTAAATAATTTGGTACCTTCACCATGTCGACTGTTTCTGCTTCGAAAGCAAAGAGAGAGGCTAAGAAGGCTGCCAAGGCCGCCGAGGGAAAGCTCAAGACCAAGAAGCTGACAAAGAAAGAAAAGGAAAAGCTCGAGTCCGGCGGAGACGTGTCTTCAGCTGCAGATGAGATCGAAAAGCTCAAGTTGCAACAGGACAAGGACGGACTGAGTGACAGAGTGACCACCGGTGTTCTAGACTCTCTGGAGACCTCCAGAGATATCAAGATGTCGTCTGTGTCGCTTCTTTTCCACGGAAAAGTGCTTCTGCAAGACTCCTCTTTGGAATTGAACTACGGGAGACGCTACGGGTTGCTTGGAGAGAACGGTTGCGGTAAGTCCACTTTCCTGAGGGCTCTGGCCGCCAGAGAGTACCCAATTCCAGAACACATCGACGTTTATTTATTGAACGAGCCGGCCAATGCCTCTGAGTACTCTGCCCTGGACTGGGTTGTGAGAGAGGCCGAGTCCGAGCTTGCTCGTCTGGAAAAAGAAGTTGAGGATATTATCGTCAACGACGGGCCTGAATCGCCATTGTTGGAGCCTCTGTATGAGAAGATCGACGAGATGGATCCTTCCACTTTCGAAGCCAGAGCAGCGGTTATTCTGACTGGTCTGGGCTTCAACCCTCAGACAATCAAGAAGAAGACCAAGGACATGTCTGGTGGATGGAGAATGAGAGTTGCTCTTGCCAAGGCCCTGTTCGTCAAGCCTACGTTGCTGCTGCTGGATGACCCTACTGCCCACTTGGACCTGGAGGCCTGTGTGTGGCTGGAGGAGTACTTGAAGCTTTTCGATAAAACTTTGATTCTTGTTTCGCACTCCGAGGACTTTTTGAACGGTGTTTGCACCAACATGATTGACATGAGAATGAAGAAAATTACCCAGTACGGTGGTAACTACGACGCCTACGTTAAGACGAGAACTGAGTTGGAGACCAACCAAATGAAACAATACTACAAACAGCAAGAGGAAATCCAACACATCAAAAAATTCATTGCTTCCGCAGGTACCTATGCCAACCTGGTGAGACAGGCCAAGTCCAGACAAAAGATCCTTGACAAGATGGAAGCCGATGGTCTGATCCAGCCGGTGGTCCCCGACAAGGTTTTCACATTCAAGTTCCCAGAGGTGGAAAGACTCCCTCCACCGGTGCTCTCTTTCGACGACATCTCATTCGCTTACGACGGAAACCCAGAACATTACCTGTACAAGGACCTTTCGTTTGGAGTCGACATGGACTCGAGAATCGCACTGGTTGGACCGAACGGTGTGGGTAAGTCCACGCTGCTGAAGCTTATGACGGGTGAGCTTCAGCCGCAGAAGGGAAGAGTGTCCAAGCACACCCACTTGAAGATCGGTGTGTATTCGCAGCACTCTGCTGACCAGCTCGACCTCACCAAAACGCCTCTGGAGTTTGTCAGGGATAAATTTTCGCACATTTCCCAGGACTTCCAGTACTGGAGAGGCCAACTGGGAAGATTTGGTCTGACCGGTGAAGGTCAGACCTCGCAGATGGCTACCTTGTCCGAGGGACAGAGATCCAGAGTGGTGTTTGCTCTGTTGGCCCTCGAGCACCCTAATGTTTTGTTGCTGGACGAGCCTACCAACGGCTTGGACATCCCAACAATCGACTCTCTGGCCAACGCCATCAACAGCTTCAACGGAGGTGTTTGTGTCGTGTCCCACGATTTCAGATTGCTGGACAAGATCGCAAAAGATATCTACGTTGTTGAGAACCAAACGGCAACCAGATGGGATGGTACTATCGGCCAATACAAGGCCAAGCTGGCCAAGAATATTGTGCTCTAAGTATAAATACAATAAATACCATTCTATTTTTCCGTTTTTATATTGATCCCGTTGTTCAGGTCCCGCAGATCGGCAGCAAAGAGCACCGAGTGAGCCCAGCCAGCGTACTCGCCCCAAAGGTGCCTGAACTTTTCCTGGATTTGCGCGTAGAGCTCTTTGTTCAGCAGTTTTCCGGGCATGTGGTACCTTTTGGTAGCAATCTTGAAAACATGGGTATCGACCGGAACCACGTCGTGCTTGTCCAGCGACATCAGACACACGCAGTCGGCAACTTTCGGACCGACGCCCATGAACGTCTGGAGGTACTCGTGGCAGGTTTTATGGGGCTCTGTTCTCATCGAGTAGAGTTTCACAAGCTCGTCCTTCTCCGTGAGCATCTTGGCTGTTTGCTGGATGAATTTTGCCCGGTACCCAAATCCAAGCGCGCGTAGCTCGGCCTCGACGTTTGGCTGCGCCAAACGCTCTGGCTCGGGGAATTTGTAGTGCTTTATTCCCTGGTACTCGGCCAAAAACTCGCCATAGTGAACACACAGTTTTTCGCACATTTGCGAGATCCGTTTCACGTTGTTATTGGTCGAACAGATAAACGACACAAGGTTCTCCCACGGGTCCTGTCTGAGCATGCGTATTCCGCCGAAATTTGCAGAGTTCTTCGTGAAGTGCTTATCTTTGGATGCCCAGTCAAGGTACAGCTCTTCGAGCCTGATAGACAGGTTGAAGTAGTCCAGGACTACCTCCTCGGTGTCCTTCAAATGCGGAATGGATGCGTAGTGGAGGAATGTATCGTCCTGTTTGAGAAGCAGCACTCTGTTCTGGATCGTACAGGACCAGATGTCGTCGACGTATTTCCAGCGGAATGCTTGCCCGCAGCGCAAAACTCTGGAGATCGAGAGTTCCTGACGTTAGAGCATTTCCTGCGCGTCTACGTACCTTTGGAGAGAGCTGGATGGCCCTCCAGACGATGTCTTTGGTCATGATGTGAGGACGCGTCGGCTGAAAATTTTCGTCGCGTCGAGAAATAATTATGGTTTTGCACAACGATAAGTGGAAGTGGAAGAACAAGCGCAAGCATTTGAAAAAGGTGGGCGAGGCGCAGCAGAGCGACGAGTCCAGTGGACAATCGAGCGAGGACGAGCTCATCACCAACGAGTGGCGGTTTGAGGAGCTGAAGCCCGTACAGCATCCTAAAGACGAGGAGCAGATAGCATTGGAGCGGGAGCAGAGACAGATGGAGTTGGAGCGGGACGAGGCCCACACGCGGCTGGTTCTGGAGAAACTGAAGCTGGCTGCACCTGAAATCAGCACATCTGGCAAAGAGAAGGACGCGAAAAAGATGACCAAGCAGGAGCTGCTAAATTGGAGTTTGGAGCACCAGGGCGACTCTGAGCCTGATACAGCAGCTCGCAGCATCCGCACACTGAGCGAGGGCGAAAAGGCCCGCTTCTACGAGCTGCAGGAGCGCATAGAGCGGCAGAAAATGGTGACGTCCATGAAAAAGAAGTTTGCTGCCACAGGACGAACAAAGGTGCTGGAGCTGTCCAAAGTGGACGACGACAACTACAAGGCCGTGAATGCGCGGCGGCTCGAAGAGTCCGCGAAGAAGCCCAAGGACGGCGAGTTCGAGGACAGTTTGGCAGATCTGCTGGGAGACCGGACAATTCTGGCTCAGGATTCTGAGGCGAAACCAGCACCCAGAGCAGACAAGAAGATGTCAAACCGAGGCCCGTCGTTCAAGCTCGACTCTACGCCAGCCGAAGACGAGTTTTTGGACCGTCTGCTTGGATGACACTCCGTGCGCCGATCGACCCGGTGCGACGCGGACGCGAAAATAAATACATTTTCACCTTACTGTGCCGAAGCATGGACACGGCGGATGCCAGCGTGCTGTTGCCCGACGACCAGGAGATTCTGGGAGCACTGAAGAGCTTTCTGATTCGGAAGAATGCAGCAATACGACGGCAGACCGGCAATAACCGCGGCGATCTGGCCGAGCAGGTGCGCCAGCAGCGGCACGAAATCATCGAATTGCGCAACAGGTGCCGCGTGCTCGAGGAGAAGCTCCAGTCGTACGAGCGGGGCACTCCTAAGAAGACCCATCTGTCGCCACTAAAAGCTCAGCAGCACTCGCCAACGTATTCTGCGCTTTCTGGCACAGAGACCGAGGACTCGGAGTTCAACACGCCACGAAAACTGCGGCTGGTGGGCACGGCCGCTCTCGTGGCGACGAGTCCCGCAAAGAACGACTCAATCCTGCAAGACTGCGACGAAGAATCACTAAAGGTGCTAACACAGAGCAACTCGCAGCAGCCACGCGAAAAAATCCGGCAGATGGCCGTGGTGGACCTGACACAGCATCCGGGCCGCAAGGGTAACTGGTGGCCGGAGGATTTCAAGCCGAACCCGGAAACCAACTTTGGACAAACAGAGGCGTTCAAGTTGCGTCGCATTAATGCCAAGTACGCGCATCCAGCGTTGCAGACACAGTACAAGTACCAGCAGCAGCATCTGAAGCAGGAGGCCATGAAAGATTTCAATCGGCTGGCAGGACAGGTAGAGCCGGTGACGCCTGGAGTGAAGCTGGTGTGGAGCGCTGCCGACGCTGCGTCGCTGCCGACGCCGCTGAAAACTCCCGACCAGGCCCTGAGCAACCCGAAAATCGACCCGGTGTTTAAATTTGAGATCAACAGGTCCAACTACAAAAATCTCGACCTCAACCTGAACAGCAACAAAATTAAGCTCTGGCTCGACCTGCAGGACTCGCCGCCGGGCCACGAGCGGTCGGAGTTCCCCACGCCGTCGCAGTCGGAAGCAGACCGACAGAAAAGCGTCAAGCGTGCCAGACTGGTGGCTCTGCAAAGACTGTTCCAGGCGGTGTTCATGGTGCAACCAACAGACAAGTCAGGAACGTCGTACCAGCAGGTTGGCAAGTTTATTTTCCGCAACGACGAATGGAACCAGCTCGTGAGACGCAACGAGTTCCACATCGACGAGTCGGTGTTCTACAACGCCGAATAGCTATGAATTGCATCCGAATTAAATACAGTATATTTCTCTATTTATTTCTTGTTGCTCCTGTAGTCAAGGTAGTTGTAGTAGTTGAAGCTGTTGAGCGCCGGGTTCAGCTCCAGCGACGTGCTCACAAACTGCTTTGCGCCCTCGGAGAGCCCGTGGTGCACGGTCTCGTGAGAAGAGGTCGGCGTCAGAGACGTGAGAACGTTGCCGTGGCCGTCGGTCAGGGTTTTGGACGTCTGCTCGGGGTAGAACCGCTTGAGAGGAATCCAGCTCTGGAACAGCTCGTATGATGCGAGAGTAAATCCGAATTGAGGCGACGACCGGCAGATTCTGGCGATGCCACCCTTGAAAAGAGCCGAAAAGCCTTCTTCCTTCAATATTCGCGTGAACGCGTCCGCAATATTCTTGTAAGCCTTCTCGCCGGGACGACTCTCCACCTGGAGCCTGGTCTTGATCACGTCGCACGGAGTCGTGAAGTATGCGGCCGGCATTCCCGCAAGCGCTCCGCTAAGAAGCAGTTCCCACGACTCGAGCTTGCTTTTCTTGGCTGGGTTGTTCGGATCAAAGCCAAACACAAACTTCTTGATGTTTGCGTATGCTGGGAAGTAGATGGCGCTGAACGGCACGTCTCTGAGCAAACAGGCGGATGCTCCTTTATAAAGGCCCCGGAGTCCCAGCTCCTTCACAATGTCGACGGCAGACTTCTCAACATACGGAAGACCGTCCTTGGCCATCTGTCTCACAGTTTCTCCTTGCACTTGCAGTCTGATTTTGGTGATCTCAAGAGGATTGGTGAATATGACCTGGCACGCACCGGCAGACGAACCGGCCAGGATCTCCCAGCCCATAGTCAGCTCGCCGTTCTTGCAGTAGCCCGCACCGATGCCTCTCACTATGTCATTAACAGTAAGTTTGATAGCCTTCTCCGGAGCAACACCAACCAGCTGAGGAAGAAGACCGGAGTAAAGCCCAAAAAACCCTTCGTGCTTAAACACTTTGCGGAAACAGTCTCCGTAGGACGAGTAGAGAGAGTTGCTTTTTTGGTTCTGCATTCTGGTCTTCACCAAATCAATTGGATAAACAACGGTCGCACCAATAGCACCTGCCACTGATCCAAGAAGGAAAGAGTAGGCCGAGTTCAGGATCGGATAAAAGCTGAACGGAACGATATCCGACGACTCGCGGCTTTTGATCAAGTCGTCTGTGAGAATAGCCAACATGTCGCCAGATTTAATGGCAGAGGTCCGATCCTGCTGCTGCAGAAGCTGCAGGTTCCATTTGAAGAAAAGCGACGCCTCCTCCTCGGTGAGGGAGCCAGCAACGCGAGATTTGGCAAACCTGTAGAACTCATCCTTGGAAATAAGTTTATTTGTGTTGTTGTACTGTCCGGTCGAAATTTGCTCGTATATGGCGTAGTTGAGCGAGGGAAGGTCTTTAAGAAGCTTGATCACGGTTTCCGAGTCGCTCAGCGACAATCTCGAACCGAAGTTGGCTTCTGAGAACGATTCGATCCGTGAGAGAATATCGTCGGGGAGTCTAGAGTGGAATATTTCGTTGACTATGTTTCTAAAGTTAGCGATGTCGATCCTGTCATCCTGGGACAGCTGCTTGAATTTCTCATCGAGCTTGATCAGCGGAAGCTTCTCGATAAGCGCGGAGAAGTCTGCCGGGGTCAGTTTCTCGAGTTTATTCTCTTCGAGATATTTTTTCACGGGCTCGATATCAGAGCTTGTTTTTATTGTCTGGTTCAGGTTCGCCAGAATATCTAAGAAGCGGTCCGTCTTGATCTCCTGAAGCGTCTCCCGCTCGTTGTAAAAGTCTTTCTCGAACAGCTTGAACAGCTTGAAGAGTAGCTTGGGCGACTCCTCAGTGTGGGTCTGCACATTGAGGAGTTCCTTGGAGAATTTCTGAAAATCGCTCTCCGTCAAGTATCCCTTCTTCTCGTGGTCGGCAATTAGATACAGTAGCCCAAAGGAGTCGATCGGCAGGAACGAAGTCACCCTAGATAGATTTGGCCTTTCCTGATTCCTGAGCACATTCACAAAATCCTCAAACTTCAACACTTTCTCCTGAGTGTCCAGATCTGAGTACTGTTTGGAAAACTGCTCAAAAATGGTAGACAGGGATGAATCTACGTCAGGTGACATGGTGGGGGAAACGGTCTTGTGAGTGGAAGTTAAAGAAAGTAGAGGAGAATCACTTTTATTTGTAGTGGTAATCATGACTCAGATTCCAGTTCGTATTGTTCAAAACTATTGTTAGAGCCGGAACCACCTATGGAGAAAAGGAATACAAAGCGAAAAAACTTTCTGTGATGATTCCAGGGAATATCGATATATATACAATTTGAGAGGTTATTCCTTATCGCAGGAGCGGGGACGTCTGTTTTTCGCCTGGTTGGCTGCAGTGGTAAAAATAGTCTACATTACCTTGACTGGGAGTGCGCGTTATTACGTGTACCCCGGGTGCTTGCCACATCGGTTATTTCCCGTGGTCCACTTCGCCGTTGGCACGCGTAAAAAGCCGGTCCGAAAATTGATGCGGTAATTTCGTGTTACCCGGCCCAACGTTTCGGAGTCACCCCCACAACCAAGCAGGTTCGTTGCAGCGATCGAAAATGGTTTAACAATCAAATCTCTTGTTTATTTAGTACAGCTATACATAAGTCCCCGAGGAGTTTATTTCTTGGTGGAGTCAGCACCATCCTTGGCACCCTCTTTGGCACCGGAAAGAGCACCAGAGACGTACTCCACGGCCTCGTTCAACTTCTCCTTACCGGCATCCAAGTACTGGGTGGCAGTGTCGGCCAGGCTGCTCTGGTTTTGGCCGGCCTCGGACTTGGCCTTCTCCGAGCCTGACTGAACCTTGTCGCTCAAAGTCTGCGCAAAGGACTTCTGGTTGTCTGGGGTCACCTTGGACGCCAGTTTATCTGCTTGGTCTGTGACTTGCTCCTTGGTTTTCTCGAAAGCACTTTTCTGAGAGTCTGGCTTCACGGTCTCAGTGAATTTGTCGCCAAAGTCTTTTCTTCCAATGTCACTCATGTCTGTTTCTATGTATAAGGACGGAGGCGGACGGGCTCATTTTATAGCTCACAAATAGCAATCAACCATACGTAATAGCAAGCAAGTGTTGCCGAAAAATACGGGGTTTATAGAATGGGATTACGTAATCTGTGGCTATTCGGTCTCGTCGTCAAGCCAGTCTTTGGCCCTCGAAATGGCCTTTTCCCAGCGGTTCCACATGTGGTGTCTTTTCTCGTCGTCCAGCTGGGCCACAAACATGTTGCTTTCGTCCGATTTGCCGTTCAGTTTTTCGGTCACGTCTTTGAGCGACTTCCAGACCCCGACCTTTTTATGAAGTCCTGCAGCTATGGCAGAACCCAAAGCAGTGCACTCTGCATTGTCAGATCTCACAACTGAAACGCATGGCCCCAGAAGATCCGCCTGGATCTGCATCACGACGTCAGACTGGGACATTCCTCCGTCCACGTGGAGGGTGTTGAGCGGGTTATTCTTATCTTGGAGCTCGGCGTGGTCCAGGAAGTCGGATGATCTGCCCGCGTCCGAGACCATGGCGCGCAAAATCGCACGGACCTGGAAACAGACTCCCTCGATGGCCGCTCTGGCGATGTGAGAGGCCTTGGAGTACTGCGTGAGCCCGAAGATTGTTCCTGTGGTTCTGGGGTTCCAGTATGGAGCAAAAAGGCCAGAGAACGCAGGCACAAACACCACGCCGGCGCTCGTAGGAGCCTGAGCAGCAAGAGGGCCGATGTGCGACGAGCTGTAAATGAGTTTCAGGTTGTCTCTCAGCCACTGGACACAGGCACCGGCAACAGCGATCGAACCCTCCAGACAGTAGTGCGGACTAACCGAGTCTTTGCCGTCGATAGAAGGGTCCAAGTCGGGGAACCAGTATCCAACAGTGGTGACTGCACCGTGCTTGGAAACCAGTTTTTTGTTGCCTGTGTTGTACAGCAAGAAGGCACCCGTACCGTAGGTACACTTGGCGTCTCCTTTTTGGAAAGCCAGCTGGCCGACGAGAGAGGCGGACTGGTCGCCCAAGCAGCCTGTGATCGGAACGCCTGCCAGCAGTCTCATGATGATCTCTTCCGCGTCCTGCGACAGCACCTTCCGCTGGTAGCCAATGTGCTTCAGGTCTGGCAGCTGGAACGTTCCGAAATCGTAACAGCTAGGCACAATTTTTGGCAGATTGATTTTGGTGGTATCGACTCTCCAAAACTCCAGCAACGCCTCGTCGTAGTCCTTGGTCTCCAGGTTCATGAAACTGGTTCTTGACGCGTTCGTGATGTCTGTGAGAAACGATTTCTCTTTGGTGATATTGTAGATCAGCCAGGTGTCGATAGTACCAAACATCAGGTCGCACTCTCCGCTGTCATAACTTTGCTGTATTTCTGGGATGTTTTCGTACAGCCAGGTCCATTTGAGAGAAGAAAAATAGGTCGAGATTGGACAGCCCGACCGCTCCTGGAGCATGGCGCGGATATCCTCGGGGACAACACTGTTCAGCTGGTTCATCAAGTTAAGAGTCCGAGTGTCGTTCCAGACAATACCGTTGTGCAGCGGCCTGCCGGTACGTTTGGACCATATAATGGTGGTCTCACGCATGTTGGCGATACCTATTGCCGCCACGTGGTAAACGGTAGGCGAGGACCCATCGAGCGGCTCTTCAGAATTCGAAATTTCGAGTCTCATCAAACAGGCAGCTAGACACTCTAGCACATTGGCCAGAATGTGACAAGGGTCACATTCGACCCACCCAGGTTGAGGGAAAGATAAGGTGGGCCCCATATGGTCTTCTTCGACCTGGACGTGGCCGTCTTTGCCGATTTCCAGGGCTATACCTTCGTTGGAAAAAATGGTTGGGGAATTCCGTTTCGACCCCTCCTTTGCAGAAGTAGAGTACTCGATCTGGTGTTTGGTGATCTCCTCCCCATTCTCGGTGAACAGGATCACTCTGGTGGAGGTGGTACCGACATCTATAGAACAGAGAAGCGGAATACTGGACATCAGTGCAAGCTGGGGTTTAAAAAAAAAAACAACAGGAAACCTATACTACCCCAGATTAGGAGGAAAAAATATTTATGAGATTATGTCTAATGCCAACCCCCATGCAAACTAATAATACTATTTTATTGTATCAGCAACCTTGCAGCCTCTTTGAAATTCGGACTGTTCTTTTCCAAGTCAAACTCCGGGTGGTCCTGCCAGATTAATCGCCGAAAAATCTCGTCCATAACAAGCTGCTGTATGTTATTGGTGAACGGCTCGCGAATGTCGAATCTTGGGTTGGCAGACGCGGCATTAATTTTGGCAATTTCCTCGGCATCAAAATAAATACTCCGCTCGCTGTGCTTCGCCGCCCTGTAGTTCAGCTGGTACAGTTTCTTCGCAAGCAGGTCCCAGTGCTCGGACTGGTTCACGTACACCATGCCCTGGACCAATAGCTTCCAGTTGTCGAGGTCCTCGTAATCGGGAAATTTGCTTTTCAGAAAATTAGTTAGAGCAATAGCAAAGTAGATCTCGCCCGTTAGAATAAAATGCCAGAGAAGATTGCGGACAACGCGAAAACTAGGACTCGATTTGTCATTTGCTTGCGCGGTATCTAGCGTCAACCGCCAAGCCTCATTGGCTTCGCCCCTGGCCAATAGTTCCTTGACCGCCTTGGTGGTCATTGCGACGCTCGTTGTCCGAACTCCGTGCTCCTGCATCGCCGTCCGAATTTCACTCAGATCTCTATTGTCCAGCGACAAGTACTCAAAAAATTCGTCTTGCACGGGTCGCATATCTATCTTTAGCGTCTCCATTTTCCTGTATATCGCTCTTTTCAGATCCAAGTCTCTGAGGCCCCGAAACAGAATATGAAACGTTGTCGCGTTCGGCAAAAGGTGGTACTTGTCCATTATTTGCAAGTTTTCCAGCACATTGGCGATTCTGTTGGGATGGTGTTTCTGTAGCGTTGTCTCCAGAAGCAAGTTCATCACCTCTGTGTCGGGCTGGTAGCCCATCTTGATCATTTTGTCTCTGACCTCAAAACATTCGAGCGTCCTGTATGTTTTGGCAAAAAACCGGATTATCCGCTTGAAGGAAAGTCGCTTTAGATCTGGCGAATTCGTCACTTCGTTGTAGATTCGAGAAATATGCGGCATTAGGCTGGGGTATCGACGGAAATCCAGTTCTGACACAGACGTCACATACCTGTTTATCGATGCCTTTGTGTATTCCGCTGGTGGTTCTGGAAGGAGGTCCCCCAATCTGAGCTTGTCTGTCCGCCTCACCTTGTCTGTCTCGCGACGGAACCCTCGTCGGCCCAGGATGTCCAGAAAATATATCGCGATGACGCTCTCATGGGTGTCCTGTTGCACCTGCAAACCGACTTTTTTGCCTGTCAGTTCCAGAAATCGATCGTAGCGGCTGTGGATCCGTTTTTCCACCGCCTGAAAGGTTGATGTGTTGCTCGCTGCTGTCGAAACACAGAACCTGCGAATTATATTCATAAGTCAAGCCTAAAATTTTATTCGTATTTTTTTATCATGATCTACATTGCCACGAGAGGTGAGTCACTCGTCGTGAATCTGTTTTGACACAGAAATCCAGTCCACCAGCTTCTCGATCGCGTCATTCTCGTCTGGCAGTCTCTCATGCCCGTAGTTCACAATTGCACTGCTCTCTCCCACCTCCTTGTACGTGCTTCGCATTCCGTCGATGGTCTCGCGCCGAAAAACACCCACTTTGTGCTCTCCTTCGAAACGGTGTTCCTTTCCAACTAGCCGTCTGCCCCTCATGTAATTTATGATCTGGTCCTGCCCGTCAACGGAGCACGTAGTTTTCTGTGCATTCCAGAACTGTGATCCCGCCTGCACGGGCCCGCTGTACTCTGAATACACCGGCAGGACGTTACATTCGTATTTGGTCGTTTCTGCTTCCGCAAATTCAATATCTGACGGATGCAGCGATCTGCTCATTACGCGTTGAAATAATGTATTTTCAGGATTTTATTTTTTAATTCGATGAGTGCCATACAGTCCTTCAAACACTACCCATATTTAATCTCCAAGTAGGTATACGAAACAAAACGCGGCTAACAGCAGGTACTGGGACCCGGTGTTCGCGATTTCCGTCGGAGTCGTCTCGTATTACGCCTACGAAAAAAGAGCAGGCCGCCCGGAAGGCCACACTCTTAACGAGCTCATAAGACGCAAGTACGAACGAATGACAAACCAATGATCTGTTATAATACTCAATAAGCTTTATTTTATCATTTATCGTATGCAATACTTGGATCGGGAGGTCTAGACTCTCAAGTCCAAAATAGGCTTCTTCCTCGAAAGCATCCGTTTCGTCCGCTTCGACTGCTGTTTTCGGTCTTTCTTGCCAATGTCGATCAGATCGCGGCCGAAGTTGTCTCTGTTCTTCAGCTTGTAAATACGGACAATCCAGTTCTCGCTGGTAAATGCTTCCTCCATGACGTCCAAGGTGATCGACTTCGCGTAGCCAGAGCTCAATTTTTGCTGTCTCACACGGTCAACAGGATCGAGACCGTTGTAGACATCTCCAAATCGGTAGAACGACAGCTTGTACATCAGCGAGTTCTTCATGGCATCTGTCGCTAAGTCATCCACCCTGTAAGCGCCTCTGTCTGTGAAATAATTGCGCTCGCTAATATCATCAGGCCAAATCCCTTCAGCAATTCTGACCATCCATAAGAACTTGTTGATGTCGTCTCCCGAGTATCCAATCAGGCCGCCAAAAATCACAAGAACATAGTCTACGTCAAGCTGTCTCATAATCGCCTCCGCCTTGTCCTCCGAGGTGGCCATGGCACGGCCAACAGTGGCGATGTGCGTGTTGTTCCAGGTGTTGTTGTCAACAAAAGTGGTTCTGTCAGCCATTCCACCAATCTGGTATCCGTAATCCCACCAGGCCATCACTTTGGCGTCCTCTGGGGTGTTCATACGCAGCCAGTAGTACGCCTCTCTGTAGTCGTCAATTAGCAGCTGAGAACCGTCAGGGTTTCTCGAAGCAAGGACAACCGACGGAGAGGAGTAGGCATTCGACGTCACCCAGGTGCAATGTTGGACGTAGAAAACGAGGTAGAAAACGAAGGTAGCGCTGACAATCATCTTGGACAGCAACGTGAACAGAGTGTCTTGAGACTTTTTGTTGTTCCACCAGCTCGACAGCTCTTCTTTGACGTCCAAATAAATATTGAACAGTCTACCCAATGTGATACCTGCGCAGACACAAACGATAGGAGCAAGAGTCAGCATCAATCTGACCATGACACCCGCAAAATAGGAACCCAGAACCGAATACACGATAACAAACACAGCAGGGTTGGAGAGCTCCTGGAAGCAGAAGTAGACACCAACAGGGAAAAGCCATATCATGAAGTTGAGATCAAAGAAAAACGAGGACCACGGGGTAGGCTGGTGCTCCGAAACAGAGGCAATGATCGGAATATGCACTTTTGCATAGTTGGTGTCCCAAAGAGAGTAAAATCTTCCGGTCCATGGGGCAATCCACCCCATTTTTGTAGCCAGTACAAGACCAGAGATGCCAACAGTGGCCACCACAGCACTGAACGCAAACATCAACCTAACGAACTTTGCTGGGGACAGAGTCTCTTTCAAGTAGCTGACAAGAAGCACCAACTGCAGAAGCCCAAAGACACCAAAGGCGGCCATGTGGTCGTTGGATCTGATCGGCAAGAAGCCGACAAACGGGATCTGCATGGACATCAGCGTTCCCAGGGCATACCAGGTGCAGTATGAGGTGTAGATTTTGTAGTCAAACCGGCCCATCAAAAGCAGAATGAACACGTGCAACGGAATGATATTGGTGATGAACACATAGCCTCCCCAAGCACTGACCATGTAGAAGTAGAACATGGCCGTCAAAGCGCCGTAGAAAATGGAGCCTGTGTTGACCGACTTCACCCACAAGAAAAAGGTCACAAGGAGCAGCGTGATGGCTATGGCCTCATTATCGTAGGAGCCAGCGACAGATCTGGAAATGTATCCTGGAGTAATGCCCATCAAGAACGCGCTGAACAGTGCGGCGGTCTTCTTGTGCCTGAGAGTTGGTGTTGTTGAGGTGACTTCCAATGTCAGAAGGTACATTGCCAAGGAGGTGATCGAGCTGAACGCCGGTGCGAGAAGAACACATATGTTTCTGATGTCGACTGGCAGACCCACAAATTTCAAAATATGGTAGATGACGGAGGAAGTCACCATCAAGCCAGGATAGAGCGTTCCTCCGGTGACTCTTCCGAGCGGATACCATGTCTTATCGTCGAACCAGTTCAGAAATTCGTAAAAGGAGGTGTTGACGAGATGTTTAGTGGCACGAAAATTGAACCATGGGTCGAATTCGTGGATGATCGACTCGAAGCGAATCACCGAAAAAAGCCGCGAGGACACGGCTGCAAACGACACAGACACGAAAATCAGCGTCAGTAGAAGCAATTTCACAAGCTTGAGCAGCGCAGGGTCAACCCTAAGGTATCCCTCATTATCTATCAGTGAGACCATTTCAGGTACAGTTGTGATGTGGGGCCAACGAACGAGTTCCAGTAGGCGCGAATATCCGGCTTGTTTCTAGATATTTCAGCAATCCACGTCAATTGTCGAATTGTTCAAAGATGCTTTTGTACGTGTTAAAATTTAAACTCGAAAAATATCACATATATTAAAAGGCAAAATAACAATCCGCGATAATTGTTGAATTATTGTTCTTGTCCTTGACAAACCACTTACCTTATAATTACATACCTGTTTGACATGACCTCACATAGAACTACGGGCAGTCTAAATCTGCAGCCTATGAACAGCGCAAACTACACAGCAGCCCAAGACGGAGTACAAGATTTGCCAAGTCCTACAAATACTGAGAGCGTAGGAGATAAGCCCAGTGTTCATGCCGCATGTCCTACATCGCAGCCTATTGTCGACATGGCTACGGCGTCGTTACCCAACGAAGAGCGGCAATCTCAGGCCAAGACAGAGCCTAAAGAGCAATCATCAGATTCCCGTCAGTTGCAGCCGCCAGAACCACTAGCTGTGCCTCCCGCTCCATCACTCATATCTCCTTCCGATCCGCCGCCAGAACAAAGAAATAGCTCACCTATGGCTCAAGCCATTCCCGGCAAACCGATGACTTTATATATTGACCAAAAATCGCTAAGCGAGTCCCCTCCGCCGCGAACGAAATCGCCGTTTCGGGACTCGCCCAACATCTTCATCAAGCAAATAAACGACCAGCGACGCCCGATGTATACGCCTGCTGTCTTGCGCTCAGACAGCATAGGCCAAGCAAGCACGGGAAGCGAAACATTCGACGTCTACAAACCCCCAGAACGCCCTATATTGAAATCAGCTCTTTCTTCGTCATCACTCAGATCGCTCACATCTATCACAGACTATTTCGGGGCCTTTGTGAGAGGCTATGGGGGGAAGCCAGCTCAGATAGAAGGGCCTACGAGGCGGCATTGGAAACCCAATAATAGTCGGTTCAGTTGTGCCAAGTGCAACAGGATTTTCCATTTCATGACGGACAGCCGCAGAAAACACCATTGTCGCTACTGTGGTGAGATATTTTGCAACGACTGCTTGAAGAACTTCGTCTATCTAGATGCCAATGCGCATTTCACCCTATTTGGCAGCTCCGAAGACCATCTGGATACGAAAGACAAAAAATATCTCTGCAAAGTTTGTCAAAATTGCGCTCAAAAATACGAGGTGTATCTGAAAGAGCATACCGCAAAGAATTTGGATCTAGACTCAAATAGAAACACAAACGGCAAAGTCAGCACTACGAGGAGGGAAACAATAGCAAACAATCAAAATCCGATGCCCGCAGACTGGGATTGGAGTTCATTTTGATTAATATACAGAGAATTCAAAAGTGGGCTGCGTTCACTCCTCGTTCTTCTCGTTTCGTTCTCTGTTTTCGCGGATCATTGTGTCTCTGACCAGGCCAATTTTGGAGGCACTGATAGAATCGTTTTCAGGTTCATATTCCGAGCCAGAAGAAGCGAAGTCTGTTTCGGTTGAAGAAGAAAGCCCCACGGAGGAGTTGTTGTCAATGTCGTTTGAAATAATAGGCACAGATGATGTCAGCTTGGCTTTCAACGATTCGTTGGCCTGAGCATCTATGCCCGACCGCTCTCTTTCCTGTCTCTTGGCAGCTCTTCTTTTTCTTAGTCTCTGCGTCTTGGCTTCTTCGTACTCGTCCTCAGAGTCCATATGCTCTAGTTGCTCGAGCTGAAGCTTCTTTCTTTCCTGCCGCCTCAGTCTTTTAAGCTCGAGCTTCTTTTCATAGTCATACAAATTGAAGTCTGGGAACAGTTGGGGGCCGTACTCGTTGATCACCTCTGTGATTTCCATTGAAAGTTGTCTCCGCGTCTCACGCAGCCGAGTGAGTCCTTCCTTATTGACCAACGCAAGCCACAGTGGTCTGATCGACTTCAAAAGGTCCATACCCTTGTCGCCGAAAATCAGGGCCGAGTACGTGATCATGGCCGAGAACAAGTAGATGGAACAGAATATAGTCAATGCAGACCTGTCCGAGAGGACATAGTATTTTCTCATGAGCATCGTTCCCAAAACAGAGTAGAAGATGTACAGTAAGGGTGCAAATCCAATACTCACCAGGATTTTCCACGTAGCGATAACGTCTCGCGCCATTATCTTCACCGTGGAGGCCGCCAGAGCCTCGCGTCTTTTTTTCTCGCTAATAACCTTTGTAGCGATGAAAACCGGAGAGAAAAGTATTATGCCTGGCAGAGCCAGGGCTCCTAGCACGACAAGCTGGACCAGCGAAGTGACAAACCGCGTGAAAATGGTCAACGTGTCGTCGTTGCGGTCTCCTTCTACCAAATGGTCGGGAATTTTGAAGATCCGCAGTTTCTCGTTGTACTCAAGAATACTCTTCTTCAGCTCCATGATGCGAGGCTCGTCTTTGTAGTGGAGATAGCCCTTGAGGAGTCTCCGGTTCATTTCAATGATACTCTGCAAAGAAAGGTGCTTTGACATGTTGTTGGAATACAGTCTACGAGCGACCTGGACACACGTCAGACTCTCGTAGTCAGGGCATGTAACGGTGACTGCTTTTAATCCGCGAGTGATTGTTTCGAGTAGCTCCTTGATGGCATCCTTTGAGGTTTCTGGGCTGGAGTATTTTGCAACCAGTTCCGGGCTGATCTCGATTGGCGCACCGAATTCCACAACCGCACGCGAACGGAACTTGTGCGGATGGAAGTAGTTCATTCCACAGGGAATGATCTTGACGTTGCATCCTGGATGGGCTTCCATAGCCCCGAGAGCCATCACGGCCACACCGGCCTTCAACGGAAGCAGGTCGGGGCGGTCGTGGGAGCCACCCTCGGAGAATAGTCCGAGACAGTGGCCGTGTGCGAGATGTTCAAAGACCTTGTGGTAAACCTCGGACTGGTCGATTCTTGGCGCCGTTCTGAACGCAGTTCCCGACTCGAGCGCTTTTTTCGCCTCGTCAGCGGTCTTAGGGGACGAGAACCTGAAAGGCTTTCTCAAATACAGCTCTGTGTCCGAAACTATTTCTCCAACTTCGGCGGTGCCCCACGAATTAGGCAGTGCAAGAAGACCCTTGGATTGGCATACCTTGGTGAACTGCGTGTCCATTCCAAACACATGGTACTCGTTTTCGGGATCTATCTTGATGGAGCCGGCCGCCGGCTTCAGACAATCCTGAGCGCGACGGACAGGGATAGACATCTGGCTTCTACTAATAAGACCGATAAACTTGCGCTTGTGGCTCTTTTCGGCGATCAGAAAGCTGATCCGCCGCCCGGTCTCATTCTTGACCTGGCCCATGAGCACAATGGGGTCAACAAACTGGTTGGCATGGGGAGCAGCCACGAAAATTAGGGGGCCCGACTTGGGCAGGCGGAACGCTCCACGCGGCCGTATCTCGCGGAAAAAGCAGTCGAAGATCACCGTGAACGTCCACAGCACCAGATCGTACACTAACTTGCGGAACCACGAGGGCTCCTGCCAACTGGAACTGGAAGACATGAGGAGAGCTTGAGAGCGAGACCAAGAAAAATTAAAATCAAAAAATCACCACAATAACCGTGTCATGGCGATTATCGTTGACAATTACAATACCGAATAGAAGCCCGCAGAAGTCGATTTTTCCACACTAGCGGTGCTCTGCATGCACTCCTTATTTTGGCTATAGCCTAACCCAATTTTATTTACCTGGTCAATAGCAGTATTACTGCTTTCGGAAAACTACAAACACGGCAAAACTATTTGATGCACACTAGCTTTTAGTTCCTCTCAAAAATGCTCGTCCTGAGAGTGCTTTTCCCCATGTTCGCTTCAATTGGGCTTTCGTGGGCCTCTGCATCTGTGGCACTTGCTATGGTGGTCCTCGCGTACTCCCGATCTGTGCCACTTATCCTGATCACAGCACTGGAATACGCAGCTGGATTGTCTCAAGTCGCCTGTCTATGGAGCAGAGACCACAATTTCAACCGCGCCTGTGTGATAATAAATCTTCTGTCCGTCCCTGTTGTCATATACTGGCTGGAGACCGTGCTCGAGGCTCCGTCCAAATGCAAGTACATGAAGCTTGCCATGCTCACCACGTACATTCTGTCGTGTCTCTTCAAGCTAACAGCCGGCCGTCGGCCGGTAAAACTTCCGGACCCAGAAGCGAACGTCAGGAACAAGCACTCTTCCCAGACTTTGGTGGACGAAATGGCAGAGAAAATCATGGACGTCCACTGCCAAAAGTCTCTCGACCCATTGCAACCAGCAGAAATACATGATCAACGTTCTAAGCAGGACTCAGAAAATTCAGAAAAAATGTCAGACCAGAACGTCTCATCCGAGTCTTTCCACCTGCACTTCAAGGCTGACGTCCAAGCACAGCAGCTCCTGCAATCGAAGATGCCACAAATGCTACCACAGCTGGAAGAAACTCTGGCACCAATGTCATGTTCTTCTGCCGAGCTCGAGAATATTACAGAAGTACCAAAGCCGCACTGGGCTAGCCCAGCAGACCCGGGCCTCAACCACGTCTCGCTGGAGGCCTGGAACGAACACTCTCGCCAATGGCACGAGGAACAGCAGCTCTGGGGAAACAATTTCTTCAAGCGGCCGGATCTCACCAGGTCGTTCAGCGACCTGTCCTCAGTGCTGACAGGCTACCATTCGCAGGGCACCCAGTCACGGTCCAGGTCTTCCACTATCACCAGGCATTCACGTGGCTCGCCGTCGAGGTCGATCCGCAAGTCGCCTTCGTTGCATTCGACTTCCAGCAGCCCGCTCAAGAGACTGCGCAGTCTCAAATTCAAAAAGCGTCTCGGGCATTCCCAGTCGCAGCCAGAACTCAACTTCGAGTTCCTCAAGTCGCTCCAGACGTCCCCGATCCGCACACACCAGTACCAAAAGCCGCTTTCCTCAAACTTCAAAACGCCCAGCAGCTCGCCGGTCAAATCGGTTGCAGGAGTGTCTGTGCGGCACTTAAACGAAAGTCTCACCCCAGAGAGCCAGTTAAGTGACCGCTCCAACGACAGCAGCGTCCCGTCTGCGGTGGTCGGGGCCTACGACCGCGAAAAATGGCACACAATTAAAAGCCAGCTCATGCTTGAGGCCCAAGATAACACGGGTCCAAGGGAGGAACGCTCTCCTCTACGGAGCTGTGCATAAGTCCGGTAATAAGAACATTATTGTGCATATTATTATCTCTATTTTATATAACGTTCCCGTGCATAAGTTCTGCAAGATTTTGTATAAAATTATTATTGACATTCCACCCCAAGGCCGTCGGCCGTGGAATTTCTGAAAAGTTCAAACTTGAACATTTTAAAGACTCTGTATGGTCGATCCGACAAAAGACGACTCGTCCGCAGGAACGCGCGACATCCGACAGCTTCCGAGAAGAATAGGGTCCCCTTATGATTCTGCCCGACCTCACACAAGTGCACAGGAAAATGTCTCGCGTCCGTCCACCCTTCTTCCTCCATTGACCTCGACCACGTCCTCCACTTCAGCCAGCTCGCATTTTTACTACCAGTCCCCGCAGCACTTTTTCCAGAGGAACACCCCGCCGTACTCCTCCAGTTATAGTGATCTACCCCACAGTAAAGGCTACAATTACCTGCCACAAGCTCCGCCGCGCCGATTAAGCTCATCTAGAACCTCGATTTTTCAGACACAGATAAGCCCTGTGGAATATGCGCCGGCCGACCCAGGAGTCGACTTGTCGATCTTTACAGAGGAAGACGCGGTCATCTTGCGAAATCTTCTTCCGCTGGCAGAGATCCATAAATGGAAGTTCGTTGCAACCAAACTTTCAAAAAGAAGATCGAAAAAGCTTAATGCTGACTTCTGCATCAAAAAATTCCACGAGATGTTCGATCTCCCATTTAACCCGGCTCACTCCCTGTTCAATTCCCAGTACTTTCTGAGAGCATCAGTGGGTACGGCCCATTCTAAAAGAAATCTTGAGGGTCTGGTTGGCAGTTCGCTGCCGTACATTGTCTGCAAAGACGGTTGGAACAATGTTCACTATGACACCTCGCACCGGGCCTCGGCATAAAAAAATATGTAAAGAAGATTATCTAACATGCTTAAATTATCGAGAGCCCTAAGCTCAGTCGTATCGGGCACACGCAATTCGCCTAGTTTTAAAACGTATTTGAGACTGAAGGATGGGGAAATTGGATCGTTCTTCCATGACGTCCCATTGGGCCTGAACAAAGAAAAGCGTATCGCCAATATGGTGGTAGAGATCCCAAGGTGGGTCAACGCTAAATACGAAATAGCTAAAGATGTCAGGGCTAATCCAATTGTCCAGGACACCAAAAAGGGAAAGCTAAGGTATCTTAACAATATTTACCCGAACCACGGAGTGCCACACAACTACGGTGCCTTCCCGCAAACTTGGGAGTCTCCGCTGGAGGCGTCGTCGCTGGTGAATCAAAATATCCTAGGAGACAACGACCCGCTAGATGTCATCGATATCGGCCGTGACGTGTCTCCCACGGGGACAGTCAAGCCTGTAAAGATTCTCGGCTCGCTCGCCCTGGTTGACGACGGCGAATTGGACTGGAAGGTCGTTGTCATTGATACGAGCGACCCGCTCGCCGCCGCGTTGAACGACGTGAAAGACGTTTACGAGAAAATGCCAGGAGTTTTGGAAAACCTGAGAAGATGGTTCCAGGTATACAAGATGCCAACAGGCAAGAACCCAAACTCTTTCCTGTTCGATGGCAACTACAAGGATGCCAAGTTCACCCTTAAAGTTGTGCAGGAGTGCCACGAAAGCTGGTACAAGCTGGTCATGGGTGAGCTCCACGGGGACAATCTTCCGTCAACAGAGAACGCTACATTGCCGAATACTAAGGGCAACACCGTGTTTGATGTGAAAATTGAGCCTTCGCCGAAAGAAGAGCAAGTGCCACCGGAAGTCAATGACATGAGCTTCATCAGGTAGCAGTGTCGACCTGTATATATTATATTTAGTACTCCTTGCACCTGGAAGTGAAAAAAAAACCCAAGTAAACAAAAACTGGTTCAAGAGAAACATTCTTAGATGGGTGTCAGCCAGACGAGCGTTGATAAACCTGAGCCTGCAGTTGATCTAAACTGGACATTTCGGCATGCATATCTGACGCTGCTCAATGGTGTCTCGGATTCTTCTGCTTCGTCATTTTTAAGCAGGTTTGTCGAATTAAATAAGAAACATCTTTTGGCCAAGAACCTGCCATTCCAAAACAAAACATCCAAGACGGCTTCAGATGACTTTCAAATTGGGCCACGGATTGTCAAAAATAAATTGACTTCTAAGCAGCAGAAAGATGTTTCTGAGATCTCAACGACATTGCGTCTTGACGTCCATGAGGTTGCCCGGATCGTTCAGATCACTGCCGAGAGAATCCCAGATGAAAGTGAAATCGACAGCGCCGACAAATCATTATTCCAATCAAGAGAAAGCCATGACGATGTTACGCTTTTCTATTCCAATGTCATCAAGGAATCCAGAGCAGTCCTGAAGACGCTTCTGTATTTAATAAAGAACGAGCATTCGCTGTCGCCCGATCTGCAAGACATTTGTTACGAAATCAAGCAAAATGGCTACGACTTGCTCCAGGCCTACATCGAGTCTTTGGTGGAGTGGAACAAGACACCGATAGAGATTTCTCAGAAAAGCCTGCAAATGGAGCTCGAACTACTGGTTATGGATATGCTGAATCTGATCCTATATCTTATATTCAAAACCGGTGTTGGTTTTACCAAAGGTACAGCAATGAAGTGGTTCAGGTTGATGAAAGATTCCAATTTCTGTGGTCTTTCTCGTCTTTGTGAAGATGACAGTAACGACAGGGTGGCGACCTTTGAAAGCCTTTGCACTATTCTGTCGTTAGTGATGCTGGACCTCGATTTCAATTTTGGAGCGCTAACAGATGAGGATTCGTTCACGAATGACCCAGAAATAATGTATGCCATTAATGACTGTCTATTGACAAGTCATGCCAATTCCATCGTCTTATATGCTTGGAGCATCATATTGCATAGGAAGCATTTGGTGATTTCAAACAACCCCAGCCATCCGATCAGTGTCCAGTTGATTCAGAAGTTTGGCGGGCTTGAAAATCTACAGAAGATCTACCTAACATGCGCTAAAAAAGCCGAGGAACTCGACGTATGTGCATCCATGATCAGGTGCCACGCAATACTGTCCTATGATAGTCTATATGATGCCATTCTGGCAGCCTTTGTTGTTGCCTTTGTTCCCTACATCCAGCTTAACGACAACATCACTCTTGCAATCAGAAAAATAATGACTAATGCCCCAGACAGGATAGTTGAGAGGTTTTTCCTCAACCCAGCAACAGAAGACTTGATGGCCATTGCTCGAGCTAAGCTGCCTTTGTCAATCAAGTCTTTTATCCGTCTTGTCGGAATAAACTCGAACTTGGCTTATGAAGAGCTCGCTAATCTCAAGTCCTACATGGAGGTGTTCAAAGAGGAAGATTTTTATTACAAGTACCTCATAGACGATGAAAATCCCCAACTAATCAAGCTCACACAAGATATCGATGTCCTGCCCCCTTACGAAACTCCCGGAGAACTGTCATTGCTGCTGAAAGAAGGCACGAAGGCCCAACTCTTCCCTGGGGCAAACAAAGATGACTTGGTTGTGGCTTTTCTTTACGATTATAATGGATGGACCTTGCTTGGTCGAATTCTGAAAAATCTCTCGAAGAAACTGGATAGTAACCCTGAAAAAGTTGATCTTGCGTGCGAGATATTCCAACTAATGACCAAGATCTCGCAGGAGCTCGAGAAAGACAAGTTTGACGAGGTTATAAAAGCAATGAGCATGTTTGCAGATGACTGTGATGTCATCGAGGTGATCTTCCGTATCCTAGAGCAAGCGCTCCAGTTGCGGAATGTCCATTTGTTGCAATCTGGATTCGATCTTCTGTCTTCTCTCTCTCTTTGCGGATATTCATTCAGGATATGGTCATACCTTTACAAGTCGCAACTTCTTGGGTTAAAGGCCAATGCTGGCCTGGCCAGTACCATTTTGGGAACAGTTGAGATGGTTAAATGGAGGTACGGGTTCACATTGTCTTTGCTAAAACTCACAAATTCTATACTAGATGACTGTTTAGTCGTTTCTGACGACGTCAATTGGAAGCTGAAATCTGAGGTGCTAGATCGGCTAGTGGCCTACTGTATTCATGTTTATGAAAACTTCCTGCACTGGATGTTCACTGACGATGTTCAGAGGCTACAGATTGGAACTTATGCTCAGTTAGTTTTTGTGAAGATCATTGTTTCTCTCTATGGAGTTGACAATGGAACAGACCCAAAGGCAAAAGTGACGCGTGTATTCGCTCAGTCTTGCGAAAGAATCACAAGGATGTTTTTGGTTCCTGATATTCAAGTTTCAAGAACTTCAAAGCCAATTTTGGAAACTTTTAGTTCCCTTTCTGACGCGGTCACGGATATTGATACCTCGGGGCTCTTTGGTCTTTGGCAGCAAAGGTTCATTGACGGTATGTTTGAGTTCGCTACAACTTTGATATCCATCAGAAGCGCCTGCCAAGGGACTCTTGCATCTGCCTTCGAGATGGACCTTTATTCTATAATTCCAAGGCTGGTCGATTTGTACGCTGGCACAATGAACCTGCGTGCAAGTGTCTTGAATCTTTTATCAAGCCTTGTCAGCACGAGCTGGGAGAAAGAGCCGCCATCTCTGCTCACTCACCTTGGACAGGAACATACGCAACTTTTACTTAAGTGTCTAGCTGTGGACATGGCAAATGAGTTTGAGACACATGGAATGAAAATAGCGCTTTTCAGGTTTTTCTCCTCAGTCATGGAAGGAGATCAAGAAGGGCTGTCGATCGTTTTTATCACTGGACGAAATATCAAGGATTGCATTCTAGACGAGAAGAAGAGCCTCAGTAAGGAAGATAAATTGAGGAAGTCGCAATTGTCGCTTCTGAAGATTTTGAAGGCACTGATTTCGAAAATATCCGTCTATCCAAGCAATGTGTCGCTAAAGTTGGTTGAATCTCTTGCCCTTGCGTTCAACTCGTGGACAACCGCCAAAGAAGATAACGACGATGAGAAGTTTGTGATGAGCATCATCAGCGAGTTGAGCTCATTCCCGAAGCCACTGTCAACTGACGATGGCGAGGCTTGGAAGGAGTATTTCTACCAAGTCAACATAAAAGCAAAAATGGCCGAAATAGTGTCTCTGTATCTGTTTGTTTCCAAGAACAACGCGAACAAAACGAAGATCTATCAGCTTCTGAATTCCCAGGATTTCATCGCGCAGCTTAAGGATAAGTTTGAGCTTGAAGATGGCTCCCTCTCTCCGATTGAACACGAATTGAAAGAGTTCACCATAGACGGGATGAGTTTCAAGCTTTCGCAATTTGAAAGAACTCCCTTTTTTGTCAAAGAAGCTTATGGGCATGATTCCTCGCATTCTTTGGAACTAATGGACAAGCTATTCGAAAAAAGCGCAAAGTGGGAAGTAGTGAGAAATCAAGTTATTGCCAGCAGCTTAAGTTTCCAATTGGTCTCTGCGCGCGTCACGGCTGCTAAGTCTTTTGGTGCCTTGGTCACCTGCTTCTGCAAAAATAACGGGGTTGAGATCGATCCCCAGTACATTTCTCTTGCTACAACTCTGTTAAAAATCAACGACCAAGAAGGAATAATCTCACCTAAGTTTGCCATTATATACCAGGAACGCATCGATTTGGCGTTCTTTGTTTGTCTGACTTTCTCCAAACGCAAGGAAAACAAGTTTGACGATAAGATAGTGTTTCCTTTGATTTCCTCCGCCTGTCAACTCCTTGTGTCAAACGATATCGATTTGCTAGGGGGGCTTCTGAGCTTTGAAAACCAAAACTACCGTCCGCTATTAAGAACTCTCCTGATAGCCCTTGGCATGATCAAAAAGGACACCATGCTGTTCATGGAATATGGAGCCACTTTTGTGGACATTTTTAGTGCAATCATTGCCAACTCTGTGAAAACGATATTCAAGTCCATTCAAAATGAAGTGATGGCTTCTAGAAAAACAGACTATGGAAGCTCCTTGCTGGTCTGCAAACAAGCAGATGACCTTTCGCTGATCATCAGTCTGCTGCACACGCTAGTCAATAAGCATCTTCCTCGTGACTTGGAAGTTTCCATCGCCAAGTTGGTGATAGATTCGGGCCTCTTCAGATCGACCGCAAATTTTTTCTCCTGCTCCCATCTAATCAAGGTCAATCAGGAAGCAGTATTTTCGGAAATCTCTCTCAAGATCATCAACGAGCTTGTGCAATTGAAGCCGGTAGCAGAAAAGTTATTGGCAAATGGATTATTTATGGTTCTGGTTGACTCTCAGATTTCGGTGCAAATTCAAAGAGGTGATGTTTCTCCTGTAGTACCCGCCACGGCTAGGCTGCACCAAATCTGGGTTGACGGTCTTTTATCGACCATTTTGACTTTGATCACGACGTTTGGCGAGAAATTATCGTCTGAGATCTACTTGTTCGTCAAATCATTTTCGAAACAGTTCCAAAGCACTCTATCCGGATGGTTGGACTCTACCACGCCTATCAGTCTTCCAGTAGTCCACGAGACCTCCCAAATCATTTTCTTGGCCAAAGCTCTCAATCTGCTGGACATTTACGAGAACGTGGCTTCCAATTCTGATTCTGTTAAGCTCATTCCAGGTCTGGATTCTAAAGAGGAACGGCTCAACCTTGTCAACGGTTTAAACTATCTCATTTCGCATCCCAAGTTCCTTTCTTCAAGAATCGTCGCATCTAATCTCGAAGAGCAAAAATTGCTCGACTCGGACGAGAAGTATAAACTCGTGGATCGTGTTCTTGATGAAATCAAACAGCTGAAAGATATGCTTTTAGAATGATTACATAGAACAGATTAAATCTTGTTCCTCTTCAGTTTCAAGAAGTCTTGAAAGGTGCCAATTCTGACAGTAGTGTCGCCGATCTTGCGGCCGTTGAACTTGAAGTCTGCCATGCCAGAGCTTCTCACACTTTCAAATTCAACCAAGGCCGCGTTGTTCGCAGGTTGCCACTCTATCTGGGTGACTGGCCCTATTTCTTCGAAAGTAGTCTTGAGATTCTCTGTGCTAATCTTGTCGTCAACATTGAGCACCGAGATTGTCCTAGCTTTATCAAACTTCCCTGTTCCGATAACAGAAACTTTCTTTTTCTTGGGGGTGGCTAGTTCGACCTTCATTGGTCTTCCAGCCAGCAACTTGCCATCCAGTTCCAGACTCTTAACGGCATCGGAGCTGGACTTGAAGGAAACAAATGCGAATCCGTTGTTAAGCTTCTTGCTCATTCCATCACGTTTCACAGGAATGCGGATTAATTCAATATCACCATATTTTGAGAATTCCTCGCTTAACTTATCCTCGTCGACCTTGTAAAAGTCCAAGTCACTAACATACACTTGTCTACCCTCTTCCAGTGCGCCCTTGCGATCTTGTCTGGCGTCAGGGTTCGAGATTTTGACTGTCAATTTGTAATCACCAGTTTTCCCCTGTATCGTATGGCCATCCAATACTTTCATAGCGGACGCGGCATCGTGTTCAGACGAATATTCAACGTAGCAAAAACGTCTTTGCACGTTGCTTTTCAACGATGGCAGTCTAACGGCCAATACTTCGCCGTACTGTCCAAAAATCTTCTTCAGGTCCTCCACAGTTTTCTCGGGAGGATAATTTGCAACCCAAAGCGTGTTATTCTGCAGATGCACCACCTCGATCGGCGAGTCCTCAATTATTTTGCCATTTTTCTTCATAGCTGACAACAGTCCTTGTTCGTCTGAAAATTCAATAGTCGCCTTCCCATCGAAAAGAGAGACGCTACGAATCTTCCCACATGAGCTGAATATATCTGTCAATGCCGTCTCATCAATCGAAGGGGGCAGATTAGCTACCAGTATAGTTAGGTGTTCGCGATCTCGGGTCTCGGGTTTTGGTTTCCTTGGCTTTGTTTCGGCAGTGTCCTCGTGTGCTCTTCTCTTATTTTGCGACAGTTCTAGCTTCTGTCCCACTTCAAGCTCTGAGAGTCGTCTTTTTTTTTCTTTGATCCGTGACAGTGCGAGTCCGCAAACTTCAGTGCAAAATTCTTGACTTTCATCCGTGCCTTTGAGAAGTTCGAACCTTTTCCACTCAGCAGCTAGCCGCTCAGGCCAATCCAGTCTCTCGGCAAGATCCATAGCTTTTTTGAATAAATCTGTCACATGTCTAAGATTGCCGTGCCTCTTTTCAAAGTCTATAGCATACAGCCATACGTCCGTTTGACTGTCAAAAGCCTCCAAAAAGGGGAGTAAAAAATCATTTGTGATGCGATCAATGTCTCCCATTTCCTCCTGAACCTCAATACACAATTTTGCGGCAGTGTGGAATATGTCCCCTGCTTTCAGGGCTCTTGAAAAATAATTATATGTATCTTCCATCAAAAGTGGCTGCGCCATCGCAGGATTCTCTTTAAGCATACGAAGTTCCATTCGCAGAATTTCACAAAAGACAGGTGCCAAATTTAGATCGGTGTAGCTGTTGAACTGAGACCGTGCTCTTTGGAATTGATCCGGGAAACAGTCATGGATGTATTGGATCCACGCTTCTACATTGGAGGGCTCAATTTGGACCACTCTTTCCCAAAACGCCAATTCATCCACCTCCAAGTTGAATGACAGATAGGTTTGGATTACTGGCACAAAAACCTGGATGCTAAGACTTCTTTCCACGGTGCACTGAATTAGGCGATTTTTGGTCACTCTGTCTAGCACTTTGCTTCCGTGCAATGCTTTCAAATAGCCAATCCAGTATTCTGGACTTCTGTCCTGTCTTTGGAGCTCCCAAGGCTCGATTTTCTCTAGTATCTGTGTCACTTTTTTCTTTATTTGAAGTATCTCTTTCATTTTATCTGTGTATTTTTCTCCAAAGTGATCAGACACAAACCTGGAGTAGTCACTCAAAAGGCTTTCGTAGTCTAAGCTCGGTATTCGCAACTGTTGAAGCCAAAGCTGGTCAAGGCTTGCAGCATCGTGGATCTTATTTCTGCAATGCTTATAGTAGAGTCCCCACATCTCGTAGTTGTTTGTCACATCGTACTGTGTGCGATAGTATGCTAGCTGGTAGTTTTCGTCTGTGGGGCTTTCTTCGAGCAATCTCCGCCATAGCAAAAACGACGTTGGATGCAATTGTAGCTGGGTCTTCAGTGACATAAATTATTTAAACACATTTTTAAATACGCTTTTTAAGCACCTATCCAGAAATTACGCTCTTCTATTTTCTACATTTTGTTTCATTTCCCAGTCTCGCAGTGCAGCTTCCCATTCATCCTCGGGATCCTGTTTTCCTTGTATACTCTGGAAGTACTCTTCCAATTCATGACGTTTTTCTTCTTCGAGCTCATCCCATCGTTCCTTCTCGTCTATCCATCTCTCGTGGATGTCGATATCTTCCATAAACGCCAGGGATGATTGTCGAACAGCATCGGACCAAATGGAGTCGCCTCCAAGCTCGTTCGTTCCAAAACAGTACCCATTGGCCTTGTCAATTATCGAGAGAAGATTGATCATAGAAACTTTATCCTCAATTGCCAGAACCGTGTACTGGATCAATCCGAAATCCTCGATAAGATCCGCTATCAGGGTTGTCAGCCTCTCGTACTTCTCATTAAAATAACTCCTTTGATTATTCTCTGTGCGCACATATGGCAAGAGCTGGTTTAAGTCTTGGACTTCTGTATAGTATTGCAGCCTGAAGGGCAAGCCGCCTTCCAGGTCGTCATCGTCGGTTTCTCGTCTTTTGCGCTGTTCCATTTTAGAAGCCTTCTCGCGGTCAATGTAGGATTTCAGAAGATCGATTTTTGATATCACATTGACTTGCGGCAAATCCATCTGAAGCATTGACCTCAAAGTTAAGAGCAGCGTCGAAATATAGTGAGAGGGGGTGATCAAATTGATAGAGTCTACTAACGACACCACACAAAACCTGAAATCAAGCTCTTTCTCTAGCTTGCCGAAGATATTCCTGAAAATGGGGTTGTTGGTGAACAGCTCTGTCTGCCCGGGGCAGTCGAAAATAATGTACGTGGACTGCCCATCTAGACTTAGGGACATCAAATCTTTGATCTTCTCAATGAAGTACTGGATGCTTTGCTCAAACACCTCCAAACAGTATACCAGGCCTCCGTTGGGGCCCAATCGTATACTCTCGTCGTCCATTATTTCTTCAAGGGTGATAAAGTCTCTAATATCGACCGTGCAAGGGTATGGCAGAAGATCGTTGGCTGGATCCAGGTTGACGATTAGTGAGTTTCTGCCTATTGAGTTCAAAAACTGGCTCATACCGTTGCAGTATGTCGACTTCCCGGCGCCGGGAGGACCGATCACGATCTGTCCATACGGAGGCATAAATTAACTTTTTTTTAATTTTTTTTTCTAACTCCTACTTCAAATGGAACACGAGATATCCCTTATAGATGCTATTCTGTACAACTTGGTCGCGGTCAAGCAGCTTTACGAGTTTGAAGTAAACCACCTTTACACGTTTGCTAGCCTGACTCGCCGTTTCGTGGAGGAAAAGAGCGAAGAAGTGGGAGATAAATGCACAGTATTCAAAGACAAGGCAGCAAAGGAAGAACAATGGGTAAAGGAAAAGATACGTAACGTGCAATCGGAAATTAGCAGGTTGGACAGGGAGGTAGAAGAGCGCAAGGCTTCAAAGAAAAAGCTGATGGAGCTGTTCGAAAGTCTGAGGAAGGTCGATGAGTACGATCACAAAGAGTCCAAATCCGACGAGTTGCCTATAATGGAGATCCGCGAAGAGCTGGATGATGAAGGGCACGTAATTTCTGGTGATGTGAAACCCTATGCAGAAATGTCAAATGATGACCGACGTGTGGAATCATCTCGGTCAATCAACCCAGAAACAGGTGAAACCAAAAATGAATCAGTGACACGCAAGGAACCAGCTTCGCAGTCAAAGGAAGCAGACTTTGATACCACTCTGAAGTCTACCGAACATGAGGCGGAAAAAAAAGAGGTCCCCACTCAAACTCAGAAGATTGAGGAACTATCTGAAGAAGAGCAGAAGAAAATCGATGAGGATCGAGAACAACTGGCTGAACTTCTGGACGATATGGATATCGTTCCAAAAAAAACCTCTAATGTGAATACTGAAAAAGAAGAAACAAAGCAAACTGAGGAAACAAAGGAAGCTAAAGATCTCAATGAATCTTCGGAGAAGACTTCTGATTATCCTCCCGGAAAACCAGCAATCGACCCAGAAGATATCCTCACTCTTGAGATGATTGCTGAGGATTTTGATGACGAGGATTTCGACGAAGATGAGAGCTCTCTGACAGGAGCGTTTCCGGAAGAAGAAGGGGAGGACGATGATGACGATGATGACGATGAGAGCTATGTCAGAGTTGTTCCAAGTGGTGCAAGAAGTATGTTTCTTCAACAGATAGCAGAATTACGACAGAGAAAACAGGAAAAGGGTAGTTTGCCGAATCTTCCGGAACCTAAGAAAGCAGAAGCAAAGAAGAGCGTTAAATTTGCGGAATCGGTTCAAATCAATGAAGTAGAAAACGTTTCTGAGGAGCTGAAAAAGACCCGAAACACGAAGGTGTCTCGTTTCAAGCTCCAACGCCAACAGCGAGGTGTCAGTCGTGAAAGTACATCAGATGAAGACTCAGAGGAAGTCATGCATGATGTGGTTGAAAGAGACATTGAGGAGCAGTCGGATAGCGATAGTTCAAAGATATCTGCTGTTCCAGCTTCTCTGGACTACCGGGCGATGCAGGACGATCTGGATACGATGGCGAGAGCTTACACGCTGGGAATGTACGACGATGACATTGAGACCCATGGCGAAATTATTGAGAAGCTCGGTGATTTCGAGTCTCATAACAAGATGGTGGAGTCAAAACCTGTTGGTGTGCCAAGAGAAGAAGATGATGAGCCTGAGGAGGAGGAAGATGATGACATGGTATTAGTGGACAAAGTTGTGGAGAATGAGGTTGACGACGCAGATGAGGATCCTGACATCGAACTTGCAGATGAGGTTCTGGAAGCAAATATTGCGATGGATTACACGAGACTACGAACAAAAATGATACACCAGTATAACGGAGGATTTCAAGAGAGCGAGAAGGAGAAGGAATATGAGCCTATTGAGCCGATCAAGACAAGTCGTTTTAAAGCTGCTCGATTAGGGCGTATCAATTAGCACATCTCCATAGGATTTTAAAGTATGTAGCTATTCAATTTACGATCTTTAACGTTTTGGTTGGCTCATACCCACCGAGTATAAACGGCTCGATCCCAGAGTCACATACGGCCTGATCTGAGGCTGAACGCTGCTGTTTTCTAAGGTATGTTGGTTTTCTGGTGAAGATGGTTGTGTCAGGAGGCGACATGTGGTGTTTGTTAGGTTGCGGTTTTGGTTTTGGAGGACACTGAGGGTGACTTTGGGGGCGTGGAGAACTAAGACTGTAGTCCCTCACATCAGCCTGGTTAAAAGTCTCGATTGGAATAGAAGGCAGCGGTTTGTAATAGGTATCGGGAGAGTCAGCTTTGGGTAGCGATTCTTTGGATGAATGAGTTCGAAGCGAGAATAAAGAGTGCTCTGAGTCAGAGTTGGCAGGATAGTGGTCAGATTCGCCCATGTCCTTGTAGCTATTGATGAAACTTGTGACCAGTGAAGTGTCTGAGCCGTTATTTTCCAAGTGAAGGGGCGAGGAAACTGCCCTTTTCGGGCTGCTCCTCTCTTTCTTCTCGGTCACCGCGTGTCTGTTGGAGAAGGAGTGTTTCTGTGCAAATTCTGAAGAGGCACGATGGAAACCTGGTAAAGTCATAGCTTGCTCCAAGCGTGGCGAGTGAGGAGTGTGAGAGAATGATCTGGTTTTGAGCTTGAACTTTTCAATTTTATGGCTGGGAGACGGCGGAGGAGGTAGCCCTACGTCGACTTGGACGCTTAGAGGATCGAAATAGTCTTGATCCAACAAGATCTTGTGTCCCGTGTGTTTCCTCATCAATCTCTTTTGTTGCTAACTTTGAGGCTTGGGCGATTAATATTAACTGTTGTAGGGGGCTGTCTTCAGATTGCTACCATTTCGGGAAAATCTGGGGATAGTCGTGGTTGACCTAAACGGTCTAATATTTTTTTTATTTTTTTTTCAGACTTAGATTTTAAAGTAGTATGTCAAGTCGGGATAAGAAACCTCCGCTGGAGTCACGGTTGGGCCGCGACGAGCCATTCGACTTTGGTCAGAGATATCTAAAAAATGAAGAAGAGGTCTTCAACTACAACGCGTGGGACAACGTGGACTGGGACGAGGAGCAGCTCAAAGAGTTTGAGGAAAAGATTAAGCAGCAACACAACGAGCCCGTCCCCGAGTACTACAGAAAGCTGTACAACGAAAAGCCAGCCAAATATTGGGACATATTCTACAAGAACAATCGCGAGAATTTCTTCAAAGACAGAAAATGGTTACAGATAGAGTTCCCTTCCCTTTACGAAGCGACAAAGCCAGACGCTCCCGCATGCAACATCATTGAGATTGGCTGTGGGGCAGGGAATACAATGTTCCCTATCTTGCAGCAAAACGAGAACAAAAACCTCAAACTGTTTGGTTGCGACTACTCCAAAGTGGCGGTCGATCTGGTGCGATCCAACGAGCTCTACGAGAAGAACGCTGGAGTTGTACACGCATCTGTATGGGATCTAGCCAATTCAAACTTAGAGCTTCCAGAGGGCGTCGAGCCGCACTCGATTAATATTGCAGTCATGATCTTTGTCTTTTCGGCCCTGAGTCCCGATCAGTGGGAGCACGCAATCAACAATTTGTCGAAGATGATGGCCCCAGGCGGAAAAATTTTGTTCCGTGACTATGGCCGCTATGATCTTGCGCAAATTCGGTTCAAGAAAAACCGCCTTCTTGACGACAATTTCTATGTCAGAGGAGATGGCACCAGGGTGTATTTCTTCACCGAGGAAGAACTCAGAAACGTATTCTGCGGTCCTTTCATAGAGCGCAAAATTGCATATGACAAGCGGCTTTTGGTGAACCGCAAGAAACAGCTGAAGATGTACCGTTGCTGGATGCAGGCGGTGTTTGAAGTTCCCGAATAGCTCACTGCTCGTTTTTTTGGATCATCTTGATAGAGATATGTAGAAAACCGTCCAGCGATTTCATGCAAATATAGAGGTCGATAATAGAGCTGTTGAGCGGAAGAACGACTCCGTGCGAGTACGGGTGTGCCACAGTGTACATCAGCGATGACGGGAATAAGTCCGGAACCAAATCCTGAAGCATATTGCCAAGAGTCATTTTTCTGCCCAGATTAGACAACACTGGCTGAATGAGTTTGTTGGATAGAGGAAGATAAACTTTGATAGGGAGATTTTTCAAGCTAGACACGCTGGAAGGCAGCAGCTTTCTGAACATGGACTCGAACTGTGTCGAATCTTTGTGGATGGCAGCGTGATAAAAATCGTCTGTGTCTGTGCGGGACATGTTCATTACAAGTTTGCTTGAGCCGTTTAATATGAAACAGGCCTCCTTGAGCTGGTTGGTCCAGTGGTCTTTGAGAAACGAGGCGTTCTGGTCGATCGGAATCACATATTCCGTGGGGTAGTTGTCGTATTTAAGTGTAATTTCCCACACCTGTTTCTCTATCTGCGCGTCAGTGGTAACGAGGTCGTAGAGCAGGCCAACCGGCAAGTTCCATTTCAGAGGAACTTTTTCAAACTCAAACCACCAATTTTGAGATTGCGCCAGTTGGGGGTCTTTCAGGAACGGTTTGAAGAACTGGAGAATGACCGGCAACGAGTTGTGCAGGTACGAGTTGCGATGGACAGCGATGTAGAAGCTTGGAGATTCCTGATTGGACAGCGCGAGATCAAGACGGAACTGCATGTACAAGACGCCGCCCCATACCCTGCTAATGATCTCAGAAGTGCTCATAATTAAGAGTGCGACAGAATTGCTCAGAAAGTAATCTTGACATACTATATGGATAAATATCTATTTTTCTATAAATTTTTGATCACCTGCTCCGTGAAGTGGCTGGTGGAGGAGGTTCCCTTCAGGTCTCTAGTTCTGTTTTCTGGGCCGGAGGCAATGGTCTTCAGAACGGCGTCTTCGATCTTGTCGGCATGGGAGTTCAGCTCCATGTGTCTCAGCATCATACAGGAGGAAAGCAGGAGAGCGGTAGGGTTGGCAAGACCCTTGCCGGCAATGTCTGGGGCAGAACCGTGAACAGCCTCGAAAATGGACACCTTGTTACCCATGTTACCAGATGGAGTCAATCCCAGACCTCCGATGAGACCAGAGGAGAGATCAGACATAATGTCACCGTACAAGTTTGGCATCACCATGACCAAGGACTTGTACTCAGATGGGTCTGCACAGAGCTTCAGGGAGGTGTTGTCGAGCAGCTCAAAGGAAAGCTTGATGTCTGGGTATTCCTTGCCGACCTCCTTGGCGGTCTCCACAAACAAACCGTCGGAAAGCTTCATGATGGAAGCCTTGTGGACAACTCTGACCTCTGGCTTGTTGACGGACTTGGCGTACTCAAAAGCATATCTGATCACTCTCTCAGAGGCCGGCTTGGTGATCAGCTTGATCGATTGCACGACACCAGGCACGATCTCGTGCTCGATACCAGAGTACTCACCCTCGGTGTTTTCTCTGATCAAAACAGTGTCGACGTTCTCGTACGGAGTCTTGTAGCCTTGCACGCTCTTACAAGGTCTGACGTTGGCGAAAAGAGCAAAGGTTCTTCTCAAAGTCAGGTTCATCGACTGGTGTCCCTTACCAACAGGCGTAGCCAGAGGGCCTTTCAGAGCGACCAGGTTTTTGTTGATGGAGGCAACAGCATCAGCTGGCAAGGTGGTCTTACCGTTGATCAGCGATGGAGTCACGTCGACAGGCTCCCAGGTGATTGGGACCTTGGCCTCTTTGAAAATGGCCTCCACAGAGGCTGCAATCTCGGGACCAATACCGTCACCAGGGATCATGGTGACAGTGTACTTGCCGTCCGGACCTGGCTTACCGGTGAATTGACCGGTGACCTTGCCGGTGGCGTAAGTTCTTGCGAGCGATAGAGGGCTTCTTGCGACGGCTCTGAACATTGGAAGAATTAAAGTGATCTCGGAATTATTCAAAATATATAAATTCTTCAGCTCAGCACGGTACCAGGCGGCCACCACCGCCAGGTCTCTGGCGCTGGGGCCGTGAATTTTTAGCAGGCATGACCGAAATCGAATCCGACTACTCCTGGCACCGGGCCGACCTCGGCCATTACGAAAGACGCGTCGATCGGCCCCCTGCGTGTGCCTGGGGCCGATAAAGAGTAGCAGAAATCGTATTAGCATCTAGAGTCTAAGTATCGCGCGACAACTTGATAGGAGTGTAGTCAAAATCCGGTGGAATGTGGCACTTCCTTTGCGACCTATTGCTCTTCCAGTGACCTGTGAGCTGGTAAGAGCGATGGAACCGTTTGCCACATCCCCATAGATTCCCGTCTGCGGTGCGACCTTGGCAGATGAACAGCTTTTCGGCGTTGCGTAGATGTTTTTCGCGCACGTGGCGTCTCAGGTCTGAGGGAGTAGAGTATTCGTGTGTGCACTTGGCGTACTGGCATTTGTACGGCTTGAGTCTCTGATGTACGGACGAGACATGGTTCTTCATGGACTCTCTTCGCGTGAACGTCTTTGCGCACAATTCGCAGGCGAACTGCTTTTTTGGCTGTGTGCTCGCGGCTTTCAACTTGTTGCTGTCAGCTACGACGCGTTCTGGCTCGAATAAAATCGGTGTATTAGCGTGCCACTTGTAGCTGGGTTCCACAGCGGGCTGTATAGTATGCGCGTGTTGCGCGAGAGTGTTTTGGTATTCGGGAACAAGCGAAGCAACTTCGGGCACCAGCGGGTCTGACAAAACAGAGATGTCCACCAATCCCATGCTGGGCACGTTTATATTGGCATACCAGTCCTCAGATTCTGCCCTGGAGTCTGAGAAGTCATAGTTGGGCTCCATTGTGACGAATGGCGGCTGGTCTAGCGTCGGCCACGGGAGCTGAGACACGTTCGCGTGCATTGTTATTGCAAAACGGCACCAAGAGCATTCGTTGCTACGAGTCCATGGAGAATTGACATGGTATTTATTTAGGGTAGTGAATTCATAGTATCTGCATTACAGCAGCTTGCATAAGACCGTGTTCCGTGCAGGAGCCTTATTTGAGGAACAACATGGCAAGAGATGCTGCGTCATGTAGACCGCGCAGCCAACATGTAGTCCATATTAGGCCGCAATTGCCGAATCAGAGTAGGTGGATCTTTAATTAGCCCTCGTATATGCTTATGCATTTATGATGCCAACAGAATGAAGTTAAAATTTGGACAAGATGGAAGACATTATACGGCTGTCAATCGGCGCACCATATCGCAGGTGCGGGCCTCGCATGAGATGCAAAAGATAAGAGCTCTCCTGGGATGGTCCCTTATCTCTGTCTGAGGGCCAACTGTGCGGTGCTTGCGCCGAAACACTTGTCGCACAGAGCAAAATGGGAGCGGAAAATACCGAGGAATCGCGGGCAGCGCCCAGCCATACGAAGTTCACCACGATTTTTTTTTTCTGCATATTAGTTCAGAAACACCCGTCGTGCCAAAATAGTACTGTCGTTCTGCGCCAGCACAAATGTCTCTAGAGCTCGCAAAAATCTCGCTCACAGCATTCCTGTTGGGAGCCTCTCTGGGAGTTTCATGTGCGCTGTTCTTCGCGGTCGCCTTCAAACAGGTCCCCGTCTATCTTGCGTCAGTTGCATTGTTCCACTTCCTGGAATTCTATTGCACAGCCAAGTACTCTCCCGATAAAGTCACCTCCGACTCGTTTCTCCTTTTTAATGGGTCTGAGTACATCGTTGCGCATGCAGCATCAATGACAGAGGCACTTGTGGAGTACTATTTCTTCCCAAAGTGGAAGGCGTCTCACACCCGGCTGTTCCATGCTGGAGCCCTACTAATTGGGCTGGGTCAGGTGGTGCGGTCCACCGCGATGGCCACTGCGCGCGAATCGTTCAGCCACACGATTGTCACAGAGAAGAAGAAAAATCACGTGCTGGTCACTACCGGGGTCTACAACTATTTCAGGCACCCATCCTATGCAGGCTTTTTCTACTGGGCCCTTGGCACGCAGGTGCTTCTGTGCAACCCCGTTTCGTTCATTGCGTTTTATTTCATGTTGCAACGGTTCTTCTCTCGGCGCATTCGCTATGAAGAGTCCCTTCTCATCCAGTTCTTCGGGCAGGAGTATCTTGAGTACATGAAGAGAACGCGTGTCTGGATTCCTATATAGAGGAGTATATATTGTACATACATATTTTACAACGGTAGATGAAATCCCAGCAGGGGGTCGCTATTTTTGGTCTGGGCCGCGTCACTCTCCCCGCGGCCCATGTCCGAGCTGCCGTTCCCGACAACGTCAGGGGACGTGTCGTGCATGAAAAGAGTCTGCGCACTAACTTTCTCTGTCGACTCCTGTTTTTGTTCGGCCGAATACGCGGCAGATTTTTTAGCCAGCTCTTCAGCCGCGGGCTCGAATGGCTGGTAATTTTGAGCGTGGTGGGGCAGTCCCTCGACGAAATTCGGAGTCTCGGAAGACTCTGGCGGGTACGTTTCGGAGCCGTTCACGTCTGTTTCTTCGTCAGATTCCAGGCTGATCACCTCGAAAGCACGGGGTCGTGGAGCTGGGGGCAGAGAAACAGCGTGCATATTCTCTGCCTCATTAGTTCCCTCTCGGTGTTCCGAAACCTGCAATGAAAGCGCGTCAGTACTTTCTGGACGGCTTTGCTGCAAAGCAGAGTTCGTTCCGCTGTGGACATCATTCTGCATCTCCTGTGCATCTTCTTCATCATCTTCGCTGTCAAGACTGATGACAGCCACCGGCTCCTCGCTTTTTGCGTGAGCCTGAGGCTGCTCGCTCTGCTCTCTTGACTGCTCGGTCTCGTGCTTTATGGTCCAGTTGCCCTGCTCGTCGATTTCGATTGCTTCGTCGTCTTCCCCCGTTTGCTCCACTATCTTTAGAAAATAGTCGTCTAAGGCCAGGTCGCTAAGCTCGATTCGGGAAGAACACACGGGACACTGCCATGTCGGAGCCTGTTGCTGCAACTGCAAGAACGAGAGCGCGTCAAAACACTGGATATGGCGGCATTTGGTTGACCGGCACGGATACCTCATCTTGATAAATGAGCAGGGACACATCAGCGAAACCACCTCTTTCTCCGTCTGAATTAGATCGTCATCGTCCTCCTGATGTCTCTCCATGATGCTTTCGATGGTCTGTTGCTCTGAAATGTGCGCCTTATTGACAATCCGGTCCAGAAGCAAGCTCACCGGTATCGTCTCCACAATATACAAGTATAGCCAAAAATCGACGTTGGTGAACGCGTACACCACATCCAATCTATTAGTTTCGCCCAATCGCAAGTGCTCGGTCAAGTCTATGGGCTTCGCAGACCCTGGCTTGCCTTTAATTCCCCGTCCTGTTTGCTTCAGTTTTATGCCGTTTAGCGTGATCTCGTTCGGTTGCGGGAATTCCAGGTCCTGCTCGCTCATGGAAGCAGACCGCTGTGCGGAAATCAGACACGCTCTCATGTTGGGACTGCTCGTCAGCAGCTGTCTTTCCTCTGGAAGCAGGTTGAAAACAAATCTGCAACAGCCTCGATCCTTTATCTTTTGGGGCGCAAGAACAGGATTCATGCCATTCGCATGTATTCGTTGTCTAAGACTGTAGAAATCACTCCTCTTGAACACAGTAGTTGGAGCCGGTCGAGGGACGGGAGCAGGTGCTGGTGGCGGCGCTGACGGCTGGTCTGGCGTGTACTGGTTTGGAACATGGATTGTGTGGGCATTGGTGCGATACGTAGCATACAGCACCTGGTAAGGCGGAAGTTCCTGTCCTATTGATGCTTTCATTATGAGCGCTCGAACCGCAAGTAAGCGTGCGTTATCTCCCTGGTATTTTCCACTGGAGAAAAACTGCTCCAAGCGGCCCGCGATGTCGGCCTTGCGACCTGACCGAACCAGTCCAATCGACCTGCAGATGTTCTTGAGCTCGGAGATCTTTAGATTATGGAGCTCTGAGAGGGTTTCCTGCAAGATTAGTGACTGTTGATGATTTACCTACCTGAAACATATTCTCAGGCATCATTCCTGAGGGCCCACTCATTCTTGGCGACAGTAAACGCCAGAAGAGGTATCTTGCTAGGAGTATTTTATCAGTCTCGAAATTGGCGAAACAAAAAAATATTGATGCTTGCTTATATAATCACATATAGATTTGGTCGATGAGAATCGCGTCCACCACCGTCCCGGTTGCGAGTACTGTCTTGCCAAAATCACTGGCAGCAGGAAGACACACCAGCCCGTTGGCCTTCTTGAAAGATGCGATGTTGCTGCTTCTTTGGAACCCGGTAGAGGTTGCAACCAGAGCCATGTCTCTCTGACGAATGCTGACCCGCTGGTACTCAGGGCGTTGTGGGTCCAGTTTTAGGTCCTCTGCGAGCTTGACCTTCACGATTGGCTCTGTAGGCAATTTCTGGCCCAGTGCGGGCTCGATTCCTTGCCATTTTAGCAAACAGGGCAGGACAAACAGATGGTAGCAAACAGAAGACGAGGCAGGATTACCGGGGAGAGCAAAAATAACGGTGGATCTGCCGATCGTTGCAAAAGTGGTTGGCTTGCCAGGCTTCATTCTGACACGTCCAAAATGGATCGTGCCGTGGAGCTCATTTTCAATCGTCGGTTTAAGCAGGTCAAGCTCTCCCATGGACACTCCTCCAGTAGTGATCAGGCAGTCAATTTTTTTGACGTCCACAGCGTCCCTTATAATTTTGACAAGAGAACCCTTGTTGTCGGGCGCGATTCCGAGATCTACCACCTCGTACCCGCAGTTTTGCACCATCGATACCAGCGTCGGCCTGTTGCTGTCGTAGATTTCTCCATAATGGAGAGCGTTTTCAGCTAGCACGTCCTGCAGTTCATTTCCGGTAGAGAGCAGCCCAATCACCGGTTTGCGGTACACTTTGATTTTGTTAACCCCCACGCTCGCCAGTGCACCTATCTCGCCTCCTCCCGGTGAGATCCTAGATCCTTTCGCCAGCACCAAACTCTCTTTCCTGGTGTCAGAACCGACGGCCCTGATGTTCTCTCCTGCTCTAACGTTTTTTGCCAGTATCTCAACAAGCTTTTCTTCGCTCCCGTCCTCAGTGGTCTCCACCAGCCGCGTTTCCTCCACCATCACCACTGCGTCAGCCCCTTCAGGAAGCGGTGCTCCTGTGGTGATTCTCGCAATCTGTCCTGCAACCAGCTGTTTCTGGTCATTCTTGGAAGCATGCGAAACACTGACAACAGGGTAAACACCCGGTCCATCGGAGCTGATTACCGCGTATCCGTCCACAATACTTGCGCGAAAATTTGGAACGTCCATCTGAGCAGTGACATTTTCTGCAACCACGCTGCCCACTATGCGAGGCTCCAGAATGCTCACTTCGATCACTTCTGGACCCGGCGTGTTCTCGCTGATTTTTGAGTATGCTTCATCGACAGATATCGCGGGATACGGCGAGACTCGGTGTCTTGCAACGACAGAGTCGACTAGCTCGTGTTTGGCAAGGTTTCCGTGATGGTGGTGATGATGATGGCCGGAACGGGCTTCTTTGTGCAGAGATCTTGAGCTCTCGGTTCCCAGTTGCGCAAGCGCGTGCCCAATGATCTCCTTTATTGCTTGGAAATTTTCCGTGGCGCCCTTTGGCGAGCCGGGCAGCGTGATGATAAGCGTTTCTCCACAAACACCAGCTACCGGCCGAGCAAGCATGGCAAAGGGGGTGATTTGAAGAGAATAGGAAAGCATTGCATGCACCAACCCAGGCGCCTTTCTGTCCAACAACGGCTCGATGGCCTCTGGTGTGATGTCCGTCTTGGAAAAGCCGGTTCCGCCTGCAGTCAAGATAAGCTTGATATCCTGTCTCACCCAGTCCAACACTGCAGCCTGGATATCCTCCTTTTTGTCTGGCACGACCTTGTGCGCCTTCAATTCAAGCCCGTCAAGGCGTTGTTTCAGCGCATCAACAACCTTGTCAGCCGATAAGCCCTTGGAAACCGATTGGGATACAACCAAGATACCAACAGTCATATGAAAAACGGCTAGGTCGACGCGACGATAGATAAAATTTTTCTACTGGCTTCTGGTCGTAATGTCTTCCACCCAAAAATATGAGGTCCTCGTGGACTCGTTCATCTCGAAACTGAAGCGTCGACAGATCACGGGATCGTACAATGTTGCCACGGCAACATGTCGGCTGCTTATGAGAGTCATTTCGAGCTCGAGATGGTCGAGCACCGAGGAGTTCATCAACCTCATCAGAGGAGTCGGATGTAAGCTGATAGAGGCCCAGCCTCGCGAGTTTGCGACAGGAAACATCGTCAGACGTGTGCTGGCGATCATCAGAGACGAGGTGAGCGAAGACTCTGTCACCCAGAGCGCCAATAATGCACCGTACAATACCTCCATGTTCCAGCTGCTCTCCACCACGCACACAACGAACCCGCAGGGAACACAGGCCACGAAACAGCCCAATCAGGACCTCCGCTCGGTGGTCATCCAGGGAATCCGCGAGTTGATAGACGAGATCGCCTCTGTGCACGAAAATATCGAACTGATGACAGTGGACCTAATTCACGAGAACGAGGTGCTTCTGACGCCTACGCCGGGATCGCAGACGGTTTTGAACTTTCTTCAGAAGGCCAGTCTGAAACGTAAGTTTACCGTTCTCATCACAGAATCCTACCCCAACGATATCAACGAGTGTCACAGCTTTGCCAAAAAACTCGCAGAGATGAATATCGAGACGGTCATCATTCCTGACTCGACGGTCTTTGCTGTTATGTCGCGGGTTGGAAAAGTCTTGATCGGCGCGCGATCTGTCTTTGCCAACGGTGGCTGTGTCACTGCTGCCGGTGTCGCGACCGTGTGCGAGTGTGCAAAGGAACATCGAACTCCGGTGTTTGCTGTGGCAGGTCTGTACAAGTTTTCTCCAACGTATCCGTTCGATAGAGACTCGCTTATTGAGGTGGGAAACTCAGGCAAGGTGCTGCCGTACGAGGACAGCGATCTTGTTGGAAAGTGCGAAGTGACGAACCCGTTGTTCGACTACGTGGTCCCGGAACACATCGATATCTACATCACCAACATCGGTGGATTCTCACCTAATTTCATCTACCGAATAGTTCTGGACAACTACAAAGCTGAAGATGTGCAGTTGGGCTGAATATAATGAATATATGCATCATTTGAACCGCTCTTGCACGCCCCGTGCCTCGCTCGGTGACTCGACAATTGGGCCATCTTGAGCTGGATGCAGCGTTCGCCTAGAGCCACGCTGCAAGGGGCAATATTGACAGGATTTGATTGAGTGCGGCTCTATCTCATGGTAGAGTTGCAATTATGAAATTCGACAGAAGAATACCAGTAAAGATATGCCTGCTCTGTGGCAGCTCTGTTTTGTGTGGAGGACAAGACAAATGTGACCTGTGATGTTTCGCTTTTTCCGTAAAATAGTCCCAGTGTCCGAGTGGTTAAGGAGCCGCCCTGCTAAGGCGGTGTGCTTTGCACGCGCAGGTTCGAATCCTGTCTGTGACGAATTTTTTTACTTCCATGATCTTTGTTTTTCCTGGCTCAGCAGCTCTCTCAATGTTTGTACACCCCGATACTCGGTCAATAATTATACACCTAGAAGTTCTGGTCGACAAGCTTCCTGACTAATTTCCAGTCGTTCTTTTCACTAAAGTCCAAATTCACTGTACCACATCCCTTGCCGTAGCACTCGTCTATGTTTGCTACCATCAGACGCTCGGTGACCTTCCGTGGCCAGCAGTCGTGGTCAAAGAAGTTGGATCCCGAGCAAAAGTTGAGGAACAGCTTCGGGTCGCTGTTGCTGCTATTGTAGCTCTTGGCAGTGTTGATCATGTTTTTGACGTACTCCGCCTTCTTTGGAATATCTTGCTCGCTCTTGATCTCACAAAAATCCTGGACCCTAATACATCCTCTGTCGTCATCAGTGGTGTTATATGACCACGATGCGGCGGGGATACCCAGACGCTCTTGCTTCTCCCGACTTTGGACACCAAAACGTCTGAACAGAACAACCTTGCCTCGGCAGTCTCTCAGCACTGGCAGCTCAGTGCGCAGGTACCATTTGTCCTTGTTTCTCGAAATGAATCGGTCGTTAATGACATTGGCAAACTCGTCGTTCTGGTTGTCCCAGCTGCCGGTGCCCTCTTGCTTCAAGGACAAAATCACAAACTCCGACGGATGATCGTCGAGGAACTTATACACCTCGCCCAGAACCTTGCTGAACTTGACAGATCCGAGCAGCTTGACAGGGAATTTGCCGTGAATTACAATCAGGTCGTTCCTATGCTTGCCGTCGCTGTGCGTTGTAATGAAGTTGCGAGACAATCTCACGTCCAGAAATCGGACACCGTTCTCCAGCTGTTTGGTGACAGATGCGCCCTGACATTGGACCGAAGGAAGGGCAGTGTGGCACGCAGCAGAGTTGTGGGTTCCTGGAATAGACAGACGGCCAATGTTAGTGTCATCGGAAACGGACTTGAGCCAGTTGGCATAGTCAACCATCGCAGTTGTGTTCGGCAACTGTATTAACGTGCTTCCTCTACTCGACTAATTACTGCGAAACTGGAATTTACTTACGTAAGCCCAGGAATCGTATAGCCAGGCCTCAGTTGTCTAGCACCTTGCGCAAAAGCTGCTGGCCCTCCCTTACCAGGTTGAGGCTGCGATACAGTTCTTGCGAGGCGTCTTCGTGCAAAAAGCCAAACTTCTGCCATTGGCTTGGGTCCGCGGTGGCCACATATACTTTATCCAGGTGTCTCTTTCTTGTAACGTTCTCGACGTACTCAAGCAATCTGTCTTCAAGGCCATACTTACCGCTGTATGCAGGTAGCACGCACAGCTTATCAATCAACAGTCCTGCGGGCGATTTTGAGTTCACGGGGTGGAGGGGCTTGCAGATCACCAAGCCCACTGGGACCTCGTTGTAGTAAGCATATTGCGCTAGTTCTCCGGAGTCTCTGATTTCCTCGAGCTCCTGATCCGAATAGGACGCGTATGCTATCACGTTTATTAGGCCCAAGTTGTTGGCAGTCAGATCGTCCAGAGAAATCATCTGAACTAATTCTAGAAATGTAAGTCAAACTAAAATTACTCTCGATATTTCGCTTCTTATTAATGTATCAGGCCGCCAGGCGAAAACTCAGCAGGTCCGCAATTTATTTATTCAGACACTTATCTCCCTTCCTTATTTCTTTTCCTCCACCAAAACTCCCACCTTGGGGTACTTGGCCTTGAACATTTCTTCCCAGCCGTCCAGGGCTTTCCATTCTGCCTCGGTCAGATCTTTCAGATCGTCAATTGGCTCCCCAAAATCTCTCACCATGGCTACTTGTTAGTGAGGACAAACGGTAGATACTTACACTCGTCAAAGGAGTTTTTTGCCAGCCCGCGAGATGCATCGTGGCCAGCAAAGTTCGAGTAGGGTCCTGACGGGCCGTAGAACTGTCTGGACTTCGATACGTCGTACACATTGCCCTTCACTGCGATGTATATCTGCTCGAGATCGAACCCATTGTACTTGTACAAAGTACGGGGAGTGAACTCCTGCTCCTCGACAGCCACGTCGTCTCTCTCAGGATTGATTTCCACGGTTCGAGGGGGCGCAAATATCGTGCTTTTCAGCAAAAAAGTGGCCAGGATCACCACAATGGCAATAAGCACCAGAGTCTCCATGCTAAAATACTTATTTTGTGGTGCTACTACGGGTTGGAAATAGAAAAATGTAGAAATAACATCCGTGCACCGCAATGCATACTCCAGCCGGAGAAGACACGATCGGAGTGCTCCGGCGTACATACGTCCTATCGGACCCTCTGGCGGGGTGGTTAATCATGAAATCATATTTTGCGCAGGTTTCTCGTTACTCGCCCTCTTCCAGCACGTGCGACGCCAGTCTTCCCAGTGCCTCCAACATCGTCGGGCTGCGGGTCGACTGGTCCTGGATCTGTTTGCGTAGAAGCGCGTTCTCTGCCTTGAGTGCTTTCACCTTGTCGTTCTTGAGCGTCTTCAAGCTTTTGATCAGTTTCAGGTTCTTCATATTTATGCATTCGTTCTCATTCTGTAATATGTGGATGTTTTTCTCGATGTTGGCGATGTTCTTGAGCAGAAGTTGGCGCTCCGTTGCATACTCCTCCATGTTGCTCCTCAATTGGTACTTGACCAGGTTTTTGTTCAGGTTCAGGCGCAAAACCGTCTGTTTTGCCATTTGGATGAGCTCCTCCAGTTCCGGCTGCTCCACGACCTTGGCGTTATGCAGCTGGGCTTCCGTGCGCTCCAGGACCTGTAGAAAAGCCTCCACGTCGGTGTCCATTTCTTCGAGCTCGTTGGGGCTCAGCTTCGACTGCAAGTTCATTACCGACGCCGGAGACGATTGCGACGAAACCTGGACCGAGCTGCGTCCGGAAACGCTCGGGCCGCTTGGCGAACTGTCCACGCTGCTCTTGGAGTCGCCGGGGTCTGCGGGAGCCACAAATGACTGACCCATGGTTGTATTGCGGTAAATTATATGTTTACTATTTCGCGTTTTCTAACGCGCCGCGAAACATTAGGGCAGGCAGATAGGGCAATCCCCCTTTTTAAATTTCTTCCCTGTTGTTGTTGCAAGATGGAGGACCCTTATGTCGCCAGAGTCGTCTGCGCTGTACAGGCCATGTTCTGCATTTTGATTGTACTTTTCTGGCTCAATATTCTGATACTAGTCATTTTACTGTGAGTTCGCCAAACGACATACGGCGCTAACCTAAAGGACTGACCACTTTGTTTTGAACAGCTACTTGGTCACATGGCTCAGAAATCTGCTTTACAAGGCCCCGAGTCCCCCGCCTAACTCTTCGCTAACAGTTTCATCGCCTGGCCGTATCTAAAGCGCGACTGCCAAATTAGGAAAGTTGGATAAGATCTGAGAAAAATACTTAAATAATCAGCTGGGCACACACTCGCTTCACGTTGCCAGAATGTTTTCTCGTACTCTGAGACTGTTTGTCCGCAGAGGACTATCCAGATGGGCTGTTCCAGTATCAGGAATGGCCTTGGGCACCGCCATGTTGGCAACAAGCTCGAATCCTCTGTTCAGCGATTCTAGAAAGAAAAAGCGCATAGTTTTCCTGGACGACGACGAGGATGACGAAGACGAAGAGGATCGGAAAGAAAGAGAACGGCAAGAGGCCATTGCCAACAAACCTTCGCTGTCTACCATCTACTCGTTGACCGATTTCGAGAGTGTTGCGAAAAAAGTTCTGCCTGAAGGAATCTGGGGCTACTACTCCACCGGCTCCGACGACGAGATTTCCTTGCGGGAAAACCACTATGCCTTCAGCAGAATCTTCTTCAGACCTCAGTGCTTGACTGACGTCAACGGCTGCTCATTGGATACGGAAATGCTTGGCACCAAACTCTCAGCACCGTTCTACATCACCGCATTTGCCGGCTCTCCTTCGGCGCATCCCCTGGCAGAAAGAGGTCTGCGCAACGCTGCGGGGCTGGAAAACATCATCCATCTGATTCCGTTCCAGTTGTCTTTTCCGCTGGAGGAGTACCAGGCTGGCCTGAAGCCGGGACAGCAGAACTTTTATCAATTGCATTTCTACAACCAAAAACAATTCGACGAAGCACCCGAATTTTTCAAGAAATTGGAGAGCATGCCTAATATTAAAGCCGTCTTCATCAATGTCGACCTCAACGCGCTCGGCAATCGTGAAAAAGATAGCAAAATCAGAGCACGGATCGACTCTGGAACGACAGAGGCTCTCGACGTGTATGCTCATTCCGGCGTCAGGTACTTCAATCTCACCTGGGACCACATGAGACAACTTCAGCAGATGACTAAGCTCCCTATTGTGCTGAAGGGTGTTCTGAACAAGAATGATGTACTCAAGGCTGCTGAGGCTGGTCTTGCAGGAGCCCTCATCTCGAATCACGGAGGTCGTCAGCTTGACTTCGCCATGCCTCCTATCGAAATTCTGGCTGAGAGCAAACAGCTTCTCAAGGAAAAGGGGCTTGACAAGAATTTCGAGCTATTTATTGATGGAGGAATTAGAAGAGGCTCGGACATAATCAAAGCTCTCTGTTTGGGAGCTTCGGGCGTCGGTCTGGGAAGGCCATTCTTGTATTCGCTGGCCAGCTACGGTGAAAAAGGCGTTCAAAAAGCGATCCAAATCCTGAAGGCCGAGATGATCAGGGACATGAAATTGCTGGGAGTCAGCTCTGTCAGCGAGCTCACTGAGGATATGGTCGACATTACGTCATTAAAGTACAAGGGTCTGCAGGCACGAGATCATCTCTACGACCAGAACTATACACCTATGCCCGATCCGCCATTCAGAAAAGAGTAAGCAGGATATTTACTTGTCCTGTTCCACCACGTTGGCCTGGCTCCATCCCATTCTCTGATTGAGGCGCTCGTATTTCAGACGGTCTCTGTCACTCACAGACGGCTTCACGCTATCCAGGGCTTTTTCAAAGTCGTCGCTCGTCACCACAACGTCGTCGTCCATATGTAATTCCTCAATAGATTCGTCTCCAATGCTGATGCCGGTGAAAAACTTCTTTTTCAATGCAATAACACCTGCCTCGCGGACCAAAGACGAAAGATCGGCGCCGGAAAAGTTGCGGCACCGCTCGTCGTGCGCCACGACAGCCAGGTCGACGCTGGCATCCAACGGCGTGCCGTTAGATGCAATTAATGTCTTGAGAATTTCCAGTCTTTCAGCAGCATTGGGAAGCTCAATATATAGCGTCTTGTCCAGTCTGCCAGGCCGAAGCATGGCTGGGTCTATCATGTCTGGTCTGTTGGTAGCTCCAATGACAAAAATACCCTTTCTATCGTTGAGACCGTCCAGTTCGGTGAGCAGGGTATTGACGACTCTCGAGCTCGCCTCACTGAGCGACGACTCTCTTTTTGGCACCAATGCGTCCAGCTCGTCGAAAAATATGATACACGGGACTGAAGCTCTTGCACGGGTGAACACCTGTCTGACTGCGCGTTCCGACTCACCAACGTATTTATTAAGAAGCTCTGGTCCCTTGACAGAGATGAAATTGGCCTTCGACTCGTTGGCGACAGCCTTGGCCAGCAATGTTTTACCGCAACCAGGAGGTCCCCACATAAGCACACCGGCTGGCGCCGTGATACCAACTTTCTCGTATATCTCTGGCCGTTTGATCGGCTGCACAATGGCCATGTGAAGCTCGACTCGCACGTTCGCCAAAGCACCGACATTCGACCACGTGACATCTGGAATGGTGGCAAAGCCTTCCCTTTTTGCAGAGGGCTGGATTTGGGGCAGGGCCGTCACAAAGTCCTGGTGTTCTATGCACAGCGTTGCAAGCTGCTCGGGAGTCAGCGCTGTAGGGTGTTTGATGAGGAATTTCTGAATTATCGAGAGTTTACTGAACTGCGGTTGCTCGTTGCTTTTCTGCAGAAGCTCTTCAGGATTCTCGTCCAGCTCCATCCCGTCCTCTTTATTTTCCTCCTGCTGCAGTTGAACTCCTTCCAAAAGCAGCTTTTCCTCGTCTTCCTCGCTCAAAGAGGTGAAAATTCGTTTGATGGCAGATATACCTGCGGCCGTCACCAGCGCCTTCAAATCCGCACCAACGAACCCTGGCGTCATCTTGGCGATCGAGAGAAGATCAAGTTCTCCGCTTATTCTCAGATTCTTCACCATACTCTCTAAAATTTTGAGCCGCGCGTGCTCATTAGGAACATTTATGCAAATTTCTCTATCGAATCGTCCTGCTCTTCTGAGAGCCGTGTCTAGGGAGTCCGGACGATTAGTGGCGCCGATGATGATCACGGGCTTCCCGTCAGTTTTGTCAAGCGAAAGCTCATCCATGGAAGTGAGCAGCTGAGCCACAATCCGTCGTTCCATCTCACGCTGTGCACCTCCATCTCTTTTGGGAGTAATAGCGTCGATTTCGTCGAAAAACACCAAACATGGGGCTAGTTGCTTGGCCTCGTCGAATATCTCCCTCACCTTCTTCTCGCTCTCTCCAGACATTCCGCTGACAACGGACGGCGCACTGATCGATATGAACGGAACTTGAAGCTCTCCAGCAAGCGCAGATGCAATGGTGGTTTTACCGCATCCCGGAGGACCATGGAGCAGAACTCCCCGTGGAGGCTCGATTCCCGTAGCCATGTAAATCTCTGGATGGAGCACAGGCATTCCAACAACTTCCATCAGCTGCGAAACCACGTCATCCAGGCCACCGAGCTGGCTGAGTGTGAGAGTTGGCGGAGAGCGATCTTTAACAACTTTAGGTCTTTTCGAGTGTTTGGACCCGTCCTTGGATCTTTTCTTGGTTTTCTTTTCATCTGGCTCTGTCGTCTCGGTTGCAGGTGCCTGTACATCATCTTCGTCTTTCCATAAGCTCACGACACTTCTGTTTGCTTGATTAGTATCCTTGACTTCCATCATATTGTCGTGTTCTTCTGACTCGTCGTCCTTGACCTTTAAAGTGCTTGGATCAATACCCATACTTTTCATCTCCTCTTCCTCGTCCGCTATCACAGATTTCCACACACGGTCAATCGAATAGCGCAGATGATCGTCCTTGGTTCTCCTGAAAGAAGCGTCTTTCAATTTGACGTACTCAAAAATTTGTAACGATGTCAAGTCCTTCGCTAGTGCCATGGTCAACGGCCCATTAGTTATCCCTTTGGACCTCATAATTTCGGTTTGCTCCTCCAGCAAATTCATAATGCTATTATAGACCTTGTCGTCCATTTCACGCTGGAGAATGCCTCCCTTCTGAGTTTTTGCCTTGACCATGGAAAGATGGTTATTCCGCTTTCTGTTATTTAAAAAATATTTTTTCCTGCATTTAATTATTTTAGATATATCTACCTTGGCCATGGGCAACACGACATCCTCAGGGCCCAAAATTACGCCACAGGATAAGGCAATATTGCAACTGAAATTGCAAAGAGATAGGCTTCACAAGGTTTCTGTGAAAATTCAGACAGTCGTTGACAGAGAGACAGAGATCGCCAAGCAATGTGTCAAACAAAATAATCGAAGAAAAGCCCTCCTGGCTTTGAAAAAGAAGAAATATCAACAGAACCTACTTTCAACCGTGGAAAAACAAGCTGAAACGTTGGAAGAGCTGATAAATACGATTGAGTTCAAGCTAATTGAAAAAGACTTTGTTTACGGCCTGGAACAGGGTAATCAAGTCCTCAAAAACTTAAACAAAGAACTGAGCATAGAGAAAGTGGATAAAATATTGGATGACTCAGAGGAAGGAATCAGGTATCAGGAAGAGCTGAGCGAGAGACTAGGAGAACTTATGTCCAAAAGTCTAGAAGACGAGGTGGATCTGGAGCTCGCGGAACTGGAAAAACAGGAAAGAGCAAAGGAGGCTCCCAAAAAAGATGTCGCATCCCAGCTTCCAGACGTTGTCAACAAACCTTTGCCCGATATCAAACCGAAGCAACCAGAAGAGCGCGAAGAGGAGCAGCCCGCCACACTTCCTGCATGATAATGATCATTATTTATTATTGGTGTTTTCATAGCTGGTCTATGACTATTTACATCGGGACAGGCTCATCGAGCCACTCAAGGAATTCTGGAGTGAAGTATGAGATGATAATTCTGGCTCCCGCTCTGAGGAATCCGTAATGGGCTTCAAATGCAATTGTCTTCAAGTCGACAACGCCCTTCTCGGCTGCAGCATGCAACATGGCATACTCGCCGCTGACATGGTAGCAGCCAACAGGATAGTCTCTGCAAAGGTCGCTGGCCTCTCTAACGACGTCCAAATAGAAGGTGGACGGTTTGATGAGAACACCGTCGGCTCCTTCCGAAAGGTCTCTCGTCAGGGCTCTTCTTGCCAGACCTCTTCCACCAGACGGTAGCTGATAACACTTTCTATCTCCCTGGCCAGGGCTGGAGCATGCAGCATCTCTGAAGGGACCGTATAGATTACCACTGAACTTGGCGGAGTACGACATCACAAATGTCTTGTGGGCTAAGCCTGCATCTATCAGACCTTGCTTAATAGCCCTTACACGGCCGTCAATCATATCTGATGGCGCAACAGAATTTGCGCCGGCCTTTGCGTAGTTCACTGCGACTGCCGCGATCCGTTGCACAGAGACCTCGGTGTTGATGGTTCCGTCTTCGTATAGCACACCACAGTGGCCGTGTGAAGTGTATTCGCACAGGCAAACGTCGCACATGATGTAAAGTTGCGGATATGCTGCCTTTAATGCCTTGATTGCCTGAATGACAGGTCCGTCTGGGTCATCCGCAGCAGTTCCCACGGGATCCTTTACGCCATCTTTGAGCGGCACTCCGAACAATATAACAGCTCCCAAGCCTTTCTTGACCAAGGTGCCGACGTAGGGAACCAGTTTCTTGACGCCGAATCGTTTAATGTTTGGCAGCGATGGAATGTCTTCCTCGTCGTCTTCGTTATCAGTCACAAACAGCGGGAAAATAAACATATTTTTGGTCAACTGTCTCTCATGTTGCCACGAGCGAAGCAGGGGGTGGTTGTAACCTCCCTGCAGAATCGAAGAGATCCCCGTTGGGCACGCTTCAAGGTATTCTGCGGAATGCATTGAAAAGTCAATAATGATAAATACGAAAAATTAATTTTCTCGCTTTGGAAAACTGAAAAGAGTAGTCAAATGCATTTTTTGGTAGCTACATGAAATACGAGTCTATGCTATTTAGTTTTACGCTGAACGTTGCGTCGAACATTCACAGATTTCGCGCCTTTGCCAAAGGCCGCGTATGTGACGTAAGGAAGAGCCGTCTTGGAAATCATTTTGGGGATGAGTTCCTCTGTCGGAAGATCGGACCGTCCTTTCACCAGCACCAATTTGGTTTCGTTCGAGGCCAGCGACTTGGAGAGGCGTGCAACATCAATAGGCGTGTACAGATTAATGTATTTGGCTGTAGTGTTGACTGAATGGATCAAAGCTAAACCTCGGAACTCAGACGCGACCGATTCGAGCGTATTGTTGAAAAGATTCGGATAGGACTCGAGTGAGCTCAGTTGGCCACGCTGGACCATCTCGTCGTACAAGTTGATGAATTCCTCGTTCTCAAGCTCAAAAATTGCCACCACCTGAGTTTCCAGGCACTCCACCAGGTCCTCGTGGTTGATGTTCGCAGCATCCAAAATGGAAATACCCGATAGCCCTGGATATCTAATTAGAGCGTCTCTATCACAAAAATCGGCATAGCTGATTTTGTACGGAGATCTCGCCAGTAATGGTTCAAAATCAAATGTCTTTTCGTAGCGATTGTAATGGAAATAGGAGAGCATTCTGAAGTTGCGGATTTGAGAAGGTGAATACCGCACGATATCATATCCTCTCGAATTGAAGCCTGGGACAGGAACGCGCACGAGATTCTCGTAGGTCAAATTGCACAGCAGCTGGTTGTCGTCTTCGCCACCAAACGAAAGGTAGACAAGGTGAGTTGGACGGACTGCATCTGTGAGCTCTTTCAAAATCTCGACTCCGAAACCTTTGATCCACCCCGGAGAATTAATTAGCAGCGGACCATTTTCCATGTCCATATGCGATGACAGTGCTTTTAGCTGCGAAATATACTTGATCGGCTGACGTTGGGGAGTATTAAAACCAATATAGCAAATTCTTGCAGGATGCTCGCAAAGAAACGGAAAATATTGGCCGTGGATTGGCTTGTGGTGCGTCGTCAAAGATATACAGTCGGGAAGAGAATATTCTGGCTGCCCTGGATCAATGTCCAGTACTTTGGGCGAAATATGCTCGTGAGCTGCCAGTTTATTAAGTAGCAGTCGAAGAAACGTGGACTTGCCAGTGTTCTTGGCCCCAATGACGAGAACACGCATGTCCTCTGCGCTCCCAGAGGGACTCGTAAGCGCTTCCAACGCGTTCTTCCAGGTTTTGTTGATATATGTGCCAAGGTTATTACTAGGATTCTCCACCACTTTGAAAGAGTAAGGGTAAAAAGACTTTGCGAATGCAGACCCCTCAAACTCGTCAATATCCTCCCTGTTAGGATGGATGTTCTTCAATTGCGGATACAAAAGGCCTAATTTCTCCAAGCCGTCAAAAACGTCGTCAAGTCTAATCACCGATTTGTAGTTTGGTGTGAATAAATGCTCCGTTTCTGGCAGAACTGTATCTTCCACCAGATTCTGGTCGGTTACCTGCGCAGCTGATATTAGTGGAATGCTGGAAAGTGACAGCCCGTAGATTTTGACTGGATCATGGCTCGAATGGTACAAGATAGAGTCTATCTGCACGGCTCCTCGCTGGATTTTCAACGTGTACTGGCCCTTCACCATAAGAAACTCGTCTGCTTTCAGCCCAATAACCACATAACCACGTCCGTAAACCACGTTCTCGCTGGTGGGCACGAACTTCGAGCAAGAAACAACAACGGGGGCATGTGGAGCCGAATATACAGGTGCAGAAGGCTGGGCACGAGCCAGCTCCGGCGGCTCAGAAACGGGCCGCTGCTCGCTCACAGACTCAGGATCCTCATCCGACTGCTCGTAGCCGATCACCTCGTCATCGTCAGCGCTGCTCAGTGCCGCAAAAGCACTTATTGGCGGGCCTCGTCTCGACATGCGACACGCTTTTTTGTTGCATGGTGAAAAAATCCACCTCAGACGAGTCACTTACATAAGCAAGACCGCGGCCAATGAAATAGTGTAAAAATACAACATGCTATTGAACAGGCAATTTTCGCGGGAAGCGTCCCGTAGCAGGCTGGAAATTTTTTTCGAAAATCGCCCTATACACTCAATCAACAGACTGCATCATGAGTGAACCACAATACAAACTCCAGACTCCGGGCTTCGACGCTAGATTCCCTCAACAAAATCAGACCAAGCACTGCTACCAATCCTACCTGGACTACCACAAGTGTGTTGCTCTCAAGGGCGAGGACTTTGCACCATGCAAGGTGTTCCTGTCCACTTTCCAGTCCCTGTGCCCAACGTCGTGGGTTGACGAGTGGGACGAGCAAAGAGCCAACGGTACTTTCCCAGGAGACCTCTCTGTTGACAAGTTCCAGACGAGTTCAGAGCCTCAATCTGGCTCCCAGGAGTAGGCAATTACAAACAGTATAGACAAGAATATACATTTCGATCATGCGATATTATTTTGGGCCAGACTGGCATGACCAGTTGGCGTCTGCGAGCTGGGACTTCAATTCGTCCATATCTATAGTTTTCGAGTCGTCCGTGCCGATGTGCAGGTAGATGTAAAGGATAGGCAGTTTCATAGGTTTCTGCAGTCGCAACTCGTCCTGCGGCACGGAGACCTCTCTAGGCTTTTCCCTGTAGGTCAATTTGTTGAATTGCTGATGAGATGGGTGTTTCCTTTTCATGATCTCCACGACTGTAAGCAGCTTCTGTATTCCGTCATTCTCTGCCATCAGAACGATGTTTGCCGGTGTCTGCTCGCATTTGGACAGCAAAATATCCAGCTTCTCTTTTATGCCGTCGTTTTTGCGGACGACCACTTGTTCCAAATTTGGCACGCGCTGGAGGTGTCTTAAAACAGCCTCGTCCATAGTAATTTACTCCAATTTTTTCCTCGAGCGATTGATAATTTTAGGCTAATGTCCTGTCACCGGCATTCACACGGCGTCCCTCCAATTCCTACAAACGAGTCGCAATCAATTAACTCCCATGTCCTCACGACCCAACTGGTGGCCTTGAATGTCGCAAACCCGTCTTCTGACCTGGAGAAACTGTTCAAGACCCAGACCAACAAGTACGAGGTGATCCCTGAAATCAGATCGGATGCAGATAATCAGTTCATTCTCAAAATCCCTTTCCAAGGATCAGTGAAACTCTACTCAATCATACTTCGGACAGCCCGCCAACCAGACCACTGTCCCCGGATCATCAAGCTTTACAAGAACCAGGACAGCTTGGACTTTGATTCCGTGGGGGACACAAAGGCTACGCACGAGATCGAGCATCCGCAAATTGGTGTTGAGATTGATGGGGAGCTGCCGCAGGAAGTTGTTGCGGACGACACCTTCGTGGAACATTATCTCCCGCGCCACCATTTCAGCGGGGTCTCCTCGCTCACACTTTTTTTCCAGAACAATTGGAGCGACGACGACGACAAGGTGCTCAAACTGTACTCCATAGAACTACGTGGAGAATTCAAACCTCTGGCCAAAGACCCAGTGGTCACACTGTACGAGTCTGCGGCTAATCCAGCAGACCACAAAAACCTCCTTGCCCAGGAGAACCACAACTATCAGAATATTTAGTATTTTTTTAGCTACGCGAAATTATAGCATTTAATTGATGACTGTCCCATTCCCAGACATTGATCCGTACGCAGAACTGGGGTGCAAGCCCGAGGACGCGCCGCCGTCGATCAAGAAGGCATACTATAGACTCTGTCTCAGGTACCATCCGGACAAACTAGCGGAGCAGGACCAGAAGAAGTATAAAACCAAGTTCGAGAAAATACAGTTCAGCTATCAGGTGTTGGGTGATCCGAAAAGGCGCGAACGGTACGATAAAACAGGAAACTTAGATGAGAGCTTAGCAGACGATGACGATTTCGATTGGTATGCGTTCTTCCAAGAAATGAGAGAGTCGGATGTGAAAGTCACTGCCGAGCTGATAGAAAAGGATAAGAAAAGCTATCAGGGCTCAGAGGAGGAATACCAAGATGTGTTGGAAACGATGATCTACTATGAGGGCGAGTTTTTACGTCTTTTTGAGACAATACCTCATTTGGAGTTCTCGAAAGAGGAAGAGGACCGCATGTTCAAGCTGGTGCAACAGATGGTTGCGGATGGCACGCTGAAAAATTACAGGAACTGGAAGACGTACGTGAAGAATCGGAGCTCAGAGATGAAAAAGATGTTCCGCCAGCTAAATAAGGAGAGCAAAGAGGCCGAGGAGGTTCTGAAGGAAATCAACGAGAAAAACCAGCTCAAGCTGGACGGATCAGAGGATTCCTTGCGACACCTGATTCAATCTAAAAAATCGCATACTTTCGATAATCTCATCGCCAAATACAGCAGACAGAGTGAAAAACAGTCCAAGAGGTCAAAGAAGTCCGAGTACGACCTTGATGATGAGGAGTTTTTGAGAATTCAGAAAAAGATGAAAAAACAGCGACAAAACTGAAACTATTGTAAGAGGTAAGGCTTGGGCATGGAGCGCGATGGGATTTTTTTCGGTGCGGCCAGAAATTTTGTAGCAGAATTGGCAGGAGAATGAATAAATTAAATATAATTATGTTGTTTTGAAGCGGAAAGCAGAGTCAAGATTATATATAGTTAAAGGTTCACTATTCACGAAAAACAATTTCGCAACTATAACAGTTATCTGTTTCCCATTATTCCCTTTTAAGATCAAAGCATTTCACACTCAGAGATTGGTGAAGGCAAACACAACAACACAGCAATCTCCCACCCAAATACACCATGACTTCGCCTAGAAGCACGCGCTCGAACAAGCACGCCTCTGTGAACTCGATTAGATATCCGCTTTCAAATATCAGCCTGAGTTCTGTGCTGCCGTTCTCGGAAGACATATCAGCTAAGGCCTGTGAAACGCGCGTCGATATTGGCCAAGAACCTGACACCGAGAACCGAGCCTCTAGAAAACGCCTGAACACAGGAGGTCTCACATCCGGTTGTTCCGACTCTGAGATGACAGACGTAGCTATCGACACTAACGCCGTGGTGGATAAAACAGGGTCCAGTCCTCCTAGCAAAAAACGCCTGGTGGATAATTCGCCGGCCGGGCCTCCGCCAGTGACATCCCCTTCAGCTTCATCGTCGAGCAGCTCGGATTCGGCAAAAATGGCTACGCCATCCAACCTCGTCATAAGCACGTCGTCAAACTATACTGACGAGTTGCAGCAACTTCCGCTTCCCTCACCAAGCGCGTCGCCAATACAGTCCGGAAACCTTGCTGATTCGCAACATTTTGAGGGAGAGGAGTATACCGATGACCACGATTCCCGGGTGATTCAGACGAAAGAGGAGAGGGCAGAGATTTTCAAATCCGCGAATGAAATGATTAGTTTGCTTCCAGTCGGCTCCTCAGAAGTGAACTATCTGCTCTGGTCATTGCTACAGAAAACCGATAGATCCACTCTTTCCTCATTACAAGAGACCATAAGGAATTCGCTGAGGAAAGATTTGGTTTCGCTTCTACCATCCGAAATCAGTATGAAGATATTCGGATATCTTGACTACGAGTCTTTATTACGAACTTCTGAAATTTGCAGAAGCTGGCTTAAGCTTTCCATGGAGAGCTACGACTTTTGGAAAGATCTTCTATTCAAAGACGGGTTTATTGCTACAGCGGAGGAATTTGAATCGGAATATGACAGGGTTAAGTTGCTAATTCCACACATGAACTCCTGTCAGATTACCAAATGGATATACAGACGAAGACTGGCAATTTCCAAAAGATGGAAGAATCCAGATTTCCAACCTCGCCGTATCACGTTGCCGGGGCAGGGCCCAGACGTGATCACATGTTTGCAGTTTGACGACGACAAGATCGTCGCGGGTGACGCCGACCATAGCATCACCATTTATGATATCAATACAGGCAAACTCAGATCTGTCCTTTCAGGCCATACAGGAGGTGTTTGGGCAATGAAATACTTAGGAAACATATTGGCCTCCGGTGCTACAGACAGAACTGTCCGCATCTGGAATATGAAACAGGGGAAATGTACGCATATTTTCCGTGGCCATACCTCGACTGTCAGGTGCCTGGAAATTTTAGAACCTAAACAAATAGGTGTTGACGACGAAGGAAACGCAATAATGTTCCCCAAGGTACCATTGGTGGTCACCGGTTCGAGAGACTCGACTCTTTACGTCTGGAGGTTGCCTATTACTGGAGAAGACGAAGAGCTTCCGGATGAACCAATTGAGCTTGATGAAACTTCCAACAAGTACTTGGTGAAAGTGCTGCGAGGCCATACTGGCTCCATCCGTGCCGTCTCTGGATCGGCCAATGTTCTTGTGAGTGGCAGCTACGATGCTAACGCCCGTGTGTGGGATTTGAGAACGGGAGAATGTAAATGGCTTCTATCAGGTCACACCGAAAGAATATACAGCTGTGTCCTGGACGTGAAGAAAAACCGATGCATTTCAGGTTCTGCTGACAACACAGTGAGAATATGGGACCTCAATACGGGGGAGACAGTGGCGATCTTGGAAGGCCACCAAAACCTTGTTGGCCTTGTCACTCTCTCCGAAAATGCTTTGGTGTCCGCGGCTGCCGACTCTACTGTGAGAATCTGGGACCCAAATACCGGCGATATGAAACATGTTCTGAGAGGGCACACTTCTGCAATTACGTGTATCCAGCACAACGACAACATCATCATATCTGGTTCGAATGGAATGCTGAAGATGTGGGACACACAGACCGGAAAGTTTATCAGGGATCTGCTTGACGATGTTGATGGTAACGTCTGGCAAGTGAAATCGGACTATAGACGATGCATTGCTGCTGTTCAAAAGGACGGAGGTACATACATCGAGATCCTGGACTTTGGCCACTCTGATGCTGATAGTCTCAGATTATACCCGAACGCAGACCAGATTATGTAAGTCTAAAAAACATCAGGTATGATAAAAAAAATTTAGAAAAAATATTGAATTAATTCCTGGATGGACCCCCGAGGTTATTTGAAGAGTTACGGGTGGATTGAGGGGGAAGCGTTGCAACGTGGAGGCCTGAAGAGGCCTATATTGGTTAGTCATAAGAAGAATGTGTTTGGAATAGGACACACAAGTAATCAGGCCGAGGCATGGTGGGAAAAGATGTTTGATGGACAGCTTAAATCGCTTGATGTGACGAGCAAGAACGGTGCTGTCAGCTTTGTTCAAGATGAGAAGTCTTTCAAGGAATTTGCCAAAAGTCAGTCGCCGCTGTACAAGATGTTTGTGAAAGGAGGTGTACTGCAAGGAACGATTAAAAAGGAGCCAGAAATAGATAGACCAGGGCACGAACAATTAATGATCTTCGATCTAGACGATTCGAAGAAGAAGGGAAAGAAACGCAAAAAAGACAGAAAGCAAGGAAAGCATAAAGAGAAGAAACGGAGGCGTAAATCTAAAAGGAAGGATAGAGTGAAAGAGGGTAAGATAAAAAAAACGTACGAGTCCAAGACGTAACTTCGCTGCATATTTCAAACATTCGCATACATAATGTACATCTATATTGACCCGTCATCGAGCCTTTTAACCTGGTGGTGAACTTCTGCAAACTCATTGGCTAGCTCCACGTAGAGCTGGAATTCTTCTTTCAATGTGCTGACAATCATATCGAGTCCATATGAACCAGTGGCTGGGCCTCCGCTTAACGAAACCTTGTCTAGATCGCTAATTGAGTTTTCTACCTCTTGCAGAATCAACTGGTACTTGTCAATGTTTTGCCTGAACTCTTCAATTTTGGCACTATAGTAGCTATTGAGAATCTGAGGAACATTCACATGAGAGTCTTTGTCTAGTTGTTGTGATTTGGAAGTCTGGGATTGCAAAAGGCCCGCCGTCCTGACTCCCTTGACTCCAATTATTTGCGTCACGGTGCCATCTGCAGATTTTGCTTGCTCATTGTTGGACATTCCCAGAATCATTGGATTGGTCAGCTGCAAGTAGACTTTGATTAACTTCTCTACCCAGTTGTCGAAGTTTTCAAGCGTCTTGTTCTTGAAGCTTTCCACGAACTTCAGGTCGCTATTAAGGGCCTGGTTAGTAGAAAAGTAGCGTTTTTCAAGGAAATCAATGTCTCTTGGAATGCTATTGATGAGTTCTTTGTGTTCATCCTCGTCGTTCTTCAGTCGCTCTGCGATAGCCACTTGAGTCTGAATATACTGATCCAGCTGCTCCAGCTCTTTTTGAAAAGCCTCCGGCAGATCGCTCACTTTGGTCATAGGATTTAGCGGAGGCAATTCGGACTGACTGAGATTTGTATTTTGTTGCTGGTTGCCAAATAATGCTCCAGACGTTCCTGATGTATTTTGTTGGTTGCTCAAAAAACTGGTTGTGCCTCCTGAACTGCTGTTTTGTTGGTTGCCAAAAAGGCTTCCAGATGTGCCGGTAGTGTTTTGTTGATTTCCCAGAAGTCCACCTGAGCCTGGTTGCTGATTTCCTCCGAAGAGAGAAGAGCCTGTACCGCTAGACTGTGAAGGTTGTCCGAATAGGCCTCCGGGTTTGTTTCCAAATAGACCGGTGGAAGTACTCGATGTATTATTGGTTGCATTGTTGGCACCTCCGAAAGAGAATCCAGTATTGGTGGAAGGAGCAGGAGTGCTGGAGGATCCGAAAAGACTTCCAGATTGGGTGCCAGATTGGGTGCCAGTTTGCGTATTATTTTGAGTATTTGTAGCTCCACCAAAAGAGAAGCCTGTGTTTGCGGAGGCTCCTGTTTGATTGGTATTGTTTGGATTATTACCAAACGAGAATGCTGGCTTTGGTGCGGTAGAAGCATTGTTTTGACCGAATAATCCGCCCGAGGTGGTGTTATTTCCAAACAATCCTCCAGAGTTGGAGGTGTTTGCGCTTCCGAATCCCGTTGACGCGTTGTTTGTATTCGAATTGGCTCCAAAGAGGTTTGTGGAGTTTGCACTATTGTTGTTATTGGCACCAAACAGAGCACCCGTCGAGTTGGGCTGTGATCCAGCCTGAGCATTATTTTGCGTATTCCCAAAGGAGAACGCAGGCTTCGAAGCGTTCGAGCCTCCGAAAGAGGAGGAGCCTGCTGTGCTGCCAAACATTTGCAATGTCTGGATTATATTTGTATTTTTATTTTCAGTGAATTTTTTCTCCGGGTAAGCTCTCATTGCCACAGATTTTCAGTGTCGAATTTAAGTAAAAAAGACAAGCTAAACACGCTTTCTATCACAGATTTAGAATGGGTAAGTTTAGGCCTTTGGCATTCTGCTCTAACAGCCAGGCATCCCAAAGTTTTTCCGATTCATCTCTGAGAGATGGCCACTGATATCGAACGAAATTGACGGGTCGACTCCCGTTCCAGAATTTGACAATCTCTACCTGGATATGAACTCCATTTTGCATACCTGTACGCATACCAATGACAGCTCATTGCTTAGAATGACCGACGACCAAATGTTCGGTGCCATATTTGCCTACATCGACCATCTGTTCAACATCATCAAGCCGCAGAAAGTGTTCTACATGGCCATTGATGGAGTTGCTCCTAGAGCAAAAATGAACCAGCAGCGTGCTAGACGGTTCCGAAGTGCGATTGAGGCCGAACAGAATTTGGAGAAAGCTATCAAAGAAGGAAAAGAGATTCCTAAGGAGCCCCCTTTCGACTCCAACGCAATTACTCCTGGTACAGAGTTTATGGCCAAATTGACGGAGAATCTGAAATTCTACATTAATCAGAAAGCTTCCTCGGACTCGAGATGGCAGAATATGCGTATCATTCTGTCTGGCCACGAAGTGCCCGGCGAAGGAGAGCACAAGATCATGGACTTCATCAGAACACAGAAAGCTCAACCTGACTACGATCCTAACACCAGGCACTGTGTCTACGGGCTGGACGCCGATCTGATCATGCTGGGTCTTGTCGCACACGAACCGCACTTTGCTTTGTTGAGAGAGGAAGTGACCTTTGGTCCGAAAGCTAATTCTCATTCCGACGACGACCTTACGCAGCAGACATTCTTTTTGCTCCATATCTCGCTGGTCAGAGAATACATGGAGCTGGAATTCCAGGATCTGCAAGATCAACTTTCATTCGAGTACGATTTTGAGCGTATCATTGACGACTTCATTCTCATCATGTATGTGATAGGAAACGACTTCTTGCCGAACTTGCCGGATTTGCATTTGAACAAGGGTGCTTTCCCGCTTCTGATAGAGACTTTCAAGGAAGCCATCAGAGATATGGACGGATATATCAACGAGTTTGGAACCATCAATCTCCAGAGGTTCGGAAAGTGGCTGGAGTATTTGTCCGTTTTTGAGCTGGAGAATTTTGAGAAAGGAGAGGTCGACGTTGAGTGGTTCAACAAGCAGCTTGATAATATCTCGAAGCAAGGAATGAAGAAGAGACTGAGACAGGGCAAGGAGCTACTGCTTAAGCAGCAGAAGAAGTTTGTTGGTCTTGTGAGAGAATGGATATATCGCGTCTATTCGGAGAAGTTTGACGTCAAAGCCATGCTAGAAGACGAATCTAAAGTTCCTGAGCTTCCTCTTCCGCGTGACGTGTTTGAAAGTGAGATTAACAGAGACGTGATTGCCAAATTCCTGTTTGAACTCGGTGTTGTGGTTGTCCACAGCAAGTCTCAAGACACATACACTGCTAGATTGGATGTCGATGGCATCAATCCTGACGAGACTGACGAAGAATTCAATGAACGAGTGGAAGGGATCAGAAGAGTGATCAAGAAGTACCAAAGCTCCATTGTCGTGGAGGATGAAGAAACGTTGGAGTCGCAAAAAGACCTTTACGATGCTAGGTTTGTCAAATGGAAAAATGAATATTATAAAAACAAGGTCGGGTTCTCTTTGAATGACGAGGACAAAATCAGAGACATGGCTGAGAATTACATTGAAGGATTGCAATGGGTCTTAAACTACTATTATAAAGGAATTTCGTCCTGGCCTTGGTATTACAGGTACCACTATGCTCCCCGTATTTCTGACGTTAGCAAAGGTTTGAATGTGAAGATTAGTTTTGAAAAGGGCCATCCATTCAAGCCCTTCCAACAACTGATGGCTGTTTTGCCTGCCAGGTCTAAGCAACTGATTCCATCTGTCTACAGGCCACTCATGACTGACTCGAACTCCCCAATCATAGACTTCTATCCAGATGATTGTGAAGTCGATATGAATGGTAAGAAAGCGCCGTGGGAGGCAGTTGTTCTTTTGTCCTTTGTCGATGAGAAAAGATTGATTGAAGCGATGACTCCGTTCGACTCTAAACTGAGCCCTGAGGAAAAACGAAGAAACTCCTTTGGCACCGACTTGCAGTTCCATTTCAATCCTCAAATCAAGCACCTCATCAAGTCTCCTTTGCCAGCATCCTTCAGTGACTTTGAGTCTCACTGCACCGAGACCGAGTTCCATCTTCCTTCACTTGAAGGCCTAAAGCTCAACTTTGGCTTGTGTAAGGGTGCTAAGTTTGGTAGGGAAGCATTGGCTGGCTTCCCGTCTCTGAAAACCATCCCATGTCAATACAACCTTGAGTATGCCAATGTCGTTGTGTTCCAACAGCCTTCTAAAGCCATGACGTTGATGTTGACGCTGGAAAATCTGCATAGTAGCCTGACTGTGGAGCAATTCGCCAAGGAATATGTCGGTCAGATTGTCTACACGAAATGGCCGTTCCTAAGAGAGGCAAAGGTTGTCTACGTGACTGACAACCTTATGAAATATGAGAAAGTGAAAATGGGATCTGTGCCGAAAGTTGTCTCGTCTCCATTGGAGCCATTCGAAAGAGACGATTTTGAGAAAACCAGAGCTGTTTTGTACCATAAACTCCAGACCAATAAGGGTGTTCGTTTCCAAGCTGCAGGAGCTGGTGAAGAATCTGAGGAGTCTGAAGAAAGCTCAAAAAGCTCCTCAACGAAGAATCCTATTGAAGGATTAGTCTATGTGAGAGCTGTCAACGGGCTCATCAGAAACGAACAGGGAGCCTTTGTGAAAACGTACGCCAAAGAGATCGAATGCTACCCTATTCAGTTAATAGTGGATGAGGTTATCAACAAGGACGCAAGATTTGAGGCAAGGCCTCCCGTTCCTATAGAAGAGGAATTTCCTAAGAACTCGACAGTTGTTTTCCTGGGTGCTTTCGCATACGGTACTCCTGCAGACGTTATTGGACACGAGAACAATAAGCTCACATTAAAAGTGTCGAGGATCTCCAAGAAGGCAGAACCTAACTTTGGTGTTCTGAGAGCACAGCACGAGAAAAAAGCTATCAGATACCATCCGTCGTCGACTGTCGCCAAAATCCTGAAATTTTCTCCACTGTTCCTATCCAAGCTGACGTCTTCGTATGCGGTTGAAGGGCCGGGTGGCAGAAGATACGACATTGGCCTTCCACTGAAGTTTGAGGGTAAGAAGATGAAAGTTTTAGGATACACAAGAAGGAATGATAGATACTGGGAGTACAGCGATCTGGCAATCAGCCTGATTCAGGAGTACATGAAAAAATTCCCTGATGTTTTCAAGGCCCTGATGGAACACAAGGGATCATCTATTCCGAGCGCCAAGGAGATTTTCAAGATTGCTGAGCCGGACAAGCTGAGGGCCAAGCTGGATGCTGTGCAGTCGTTCCTGAAGGAGAAAAAGTCCTCGTTTGTCACTGTGAGCTTGGAATCTGAATCGTTCACGAAAATTGGCGTTGCAGAGCTCGAACAACAGATCATTGACTACGTGGCAAAGCCACAGCCTTTGGATACCAAGGGAATCAAGGGAATTCCACGGAATGCTGTTTTGGCTCCGTCACAGTCGTTCCAGCTGCTCAAAAAACAGCACTTTTCTCTTGGAGACCGTGTTGTGTATGTCTTAGACTCGGGCAATGTTCCTTTGTTTTCGAAGGGAACGGTGATCGGGATCAGATCGCTTGAGTCCAAGGTCGAGCTGCAAGTACTCTTCGACCAGCCTCTGTTGACAGGTAACACCTTTGGTGGCAGGCTGAAGACTCAAAGAGGACTGACGCTGGATTCCTCTGTGTTGCTGAACTTAACTGACAAACAGTTTATCTACCACTCGAAGGCCTCCTCCAAGACTGCTCAGGGGGATTTGAGCGAGGTCAAGAAGCGTTACTTGCTGAAGAAGAAACAAGAAAAGGAGAACGAACTCAGAAGCAAGAAGGAATTGCTAAAAGTGATCAAGAAGAGCGACACTCAGGGCGAGACCAAGGATTCTGCGGACTCATCTCTCCCAAGCCTCTCCAAGAAGAACGGAGTGGCTCAAAACGTGTTCAACTCAGTTCTGGGGAACGTGATGCAGCCAACTGCTCCTCTGAGAGGTCCTCACTCCATGATGGGCGTTCCTCCAGGACTCCCGCTACCTGTGTCTATGCCTGCTAACACCAACGGCTCGCAGGAACTCATGGGCATGCTTAATAACCAGAAAACACGGAACTCTGCAGGCAGGCCTGCAAGCAAACCGGCCAGTAAGCAGGCCAACAGAGCAACAAAGAAGCCTCAGAATAAGCAGAAACCAAAGGTGGCGAAAAAAGAAGAGGCTTGAGCTATATATCTTCCTGTAATGTGTACTTTAGAACCTCGTTTTGCTCCAATTCCTGCCGTCTTTCGAACCACCGCTGTTCGAACCCGTTGGTGCGGTTCACCCCGTCCCAGCGCCAGCCAGGCCGTATGCCAAATCTGTTGTCGGGATATCCAGTTTCTGCGTATAGTTTTCTACCTGTCGCGCTCAAATTGGTAAGCTTTCTTTTGCGCTTCTGCAGGTTTGCGTCAAACAGCAGCGCAGGGTCGTCGTCGCTGACCGTCTGTTTTTTTTGGTGCTCTCTGCTCTCCTGCGTCTCTGTTTCCAGCTGTTTTATTCGTTGTTCTTCCTGCTGTTTCTGGATGGCTGTGTATTCGCTCTCGTTGACACGCTTTATCTCCTCTCGTTTCCGCTCCTCTTCGGCTTTCCTCTGTGCGTCTGGGTCCTCAACTCTGGATATCCTCCGTCCAGTGGCATCTCTATAGACCGTCTCGACGTTATTGGGGTTGTACTGTTGCTGGACCTTGCGCTTTTCCTCTTCCAATTGACGCTGTTTCATCTCCATTGACCTCTTGATGTCCTCCCCTGTCTTGAGTCCTGGCAGCGATCCGTCCTGCATAAGCGTCGGTCGCGTGCTTGCCGTCTCTTTCGTCTCTACCGACGTCCAGCCCTTGGACTGCACCTTTCTCTCGACAACAACGGGTCCTTCCTCTGTCTCCGACAAATCCGACTCCGATTCCTGCTCCTGAGGCTCCTCAGAGACATATTTCTTGAGATACTCCTGGAGTGACATAGTGCACAGAAAGGCCGATCGACCTCAAAATTAAGAAAAAAGTCCACCCTCGAAAAAACACATATACTCATCATGGAGGATTGGAGAAGAATTGACGTCGACCAGTACGACCCGGATTTGCAGTACGAACCAGACCCGATCGACGCACCTGCCTACTCTGCTCAGCAGTTGGACTCGCTGGTCACAGAGATCCGCTCCAGCGTGTCCAGAGGCGACGCTCTGGGTGCCATCAAGCTGTGTGTTGCACAGCCTCCGTACGGCTCCGACAGCGCCCTAAAGACGGCATATCTGCAAGCGGTGCTGAACGCGTTTGTTTCCGTGAGACAGAGCGAAATCCCCAACATTGTGAAGAGCCTGGATATGGACGAAACCGACACCCTGGTCAAACTGCTGTACTCGCTCATGAGCGTCAAAGAGGGCCAGAAGTCCGGCGGAGTGTTGCTGGGCTGGTTCGATAAAGTCGTTGAGCTTGTTGGAGAGCGCCCAATCGTGAGCTATGTAAACAGTTCGTTGACATTGTAAGATAGAATATATGCGTCGTCGTCGCGTCGATAGAAAAAGAAGCGTAGGCTACCGCACCTGGCAGCACACGGGCGCGGTTTCCCCCACACCACAGTTGCCATCGGCTATTTTACGCGAGACTGCGCTATATAAGGCCGTGCGAGTAAGCCTGTGCTCGCAGATCAAATATGGTTGTTAAGAGAGGCGACAAATTCCCGACTAACGTGAGCACGCTCTTCATCTCGTCCCCAGAGGGCGAGCCGAAGCCCTTTGATCTGAAGGCAGCTACAAAAAGCAAGAAGTTTGTGGTTGTCAGTGTTCCCGGTGCATTTACTCCACCTTGCACCAACCAACACCTCCCAGAGTACATACAGAAAGTGCAGAATTTTGCTTCCAAAGGAGTCGACTTCATCCTTGTGGTGACGCAAAATGACCCGTTTGTGCTTCGTGCCTGGAGAGAAAAACTAGGAGCTACGTCCAATAAGATCTTGTTCGTGTCAGACCCGTATCTGGACCTGTCCAAGAAACTGGGGTCTCCTATCGATTTGGGAGACCTGGGCCTGGGAACGAGATCCAGCAGATTGGCCCTGATTGTGAACCGCAGCGGCATCGTCGAGTTTGTCGCCGACGAGAAGGGCGGAGAGGTCAACGTCTCGACGGCGTCCAAACTGCTGGCAAAGCTGTAAAAGATGTTTAGGGTTAAAAATTGAATGGTTTTTTTTTCGAGTAAATATAATCTGGTCTCATGTCTCATGATCTGGAGAACCCGTGGTCAGACGTGGTACCCAGCACACGTGAGTCGTCGTTTGTAATTGGACTATGCATTGTTGACTTCGACCACGTCCACGGCCCAGAGATAGAGTACTGGCTCGACGACCGCACAAACGAGTACAACCAGGCCTCGATGGCGGCCAAGTTTGCCCAAATATGGCCGCAGTTGCCCTTCCAGGGGCTTCCTGACGGGGCGCACCTGTTTGACGAAGCATTCACAAATTTCACGCTTGTATATGACGAGAAAGATCACATCTGTCCTCCCCTCCCCAAGGAGAAGACCGAGAAGCACTACGACCTCACGACACTTTTTGGATGCGCGTGCGTGCGCCAGCTGAACAGCAGCGCGTTGAAGGACGGTGCGGACTTCAAGCGGTCGATCATCCAGAAAAGCGTCGTGATGATCACCCGATACCCGATCCCAATCCAGTTAAAGGAGAAATTAAGCATAATCACCATGAGCTACTTTGACCAGCACAACTTCCACGACAAGTCCATAATCAAGGCCCTTTTCGAGAATGTGGCTGCCGTCTACAACTCGCATGGTTTCAAGGTTGAAGACGACGATTTGTACGAGACACCTGTGACCCAGGACAACGTGAAGGTCATCAAGGAAAGTGACTTCTACACGGGGCTCAATTTGAAAGAGCTGGTGGTGATGTTAAAACGCAATTTGCTGGTCATTTACAAAGCGTTGCTGCTCGAGCAGCGCATTCTCGTGTACTCGAAAAACCTCAACCGTCTCTCCAACTTCCAGTACTCGCTTCTCTCGCTCATACCGAATCTGCTGCTCCATCTTTCCGACAGCGGGAGCCCGTTGACCGGCAGCATTCCCGGACACGTCGAGAAACCCACCTCGCTGAAAAGCAGCGACAGACAGTCGATGCTAGCATTCATGGGCCTTCCGTTGCGAATATTTGGCAGGGGAGGCTTTTTCCAGCCGTACCTGACCCTGCAGCAGATCGAGTACCTCACCAACGAGAACACCAGGTGGTATCTGGTCGGTTGCTCGAATGACATAATGCTGCAGCAAAAGACGCGATATGCAGATCTGGTGGTTAACCTCGACGACGCCAGTGTCGAGCTGCTGAACGCGCAGTTGAAGGACAAAGTGGCGCTCACGAGCGCAGACCGCCGCTTTATCGACTCGTTGGGTGACGAGGTGCTTGCCGCAGACGACGTGAGCTTGTCGCTGGCAAACAGCCCGATGGAATCGCAGTCGTACCGGGGCGGCGACGATTTTATCCGATACAACTTCGAGGATTACCTAATTGGGATGCTCTCGAGCATCAAGTACGACAACTTCCGCAGCATGTCCAAGCTGGAAAACGTCCAGCAGCTGAGCTCATTTGCGAACGAGATCGAGCAGTTCGGGATTCCGTTCGTGTCGGCCTTCCGGGCCACCACTGCCTACGAGATATTTGATCGCGGGACCGACGACGAACTATTTAATTTTTTCGAGCCCAAACACGTCGGCTCTAGTCTGGTCCGGACAAATGTGATTCGGAACCTGATTAGCAGAATTAAAGACGAAGATCGCAAGTATTTGTCGGGGATGTTCAGTTTTAGGCGAGGCGAAAATAAAAATAGCTAGTCTGGCTCAGAAAGCATGTCACGCATGCACCTGTGACAAGATAGTAATCCGGGCGGTGTGGCATCAAGCCCGAGACACCACCGAAAGACTTTGTGGCCTGCGCCAATTATATAGTCACCAATATAACCTCCCGCAGTCGCAGACGATCCAAGCACACTCACCGACGATCCTAGGCCCTCCGTCGCTCGGCACCGGCCATCCCTTTTATCTTATCTCTGCTTATCTGGCATTTTTTTTTCGTGCAGATACTTATCTCCTCGAGATAACTGCATTTCATTTTGCGACAATTTGAGCAACTGGATTTACAAGTTTTCCTCCTCGCCCACCTAAGAAGGCTTTCTCTTTGTGTGAGAATATGCTCCAAACCGACTCACCAAACCCGGTCAGATACCCTATCCGGCAGATCCCTCCGGCCGTGCTGGCCCGAATCCCGAAGGAACAACAAGAGATTATCCCTTCCGTGGAGTCCATCACGAAGCGCAAGTACTCGACGTCCATCGACCCGCGCAACTACCTGACGGTATTCGAGTACAAAATCAACGAGTCCTGGATCATCTGGGACTACTCCTCCGGCCTGGTACATCTCACGGGGCTCTGGAAGGCCATAGGCAACTCGAAGGCAGACATCGTGAAACTGATCGACTCGTCGCCCGAGCTCGAGCCCGACCTCAAGCGCGTGCGCGGCGGCTTTCTGAAGATCCAGGGGACCTGGATCCCGTTCGAACTAGCGCGCAAATTGGCCGCCAGATTTTGCTACAAAATCAGATACGCCCTTGTGCCCATGTTTGGCGAGTCCTTTGTCGACGAGTGTCTGAAGCCGTACGAAAAGGGCTTCGGTATGCTCCGCCTGAGGGTGAACGACGACGACTTGAAGAAGAAGAGAAGCAGCAGACGCAAGAAATCCATCTCCTCGGGCTCTGTGCCCTCCGCCCACTCCAGGATCGGCAAAAAACCGCGCTCCCGGTCCCAGGAGTTCGAGTACGGCAAGTCGCTGTCTCCTAGCATCATCTCGCGGAACAAGGGTCCGGAGACCGGCTTCTTCGTGTCGTCCGTTGCGGCAGGTCCTGCAGCAGACTCGTTTGAGATCAAGACCGCCAGGCCCAAAGCGGACGGGCTGCTTTCTGTTCTCAGAGCAGCAGAGAATCTGGACGCCAACCCGCTCTACACCTCTATTCTGTCTACTGTGTCGTCGTCGTCGTCGTCCACGACGTCATCCTTCTCAACTTCGAATTTCCCTATCAGTCCGCTAGCTTCGTCCACCTCGCTTATCAGCAGCCAGTACCAATACCAATACCCCCCAAGAGCACTCGAGATCCCGTACAAGTCCAAGCCAGACCATCCAGTGACCTCCGAGACAGACATCAAGCGCAAAATGAGCATCAGCGATCTACTTATATAGGTTTTCTAGTGGCTTTAACATTCTCCACGATGTTGGCAACGTTTAAGGGTTTTCAAGGCCGTGTAATTTTTTTTTGCTGCCACCAGACTGCGCCAAGATTGGTCGCCTCTCACTCAGACCAAACTTCCTTCTTTCTCAGACACCCTTTTTTTAATCGAAACAGATAGTACCTTCTAGCTCTGTGTACTGACGCCGCTCAACCACCAGTCCCTTCATCCGGAGCTCCAGAATCATCAAGAACCTTTGCTAGCATTCAGAGCGCCCTGAGTCGTTTCTCATGTTTGCGGACCTGTATTTCAAAACAGTCGCAAGTGACGGACTCTCCTACCAGCAGATTACTTTCTTGACCTTCCAGGCTGTTACCGAGGTTGTTATCATCTGTCTAGCGGGCTTTTGGGCTGCAAAGACCGGCCTTCTAAACAATGAAGCCACAAAAATCATCTCTAGACTCAATGTGGACCTCTTCACGCCAGCCCTTATCTTTTCGAAATTGGCCTCCTCTCTGTCGTTCCAGAAAGTTTTGGAGGTGATCGTCATTCCCATATTCTACGCACTCATCACAGGAATCTCATACGTGGCCGCCCTCTGGGTGTCCTCCCTTCTTGGGCTGTCCGAGCCAGAGGCCAATTTTGTGACGGCTATGGCTGTCTTTGGCAATTCCAACTCTCTGCCCGTGTCTCTGACTTTAGCGCTTGCATACACGTTGCCGGGTCTGGAGTGGGACGAGATCGAGAACGACACGCCGGACCAGATCGCCTCGAGGGGTCTGATTTATTTGCTCATTTTCCAGCAGCTGGGACAAGTGCTCAGATGGTCTTGGGGTTACAACACGTTGTTGAAACGACGTTCTCCCTCCGTGGGGATTGCTCTTGACGATGATCCTGAGAGCCAATCTCTAGAGACTCACAGGCCGTCCAGCTACGGATCTGCCGACGAGCAGTCAGACGAAGAACGGAGATTGCTCAGCCACCCGCCTCCAAATCCCGATAGGTGGAGCGAAGGCTCTTCGATAACTTCTCACGAGAGCGTTTCGAAAAGCGCAAATATCGACATTGAGACCGAGAACCAGCCGGCAGAGGACGAAAGGCCGTTGCCCCTTAGGATCTGGAGCAAATTCCTGTCGGCAATGAATCCACCTTTGTGGTCCATGTTGATTGCCATCATTGTCGCCAGTGTGCCTAAGCTCAGATACGAGTTCTACGAAAAACAGGGATTTATCCAAAACACACTGGCTTTGGCAATAAAACAGCTTGGATCGGTCTCGATTCCACTGATCCTAGTGGTATTGGGAGCAAATTTAGCTCCGTCCCAGGATATTCCTCCGGCGAGCCCCCACTACTCCAAAATCGTCTTCGGGTCGCTTGTATCGAGGATGGTGCTTCCGTCCATTGTGCTTCTTCCTGTCATTACACTATGCGCCAAGTATGTGGGACTGAGCATTCTTGACGATCCGATTTTTTTGGTCACTTCATTCTTGCTTATCACATCTCCTCCAGCTATCCAGCTGTCGCAGATTTGCCAGCTGAACGAGGTGTTCCAGAAGGAGATGGTGGGTGTGCTATTCTACGGGTACGCGGTCCTGACTTTGCCGGTCACGATAGTGATTGTGGTTTCCGCTTTGGAGTGTTTGAAATGGGCCAAGATGTAATCAAGCAGTAATCTGCCAATCAGATAACGGTTGGGAAAAAATACTGAATAAATATTTGATCCAATCCATTTAGAGTATTATTATGGACAGCGATGAGTAAAGAACGGAAGATTGCACTGGTTGGCGCGCGAGCCGTGGGAAAGTCTTCTCTGGCTGTCCAGTTTGCTGAAGAGTCCTTTAGTGACCATTACTTTCCGACGATAGAGAATCAGTTGAAGAAGCAGGTCAAATACAAGGGAATAGACTATTCGCTTGAAATTATGGATACTGCTGGTCAGGATGAGTTTTCTACTTTGCATAATAAGTTGTTGATTGGAGTTCACGGGTATATGTTGGTTTATTCTATAAATTCAAGACAGTCTTTCGACATGCTGGCTGTTGTGCGAGACAAGATCCTTGATGGGCTGGGAATAAGCTCGGTGGAAGACGGGCCTCCGATCGTTATTGTGGGCAACAAAAGCGATCTGGACTTTCAGAGACAGGTTACCGAGGCAGAGTTGAAACAGCTAGCAAAGAGGTTCGGCAACGTTCCGTACTTTGAGTGCTCTGCGAAAAATAACTACAACGTTCACGAAGCCTTTGGTGCCGTGATTGACCAGATAGAAGACATCAGGGAGCCCAAAGATGAAGAAGAGACCCAGGTTAAAAGTAACGGATGTGTTTTAATGTAGAATACGGGATATATTGTTACAAAGGTCAAAAAACGGTGGGGCAAAAAATTTACTTTATCTATAAATTAATAGCAAGTGAGCAGCACAACTTAACTAAAGGGGATAAAATAAACATAGTTTACAATGTCATACCACGAGTTCACTTGGTGAGTATAAAAGTCAATTTCGGACACAGTCGAGCTAACATGGTAGGCCTTCCGGTCCTGAGTCTGTCATTGTGACAGGGTCCTTTGATAACTGGTCTCAATCGTTGCCCCTTATCAAGCAGCAGGACGGCTCTTTTTCTCTATCGTTCCCATTTCCCGCAGACACCGAGAAAGTGATTTTCAAGTTCGTTGTGGACGGCAAATGGACCACAAGCGAAAAGTACAAAGAAGAAGCAGATGAGTCGGGAAACAAAAACAACGTCTTGTATGCGAAGGACGTTATTTCTGCTCAAGCTTCCAATTCTACACCAATTCCTGAAGCAGGAGGCATGGCAGTGCCATTGGTTGGTGGCAATGGTTCCTTGCCGAAGAGCGAGTCCGAAATGGCCGGTTCAGAGTACAAGCCTACCGTTCTTCCTTCGTCCGAAGGTCAACAGGTGACGCTGGGAGAGCCGGGTATCGTGGTGCCAGCCAATCCGCACTCGATCGATGCTCTTTCGGAGGTGAGAGACGTTGACCCAAAGACGCTTAACGAGCCTTCTGGCTCGTCCAAGAGTGCACCAGCTGGAACCACCGCCGCCACTAAATCTTCTGTGGCTACAAACACTCTCGACCCTGCAGCGCAGTCAAAATTTTCGGAGACTGCTGGCTCCACTAATGCCACAGGAGTCCCAGAAACCGACGCAGCTGCTACTTCGGGACCTGGAGTTGTTATCCCAGAAGACCCTCAGTCGATTTCGGCTTTCAACGAGGTTAGAGACGTGGACCCAAAGACTCTGAACGCACCTTCGGAGCCAACCACTTCCCAGACGGAAACGGCCGTTGCAGACGAGGCAACTAACCCAAGCACTCAAGACACAGCAGGTACTGCTGCGAGCGAGGCTTCTGAAGCGGGCGCCAAGAAGACCAAGTACGTCAAGAGAGTGGTTTCCAAGGTCAAGAAGGACGAAGCCGAGCAGATTCCAGAAGGTGAAAAAGAGACTACTGCAGCTGAGACACCTGCGAAATCTGCATCACCTGCAAAGGCTGGACAGGCAACCGCAAGCACTCCGTCTACAAAGAAGAAGAGTGGCTTTTTTGCCAAGCTCAAAAGGGCACTCAAATAAGGGACGCGGTGGGATCAGGTGCTTCCGTCTTTTCTTTCATCTGTGTATTAAATGTATCATCATTTGAATGGAGACCAGGAAAAAACGCCGAAAAAATGATTACATGCGTTCCACTTTAGGGCGGCTGCCAACGGCACTGCGTCAAATGCCACTCGATGCAGCCGGCCTTGTAAAGTAAATGGAATTCGCAAGTTTCCATAAGAATTCTTCCGGGTTCTTTTATTGGGGAGCTGTCTTCCGAATTGGGAAATGTTGTTGATCGCAGTATGCACGGATAATTTAGAATATTTTTCAGTAGAACAGGCTTTCCTTTCTCAAAAAGCCCGTGGTATATGCTGTTTGGCAAACTTTTTGGGCCAACAAGCTTCTACATGTTGATCTGGTTCTTTTTGGCGTCCTTCGGGTCTGCCTTGGAGCAGGCGCTATGCTCCAAGGAAAACACAGGATCGGTGACTACTAATAATGTCTGGATGTCAAATGGACTCTGTTCCAACTTTTGTAGCCAATACCGCTACGGCATTGTCCAAGGAGAAAACTGCTGGTGCTCGAACACGGCGCCAGATGACACCAGCGACTTAGGCAATTGCGATACTACGTGTCCCGGCTACGGATACGAGAAGTGTGGGGGAGATGGCTATTACGGATATATCAGCCTGTCTGGCAATTCTGATGGCTCGGAATCTTCCAGCTCCTCGGTCGACCAATCAAGCACTGCTGATGATAGCACTTCAAGCTCGACCGCCAACAGTGAATCGTCCTCCTCCTCCGAAACAAGTTCAAGTGAAACACCGTCCTCGGAATACACATATGCGGGCGCTAATTCTCAGGTATCCTCGTCTGAAATGGAAGAGGTCTCCACCACCACGGGCTCGTCGTCATCGTCAACATCCGATACTTCCTCCTCCTCGTCCTCCTCGTCTTCCACTTCCCTATCATCCTCTTCGGCTACCTCGTCCTCGTCGCCTATCGCCACGACCTCTTCATCGTCTGCGTCGTCCTCGTCGACTTCTATATCGTCGGAGTCGTCCTCGCCGGCCTCTATATCGTCGTCTCCTGACTCAACATCCACCTCGTCGTCTTTATCACCACCGCTTGCGATCTCCACATCGTCGTTTCTCAGCGCTGCGCCAGGATCGGGTATCTCTACAGCGCTAGTAACCACGATGATCAAGACAACCATCACCTACACACCAGCACCGTCAGCAACCGAGATCAACAAAAGCTCGCCGTCCAGCGCGGCTACTGACTCTCACAAACATAGCTCGTCTTTTTTCGATCACAAAGGAAGAGTCGCCGCAGTATTTTCGGTGGTGGGCATCGTATCGCTCGCTCTGATACTGTTACTGATATTCATTCTCAGAAAAACGTATTTGAACAAGCATAAGGGACCAATTGCCATTGAATCAGACACAGATAGCTTTGAAAAGCCCGTCATCATCGGCACGTTGCCAAACAACCCAACGCCCACGGGTCCGCCGGCGTCTGGGTCCGCCAAAAAGGCCTCTGTGTTCTCCCTGCACCGCAAATCTCACTCGGTCCCTACCGCTGTCCAACGGCCACCCCCACTCTCAGATATGGTGATGGTTGACCAGAGACTGGACCCCCACAGCGAACTTTACAATAATAGTAATCACTCTACTCGAAGCCTTAGTGATCAGGTCGATTACAGCCGGAAAGTGCTTCGGGTAGCCAACCCTGACGCCTGATAGGTGTAAGGTGTCGTCCATTGACAACCCCACGGAGAAAAGAGCAGCCTGGTTGTGGAAAGCTCGTGCAGGCACAATATATTCGGGTCTGGGCCTGTAAAGGAGGGTTTGTGTCGCTCATTTGGCTAGCAGGGTTTGTCGTTTCAGCCTTTCCAAAACTCATAAATATGTATAAGTCTCAATTAAATTTATGCCAAGAAATCCTCTTCAATTATAAATTAGCTCTGCTTCGCCTATTTTTTTGATCATCCTTTGTTTTCAATTATTTCTCTTATGAGCAACTCTACGCTGAATGTTCACCCCGTGGCGTACTTGAACGCCGATTCTGACCATCCTCGTCATGGTGAGGACAGAGCTGCAAGAAAGTCCCACTCTACGGAGTCCACCGGTTCTCCGATAGGTTCCATCTCGTCCTACACAGAGGTCTCCTCAGACCCTGACTCTCCCCCAGGTATGCAGACTACTAACTCACCCCACATCAAGCAGAGCGTCAATACCACGAACAATTCTACCCTAGGAACAATGCTACCTAATATCTCTGCTTTGGATGCTGCGTGTAATCCGTTCGACTCGCAGTCAAGATACCTTTACCCAACTTTTAGGCCACAGGTTCCTCAAATTTCCCAGGTTCCGGTCTCTCAGGTCTCGCAAGTTTCCCAGGGACCTCAAATTGCCCAACTGCCATCGCTATCGCTACCAACACAATCATTTCCACCGACAAGAGATGAGAAAGACGGTGATGAGGGCCCCCTGCAATGTAAGTGGAAGGGCTGCACAAAGTTCTGTGATGATGCAAAGACTCTTTACCAACACGTTTGCGACTTTCATGTGGGCAGAAAGTCGAACAAGAACCTGGAACTAAGCTGCCAATGGGACGGTTGTCGCGTGGTTACTGTCAAGCGTGACCATATCACATCCCATGTCAGAGTGCACATTCCTTTGAAGCCTTTTGCCTGTAACATGTGCTCCAAGAAATTCAAGAGACCTCAGGACCTCAAGAAACACACCAAGACCCACTTTGACGACTCGAAGAGGAATGCTGCCAAACGCGAGAAGCAATTCAACGACTATTTGAAAGCAAACTGGGTTTATGGTTATCCCGTCTACGACCATGGTCCTCTTCCTCATCCCTACGCTCTTCCGCCGCCTCCTGTTTCCCAGCCGATCGAGAACAGAAAACGCAAGTTCGATCTTTCTTGGAGCGTTCCAACCCTCTACGAGGACCTGAAACGCTCGAAATTCCAGCCAGCTTACAATCCGGAAATTGCCCACAAGCTGAATGGATTTGACGCTACCGCAATGCCAGGCTCTCGTCCTTCTTCCGATTTCTCGCTTCCGCCGTTGCATAATTCAAGATACGGCGGATTCCACACTCAGCAGGATCTGATGGAGGCTTCATCTTACTTCAGCCACCTATCGAATTCGATGTCTTACGACCAAGTCCATCCAAAACCAGCTGTTAGTGGTGGGGGCCAGCTCTATCCAATGCTGCCTTCCAAGACGCCTCACGTCAATAAATCTGACTCTGATCACGTGCAACGGCTGAATGTGAGCTCCGCACAAAGATCTACAGAGGCAGATCTTGTCAGTAGGCTTGCTGCTGTGGAGTTGTCCGAGTCATCGGAAGACGAAGACGACGACCATTCGGGCTACTACGATGGGTCGGACTCTGAGTCGGACTCAGAGGACGCTGAACAATGGACGCAATTTTACAAACACCGTGAGCTCGTCAGCACGATTTCCGCTTACTTGAATGGCCTTGTGGAGGAATTGGACAAACCGCAGACCTCCACACCATCTCTTTATCCAGCTATTAGTGTTTAGTTTGTAGATTATTTTTTGGATACCCCCTTACACCGGATGTTTTGATATTAATATTTCTAGTAAATACAAAAAAAGGCAAACGAAAATGCCTTCCGAGACTTCCCAACCAACACAGACTACAACACAAACAGAGACTGTTCCTGTGCGAAATATACTGCGGCTTTATCCGGCTGAGGAAAAACAGAAAAAGAAGCAAAGGAATAGGGTGAGATGGGAAGAAGGCGTGGTCGATAACGAATTTATGAATAAGAAGAAGTCTAAAAGTAAGTACATTAATCTTGCTGTATCGTGCTAACTAGCCAGTCTGTTGCATTTTCCATCCGAACAACGAGGACGAGTATGAGGTCGAGGAAACTGAATCTGAGTCGGAGTCGTCCTCATCCTCGTCCTCATCCTCAGATGAAAGTGATCACGAGGGTCCTTCCAAACCGAACGCTTACGAAAGACAACCGAAGTACAGGCGCAAGAAATGCGCCCAGTGCGAACACGAACACAATCATGGATGATCACATGTTTACTTCCAGATTTATCAGAGTTGTGTATACCTCTCTAGGCATCTTGTACTGGACCATACCAGCATATATCATACAGTTTCTGGACATTTGTCTAAGCGAGACAAGTTTGTCCTCCTTTGATGCATTTTGGGCGCTGATCTGAGGCAACTTGAGCACGTTCGAGTCATAACCATGGCTGAGTTCATAGAAAAGCTGAGCTATGCAACTCATCTCGATCACCAGTAAGTTTGGAACGTTCTTGGTGATGTCCTCGCTGATGGTCTTTAGTTCCTGTGATTTTGCCCGAATCTTCTCCAATTCCATCGTCGCAGAACATGGAATCACATTGAGTTTCTCTATTTTGAGAAGGATTCCTGCAAAGTCTGGATTGGTGGTGGTAAATTCTCTCCTAATCTCCACCATATCCAGCAATGCCGAACACGTTTCGCGCTGTTTCAAAGACACTCTTTCCAAAATCGACGGTGAGGCTGAATAGATCTGCATGAGTCTTTGCGCCAGTTTCACGATATTAGTCTCGCCTTGGATCAGCTCCTGGTCCAAGATGTCGTCAATAGGGGTCTTGAGATCTATGGATATGAGGAACTCCGCGAGAACCCTGTTCACTAGATCGATAACCATGTCATACTCCTCGCTTAATTGATAAAGCAGAATGCAGTCGAATGGTCTGCCCTCTTCGTCTGCTTTGACTGCTGCCTGTTCCGCGATGTTGTGCAAATAACTCTCCTTGTCGTCTAAGTATAGTAATTTCTTGCGCTGTTCAATGATACCTGGTGATCTTGTACCATCCTTATCTATTTTACCAAGGAGAATCACAAACTCCCTGGTCTCAAGCACCAACTCTCTAATTGCGTTTCTGCCAAGTGTGATTTGGGCCTCTTTCAAAGACGGCTTTAGCCCATCACAAAGACAGATACAAAACAGATATTCTGCTGCCACCCTCGGATCAGAAAACTTGAAGCTGCTGGTGAAATATCCTAGCAAGCGAGCGTATGAAATCGAGTCAAATCCTCTGCTGTCAACCGTCAGCATTTTGTCGTCTTCCTCTGTTTTTTCATCCGGCACCCTCAAAAGTCCATAGTAGGCGAGAGTAATGGCCAAGTGAACGGCATCAATCTCACTCTTTTCAAACAGATACTTCACAGCAACTTCGTATAGACCGGTGAGAACTAAGGCCTGCAAATACATAGGGTTATTTGCCGAAGCGTTGAACGAATCTGCTCCATATTGGAGAACAGATTTTTGGAAATCATTTAGGGTGTAGAACTCGCGAACCAACTCATCTTCATCAAATTCGTCCTCTTGAATTAAAGACAGATGGAACCATAGCCAGTCTTCAATGCTAAGTGTGATGGATGGTAGATTCTTCTTGCTCAAGTCACATCTTCCAATAAGCTTGTAGACGGCGTACTTGAATGGATCAATTTCTTTATTGAAGTGTTTGAAATACTGGTTGAATTCATTCAAAATTCTCCCCTGCAACTCACGAGAAAGCTTTCTGTCTGGACTCTGACAGTAGCTCTTCAAGTACATTGGGAAAGAGCGCTCTAATTTCTGGAATGAATCGGTTGATTGTGTGACTAACTGAACAGCTTCGTCCAGACAGCCTGCCCTCAAAAGGTAAAATAGCGTGGCCCAGATCGGATTCCCGTTGACGAAGTATAGATTCGGGACTTTCCATTCCTTGTTTTTCCCTCTGAGAGTCAGCTCCAAGAAATTTTGAATCTTTGTCACAGTGGAAGCAACTTTATTATCTTGAGCGGTGACATCTGATTTGAGATATAGCTCGTTGATGTAGTCCAAAAATTGGGCCTCTAAATAGTTCCTGCTACGTGTCACGATCCTCTTGCGCAAGGACAGCGACTCAAACTCAGTGAGCGAATCAGAACAATGACCTTTGGCGAATCTCCTCTCAAGAATCTGTCCGGATTTGGCTTCCTCTGTCTCGCAAAAGTCTCTCAGAATAAGCCATGTTTCATGAAGCTGTTTGGACTTGGGGCTCACTTCTTGCTTGGAGAGGTCTGCAAAAACAGTAGCCAAAGGATATGACTGGCCCTGCTGTCTTGCATCGTTGAGCTCGTAAATAACCTGGGCATATAACTCAAACTTCTGTCTCAGACCATAAGAAAGGTTCGGATTCGAGGCCTTAGATTCTGGGACCTTTACGTCTGTAAACTCTAGTTTCGAGGATAAAATGTGTTTGTGTTTGGTGCTGTTCCATATGAGCTGTTTTTCCAAGTTGGCATCAGCTGTCTTTGCCTTCTTCTCGGGAGAAGACGACAGCTCGGAGCTAGGCTCGGTCCTCTTGAGCAGAGTGGACAGAGAGTTCTGCAGCTTCTTCTTTCTCTGTGCCCAGTCTATGGTGATGTTCTTGCTGACGTACGTGTCAAAGTCGCGAGCAGCTGCAGATAATGACTGCTCAATGGCTGTTAAGATGTTCTCGTCTTTACGACTGTTCATGTAGCTGTCTATGTCACCCATGTCGACAACGTTTGCCACGTGAGAAGGGTCTATCTGGCGCAAGTCAATTGAATCGAGCTCGCTCTGTATTTCCTCTATTGTAAAACCGCTTCCCACAAGCAGATAATGCGCTTTTGTGTAAGGGTTCACATCCTTGTCGGTTTTGTTGTATTTACGCAATTCGTAAGCCTTGCGTTTGATTTCATTGAGTCCCAGGTGGATTGTTCCAACGTCATTAAGTCGTTTGGGCAAACTACGCGAGGCTTCAAGCAGCTCTTTCAAGGAAGTCGACGGTTTTGTCTCATTGGCCGGCTTCGCTCCTGGCAAAGAACTCTGGACCATGTCGAACAAGGTGTATAAACAATACGAGAAAAAATATGCCGAAAAGTATTTTCGCTATGTATATGGGACTATTTGCGTCGATCGGCCGTGCTAATCTTAAAGCTCTGGTTGCACCCAGCCGGGATTTCTGTAACTGTCTTGCGACTCGACGGACTCGAAATGCCTTCTGATTGACCCATCTGGGTCAAACTCCTCCAAAAGTTCGGCTTTGGTCTTGTGCTCGCTCACGGGAAAGATTTTGGTGTAGATTAGCTTGTCCTCGGGTACTTTCCTGTACTTAGACAATCTAGGTGCATCGGGGTCTTTAGGCATCGTGCGTGGATATATGTATCTGAAGATTGGTTCTCGGACAACCACGTCCACTCCTTTTGGAACCCAAAGCTCGAATAGCTCGTCGATCTTCGGCTTTCCCGTTGGAGCTATGGTTAAGAAGCCAATATCACGGAATACTAGATCGACGGTGCCGTAGAAGATGGGAATCACGTGGCGTTCGAGATGCTGAACCGCCAGTTTGTTGACTGAAAAATTAGACGCAACGGATCGTTCTCGGTTCAGACTGGTGTGAATTGCTTTTTCGATGGAATGCTGATTGAACTGCTTGCCTGACATGCCGGGGAAGATCCTCAGAGCACAATCGCAAGGAGGCCGCAAATAAAAGTAGCCTCCGATGCTGAAAACCTTGTCTCCCGAGTAATATTTCGCGGTCTTCACGCTCAATGATTGCAACCGATGGCCGTTCGGCTCCTGGGTGGGTGGCTTTTTCAGGGAGGGCAGTGCAGGAATGTGTTCAGAAAGCATGTATTTGAAGATTCCCTCCTGGGGAGGGGCAAACCCAACAGTGTCTATAAGGGTTGTGTCTCGCTTTGGCAGAACGTACTTCATGAAGTCTCTGGTGAATCCAGGCCAGTTGCTCACTCCGGGAGTGGACTGTAATTCTTCTCTTTTGACGTATTCGTGATACCTGCACAGACTCTCAATCAGTCTACTTTTGCCCGAGTTTGTTTCTCCAATAAAGTACAAATTGCCCTGTGGTAGCCAGGAGTAGAGATCGCGCACTCCCCATCTGTTTCTCGCCGTTACGCAGCGGACCTTGGTTGGGTCTGCTCCAACCAGACGTTGCAGCACCTGGGCAAAGTATCGCGTTCCTTCAGAGTTGATATACTGGTCTCTATTGAAGAACAAATCCAGCTTGCTGATAACGTAGTATATCTTGCTTGGATCTCTGTTTTGCAGAACTTTTGCGCTTGCACCGAGAGGAAAGTCAAGTGCCGAGATGACATGCACTATCTTGGCATTTGAAGGGATCTCGCTCATAGCCTCCTCCACAGCAACCGTCACGTGCTCGTCGGGGTTGTACACGTTGTGGTGAACGGCGTCATAGCACCGCAGACACATTGGCTTTTCGTCTCCTTTTTTTGCACGCAGCTCGGACGATTTAACCGGCAAGTTCCCCATCATCGAGCGAAGCTCCTCCAGAATAGCCTGTTCTTTCTCCTGTGGGATGCTGTGGTTTCGAATCTGCGGCTTCTGTCTCTTGTTGTCCTCAAATGAGTATTTGGTGTACCCTGGCTTGCCTGGGTCTGCGTTCTGGAGCATATAGCCACAGGAGGCACATTTGGCTTTGCGAGGAACCGAGGAGACCAGCCGAAACGCTCCTGTTGGCCGCACAGACCGGAGAACCTGGTTCCTTGCGCAGCTGTAGAGCAACTGCCACATTCTGCAGTCCGAGGATTATATGGAAAATATTTTTTATTTTGCAATATTTTCCATGTCACTGTGTTTTCTTCGTGAATGTGACAGAATGCACCACTTTGCGCACCTCTTTCTTCTTGCGCTCGCGCTGTTTGGCCTCGTCCACACGTCGTAGATAGCCCCCGAAAACCACCACTTCGGCCACCAGCACCAGAATGGCGGCAAATAGGGCCAACAGCACCCTGGTAGCGTCATTAAACAGATTGACAGAGCCTGTCCAGTACCAAACGGCGTAAGCCACAGACACCACGCTGATCAAGACGTTGACGATTGTCGTCAGCTGGTGTTTGACCTCCTTGGCCTCCTGGAGCACAGACGGGCGTCCGTGCTGCCCTGGAAGCGAGCCCACTAGTCTCTGGTACTCCAATTCCTCCTGCTGTGCCTTGAGCTTCTCCATCTGCTTGAGAAAGTCGGGCGACTTGGGTGTCTGTGGCGGAGGATCGAAGTACGGCGAAAGGTCTTTGATCAGGACGAGGTCGGTGCTTTTTATGAGACAAACAAGGTCATTGTGGGAGATCCATCCTCTTTCTCTGAGCTGGGGAAATTTGGCCGGTGCTGTTTCCCGCAGCGCTTTTTCTATAGACGGGCTTATTTTATATTTCATAATAATGATGATATATATGCGTAATATTTATTCTGTGTAAATAATTTCTATTGAATTCATTCAGGGAAAACACCAACGCAAACGCCGGTCTAACGATTTTGAGTCTGCTGCGAGCATCGTGGCCATCCAATCAACAGGACATACAAGCATCTTATTATCCTAGCACCTAGAAAACCGTGACAGCCCACCATGCCCAAGCTCGAAGAATGGGAGATCAAAAAGTACTGGCAGATTTTCAGCGGTCTCAAGCCGGTCAACAACAAACTGAGCGGCGACAAAGTATCTGTGGTGTTCAAGAACTCGCGACTCGACCAGGCGCAGCTCGAAAAAGTGTGGGACCTGTCGGACATCGACGTGGACGGCCAGCTGGACTTTGAGGAGTTTTGCATAGCGATGAGGCTCATCTTCGACCTTGTCAACGGCAACACGTCGGAGCTGCCTAAGTCCTTGCCCGACTGGCTCGTTCCGGGCTCGAAACAACATCTCGTGCAGGCCAACAGGGCCGTGGCGGGAAACAGCACCGGTTTCGACAGCGACACCGACGAGGAGCTCATGCTGAGCTCAGATTTCGACTGGTACATCTCGCCATCCGACAAGGCCAGGTACGAGGACATCTACGCGTCGTCTGCGGACAGGTTCGGAAGAATCACGTTCCAGTCGCTGTCGGAGCTGTACAGGACGCTGAACGGCGTTCCGGAGACAGATATCTCGTTTGCGTGGAACCTGGTCAACCCCAAGCAGTCGGAGACGATCGACAAGGACCAGTGTCTGGTTTTTCTACACATTTTGAGCCAGCGCTCGAGCGGCAAGAGAGTGCCAAAGTCGGTGCCTCCGTCGCTGAGAGCCACGTTCAACAGAGAGACACCAAGCTACGACGTGAACGACTACCAGGCAGAGGAGCCGAAACGGCCTAGCAGCACGAAACAGGCCTTTGGCGAAAGCTATTTGAGCAAGATCACCGGCTCTTCGAAGATCGCGAACAACAAGACGGATTTCAGCGCCACAGACGGAACCGACTGGGAGGAAGTGAAGTTGAGACGCGAGCTGAAGGAGCTGGAGGAGCTGATCCAAAAGGCCGAGGACGCCAAGAACAACAAGGGACTCGACGACAAACTGAGTCTGGCCAAGTACGAGTTTGAAAATCTGCTCAAGTACAAGGAGCAGCAGGTGGCCGAGCTGGGCACCGGCAGCGACCTGCAGTCGGTCCGGGCCAACATTGAGGTTGTGGAGAGCCAGGTGAGCCAGCTGGAGTCGTTTTTGGAGCAGAAACGGACCGAGCTGGGCGGACTGCAGCGGGAAATCGAGGCCCTGAGATGATATGTGGAGGATTCAATAAATATGTAGATGAGAATAAATAGGGTTCGTTGGGCCGTCGGGCTACTTCTTGACTTCCTCGTCGAGCTGCGGCTCCGGGAGACGGAAACTCTCCGGCGTGTCGTCCTCGCCGGCGCCGACCTGCTCCCAGACCGACGAGCCGACGGTGAAGTTTCTCCAGGCCTGCGTGAGCTCCAGCGGCTCGTACACCACGCGTCTCTTCTCAGAGTCGTATCTGACCTCCGTGTAGCCCGTGGTGGGGAAATCCTTGCGCAGCGGATGGCCCTCGAAGCCGTAGTCGGTCATGATTCTGCGCAGATCCGGGTGGTTCTCGAAGAACACCCCAAACAGGTCGTACGTCTCTCTCTCAAGCCAGTTGGCTCCCTGGTACAGCGGCACCAGGCTCGGGATCGGCGTCATTTCCGACGCAAACGTCTTGATGCGGATCCGCGAGTTGAACCTCACCGACAGCAGGTCGTACACCACGTCGAACCGGTTCTTGCGCGACGGGTAGTCCGCCGCCGTGATATTCATGCACGCAGTGAACTGGCTCGAGGTGTGGTTTTTCAGAAAAGTGGCCACAGGCACCAGTCCGGACGGAGCACAGTACACAGTCAGCTCGTCCTTCCAGACGGAGTACTGCTGGATGAACTTCGGCATGCACGCCATGATGTACCTGCCGAACTCGTGAAGCTGCTCGCCCTGCTCTCGATACTTTTCCTTGGGGTCGTACACCGGCCGGAACAGCTCCTTGGACTCTGGTCGCGGCAGATCCCTCGGGTTGGGCATATCCTCAATGGACTTTGCCTTGGCCAATTTGACGCGCAACGAGGGGCGCGAGCAGCTGAAGGCCCTTGACAGCGGCCTGAAGACTGGCCTGACGCCCGTGCACTTGGTAAACATGCCAGAGAAAGCCAGAGGATAAATAAAAGTGGGGAAAATTAGAATTTATCTTATCTTACTTGAAAATGCACATCCGTGCACCGTCCAGCTGGCTCACTGCGCGTCGGCCGCGTCCTGCTTGTCGCGCGACGGACCGTCGTAGAGGCGCGCAGACTTCCTGTAGGCGGAGGAGTAGTTTCTGCTGAAGCGGATGCTCTTGCTGTAGGGGCTGCGTGGGGTGCGCGAGCCCCGCGGCGTCCGGGGAGACGGCTTCGCCAGCGGGATGGACGGGTCGCCGTTGTTGACGAGCGGCGCGTTGAGCTTGGACGGTCTTTTCTTGACCTTGCTGGACGGGCGGAGGATCTCGAACCTGAAGAGGCCCTCGAACTCCTCGCCCGGCGGGCTCTGGCCGGAAACCATGGGCGAGCCCAGCGGAGACGAGATCTCCTGCATGTTGGACGAGTAGTTGCTTGCAGACTTGCTGTTCAGCTGCATCGGAACAGCCATGTTGAGCCGCGCGGAGTTGCGGAACGACGAGACCGAGAAGTTGGCCGGGGTCGCCGACGAGTCGCCCATGAGCGTCTTGAACGAGGCCGTGGACGGAAACTGCATGTTCTGGTCGAGCTGCGGCGAGTCCAGAGTCAGCCCCCAGTTGTTCTGGCCCACAGACGTGCCGGCGGTGGAGCGCGTGTCGACCGAGCCGTTGTACTGGTGGCCGTACGCGCCCGACAGGTCCATGTTCTCCTTGGTGAAGAAGGAGTCGAGGTTCTCGAGCGTGGCAAGCATGTGGCTGAGCGAGTTCTGGTCCTGCGCAGACTCGTCGTCCTGGAGACTGCTCTGCTGTCGGGTGAGCAGCGACTGCTCGCGCTGGTCGGGCCACGCGGGGCTGTAGTGGACGTAGTCGTCCCTGTTGAACTCGGGCTCGACGGGCGGCTCGGGCTGCTCGTCGCCCTCCTTGGCCGTCGAGACGACGCAGGTCGAGAACACCGAGTGGATGTTGTTTCTGGTGCGCGCGGTGCTGACGGCCGGGATCGGCACGGACCAGCCGCTTTCGTCGGGGATGCCGAACAGCGTGGCCACCTTCTCGTACTCGCGGCGCATGCTGGCGTCGCCCGAGCTCATCATCAGGTAGTGCTTGTCGAACGGCGACGCGGAAATGCTGTTCGCCTCGTCCAGCACCTCGAGCGCCAGGTCCACGTAGTCGGTCATCAGCAGCCGCAGCAGCGGCGACACGAGGTCGGCGCCCAGCCCGACAAACTTGCTGTCGGTGAGGTCGACGGCCTTGAACACGTGCTTGAGAAAGTCGAGCATCTCGAGCTTGATCCACGCGGTGTTGTTGAACAGCAGGCCCAGCAGGAACACCAGCGTCTGCGCCGAGTACTCGGGGAAGAAATAGCGCTTGATCACGCTGACGACCTGGCTCATGAAGTCCTCCTTGTTGCGGAACTTCTTCTTGATGAGCGAGTCGAGGATCCGGCTCAGGGCGCCCATGTCCGCGCGGTCGGCCATCGCACACAGCACGTTGGCCGCGTCGACAACGTCGTCGCCAAACCGCTTGGTCGTCTGCGCGTGCAGGAAGCGCGGGATGTTGGCCAGCAGCGCGAGCAGGATGCGGTACTGGCCCGAGCCGATGATGGCGCTGTCCTTGAGCAGATTGAGCCGGTCCAGCAGCCGGATCGTCGGCTCGTACGCGTTCGCCGACCGCAGCCCCATCATGACCAGCGGCTGCAGGCCCTCGAAGCGGCCCTCCCAGTTGGGCGGGAACGTCGCGATGAGACACTCGACGGTCTCGTCGGAGTCGAGGTCGATTTTCGAGATGAACTTGGACAGCGTCGAGAGCACCTCGATGAACTCGTTCTCGTGGACCGTGTTGAGACACGCCACGACAGACCAGAACAGCTGCGGGAAGTCGATCAGCTGCTCGCTGTACAGCTCGGCGGTGATGGCGTTGAGCGTCATGAGAATCTGCATCGAAAAGCTCTGGATGCCCGGGTTTTCGTCCGAGACCGTGTTGGCCAGGCACAGCAGCATGTCGCGCAGCATGCCGAGGTCGAGGAACGAGATCAGACACCGGAAGATCTGGAACGAGCGCGCGGCAATGTGCATCACCTTGCACGACGTCGCCCACGCCAGCGCGGTGCGGCTCCAGTCCTGCTGGATGCCCGGGTATGTCTTCTCGAACACGTGCATCACGTTGCGCACGAGCGCGTCCATGTTCTCCGGGATGCGGCCGCCGTTCTTGTCGCCGCCCAGGTCGCCGTGCGTCCAGAACCTTTTCTGGCGGTCGTGGCTGCGCAGAGAGTCGATGATGCGCTTGCACTGGCCCGCGTCGTCGTCGCCGTACTGGCGCAGCAGGTGGATCAGCATCGCGCACGCCTGGTCCTGGACGATCGCGAGCTGGTCGTCGAGCAGCACAAACGCAAGGTGCAGCAGCAGCGAGAGGTTTGCCTTGACGTTCTCGCTGGGCGTGAGCAGCAGGTCCGACAGGAAGATCACCGACAGCTCGCACAGCGAGAACGACGGCGCGGTGACGCCCTTGGTGGTCTGCGCGATCTTCGCCAGCTGCGCCACGTACGGCAGCCCGTGCGTGATCTGGCTCTCGTCCTCGAACGTGGCGGTGTCGTCTGCGTTGAGTTTCTCGACAGGAATCATCGACTTCGGCTCCAGGTTCGAGATCAGCGTGTCCACGAGGTTCACGCCCGCCGGGATCGTCGCGAGACACGAGATCACCTGGCGCGAGCACTCCCAGAAGACTGTGTTCTTCATTTCCAGCGAGTGCTCCACGATAAAGCGGTATATCTCGTCCACATTCGACTTGTTGGTGCCGTTCGCCAGTGCCACCCACAGGGCCTCCACCTCGTTCTGCATCTTGTGCGCGAACTTGACTGTGATCTCAAAGAAGTTGTACAGCACCATCAGTGAATTGTGTCTGTCGGGATGGTCCGGTGCAAGCGTCAGCTCCACGGTCTGCACCCACGGCAGCAGCACCGCCAGAATGTCGCGCCGCGGGCTCGACCCGACAATGTGGAACAGCATCGTCAGCTCCGAGATCATCATGTACTTGTCCTCTGGGTGCGCCGTCGCGAAATGCGTCGACAGCTGGAAAAGCGTGCGCTTGTAGATCACCCGTGACCGGCAGCAGATGCCGTCAATAAAGGCCGCGCTCTTGTTGGTCTCGTAGAACTTCATCTCGGTGTGCTCCAGCAGGCTCGCTGCGGCCGTGCGCACGCTGATGTTGTCCGAACCGCACGCGAAAAGCCCCAGCGCCAGCGGCCGGTGCACCTTCTCCCTGAACTTGGCACCCTTGACAAAAGCCTCGCTCAGCGTGACAAAGTAGTTGTCCAGAGCCGGGTCGTGCGTGTAGCACTTGTTGATCACCTGGTCGAGGATCTCGTCCGAGGCCGTGCTCACCACGAGGATCTGCAGCAGCGCCCGCCGCGCCATCTCGATGATCTTATCCGTGTACGTGTTGAACAGCGAGTCGATCCAGTCCAGCACTTTTGGGATGTTGAACGAGTCCTTTTCCGTGGCTATTGGACTGCAACACAGGTTCGCCATGCAGCTGATCGCGCTGTACTGCAGCTGTCGTTTCTGCAGCTCCAAAGACGCCTGCAACGTCACCGCGTCCGCCCGCCGAGAAATCTGCTCCGTCATCCGCCGGTACCGCTCGTTGAACAGGCTCGTGTCCTTGCCGTAGCCGCACCACTCGTCCATAAACTCAAACGACTCTCTGCGAAACTTGAACGGTAGCCACCTGTCCACCTGGTCGAGTTTCAGACACTCCGAGTGGAAGGTCTCGAGTAGACCGCAGAAGTATTTGCGCAGCCGGTGCAGCTCGAAGTTGGTCTGCGACTCCGGCCGCGACAGGAACGCCTTGTTGTTTTCCAGAATGTACTGCAGTTTCCGCGACACGGTGTCGTCCAGGAACGGCACGCCGATCTTGTAGAACTTGGCGATCACCTTGTTGAGAACGCCGGTGATCTCAACACGCAGTCGCAGATCGGCCTCCGCTGGGTGCTGCTCGCGCGCCCAGCCTTCGAGGATGCTCTCGATGCTTTCGAGAAAGCTGTTGAAAATGTTCACGTTCAGGCAGCTAAGCCCCTCCACCAATGCCTCCTTCAGCTTGGTGTTGGTGGCCGTGAGCAGCGGCACGGTCATCTTGAAGATCGACTTGGCGCTCGTGATTTTCTGGTGCTGCACCGTGAACAGCTGCTGCGAACGCTTGCGCATGTGCGACTTCGTCAGCGGCGCGTAGATGGACGACGACGTCGGCGCCGCCGTCGCCACCGCTGGGATGTGCAGCCGCTGCTCGCTGGTGGAGGTGAGCGAGGAGCACGCAATTTTCAGGCACAGCATGTAGTCCCAGATGAGCGAGCTGACGCTTTTCGAGTTCGGGTCAAGACTGATCGAGACCAGCTGGTCGTACAGCTGGACAAGCCGGATGCAGCTGTGCGAGCGCGCGATGGCGATCTGGATCGGGCACCGTCTGACCAGCGAGTCGAGAATCTCCTCAAACACCTTGAACCACAGCGCCGCGTCGACGCCGTGGTTGCTCTCGGCGAGCCGGATAATGGTGTCCTTGCGCTGCTTGTGCTGCAGGCGTGCGAGCCGTTTCGACTCTGCTTCGCTCAGAATTGGTTTTTTGGGGCCAATGAACTCGAAAAAATCCAGCGACTCCAGCACGTGGATCACCCGCGTGCCGAACTCGGCCGCAAACTTCGACGGCATCCGGTTGTGCACTTTTTTGCTGTCCTCCTCGGGGTCCTTGGCACCGCCCGTGTCGCTAGTCAGGTCATAGATCACCTCGTCGAACTGCGCGATAATGCGCAAGATCTGCGAGCCCAAAAACCGCACACGGAAATCGTGACTAAACAGGAAGAACAGCCCGTTGCCCTCGACCTCGTCGATGATCGTGACAATCGTCTTGAGCTCCAGGTCCTCAAACGGCTTCGTCTCCTGGATCTCCTCCTGCACAAAGCCGTGGTTGACGTTGTACATTTCGTTTGGGGTCTCCAGCGAGCCCTTGTGCGTCTCTGCCAGGAATTCGAGCCAGCACTGTAGCAGGTCCACGTAGATTTCCAGCAGCTTGACGTACTCGGTCGACGAGACGTACTCGTGGTTGAGCAAGCTGGCGGCCTTTTCGTCGAGATAGAACGCAGTGCGCGCAAACACGGTCATGATCACGTTCGGGTTCTTCTTGGTCATGAGGATCTTGAGCATGTCGGTCGAGAAAGCGCTAACGTTCTCGTCCTCATGGATGGTGTTCTTCACCAGCAGCTCAATCACGCGACGGTACTGCGACGAGTTGCTGCTCAGACACCACGACACCACGGAAATCACCGTCGAGAACAGCTCCAGATTTTTCGCCTGATACCCGTCCTGGTGGAAATAGAACTGCGAGATCTTGAGCGGCAGAGTCGGCGTGCTGCTTGTCGTGCCGGCCGACGACCCGCTGCCGGCCCCCACGTTGGCTATGTTGCCGTCCAGCGTCTTGCACCCGACCTGCTGGTCCAGCAGAAACAGCAGACTGATGAACAGACTGGACACCTCCTCGTGGACGGCCGAGTTGGACGAGTTGGCGTCGAATATCTCCTTGTTGTCGTTGTTGCAGAACTCCATCGGGTCCAGCGATGAGTGGATCACGTAGTCGGTCGGGAACGGCGGTCTTTCCTTCGACTTGTAGTCGGATAGTATACAGGCGTAGGTGCGGATGCAGAGAATGACTTTTTCGTGCGAGATGCTTTCAAGACTGGTTCCGTTGAACGAGGACTTGAGGATCGGCAGAACGATGTTCTCCAGCGTGAAGTTGAGCTGCGAGTACGCCATAGCGCGCAGAGTCTGAACGGTGGCCTGAATCAGAAGCGAGTCGTGCGTGATCCACTGCTGTTTCTTGTTCTGCTGGCCCTGGAATAGCTGATTGGCGATCGACTCCAAGTTTCTCGTCTTGGCGTTCAGCGTGTCCGAGTAGCGGTACAGATACGCCCAGATGAGCCGCGCGAGACACTTCGTTATGACGACCTTTTCCTCCGTCGGCAGCTTCGGCTTGAGCCGTCTAATGTACATGTTGACGATCTTGAGCCACTCCCGGTCGAAAAGCGTCTTGGGAGCAACAGAGACCGCAGTGGCCACCAACGTTGCGGCGTAGTTCCACAGCTTGGGCGGCTTCGCGGTCGCAATGTGCACAGACTTGTTGAAAATCATCGTCACGGCGTCCACCCACGTCGGATGGTTCACCTCTGCAGTCAGCGTCTCTGCGAGCGACAGAAGCAGCTGGTTGATCACGTCGCAGTAGGAGTTGAGCAGGTTGTCGTTCTCGCACCTGTAGAAGAACTTGGCGAGGCTCTTCATGAAGTCTGCACCCTCCTCAAACCGCTCAAGCGACGAGTTCGAAAACTGCAGATATCGCATCCCGTGGATCAGCAGATTGAGCCTCGACTCGCTCACATCGCTGCCGTCGGTGTATCCTTTCGGGAACTTCTCGAGATCGGCGATAAACCGGTCGCTCACAGACAAAAACGACTTCTCCGACATCTGACCAATCAGACCCGCGAGCAGGTTCCAGTTGGACGAGTGAATGATGCTCTGGCTCACCAGATACGGATCTATGTTGCGCAGGTAGTTGTACATGATCTCCTCGAGCCCTGTCTCCTCGATCAGCGTCTGCGTGGGCGTCTGGCGCACCACCTCGATCAGCACCCGCCACAAAATGTACGTGCTGATCGTGAACTGCCTGTCCGCCTGGGTGAACGTGATTTTGGACTTTTGCACCTTCTGCTCGAGCTGCCGCAGCGTCTCGGCGTCGGAATTGATCGCCGGCGAATCGTGCGTCGACCGCGAGGACCGCGAGGACGACTTTTTGTGTGTCTGCGGCGTGCTGGTGTTCTTGTAGCTGTTCCACTGCATCATGTCCTTTTCGAGCATTGCACGCGCCATCTCGCGTAGCTCAGACTTGCCGCGTCGCCAGTGCATCACCGCGTCCGTCACAGACTTGGGCTTACGCCGCGCAATGTACCCGAGCGACGTGATCACGCGATCGAACGTCGGATCCACTCCTTCGGACAGTATCTCAATGATATTGGGCTCTTGGTCCAGCGGCACGCTATTCAGACACAGATTCAGCTTCCTCTCGGCCAGTTTAGTGAACTGCCTCACCATGATGTTGAGAGTATAGTTCGGATACGACTGTTTCTGCTTGGCCGAAATGCTGGCCTGCCGCTGCTCAATGACGGCCGCCGGCTCGGTACCGTTCTGCGAAACGGGGTCTCCCAGCCGGAAAGACAGCGGCTGCGCGCCGTAGCCGTCGCCGTCGTCGTCCTGGGGCTGTGGGATGTGTATTTCGTGCGGTTCGGGGTTCTGGGCCGAAGGCGTCGCATTGCTGCCGTGTGCAAGCGTGTGCTGCGACGTCTTGCGGGCCCCGGCGGCTTTGTGAAAGGTGTCTTCAGGAAGAAGGCCGTTCAGGTCGGGGATCTCGATCACGTTGACGGGCTGTTGCGCTCCACCGCGATCTGTTCCCTCCTGCCAATTGCGTTCAGCCATTTCGCCGGATTTTTCAGCGATATGAGAAATAACAGGGGATCTTCTCAGCTCAAATAACGTGCTGCGCGGGGTTTCGTTCGCAAGGCAAAAGTAAACACCAGCGAGATTCGACTGGAACAAAAGGCAAGACACCGATATTGTTTACGCCTGGAATATTTTATTTCCATCCACACCTCGCGCCGGCGTCGATCGGCTGAGAAACACAGCGGCCAGAGTGTGCATCGTTTCTGGAAGCACTGGACGCGGGGCTCGAGGGTGGCACACCTCAAGCCGCGCGCGTAAGTTGCGTCGACCCCGGCAAAACCCCGAGAACAAGCTCTCCGGAAGATAAGCTATTTGAGAAATAGCGCTATCGCTCATGCATGGTCCACTCTCGTAAAAAACTTCCTGATTAGTGCTAAAAAAGATAACTCTGTAATAAGTCCCGTCATGGCCTTCAACGTGAGAGAGTCCGAAAGAGATCCGGTTGCCGTGCTGGACCCGGCCAGTCTGCCCTACGAGATCCTCAAGTTCGAGGACATCGACATTCCCGTGCGGGACGGTGCTATTCTCAAGGGCCATCTGTGGATTCCCAAGGAAGCCTGGGAGGGAAGGATCCGAGTCGGCACGCTTGTGGAGTACATTCCGTACCGGGCGGACGTGACGATCCAGCGGGACGCGATTCGGCACCCGTACTATGCCGGGAACGGGCTGGCGTCGCTGCGAATCGACATGCGAGGCAGCTCGAGCTCCGACGGAGTTTTGACTGATGAGTACTTGAAGGTGGAGCAGGACGACGCGTTGGACGCGTTTGACCACATTGTGGCGCAGAAGTGGTCCAACGGCCGGATCGGCATGTTTGGCAAGTCGTGGGGCGGGTTCAACGGGTTGCAGGTGGCAGCACGGCGACACCCTGCGCTGAAAGCGGTCATTTCGCTGATGTCGACCGACGACAGATACTCCGACGACGTGCACTACCGTGGGGGGTGTGTGCTGGCGACGGACATGCTGTGGTGGGGGTCGACTATGGCGGCGTACGCTCCGCGGCCGCAGGACCCGCGTGTTGTCGGCGACGGCTGGCGCGAGAACTGGAAGCAGAGGATCGAGGTCGTCCCGATGGTCAAGCACTGGCTCGAGCACCAGACCCGCGACGAGTACTGGAAGCACGGCTCCATCTGCGAGGACTACAGCCAGGTGGACATCCCGGTTATGCTGGTGGGGGGCTGGCGAGACGGCTACACGTCGCCCGTGTTCCGCATGGTCAAGAACCTGCCGCACCCGGAATCGTGCGGCCTCGTGGGCCCGTGGGTTCACGAGTACCCGGAGATGGCCAAACCGGGCCCCAAAATCGGGTACCAGCAGCTGTCGCTCAAGTGGTTCAAAAAATGGTTGCACGACGAGGGAGAGCTCCATCTGCCGCGGCTGACAGCGTACATCCAGGACCCATCGGGCATCGAGGACTCGTACGAGTACAGAAACGGCCGGTGGGTGTCTACGGACTCTGTGGATTTTTCTGGGGGGCTGGAGTATGCCCTAGCTCCAGATAACAAACTGAGCATCGGGCAGACTGCAACGCTTGACTACCGTTTCAGCGGAGCACTTTCGCACGGCCTGTTCCGCGGCAACTTCTGTCCGTTCGGGTACCCCGGCGACTTCCCGGCCGACCAGCGGTACGAGGATGCGAAGTGTCTGTGTTTTGACTCTGCGGAGCTGGCAGAAGCGGTGAATTTGCTGGGCGAGCCAAAAATCAACCTGACACTCTCGTCTGACAAAAAGCTCGCCAACGTCAGCGTTCGGCTCGTCGACCTGTACCCCGGCGGCGAGCACGTGCTGCTCTCGTGGGGCCAGCTGAACCTGTCGCACAGAAACAGCCACGAACACCCGGAGTACCTCGAGGAGGGCCGTCCCTACGACGTCGAGGTCAAGCTTGACGTTCTGGGCGTGAAGCTCGAGAAAGGCCACCGGCTGCGCGTTGCGCTGTCGACGTGCGACTGGCCGCAGGCGTGGCCGTCCGCAGAGACGCCGACGCTCACGCTGCACGGGGGAAAGCTCGTGCTGCCGCTGCTGGACGAGACAACGCTGGTGGCTGCTCCAGATTTAGGGACCCCGTCGATCTGCCGGCCGATTAAGACCACGATCGACGTTCCCGACGGCAGAAAGAAGACGGTCGAGTTCGACTGCACGACGTTTGAGTGGACGCTCAGGGACGTCGAGGACGCCGGGCAGGTGACTATGCCGGAGTACGGCAACCTGTCAGGGATCTACCACGGCAGCTGCAACACGAACGTGTGGAAAATCAAGGAAAACGACCCGCTTTCCGCGTACAACGAGTGCGTCTACAGCTACTCGATGGGGAGAAGGGAGGACGGCTGGAACGTGAAGATGGAGACGACCGCTGTTCTGTGGGCGGACGCCGAAAACTTCCACCTGAGCAACAAAATTGTTGCGTGGGAGAACGACGAATTGGTGGCAGAGAAAAAATGGGTGGACGTGATCAAACGGGTTTATAACTAGCTAGAGTAAAAACACCCGTCCGTGGCGAAAAACCCACGGAGACCGGTGTCGATCCACATCTCCTCGTCGACGCGCATGTTGTCGTGCTTCGCGAGCACAAACCCGCGCGCGTAGAGCCGCCCGTCGCGCGTCTTGAGCTCCACGGAGTTCGTCGGCACGCCCAGCTGGTTCTTGCTTAGCAGGCGGTATTCAAACAGGTTCGACTTGAGCAGGGGGCCCATCGAGCCGCGGATATCGGTCTCCTTAATGATCCGGGCATGCAGCACGCTCTTGAGCTTATTGTACTGCGCCGAAGTGAAAATTGAGTCCTGAAGATACACCAGCCGCAGCTTCGTGGCATACATCTTGCCGAGCGGGTTGAATATGCCGTGCGAGTTGAGGAACTCGGCGCGGTTGAGCAGCAGCGCGCGCAGGAACGATGGCCGCACGTCCACCAGGGGCCGCAGCCACGCGCTCGGAGCGGAAACGATCGTCGGCTGGCAGCTGACGAGCGCGTCGATCGGCGCGCTGGCCGCGACGGTGATCTGTTCGACGCCCGTCAGCAGCCCGCACAGGATCTTGACGAGGGCGTTGTTCCTGTTTCCCGGCACCACAAGCAGTCTGTCGCGGTTTGTCCACGAAAACGCCGTCGACAGAGACATCAGCTGCGACGCGACGGCAGAAACAAAGCTGCGCTGGAAATACCGGTACTCTGTGCCGTCGATCAGCTCGATGTACGGCTCGTTGTTGAAGCGGGTGTAGTCTTTGAGCGGGCTGTACGCGTACTCTGCGGTCTCAGGACACTCGGCAAAATACGCCGGGTCGTCTAGATCGACGACGTTGGCAGCAGAGCCGGCCGTCTTCCTCGTAAATAGCAGGTCCACGTTCGGGTCTTCTCCCACGACAACGGTTCTGTCGCACAGGAAAAAGCAGCAGAAGAGCACCACGAGCGCGTGCAGGTCGTCGACGCACGAATTGAGCCCCACGCGCGGGCCCACGTTGTGCTGGTCCATCTGCTGGGCCAGATGCAAAATCATGCCATTTATTTGGCGAACCGAGCGCCTCGCGCCGCCAATCTCGACAACTGTGTTTGCCTGCAACGCCTCGTACCAGATGTCCTTGAGAATGCCGTCCCTCATCTGGTAGCCCGTCTGGATGCGCAGCCCCGTGGTCAAAGGCAGGCCGTGCGGCACGTCGACGGAGCGGTACACGGCGGACTCGCCGGGCTTTTTCGTGGGACTGATAGACGCCTGTTTTTCGAGCGCGACAGTCCCGATGTCGCGCAGGTTGGAGACCAATTGCGGCGCCACGAGGGCCAGCGTTATCACGAGGATCAGAACTAATAATAGCATAAAAATAATTCAATAAATATTAAATGAAATGAAAATAAAAAAATTACACTAGTTATGCGGCTCCGATTCTCTGCCCTCCTGGCGTTCCGGCCGCCCAAGGCCTCCGCCAGAAGCGTGTCGGTAGTGCTGGGGCTCTGGCTGCTGCTCTTCCACTGGTTCACCAGGATCGACGTCTGGCTCCATTCGCTGATGTGCAGCTTCCCCGGCTCCGACACAGACTACCGCGTTCTTCTGGTGGCAGACCCGCAGCTGATCGACAACCATACGTACCCGGGCCGGCCCTGGCCGCTGCTGAAGCTGTCGCAAATCACCGCGGACGACTATATGCGCCGGAACTACCGCTCTTTGCTCACTCATCTCCGTCCTGACGCGGTTTTCTTTCTGGGAGACCTGATGGACAACGGCCGCTCGAGCAGCGACGAGTACTATGCGCGCGAGCTGGAGCGATTTAAGCGCCTGTTTGTGCCCGGCAACACAGAGACGCTGACTGTCGTGCCGGGAAACCACGACATCGGCTACGGAGACGGGGTCAAGCTGCCGGCGCTGCAGAGGTTTGAGGCGTTCTTCGGCAAGCCGAATCAGCGGCTCGCCCGCAAAGGTCACGAGCTTATCTTTCTGGACACCATCTCGCTGTCGAACACGCAGGACGAGGCGATTTATAGCGAGGCGCGCTGGCTGCTGGAGGAAATAGGCCGCGAGCCAAAAATGCAACCCCGGATTCTTTTCCACCACGTGCCGTTGTACAGAGACCCTAGCGAGCAGCCGTGCGGGAAAAATAGAGAGAGCAGGAAATTCCCCGTCGCCAAGGGCCACCAGTACCAGACGGTGATCGACCCGTCGTTGTCGCTGGAGATCTTGGAAAAGATCCGGCCAGACTACGTTTTCAGCGGAGACGACCACGACTACTGCGAGGTGGTGCACAAGTACACGACCGGCGAGGCCGTGGAGGTGACGGTGAAGTCGTTTTCGCTCGCCATGGGCATCAAATACCCTGCCGTGGAGCTGCTCAGCATCGGCGAGGCCGGAGGAGACGCCGCAGTGACGTACTCGCTGTGCTATCTGGGACGGCCGTTCCGCGACATTGTCGCGTACGTGTTCGCGGCCGTTGCTAACGGGCTGTGGTTGCTGTGGAGCTTCACGGACGCACGCGGCGGCGCGAAGGTGGATTTTTTGCAGCTGCTGCGCTACACCGCAATCGAACTTGCTGCAGTGACGGTCATGTACTGGATAATTAAATAAATCATGTTAACGTAAAGACATTAGATAAGCGCAATATCGTGGCCCGCGGCGTCGTGCTCCGTGGCATGGAACTCGACAAATTGCTCGATAGCGCGCGCCAAGGCGGTCCGTGTCTCAACACCGAGGGTGGAGTCCGGACTCTGCGTCGCGCGCCAGCCGAGAAACTCGTCGTCTCGACACTCTCTGGGCGAAGAAGGAGGCGTGAGCAGACTGGAAGCAGCAGGCCCGGTCTTGTCTGCGGCGAGCCGCTTCTCGCAGCCGCGCATAAACCCACAGAGCCGCTTGTACTCGCTCTCCTTGATATGCAGCTTGTAACGTAGCAAATCCAGAATCTTTCTTTCGTTGGTCTGTAACTCGTCGACACTCAGCCCCGTGATCTTGCTCCATGTGGTGAGCGTGTAGTTCTGGTCCTGGAGGTACTTAGAGGCCAAAATTAGGCAGGTCAGAAAACATCGTTTGGGACAGGTCACAGAGCTGAGGCCCGGATATAAATAGAGTTGTTGCTGTCTCTGGGCGTAGACTTCCAGCAAATAGTACATTGTCACATGAAGAACAGGGTTGCTGCTGCGCGACCGTTTCAGCACCTCGGCAACGAACCGGTGCAGATTCGCGCTGGTGCGGAAACACTCCTGCAAGATTATGACACATAACAGGCTCAGAGTCGCCAGCACGTCTCTCTCGCGGCAGTCCACCCGTACCCTCAGCTTACTGGATCTCCGGCTCTCTTCTGGGGTCAGAAGTTGGTCCAATGCCGGACCCCCCATCGATGAATAATTGTCTTGGAGATGAAAACGTATGCTAAAAGGCCACGATTTTTTTTTGATTTTTTTGTGCTACGTATTAAAAACGTATCTTATTTTAGGGACTTCTCCACGGAGATTTGAAATAAAACAAAAAACATTGTATTTTAATGCAGGCATTAAATGATATAAAATTACCAAGGCAATATCGCTAGCTCAGACAATCAGAGTGCTGTGATCCATCGTGCTGGCCCTTGATAGCGACGCATATTTCTCAAAGATGTCGTCAGACTTCTCGAGCTCTGCCTCTGGGTTCTTGGCTCTCTCGTACTCTCTTTTTCTAAGGTACACCCTCTTGATCCACTTCCAGAGCTCGGAGCCCAGCAAATACAGCCCAGTGGACCCAAAGGCCACGCCCCATTCCCAGGAGATGCCAGAATGCAAAAAGACCTCGCTGTTGATCACCGGGATGTAAATAACAGGGAACACCGCAACGAAGCCGCCCACAATCGACCAGAATAGAAACTTGTTGTCGTACAGGTCGATCGCCGTCTGCTTCCACCATGGGTGGTCGGTCTCCTTTGTCATGCGGAACAGAGAATTCAACGGATGGATGCACTCCCATGCCAAAATTAGGGCGCACCATGTCATGGTTGCAAAAGCGGTCGAACGAGCCCTGTACACCAACCTGCAGTGCTCGGTGCCGGAGCTCGTCGCGTTGCAGTCGATTCCGAGATACCCGTTGCCGTGTCCCCAGACGACAATGACAAACGCGAACAGACAGCATGCGGCCATCCAGATGCCGTAGACCATCATGTCGATGAGCACCTGTTTGGTGAAGATTGTGGAGTTTGGCTTTTTTTCCAGCACGTCGGGCGCTGCCTTCTCCACTCCGAGACCGAACGCTGGGAACGAACTGGTGACAACGAGAATGAACAGAATTTCCACCGGAGACATAGGGAACACCGAGTAGCCGGAGTTGTCCATGAACGCCAGGCCGATGAGCAGGAAAATGGCCTGTGCGACGTTCTCGGCGAGCAGCTGCAGCACGAACTTCTGGATGTTGGCCGACATTCTCCGGCCTTCCTCGATGGCGTTCAAAATGGAGGCAAAGTTGTCGTCTGTGAGAACAATGTCGGAAGCGTCCTTGGCGACGTCGGACCCGTTCATGCCCATGGCAACGCCAACGTCGGCCTTCTTCAGAGACGGCGAGTCGTTGACTCCGTCTCCGGTCATGGCCACGTACTTGTTGCGGCGGTGCAGAGCCTCAATCATTCTGACCTTGGTCTGGGGAGCACATCTCGCGATAACCAAGGGCAGCACAGGCAGCTCGTCGATCTGGCTGTCGCTCAAACTATCGAACTCGTGCGCCGTCATGATCATCACCCGAACAACGTCCTCGGCGTAGTGGTGCAGATTGCGCGGAACAATTCCAACGTCCTGGGCAATGGCCTTGGCGGTGCCGGGATGGTCTCCCGTCAGCATTCTGACGTTGATGCCGGCCTGGTGGCACAGCTTGACGGATCTCGACGTTTCGTTTCTTGGCGGGTCGTAGATTCCAATCAGACCCTGGAAAATCAGGTCCGACTCGATCTGCTCCCGGTTGTCTGTCTCCAAGGAAACGTTGTCGTTCGTGATGTCCTTGTACGCAAACGCCAGCACACGCAGTCCCTCTCTGGAAAGCACGTCCATCTGGTTCTCGATGCGCGCAATGTCCTCTTCTGTCAGCGGCCGGAGCTCCTGGCTGTCGCGCAGACTGTCGTATTTCTGGTCGTCGAAAGAGTGCCAGTATTTGCAGCACTTGAGCAGTCTTTCGACCGCGCCTTTGGAGTACACCTTCACCTCGCCGGTCTCCTTGCTGCGGTAGATCGCAGACATCCTCTTAATAGACGAGTCGAACGGGAACTCGTTGATATGGTCGTATTTCGCGGCCAGCTCGTCCTTCGTGTATCCCGGGATTCTGCTCGAGAACACGCGAATGGCGATCTCTGTTGGGTCGCCGTGCGCCTTCCACTCGGTGCTGCCTGTTTCGGGGTTCTCGTAGCTGTTCACAACGGCGATGTTGGCTAGTCCTGCGGTCAGACAGAAGTTCGCAAAGTTGGCCGGGGTCGGCTCGGGCAGCTCTTTCTCGGGAGGAATGTACTCGTCGCTCTCCTTGACGAACTTTGGCGAGTACCTGGTGAAGCTGAGCGTGCCCTGATGCGGATTATATGGCTCGTTCGAGCCCTCCAGAGAGTAGGTGCCGACGTTGGGGATCCACACCTTCTTGGCAATCATGCGGCCCTGCGTCAGAGTGCCTGTTTTGTCCGAGCAGATATCGTTGATGCCGCCCAGCGCTTCCAAGGAGTCCAGGTTTCTCACAATGACGTTTCTCGAAACCATCACCTGCGCTCCCACGGCCATCGTGATGGTCAGAACCACAATCAGGGCCGACGGAATCATCGACAGTGCCACACAGATGGCGTAGATGGCCACCTCCTTGTTGACGCGGAATTTCTGCGAGGCCATCACCACTATGGCGAAAACCACAGCGATCCAGAAAAGCGCAATGGCCAGCCACGAGAGCTTCACTTGCAGCGGCGTGCCGCTGGCCACGCCGAGGAAGTTTGCCGCGACGTCCTTGACGGTGCCCAAATACGCCGTCACGTACGCGCGCTTTTTCGGCTTCGAGCCGTTCTTCGGGTTCTTCTCCACCTTGCGGATGAAGGATCTGTCTCCCTGCAGCGACTTGGCTATTTTTCCGATCTCGGTATTGAGGCCGGTGGCAACTGCGACTCCCGTGCCGCGGCCCTTGCTCACCACAGACGAGCTGTACGCCATGTTGCACCTGTCTCCAACAGGCACGGGAACAGACTCGTCCGCAAACACCACCGTGTGGTCCTTGGGGATCGGCAGCGACTCGCCGGTGAGCAGCGCCTCGTCGGTCTCGAGGTTCATGGAGTCGATCAGCCGCAGGTCCGCAGGAATCGTGTCGCCCACCCTGATGTGCACGATGTCGCCCGGAACAACCTCCTCTGTCGGGATCGTGTGGTCGTCGTCGTCTCTGGTCACGTGCGCGGACGGCGAAGAGAGGCTCTTGAGCGAGTTCATGGTTTTCTCGGCCTTCATCTCCTGGATGAAGCCGACCGAGATGTTGAGGAGCACAACAAACCCAATGACTCCTCCGGAAATCCAGTCCTTGATGGCCAGAGCAATGACCATGGAGATTATCAAGACGAGAATCATGGCGTTGAACACCTGGTGCGCCAGTATTTTACCGTAGTTAATCTTTCCAGAATCGCCTAGAGAATTAGGACCATACTTAGCGAGCATTTCCTTGGCTTTCGCGCTGCTCAGCCCGTTGACCGCGTGGGTTCCGAAATACTGCACCACGTTTTCTCCCGAGAGACGATAGAACGCGACCGAGCTCTCGTCGCTGCTGGATGCTCTGGAGATTTCTGTTTGTGTCGTAGCAGACACTTTCGCTTGTTCGTTTCTGTCCGTAGGCATGGTAGCTATCTATAACTATATTATCTAGCAGCTTGTTCTCGAATTCCACTCTGAGAAGTTTTTGGTAATCACATGCGGGGAGACCTCTTTATATAGTTGTGCTGTGTGGAGTCTCTGCCAAGACTTTATTTGCGATCAACTCGTAGTCGAATTTCTTTTTTTAGTTGGCATATAGGGCTGTAATCTAGCTGTTTTTGGATATTATTTGATAAATCGAGAAGAGCGCTTATAGGAGAGGACGACGTTGCTGAGCACGTCTCTGAGGCCCATCGGGCAAAGGAGCTCCCTTCTCTTGCCTGAAGTCCTCTACTATTGCTGTTTCTGCACGGTTATCTTAAAGAAATGGTACGTCCAATTCTTGCAGAGCCAAGATAAAAAAGTGGTCAGGAATATGTACACGGCCACCACTGAAACGTGGGTCGGAGGAGGAGCGCGGGCCGGCCCTGGCCATTAGGAAATTACAAAGAGCGGTCCTAGCCCTGTGGGCAGGTGCTACGGCACACGGTACTACACGGCCTTGGCTACTCCGACGATACAGGGCTATGACGTGAAAACGTGGGGTCCACTGATAATTACGTCAGCCGAGAAATGCATCAGCCACGAATTTCCCAAACTTTGGTTTGTGCATGTCTAGCTGCAGAAAGTGGCTGTTTCCAAAAACAGCATCGATAACTCGAACCGGAGTACGGCTCAAATCTATAAATGTGCTATTTACGTCTAGTCTATCTTAGGAGCGGCCGCGGAGAGTCTGGCTTGGCCAGCTGTGTAGTCTCCGGAACACTTCCGGCCGAGATCCCGGCCTCTACGGCCCCAGAACAGCCTTGGCAGCCGGCTTCAGATCCTTCAGATCCTCACCAACAACCGGGTCCTCCTTCAGCAGCTGGACCCATCTGGCAACGGCTGGGTGCTCCTTGACCCACGACTCCTCCCACAGGTTGCCGTAGCAGATTTTCACCGACTGGATGGCGTACAGATCGGCGAGAGTGGCCTCGTCGCCGACAAGATACTTCGTCTTCTGCAGCTGGTCTTCTAACAACCGGGTCAGCTGCTCGAGCTTGGCGACGCCGTTGTCGATTTTCTCCTTGTCGTACGGACGCATGCCAAAGGAAGGCAGTGCCCACTCGCACAGAGCGTTCACGTAGTCGCTGTTGATGAACGACAGCCACTGCCAGACCTTGGCTTCCTCCTGCTTGGTCTTTCCGAACCAGTTGTATTTTTCTGGCGCCTGGTCCGCAAAGTACTTGACGATGGCGAGCGCTTCGGTGAGTTTGAAGCCGTCGGGTTCTCTGTACGCAGGACACTTTTTCAGCGGGAAGTTCTCGGCAAAACACGGAGCAGAGGGGCCCTTGACCTCGACGTCAAGACCGATGAACTTGATCAGCTGGGGGAAGAGCGAGCTTCTTGCAGAGCCTGGCATACAGTAAATAACTCCTGGCATGGTTGGGGCGAAGTAGACGGGCTGCGTGGATGTGAAAAAAATACGAGAAACCGATTTTTCTCGCATTTTCAGCACCAGAGCTGCTGGTGTTTTTGCCAATGCGGGGCCGGCGGCGGAAAGAGCGCCGTAGCCGGTGAATTCTGGTGCGCGGTCGCTCCGGCACGGCAGCCTACAGAAGCGCTGCTGGAGAGACCTGTGCTGTCGCGGGCCCTGCCAACTCCGGTGCAGAGGTGCCTTTCGGATGGGGCGCCGATCGACGCAAAAATTGGTCCGCGGCCGTTTTATAAACAAGACTCATGACGTCGCTGTTCCAACTGGACGACGAGACAAAACGGCTGTTCACGCTCGACGATTTCCTGCACGGCCTCACGGTCCACGAGTTTGTCGAGTTTCTCGCCGCAAAGCTGGCCTCGCGGACGGGCTACGACGGCTCACAGCCCCTCGACCAGCTGGACCCCAAACCGTACATCCGCACGTTTGAGGCGTGCGTCAAGGAGCTGAACCGGCTGGGCGAGGAGTGCTTGGCGAAACAGACGAAGTACGAGAAAATCGCCGAGGTCAAGCAGACAGAACACTTCTCGAACGTGCTGCGACTCGCCCCGAAGGCCAGCAAGCTCAATTCGCAGTTTGCCCAGCTGGACCTGAAAGTGCGGCGTATTAACGGCGACATACGGCCGCTGGGCGACAGGCTCACGGAGACAAACAGTCTGAAGGAGAACACAGTGACGCTGATTTTTCTGACCAAGTGCTACAACGAGTTCTACACCAAAAAACAGGCCCCGCCGGAGCTGGTCAAGATGCCGCGCGACCGGCGCGCCGTGGCGCTGGTCCAGCTGCTCAAGTTGGCCTCGAAGCTGGCCACCAACGACCTGCCGCAAGCCAAAGCGACGCTCTCCGTGATCCAGGAACACTGCAACAGGTTCGAGATCGAGCTGCTCAACGAGTTCCACGAGATGGACAACACAAAGAACTACAGGCGGCTCCAGGAACTGTCTAGTCTGCTTTTCCTGTTTAACGACGGCGAAAACATCAAGCAGTTCTACATCAACAAACACCCGATCTTCAGCAATTTCCAGTCCACAGAGCTCAGCGTCGAGCCGTCCTTCTGGAAAAGCATGTGCGACCCGGGCTTCTCGCAGTACCAGCTCGATAGCCTCACCCTGGCGATGCTGCAGGAAATCGAGGACGTTCTCACAAAGTCCGAGTACGACACGATCCAGCAGATCTTCCTCGAGCACACCAGGGCCGTGCTGCTGGCGTTCGTGGACCGTTTCTACGAGGAGCTGATCCGCAACCGCGTCCAGCTGCTGCTGCGGGTGGCCTCTTCCTACTCAAAGCTGTGCAATCTGCGTGTGCTGCACTTGCTGTGCAACCAGGTGAACCGGCTCACTCAGAGCCTCAAGACCTTCCTGGGAGACAAGGAGGTCGACCTGGGCGTCGAGCTGGACAAGTACCACGCCGCCCTGTTCCACCGGCACGTGGACAAGGACGTCTACTTCAGTCTGGAGAAAGAGAACCTCTCGGAGCTGATTGGCTCGTTCACGGCGCGTTTCGAGGCGAAACACGAGAAGGTGGTCAACAAACACCTGCTGGAAAACAAGATCCTACACTCCAAAGACGCCAGCACGTCGGAGGCCCCCGAGTACGACCAGGACGTGTTTCTGGACGCTCCGCAGCGCGAAAACTCGACCCGAAGACTGCTCTCGTACAAGCGGTCCAAGAAGTTCACCTCCATCTCCAAGTTCATCAAAAACATGGAGCGCTCGTCCTCGCTCAAGGACCGGTTCACGCGGACGAAGCTGCGGGGGGGCAGCGACCAGGGCGCGCGTGTGGTGTCGGACTCGTTTGAGCAGGACGCCGGCGACGGGTCCGAGGCCTCGCTCGTGATTGCCGAGAAAATCCTCAAGGCGGTGGTCGAGTCGCTCACGAGAGCCATCGAGCTGGTGCCGTCGAAAATCAACGAGTACGCGCTCGAAATGTTCGACATCCTGATCGTGAGCTACGGCCAGTCGTATCTGGCCATTGAGCTCGAAAACCTGTACTACAACGGCATTCTGGTGCAGCAGCAGAAGCTCGCGTCCTTCTTCGGCTCCAGCGAGATCAACCTCAAGTTTGTGGAGCAGATCAGCCTGGTTTCTGTCCAGGTGTACCTGCTGTCGATTGTGGTGAAACGCTTCTTCTACCCGCTAGTTCTCTCCGCCGAGATCAAGAACAGGCTCAGCCTCATGTTCAACTCGTATCTGCAGGACGTCGAGCTTGGCCTCAACATCATTGTGGACGAGCTGCTCGAGCTGATCGAGCGCAACATGAAAAACATCCTCAGCGGCCAGGCAATGGACGATTTCCAGCCGGCGACGCAGCCGACGATCGACAGAACAGAAACGTGCGACAAGATGCTCCAGTTCCTCGACAGAGTGTTCCGCGCGCTGTACGAGCATCTGGGCTTCAACCCGACGCTGAAAATGGACACCATCCGCCGCATCCTCGCCAGCCTGCTCACGCTGCTCATCAACCACTTCACGCGGTTCCGCGTCAACTCGAACGGCTCGCTCGTGCTCACACAGGACGTCATCCACTACATCTCCATTTTCGACACCTACGACGGCCTCGACGACATGAAGCAACGCTTCGGCGTCCTCCGAGAGCTCACAAACCTGTTTTTCTGTCAGCCCGAGCTGCTCAAGGACCTGTGCAACGAGGGCCAGCTGATTTATCTGAAGAAGTCTGTGTTGAAGCAGTACATCTCGCGGCGGTCGGACTTCGACCCGAAATTCCTACAGGGTGTGTAGCGGCAGCACAGAATTAATCCTCTACTAATTCCAGCAACTTCGTACACAGCTTCTGCGACACTCTTCCGCCCTTGAGTCTGGCGAGATCCAAGTCCGCCACGTCCAGCGGAACAGTGTCCACGCGCGTGATGGCGCCTCTGAAGTCCTTGGCCGACGTCTGGTACTTCACAAGTCGCTCGTCCGACAGATTGTAATTTGTCACCAGAACGTCCTTTAGCCGCATCAGCACAAACAGCGCCCGCGCCTCTGCGCCCAGAACGTCCCAGTCGTCCTCCTCGTCGGTCCTTTCGGCCAGCTCTGCCGCCTCTGTGTCAATAATCTGCTCGAGGCTCGACACCAGGAAAAAAACGTGGTCCTGCTGTCTGAAATGGACGGCAGCGAGGTTGACGGCGACGTAGCCCACAAACAGCGGGTCTGGGTCCTCGAAGTTCGCCAGCGTTTTAGCAAGCAGCCGCAAAAACCGCTTTCCGGCCGTCCTGCTGCCGTCCAGCACGCTCATCATGCACCGCAAAAGCGTCGTCTCGGACAACAGCTGGCCTGAAAGCCGTCTGCGGTACTCGTACGCCATGCGCAGTCCTTCCATGTAGCCCGACTCGATGAGCGACTCGTATTTCTCAAACAGCTGCTCGTGCATCGCCAGTGCTGTCGACCGAATGGCGGGCGTCTGGGACGCCTCCAGGGCGACGATCGTGGCGATACACAGCTTCGGGTTGGCAAAGCCGAACCTCACCACGAGCTTCAGAAAAGTCACCGCGCGCAGCGAGTGGCCAGACTCGTCGACGAGGCAGTTTTTCAGCACGTGGTGCAGGTACCGTTGCACGAGCGACGAGCATATTCCGTCGTTCACGTACTCGGACGACTCGCCGTGGAACACCCGCACGTCCAGCTTGACGGTCTTCGAGTCCTTGAAGTGCAGCCCGTTGCCCAGCACGGCCTCGCGGTCCTGCAGCTCCAGAAACGTCGAAAGCGTGTTGACGACGATATCCTGGAGATCCGGGTCGTTGCTCTGGAAAGCGCGGTCCATGAGGCCCAGAATGCGGTCGCTCATGAACCAGCGCGGGTGCGTGATGCACACGTTGAGCAGGTTCTTGATAGCCACGCGCTGCGAGCTGGCGTCGAGCGATTCGTCGCAGAACACCGAGATATGCTTGATAATGAACCCGGACACCGTGTCGGTGGCTTTGAAGCCCAGGTTGGCCGTCTGGAACAGCTCCGTGTGCGCGTCGAGCCGGCAATGGCGCCCGACGTTGCCCAGCAGAAACAACAGCCGGAACACCTTGGGGTCGGGCTTGTAGCTATTGTCTCTGATGTCCGCCAGATACGGCCTCAAAAGAGCCAGCGACGAGATGCACGCCCGGGCGAGCTTCTCGGTGTCCTTCTTCATCAGCGACAGCAGCCACAGACACGGCATGGCTTCTTCGAGCTCGCGCACGTTGAACTTGGTGAGACGCGCGAGGAGCGACGCCTGGCACTGGTGGATAAACGACCTCTTCAGCGACCGGGTCTGTGGCAGCGTGTAGTGGAAGATTTGCAAGATATGGTAGCACAGGGAGCTGCCGGTGGAGCTGTCGTCGATGATGTACGGCTGCAGCGAGACGAGCTGGTCCTGCGAGAGCAGTGTGCCGTCGCACTTGACAAATACTGCCAGCAGTCCGGTCACGTTCTGCACGTGGTCGTGATCACAGTGCACCTGCCTGGTGACGTGCTCCAGAATTGCCTGGATGACGGCCGCCACCGCGCTTCGGAGCTCTGGGCTCGTCGCAAAGTGGTGGACGACTTTCTCGCGCAGGAACCGCTCGAAGTAGTCCCCGTTTTTCTCTGACTTGCCGATCACGCAAACCATGGTCTCTATCCTGGCTAGCGGGTCCTCGTGCGACAGCAGCAGCAGCTCCTTGAGACAGGCGACGGCCAGGTCGACCACGGCGTCCTCCTCGTCGTCCAGTCGCCGCAACAGCTTCTCGCAGACGGCCGTGCGCACCGTTTGCTCCGCGGAGCGCTCGTACATCACTCTGGCCAAGCCGATGGCCTTTTTCCGCACCGCCATGCTAGCGTCGCCAATCCTGTCGCACGCGGGAGCGTAAAAGTCGCTGACAAGCTCGGGATGCGCCGGCACAGTGTTCAGCAGCAGCTCGACGATCGAGTCGCGCACAGACGCGTACTGCTCCACCAGCCGCGCCGCCAGCGACTGTTTCACGGTCGGCAGCGTGAGCAGCGCCGGCTCGCGCTCAATCAGCAGCGACAGGTTTTTGATGGCTTTGTTTCTCGACTTGGTGCGCGGGTGGTCGAGCGACTTGACGATCAGCCCGAGAAAGCTGTCGTAGTGAGCAAACAGGTTTTGCGACGCGAGAACGGCAAGATAGTCTGCCGGGCGGTCGATCTGGGGAAACGGCACTTTCTGGTTGATGATCTGGAGGAGCAGGAACTCGGCCCTTTGACAGCAGGAGAGCAGTTCGTCTGACGCGGACTTTGTAAGGGCATGGACCTTGGTGAACAGCTTGAATGCAAAAAAGGACCGGTACGTCTTCAGATCGCGCCAGACAGCGAGGTACTGCTCGAACAGCGTCTTGAAGTCGGCGACGCTCATGTCCGCGCTGAAACGGGTTGGCTGCTGGCATCTGCGGAACGCGAAGATTTTTGAGCCAATGATGCCCATCAGCTCCAGTGCAAACGCCTCAATCTGCGCAGAGTAGTTGTCGGAGCTGAAGACAAACATCAGAGTGTGCAAAAAGGACTCCAGAAGCGTCTCGCAGCCGGAGTATTCCGGATACTCGGCCATGGCGAGCAGGTCCTCTATAAAGTTCTCTAGCACTTTTTTCCCGGTGGTGTCGTAGTTGGCGGTGATTTTCGTGACCAGCAGCGAGGCGAACTCGTTGGAAAGCCGCGCCAGCTCGTCTGCCGACGCGTCGATGTGGCTGTATATGCTCGAGTTCAGCTCCTCGCGCTTTTTCTCGCTCACTTTCCAGTACGCCTCGTCAAATTCGTAGCACACGGCAAACGACTGGATCAGCCGCACCACCAGCATCGTCACCAGCTGGACGCTGAATCCGCGCGCCAGGTGGTACTGGCGGGAGCTTGTCTTGTGCGGCGACAGCTGGTCGAAGCTGTTGACGATCTCGTGGAGCAGAAACACACGCTGGTCCGGATTTCTGCTGAAAATCTCGTATATCACGTTCGAGGCTGCTACGCGCAGTCTCTCGTAGCTCGGGTCTTGTTTTGAGCCGCTGAAACACAGTTTCAGCGTCAAATATTCCAATTTCGTGACTATGCTGTCCTCCAGACCGTTGTGCTTGGCATAGCAGGCCAGCAGGTCCAGAATCTTGATGTAGCTCTTTAGAAACGCGTCAAAGTCGGAAACTTCAGCATCTAGCAATGCATTGCCGCACGCGTACACGAATTCCAGCACAGACGTGAGATAGTTCTCCAGATACAGCTGTTTGTCGCTGTGGTTGCTTGTGAAGATCAACATCACCAACGTTGCGCACTTGGCCGCCCGGCACGCCACGTCCATCTCGTCGCCGTCGAAGTTCGCGAACTGGAAGTCCAGCATCGCGGAGCACGTCTCGTTGAGACGCACAAGGAGCTGCGCGTCGACGTCTTTCAGCTGTTTCGCGTACCACAGCCGGTTCATGCTGTCTTCAAGGGCCTGCAGCGTTTCTGGGTCGAGATCGAGCGGGCCCTGCAAAATCGAGACGAGCTTGTTTTTGGCCTCTGTGTGCAGTTTGCGCGAGTCCATATGGACTACGGGCTTCTCTTCGGCCCTGGCAAAGGTCGTCTCGCGCGGCTGAAGCTGTACGCTGTCAAAGTCCGTGGGCGTGCTGTCGATTTTGATTCTCTTGACCTTCAGATCGGGCTTGGTCCACGACCGGTCGGAGCTCACGGCGGCTAGGATGTGTCGTTCGAGCGGCCCTGGCGGCTCTGGGCGCTCCGTAGTAGTCTTTGCAGGAAGCCTCATGGCCGGCTTTTTAAACGTAACTTGTTTCAGCTGGTCGGGAACCTTGAGTTCCCGCAGCAGCTCGTCATCGATGTCCTTCTTGTCTGCTGGGGAAACGCGTTTGGCAGGGGCCAAGCGCACCTCGAACGGGCCTCCAAAAGGCACGACTGCGATGTCAGAAGCAGCAGCTAGAATACTTACTTTCCTGCTTGGGAAGAATATAGTTTATTGGCTGGTTCAGCAGCGCAGAAACCAAATCATGAGGAAGATCCATAAAATATTTATTCGATTTATTTAATTTGTTTTAATATATTTGATTATTTTACTTAAATATTTATGTCTACGCAGATATTTCTTCCCTCGGAGAAACTGTGCGCCGACAGCGCCCGGGAGCAGGCATGGCTTATTGACGAGGTTATACGGCCGCAATTGCCGAACATCAAGGAAAACCTGGCGTCCTGTATGGCGAAAATCAGTGAGAACAACGGCGACGAGTTCAAGTTCCCGTTGTCGTCGCACAACTCTGAGACACTCAAGGGCGTGATCAGCCGCTCCAATTTCCGGGTTACAGGGCTGAGCGTGTCCATCCGGTCGAAAAGCATCGGTCGCGCGCTGCACCTGCGGCTCAAGGACAACTCGACACTGATTCTGCGCCAGTTACTGGATTGTCACGACTTAATTTACAACGCTATCAACACTATTAGCAAGATACAGACGCTCCAAGAAACACAGCCCGCTGTGCTGTTGAAAATTCTGTCCACACTATACGGCCAGATCCAGCTCGCCAAGAAGTCCCTGCTCTTCCCTACAGAGGCATACATGTTCCCCAGGTACAGACTGCCGTACCAGCTATTTGAGCCGGAGCTCCCCGAAAACGTGGCTCTGGACCTGGTCATCAGCAACAGCGACCTGTCGATCGACCTCAAGGTGGTCAAGCCGATCACACACCGGCCGTGGGACCTGATCATCGACGTGCCGAACCGGGTCTCGTTTGCAGACCACGTGCGCGCCAAGATCTCGCAGGACAGAACACGGTCCATCTCCACGATCCTCTGCGAGGAGTACCGCAAGCTGCTGGACTCTAGACGGAAAAACGGCGCCGAGAATGGTGGGTTTTTGAAATCGGTCTTCGCGGGCAACGCAGAGCCGTCGTGCTCCACGGTGTTGAAAACGTCCAGCAAATACCTCGAGGAAAGTATCACGTATGTGGACAACAGCAACAGTCCGGTCGTCGTGACGATCCAGGAGACCTGCGACGTGGTGACGAGCGACCCGATGCTCCTCTCGATCACCATCAAACTGGACAGTCTGGAGAAAAGCGTGGGCAAGCTGCTGGAGAACCTCAAGCTGATCTCGACGCCAGTTTGAGTTTTTTAGCGCGCAGACAATTCAGACGGGCAATGTCGTCGCGAGAGCCCGACACTTTCTGGACCTTTATGGCGGCTCCATGCTGTGATCTGACGCGCTCTAGTTTTTTTTCCAGTGGTGCCATTTGTTTATGGAGCCGGTCCTGTTTGCGCGCCAAATCGGCCATGATTTCGTGCAGAAGCTCGTGGTCCTTGTTCAGACGGGGCTCGACAAACGCGGAGACGGCCTTGGTGCGTTTTTGGACGGTCGACTCTGGGACCACGTCAAACACAGCCTTTGTGCGCAGAACCGTCTTGAACCGATCGACGTCGTCGGTGACCTGGCGCAGCGGCGCGATCGCGCAATTGAGGAAATTGATGGAGTTTTGCAGCGACGTGATGGACGACTGCAAGTTGTCGGCGACGGACATGAAGAGCAATGCGGGTATTTATTTATTGTTTTTTTTTGTCAGATCATCCGGCCAGGAAAAAAATCTGGGCTTCACAGACGCGACGGTCGACGCGCATGTGTCTCTGATGGGCTCTTTCCCAACATGGTTAAATTATAAAGCTGCACAGCGACCTTGCTGTTTCACATACAACGCAATGCAGCGCCGCGCGTACCCGTGTGCTGGGTTCGGATTAAACAAGTTTCTTTTTAACCCAGGATTTTGCGGGACAAGAGCACGACACTCTCGAGCTTCATTGGGACAGGCCGCTGTGGAGGCTCGTGATTGAATCGCTTAGGCAGCACGGCCCGGATCCCCCCCTGCTGGCGGGGCCTCGGGCGCGATTGGCGTGATACGCACAATTTGACAGCCCGCAAAGAGTTGATATTTTTAGTATGGGAATGGCTTCGCTGCGCATGCGCGTGCATAAAATAGTTTGTTTTCCAGGATTCCGTGCGTCCAGCCAAGCCGCATGACTTTCACTGGGTAAGCCCAAATAGTTGCTCCTACTCCTCACTTGCGTGGAACCTTCTGTTCAGCCCATCAATCTCACCCGTGTGGACCAGATTTAATGCACGATTATTAAATCGACTTTTTTTAACGGTTTCTTTTCTACCCAACCGAGACCTTGCCGGGATATATAAACTCGGCTTTCTGGCCGGAATTTGACATCATCGGTACATGGACTCTCCGAACCAGGCTGACACTAGAGCACCTCCAGCAAACGTCGGCAGATCACGCTTCGCACCTAAGCATTCGCCCGAGCCGCACGAGCCAGCGAGCATGCCCAGCTTGAACCCTTTGCTTTCAGATTTCGCCGTGTATGCGTCCTCGCCGTCTCCGCACCAGAACTACAACTACGCCAATCCACAGCTTGCACAGCGTCTCAGGAACGCGCCCGCAAGCCCAACATATTACCAGCAATCGAATAAAATTCACGAGCCGTCTTCCATGCACAGAAGCATACGACGCAGCGCCAGTCTGGGCTACCCGTCGCAAGATCTGGGGCATGAGGAGTCCAAGGTGTTGTGCTACGACATGGGATCGAGGACGTACAGACTGGTGAGGCAGGATTTAGTCGAGAGTTCGAACGGTTTGCTGCAACCTGCCGCTACGAGCCCGGCAGAGCACTCGCCGTGTTCCGGGTCAGGCTCGCCGGAAAAGGCGAAACGGTCGCGAAGAGGGTGTTTGACGTGTCGGCAGCGCAAGAAAAAATGCTGCGAAACGAGGCCAACGTGCTCTGAGTGCGCAAGGCTCACGATACGTTGCCGATGGCCTGTGCCCGGGAGCGAGCGCAAAAACCGATCCAAAAACAACACCATCAGCCCTGACGAGATGATCCACGAGGCGTACGGGGTGATCAAGATCCTGAGGGGCGTGGTGGACTACAAAGTAGAAGGATGACCCTGTATATTTTTAATGACTCAGCGTACAACCAGCCAAGCCACATACGGGCGAAATTCCGTCTCATTTGCGACCGGCTATTGTAGCACTATTGTAGTCCTTCTCGATGGGTCAAGATTGCTACTACCTGCATATGCATGGAATATGCGGAGTTTGGGCCCCACCGCCTCAGACATGCATCCGTGCTCGGCTCTCACAGTCTGCGCTCAAACGCACAGATCTCCTCGAACTCGCGCAACACAAGGCACATGTTCTGGAGGTGCACCTCGACACAGACGTTGAAGACGGCGTAGTAGTCGCGCACGATTTTGTCAATTTTGTCGCGCACGAGGTCTACGGCGTAGAATTTGCCGTACGCTCTATGCGTCTCGTGCTGAAAATTATTTTCCACCGCGGCTGACGCGCGCCGCACGGGCTCGCTCGTTGACGTATTTGCGGAAAAAACACGGCCGTGCCGGATGATGTCATAGATGGCGTTGCAGTATATCGTTTTCAGCGAGTTCACCTTGGTGCTGCCGATGCTGGCCCTTTCCGTCTGGGCTATGAGCCCGCACACGTGCTTGAAATCGAAGTTCATGTCCACAATGGCCCGCACGGCATCTTCGTCGTAGCCGCGGCCGCGCAGCCGCTCAGACACGTTGGTGCACAGTATCTTGTACACCTCCTCCTTGAAGAAGTTGCCGAACCGGTTCGACTCGGTGTGCTCGAAGTAGTTCAGCAGAAACCCGTCCAGCTCCACCAGCAGCTTGCCAAAGTCCACGAGCTGTTGCCGGGGCTTGTCGGCAAAGAAGCTGTTCTGCAGCTTCGCCGGCAGCAGTACCGTGCGGTTGGCCAAAGAGCTCATCAGAATCACTGTCACCGACTGGAGCGTCACCAGAGTGCGCACCTGGTTGCTCAGCTCCATCAGCTGGATCGAGAAGCTCTCCAGAAACTCGGGCATCTCGTACAGCTTGCCCGTGTTGCTGCTGCACACGAACGCCGCGAACAGCCGGTTGTAGAACGCGAGCGTCGCCGTCTCGGCTGCCGATTCGGCCGCAGACTCCTGATCCTGCTCCTTGTGCAGCTGCATCTGCTTGTACAAATTGGGGTAGCGCAAATTGAGCGACACCTTCGACGAGGGGTGGTTGCACTCGAACACGTCGCGCTCAAACTCCACGATGTTGCTGCCGATAAACCGCAGACAGCTCTTCACACAGCTGTTCATCCCAAACACCATGCAGTCCTTGACGAACTCCACAAACCGCTGGATGAACGCCTTGTCGATCTGGGCCGTCTGCGCCAGCAGCGACTCGGCTTCGCACCGCAGAAATTCCGGCGTCTCGCAAATCAGCACGCCCAGACTCATCCTGAAGTACTCTGCCAGCCGCATCTTGCCGCTGTGGAGCTTGCTGAGCACGAGCACCGAGTCCGACAGGAACGAGATGGCCGTCGAGTTTTCTCTGCGGTGATTCGCCGACTGCGCAAAGACCAGGTTCACCGTCCGCTTCGGGTCCTCCGCCACGACAAACATCGCGTACAGACACCGCTCCACCATCTGCGCCACGTCCACCATCATCGATTCGACCGAGTCCAGGTACGACAGCCGCTCGATCGCCTCGATGCAGCCCTCGTTGTACGTCTTGAGCCCCAGCCACTCGCGGATCGCCTCGATGTCCGGCTGCAGCTCGTCGACGTACTCGGCCAGCATGTCGCACTCGGCAGCGAGCCGCGGCGACTTGCCCGTCCGCATCCGCAGTTGCGCGCCCCGCGACCGGTACTCGAGCAGCACCTTGAACAGGTACCGGCGCCAGTTGTCGACGGAAAACGTCGGCGGGACCAGCGACACGGGCCGCTGCGCCGCGCCGCGCAGCGCCGACCGGCTCCGCGACGATACAGAGATCAGCGGGTTGTCGTCCGTGAGCGACGAGCCCGACAGCACGGCCGCCTTGTGCCGGGCCACAAAGTCCTGCTCCATCGCGTCGATCGCCGCGAGGTCGGCGGCGCGGCTGTCGCCCTTGAGCCGCGCAAACCGCTCCTTGTTGGCCTTGATGAACGACTCGCCCTTGCGGATCATGTACCTGTACTCGTTGAGCAGCACGTCGTTGTCGGCCGTGAGCGAGCGCATCGTGCGCAGAAAGCCGAGGTGCTTGCTCAGCCCGTCGTTGCTCTCCGACAGCAGCGCCAGACTGCGGAACCAGTGGTTGAACTTGAACACCTGGAAGACCGGGTAGTAGGTGGCCATGAGCGCCTCTTTGAACGCGTACCTCTCAAACTCGGACCCGTTCTGCTGCACCAGCCGCTGGAACAGCTTCCACACATGGAACGTGGCGGTGTGCAGCTCCGCCACAAGAAACCCGTAGTAGCTGTCGTCCAGGTGGTGCTGCTTCAGGTTCGGGAAGTCCTTGGCCAGCCGGTCGAAAAACGGCTGTGTCGCGTTCAGCCGCACCGCGTACATCGGCGCGCGGTTGTACCGCTCGTGTTTGTCTTTCTCGACCAGAATTGCGAAGCCAAACAGGAAACACCGGGCCAGGAGAAAGGCGTCCACCCGCCCGTTCGACGCGTCGATTTCCGCAAACAGCGACGACGTCAGCCGCACGATCTCGCGGCTGTTGATGAACCTGTACGTGTTCTCGACGTCTGTCTTGGCGACCGCGTCCTCGAAGTCGACGAAGATCGGCACTCCTCGCAGGTTCTCCCACACAGAGAGCCCAGCCACAATTCTGAACGAGTCGGCAAAGCCGTGGGCGCACGGGCCCTGCTCGTGCGATACGCACATTTCCAGGCTGCGGCCGTCGTCGCTGCTGCCCGACGAGCAGATGTGGCGCACCGTGCTCGACGCTACGAGCCGCTTGCGGTCCACGTAGTCCCTGCGGTTTTTGACGGCCTTGCTCAGCTTCTCCAGCAGCAGCTCTCTTTTTCTCAGCTTCTGCTGCTGCAGGCTGCCCAGCTTCTTGCACACGGCGTCTGTGTGCGCTGCGCTGCGTGCGCTGCGCCGGTCCAGCAGCAGCAGCCTGCGGCTGGCGTGAGTCTCGAGGTCGTCGTCTATGGAGTTCGCTCGCTTGTGCGGACTGAACTTGCCCAGCGGCGTCAGGCGGCGCATCACGCGTGGCGGAGGCGTCAGCGGCGGCGACGACAGCGACAGCGTCGTGATTTCCGACGAGCCCGCAGAGCCGGCAGAGCACAGCACACGGCCCTGCGCGGGAGGGGTGGAAGGCTGCGGGACGTCCAGCGGCGCGGGCTCCGGCGTCGGCATCTGCGCGACAGGCTCGGAGACGCCTGTGTCGTCCTTGTCGCCCTGGCAATCGTTGGAATTGTCGGACGAGTCCATGGAGCAAAGAAGAAATTGCAGCTTCTGTTGGGGCGCCTGTCAATTTGTTATCTTGGTGGCTGGGCTGAGCGGGTGTGGCTGGGGAAAATATCTTATCGAGCACTGTGCTTGATCAACGCATGTTTTTTCTCTACGCGGTTCCGTGCTATCTCGTCGTGGCCGTGGCCGTGCTGAACGGCGCGACATGGCTGCTCAAAGCCCTCTCGCTCCACGAGACCAAGCAACAGCACGGGCTCAGCCTCAACCTCGCGCCCGTGCGATCTTTCATCAACACCACCTACAAGGTGAACTCGAGGATCCCGTTCCTGGACAAGCCGGAGACGTTTGTCAAGGAGATCCGCGTGCACCCGATCAAGTCGTTCCCCGGGCTGAAGGTGCAGACGTGGAAAGTCACCGAGCACGGGCTCGAGTGCGACAGAATGTACATGCTAGGCAGATTCGACGCCGTGCAGCAGAAATGGGTCATGGTCTCGCTGAGACAGCACGCGTCGCTGAGCAGGGTCGAGCTGCGTCTGGAGGACGGCCATTTTGTGGTCGGCTACGGAAACAGGGATTATTTCAGCGTGCCGCGGTCGGTCTCCAAAGACTACCTGGAGAAGATGGCGGGGAACCGCGAGCCGGCAGAACTGTGGAACGTCGACTTCGAGGTGGTGGCACTCGAAAAGCTCGACCTCCGGCCGTTTCTCGCCGTCGTCGGGCTGCCCGAGCACTACAAGCTGCTGTACGCTCCGTTTGGAAAACTGGTCGTCACCAACTCGCCGCAAAACCTCGCCGCACTGCCCAACTACACGCCCGGCTCGCACGAAAAGTACCGCGTCACAAAGTTCCAGGACTACTTCCCGATCCTGCTGATTTCCGACGCGGACATCAGAGACCTCAACGCGCGTCTCGCCAAAGAACACGGCCCGGAGGTGCGCACCACCCCGACGAATTTCCGTCCCAATATCCTCATCGACGGGCCGGAAAAACCGTACGACACCGACGACTGGTACCGCTTCACGATCAGCGGCAGGCAGTGGGTCGTGACGTCCAAATGCCCGCGCTGCTCGATCCCCAACATCGACTTCGAGACCGGCAAGCAGCGTGCCAAACAGCCCGTGTCGCGCACGCTGGCGTCGTTCCGTCGCGTCGATCGGGGCGGGCCCAGCCTGGCCTTCTTCGGCATCAGCGCCGTGCAGGTCGAGCACGGCTACAGCGTCAGCGTCGGAGACCGCGTCCGGCTGCTCGAGCGCCGCCTCAACCAGTACGGCGAGCTGGCCTAGTGCTGTGCACACCCGTACACCAGCAACGCCAGGAAATTTCTGTAGCCAAGTTGGTAAACTCGTTTCAGTTGCTTCCAGCGTATCGCAGTTTCCATGTTTTCGGCGACGCGTGATTCTGAAAAGACGGAGCTCCACGCGCTGGACCTCAACGGGCCTGTGAGCAGGACCGACAGGCGGCTGCTGGAGGCGAGAAAGAAAAAGGAAGAGCAAAAACGTCGGCCTCACACCGCCGCCTTTACTGGCTGGAAGGAGGTCGGCGGCTGGGAGAACCGCGACTCGCTCACGTACGAGGAGGAGATCGTCGATCTGCTGACGAGGTCGACGTTTCTGGACGAGTATCTGCCGGAAGTCGCGTACGGCGACTGGTTCCATACGGTCGGCATTGTGATGCTTGGCGGCCTTTTGTCGTGGCTCCTGGGCCGGTTCCGGTTTTCTCTGGGCCCGCTCTTCTTTGTGACGCTTGCGTCGGCGCTCTACTACCGTGCGTCGATCAGAAAGTACCGGCTCAAGCTGAGACTCGAGGCCCAGAGAGAGTTTTCTGTGAACCGCATTGAGGACGATTTCGAGACGATGGACTGGCTCAATGTGTTCTTGGACCGCTACTGGCGGTTCATCGAGCCCACCGCGGCCCAGATGGTGTGTGACCAGGCCAACGTGATTCTTGCTGGGCTGCCGATCCCTGCGTTCGTGAAGCAGCTGTGGATCCACACGTTCACGCTGGGCACCAAGCCTCCGCGAATTGACAAGGTCCGCACGCTCGACCGCACCAGCGACGACGTCACGGTGATGGACTGGTGGATCTCGATGACCCCGAACGCGGTTGAGGACGCCACCGCGAAACAGCTCAAGAACTACGTCAACCAGAACATAGTCGTCAAGGCCAAGCTATTTGGCATGACGTTCCCCATCGTGCTTTCGGACGTGGCGTTCCAGGCCAAGGTGAGAGTCCGGCTGAGGATGATGAAGAGCTTCCCGCACATCCAGACCGTCAACGTGTCGCTGTTGGAGGCTCCGTATTTCGACTTTCTGGCCAAGCCTTTTGGCGGAAACACCATCTTTCCATTCGAGATTCTCAACATCCCGGGTCTGTACATGTTTATCAACGAGATGGTGCAGAAGTTTGCCGGTCCGATGCTGTTCGACCCGCTCTCGTTCCAGCTCAACCTGGAACAGCTGCTCAACGGAAACGGCCTCGACGGTGCTCTGGGTATTTTGGAGGTCAACGTCAAGCACGCCAAGGGTCTCAAGGCTGCAGACACGTTCAACAACACCATCGATCCGTACCTCACGTTCTCCGCCGGCGGTGCTGTTCTGGGCAAGACCAAGGTTATCCCAGACACCATGGATCCGGTGTGGAACGAGAAGGTCAACGTCATGCTGAAATCGTCTTCTGAGCCGCTGACGATCACTCTGTACGACGAGAATGAGAACGACGGCAGAAAGGACAAGATGATGGGCTATGTGCTGTACGATCTGGAGGACGTCATGCTAAAACACGAGCTCAGAGACGTCACGCTGCCTATTTTGAGAAACAACAGGGAGGCCGGACATGTCACCTTGGACTTCAAAATGATGAAGACCCTGCAGGGCTCCAAGCTTCCGGACGGCTCGTACTCTCCACCGCCGGACCTCAACACAGGCGTGGTTGTCATCAGGCTCCTCGGTGCCAGATCCTACAACAAGGACGACAAGAAGCCCGGCAACGTGTTTGCCGAGCTGTACGTGGACAGAGAGCTCAAGGCCACGACGGGGGTTGTCAAGAAGAGCAAGGAGGCCTCGTGGAGCATCACCCACGACCAAATCATCTACAACCGGTCCAAGTGCAGAGTTCGTGTTGTTCTGAGAGACTCGTCCAAGAAACTCATCGGCTCTGCCACCATGAAGCTCACCGACCTCATCGACTCGTCGTACGTCGGCAACGAGTGGCAGTCTCTAACCAAAGGTCTTGGGGAGGTGAAGCTGACCTGCAACTGGAGCTCTGTGGCCATGACCGGAGTTCCAGGCGCTATGGGCTACTCTGAGCCGTTCGGTGTTGTTCGCTTCAACATAGGCAAGGCGATGAACCTCATCAACCTGGAGAAAATTGGTGTTATCGACCCGTACGTCAGAGTCATGATCAACGGTGTCCAGAGAGGAAGAACTTTGACCCAGGATTCCACCACCAACCCTGTTTTCAACCAGTCGATCTACGTTCCCATCGCGTCTCCTAACCAGAGAGTCACTATTGAAGCCATGGACGTCCAAAGATCGACTCCAGACAGAACCTTGGGCTCGTTCCAGGTTAGACTCAACGAGTTTATCGAGTTCGACGACAAGGGAGATCCCATCGAGACGAACGGCGGGCCCCAAGAAGGCCGTCTTGTGCACCCTAAGCGTGGTGCAAAGGGCAGCGTCACGTACACCATGTCTTTCTTCCCTACTCTTCCTGTGATGACTCCCGACGACATTCTGGAAAAGAAGAAGCTGGAAGAGAAGACGGCCGAACAGAACGGCGACGGCGACAAGGAGACTGCAGAGGATAAGAAGGACAAGGAAGAGATGGAGGAGATCGAAGATACAAAGCCTAAGCTCGATCTGCCGTTGGACAAGGTCCGCAATTACAATAGCGGTGTCTGCGTTTTTACTCTTTTAGAGGGACACATTCCTAGGGACGGCTATTTGCAGATCTTCCTCGATAAATCTGGGTATCCAGAGTATGTTAGTCCAAGGCTCTCTTCTCGTGACACAGATATCAACGCTACCGGTGAAGGCCTGGTGAGAGAACTCAAATACTCTGAGGTCACCATCAAGCTTGCTGAGAAGAAAGGAAGCAATATCAAGAAGGAAGCCATTGCAGAGACTTCCATGTCCACCGTGGAGCTGATTGAGAGAACGTACGACCAGCCGAGCGTTGTCAAGTTGTCGAACGGAGCCAGCATCAAGCTGCAGACCAGATGGGTTCCTGTCTTGATGAAGGACTTACCAGCACAGGACTCTGTTGGAAACATGGGATATATGACGCTGCGTGTCATCAAGGCCTCTGGATTGCCTCCTGCAGACTCGAACGGAAAATCCGATCCATTTACAAAGGTGTACCTGAATGGCGAGGAGATCTTCAAAACCAAGACCATCAAGAAAACTCTGAACCCGGAGTGGAATCAGGAGACGTCCTTTGAGGTGGTGAATAGAGTGAATTCCGTGCTGAGGTTCAAAGTCTCGGATTGGGATCTCGGTTTAGAGCAGGACGACAAGCTTGGCGAGGTGAAGTTGAATATGAGCGAGATCAATCCATTTGCCTCAGGGGTCCACGAAATGACACTGCCATTGAAGGACGATGACGGAAAGCCATCAGGCGAGCTTTCTGTGGCACTCAGTTTCAAGCCGTCCTATATTACCTTGTTGAGTGCGGAGAAGCAGCTGCCAAACGTCGCCGGAACCGCTGTGGGGGGTGCCGGCAAAATCTTGAATACAGGACTAGACGGTACCGGAAAGGTGATCGGTACCGCAAGCAAGGTCGGCAGTAAGGTGCTAGGCACTGCGGGAAACCTTTTCGGTAGCAAAAAATGAGGTCTCTAAATATTCACTCTCTTAGGTCAATCAATCGCTCTAAAGTTTGTATGCACGTTGTGAAAAATAAGCTAAAATAAAAAATTAATTATTAAATAAAAAATAATAAATAAGCTATCTTAGTTCTATCTAGCATGACCGGACAATGAAGTTTGCTAAGCTGCTACAACAGATTCTCCAAGAGGGAGGTGTTCCTCCAGAATGGGTTGAGAAAGCTATTCAGTACAAGGCGCTAAAGAAGAGGATCAACCGGGTAGTTGAGGAGCTCGAGAACGTGGGGCTGAAAAGGGAGAACATGAGTTTTACATATGAGATAGAGCAGATCCAGCACCAACTGCGTCCCCAGCTGACCACTGACGTGAGTCAGGAACTGGAGCAGGTGGTGATTTCCAGGCTGAACGACATGGACTATTCCTTTTCTGTCGTGCAAAAAGAGGGAGACGGAAGCGTTTTGACCGTCAGTTTACACGAGGATACCCTATTTTTCCAGACCTTGTATGAGGAGCTGGAGGAGCTAAAGAGGTTTGGAGAGGAGCAGGAGCACGAACTAGTGAACACCGTCGAGAATCTGGCCACGGTGATAGGCAAGGTAGGGTCCCCCAACACACGCAAAAATGACATGTATGTTTGGCGAGAAATCTTCCAGATGTACATAGAGAGCGAGGTGTTCTTTAGCACGCGAGAGAGGTCCTCGGGACGCGTTGACGTGGCGGTTTCGCGCAAGCGACTGAGCGATTTTGTCGACCATGTGAACGAAACCAAGGTCCTCAAGAGGCTGCGGCAGCGGAACTCGCTCGCGGCGTTTGCCACGTTCAAGGAGATGAACTTCTTGATCATTAAAGTTGCCAATTACCAGGCCATCAACAGCATGGCTGTGCAGAAGATTCTCAAGAAGTTCGACAAGCAAACGACGCTCAACTCGCTGAAGCTGTTCCCTGATGTGGTCAAGAAGTCGTTTGAGGCCAACATTCTCAATAGCACGGTGTACAAGGATGTGTGTGCGGTAATCGGCGAGCGACTGCTGAGCATCGTTCCGCAGCTGGACGACTACACCTGTCCGATCTGCTGCACTGTGGCTTTCAAGCCCATCCGACTGGACTGCGGGCATCTTTTCTGTGTGCGCTGCTTGGTGAAACTGCAACGTAAGGAGGAGGACAAGTGTCCGCTCTGTCGCCAGCAGGTCGTGCTGCATGCCGACGAGCGGAACCTCGACGTGGCCCAGATGGCGTACCTGAAGCTCTACTTTCCGCAGGAGGTGAAACAGAAGCAGCGCGAGGACGAGAAGGAGATCTTCAAGGAGCAGTATGGCCACATCGTGGACCCAGACAAACCTACGTGTACAATAGTATAGGAGATGCAGAGAGTGCATTTATTTAATTTTATTTTTCGTATTTATTTAATATTCATGAACGACAGCGACGTGAACAGCAAATATGACCGCCAGATGCGACTGTGGAGCTCTTCGGGGCAGACGCGGCTCGTTGGCTCGAGGGTGTGCGTGGTCGAGGCCAACGCTGTGGCGTGTGAGACGGTGAAGAACCTTGTTCTGGCTGGCGTGGGCCAGGTCGTCCTGCTGGACTCAGAGCGCGTTTCCGGCGAAGATCTCGCGACAAATTTCTTTGTGGTGCCAGAGGACACGGGCAAGCCGCGTGGCGAACGTGCGGCCACACATCTGGGCGAGCTAAACCCGGACAGCACCGTGTTGCACGACAAGGCTCCGTTCGAGTCTCTTCTAGAGGACCGTTCGTTCTGGTCCCAGTTTGACTGCGTTGTCAACTGCAGGCTGGATCCGTGTGTTCCCCTGATTGACCTGCTCTGGGCCCTGGGCGTCCCGCTGCTGCACGCCCACTCGATCGGACTCTATTCCCTGGTCAGACTGTACTGCGAGGAGCGAACGATGGTGGAGACGCATTCTCCGCGAGCCGACGATCTGCGCATAGACGCGGTCTGGCCCGAGCTGCAGGAGTACGTGGACGCGGTGGACGGGCCCAGCTTGGCAGAGGTGCCGTACAGCGTGCTGCTGATCAAGGTGTACCAGGGCTTTATGCGGGAGCACGGGAGCAGACCGGGCACGAAAGAGGCGAGACGGCGGCTTGCGCAGCTGGGCAACGGGGACAACGTCGAGGAGGCGATCAGGAAGGCCGCGCTGGTGACAAAACGGTCGAGCGAGCTGAGCGACAAACTGGCGCAACTGATGCAGGAAAAGGTGGACCTGGCTACGGCGAGCCCGTTCTGGGTTCTGGTGGAGGCACTGCGACAGTTTTACGAGAAACACGGCGTCTTGCCGCTCAGCGGCTCGCTGCCCGACATGGCCAGCAACACGGAAGAATACCTGAAGCTGCAGAGCATATACAGGGCCAAACACGAGGCCGACAAGGAAGAGCTTAAGGGGCTGGCGTTGCAAGTTCTGGCCCAGCATAAGCGAGCCGAGCAGATCGCCGAGTCCGAGATCGAGCTGTTCGTGAAGAACTGCAGCGTCCTGGAAGTGCACAGAGGCTCGAAAAACGTGTGGAGCTCCGAAATGCTCAGCGAGTCGAACCCGGTGCTGCACAACACCAACATCTATTTCGGGTTCCTGGCCCTCAACACGTTCCACAAGGAACACAGACGCCACGCTGCACCCAGAGACCAGTCAGAGGTCCGCGCGCTAGCAATCTCTGAGCTGTGCCGCTGGGAAACGCTGAAATCGTTCCCCGAGGGCCTGGAGCTCGTGCTCGACGAGCTGCTCCGGGCAGAGGGCACGGCGCTCCACAACGTCTGCGCGCTGACGGGCGGCATCGCGTCGCAGGAGGTCATCAAGATCCTCACAAACCAGTACGTCTCGTTCGACAACTGTCTCACCTTCGACGGCGTGCGCGGCCAGACCGGTAGCTGGAAAATCGACTAACTGTGTTCTTACATAAGCATGCTACGCAAATAAAAAACTTGTATACATATACAAAATGTACTACTCGGACCAGCTGGGCATTGAGCCGAGCGCGACGGACGAGATGCGCTGGACGCTCGAAGTGAGCGACCTGGGCAACCAGAAATGGCACTACGGCAAGCAGGAACCCTCCGCAGTCGAGAAACACCTTCTGCAGGCCAGCAGGCCTGTCCCCAGCGGAAACCGGTCGCTGGACGACGCGATCGAGAAGGCGGCAGCGTACTTTGCCGGCGTGCAGCACGAGTCCGGCACGTGGCCCAACATGTACAAGGGCCCGATGTTTGTCACCATCGGGTACGTGGCGTCGGCAAAGTTCACCGGCACCCCAATTCCCGATCACGTGACCACAGAGCTCGTGCGGTACCTGGTGAACACCGCGCACCCTGTGGACGGCGGGTGGGGGCTGCACGAGCTGGACAAGTCGACGTGCTTCGGCACGACGATCAACTACGTGATCCTGCGGCTTCTGGGGCTCGGCGCGGACCATCCCACGTGCGCCAAGGCCAGAAAAACGCTGCTGGCCATGGGCGGAGCCACGGGCAACCCGCACTGGGGCAAGATCTGGCTGTCTGTGCTGAACCTGTACAAGTGGGAGGGCGTGAACCCTGCTCCGAGCGAGCTGTTCGCGCTTCCCTATTGGCTGCCGGTCCACCCCATGAAGTGGTGGGTGCACACGCGCGCCATATACGCTCCCGTGTCGTATCTGTACAACCTCAAGGCGCAGTGCGAGCTGGACCCCCTCTTGGAGCAAATTCGCGACGAGATATACACGCGGCCGTTTGCCGAGATCGACTTCGCCGCTTGTCGCAACAAAGTGTGCGGCATAGACCTGTACTACCCGCACACCAAGGTGCTGGACGCGGTGAACTGGATGATGGTGAAGTACGACCGGTACCGGCCGCAGTGGCTTGCCAAATGGGCCAACGACATCGCATACCGCCTGGTTTTGAAGGAGCTCGACAACACCGACGATCTGTCGATAGCCCCCGTCAACGGCGCCTTCAACAGCATCGTGGTGTTCATAGAGGAGGGCCGTAGCAAGCGGTTCGAAAGAGTGGCTGCTCGGCTCAACGAGGAGCTGTTTCTGAGCCCTATCGGGATGACCATGATGGGCACCAACGGCTCGCAGGTCTGGGACAGCTCGTTTGCGGTGCAGTGCTTCCATGTGGCGCAGGTGCAGGACCACGAGGCGGTGGCCACCGCGCACGACAGAGCAGTCGACTTCGTGCTGCGGTCGCAGTTCGACACAGAGTGCGTGCCCGGCTCGTACAGAGACAAGAGACGCGGCGCGTGGCCGTTCTCCACAAAGGACCAGGGCTACACGGTCAGCGACTGCTCGGCCGAAGCGATGAAAGCGGTGCTGATGGCGCGCCCGGGCGACGGAGAGCTGACTCAGCGCTTACATAACACCATCGACGTGCTGCTCTCGCTGCAGAACGTGGACTGGAGCTCGCGGCTGATGTCGTACTACGGCTCGTTCTCGACGTACGAGAAGATCAAGGCGACGCCGCTGCTGGAGCTGCTCAACCCAGCAGAGGTGTTCGGTAACATCATGGTGGAGTATCCGTACGTCGAGTGCACCGACTCGAGTATATTGGGGCTGGTGTACTTCCACAAGCACAGCGACTACCGTGCGGCCGACGTGGAGCGGGCCATCTCGCGCGCGCTGCGTTACATCGAGAAGGCCCAGAACCCGGACGGCTCGTGGTACGGCTGCTGGGGCATCTGCTATACGTACTCGGGGATGTTTGCGCTCGAGGCGTTTTCTGAGACGGGCCACAACTATGCCAACAGCGAGACGGTGCGCAGAGGATGCGATTTTCTGGTCAAACGGCAGCTTGCTGACGGCGGCTGGGGCGAGTCCATGAAGAGCTGCGAGACGCACACCTACGTGAGCACCAAGGAGTCCAATCTGGTGCAGACTTCGTGGGCCTTGATCGGCCTGCTGCTGGCGGAGTACCACGATCTGACGGTGATAGAGCGCGGGATCCGGCTTTTGCTGCAAAGACAGGCTTCCGACGGCAGCTGGGCAATTGAGGGCGTGGAGGGCGTGTTCAACCACTCGTGTGCGATCGAGTATCCAAATTACCGGTTTATTTTTCCAATCAAGGCCCTCGGTCTCTACAGACGGAGACTGCGTCGGGACGGCCGTGTGTGGAGATGAAGAGCCCGTCACTTCAGATCCCCCTTTTTCTCCTCTCTTCTGCGCTTCTGTGTATTTCCAACAAGATTCTCCACGTACATCGAGTAGATCTCGTTGTCCTGCTTGAGCTCCTCTAGCCGCAGGTTCAGACTGCACGCGATTTTCAGCAGCTCGTCGCGCACGCTTTCCAGCTCCTTGGCCTTCCCGTCCAGCTCGCCTCGTTCCGCGGCAGCGCGGTAGAACGACTCCGGCTGGACTTTCTGGTGCACGCTTTCGAGAACAGCGGCACTCGATTCCAGTATTTTATCCTTTTCTGCTTTTTCAACTTCCAGCTTTGCAATCTGCTCTTCCAGTCTGGAGAGCTCGTTGTTCTTTAGTCCCGCCAATGCATTGTTGTCGTAAAGCTTGGACTTCCTGGTTTTCGAGCCGGAGGGAAGAACCTCGTCCAGATCAATAGGAATACGTAGGCTCATAAGAAGCTGTCTTCGAAGAAGAGAGCGTTTCCAGTTCACCTGCTGGAGGTTTATTGGCGGCAGTGTGAGTCTCTCATAGACATCCTGACACCTCTGGTTAAGCTCTAGATCGGCGGCGGGCTCGCTGGACGGGTCGGACCCCAGGAGACTGTGTATCATGCGGCTGAGTTCCTCAACTGAGCCGTTCTCTGGAGCGAAAACAAACGGGTCTGCGGCAGACCGCTGTGGCGGCTGTTCGAACTCCTCGAACTCGCCGAAATCGTCAAACTCGTCGTCCATGAAATAAAACAAGAAAATATATGTGCACTTCAAAAAATGAAGAAGCAAAAAAAGATGCTAACTCTGAGGATCGAACTCAGGACCTTCAGAACTTCAGTCTGACGCTCTCCCAACTGAGCTAAGTCAGCAACTCTATGTTGACGGTGTCCACATGGAGATAAGAGCGACATAAAATCCACACCAGCACCAGCCTTTGCCCAGGCCCATCTGAGTTATCGGCATACGGGATAGCTGCGCTGTATATCCGAAAAATCTGAGGAGACACCGAAGTCAAAACAAAATGAGGAGACTGAGCGCATCACGTCTGCCCTCCGCAATGACCACAACCCCATCTTGCATGGTCACGTAACCTTATCTCCTGCAAAAATGGGGTGCTTTCTGCCAAATTACAGGAGCTTTGCTGTCCTCGCCTAAAAACTTACGATAGCCGAGGCAGACTCAAGGTGAGACTGAAAAAATCCGTGACCATTTTTTATATCTTATGCATATACACAATAAAACGAGGGGTGTGCAATCTTTCCATACCCCTTCCATCTGATTAATATAAAAAGTGAGCGTCCGTCCCGTCAAACGCAAGCAACACACATGTCTTTGAGATTGTCAGTCAGAAGGTTCACCACCACCGCTATCAGATTGTTCGAGAAGGAGAAGGAGGTCCAAGCGCAGGCCGCAAACGCCGTCAAGGCTCCTGCTGGCCACTTCCAGTCGTTTGCTCAGTACCGTGTGAAAATTGTCCAGGAGGACCCGCTGTCGATGCAGACCAGAAGAATGTTTGTTCTGAGCAACCCAGGAACCGTTGAGGCTGACGAGGCGGACGCGAAGTTCAGAAAGCTGGCCAAGAAAATCTCGTACAGAGAGGATTAATTGGGCTCGTTCTAGCCGGACTAGGACTCTCGCATCTCGCTCGCAGGAATACTGGGTATATATGAGTATAGAATACCCGCTAATTTCATCACTCATAACTTTCGACACGACTATGTACAGCCTACTACCACACGCCCTTCTTGACGCCCGGGAACTCGCCCTCCTTGGCCATCAGCCTGAACTGGTATCTGCCGACTCTGAACGGCTTGATAATTTTCTTTGCCGTTCCGGACTCCAGACACCTGTCGCGCACCTGGTTCATTCTGGTGTAGTTTGGCATTGCCGCCAGCTGGATCTGCGCCTCGAGCCTCATTTTCTGAGGCAGCGCCGCGTTTCGAGCAATAAACTTGAGCGCCTTGCTGGTCACCTCGTACTCGGCAGCCATCTGTCTCTTGAAATTGTCGCGCAAGATACGCGTGTTCACAAAACCCGTGGGCAGGCTCACGGGCTGTGGGAACCGCTTCAGCGGCCTGCTGGCCTTGACGACTTTGATGAGCTCCGACATGGTCAAAGTTTTTCTTTTCTCGCGGTGGAAAAAGTTATGAGCGAGCGTCCGCCATCTCTGCACCAGCAGCCATTAATATTAATGAAAATTTGATTGGCCCGCTCTGCTCGAAAAAAAATATCCACAACTCTTCCAACCTTCCTTGTTTTCCAATGTTGTCAAGAAGATTCTTCTCCTCATCAAGACAGGTGGCCAAGTCTGTGGTCACCAAGCTGCCTAACGGCTTCACGGTTGTGTCCAAGCCAGGCCCGCAGTCTACCTCGTCGATTGGCCTGTACTTGAACTCTGGTTCCAGATCCGAGAACCCGTTCAATTCTGGTGTTTCGACGCTTGCTGGATCCGTCGTTGCCTCGTCCAAGGCTGCCAGCGAGGCCTACGCGCTGTCTGGTGTTGAGGTCAGCTCTTCCAACGCCAAGGAGGTCACCGGATTGGCCGTCACCTCGTTCGCCAAGGGTAACGCCAAGGAGGCCTTCAAGACCATCAAGAACCTTGTTGCCAACCTGGAGACCCTGCTGAAAAACGAGTCCTACGTCAAAGACAAGGCTGCAGAGGCTTCCGCGTTCGCCGAGGCCTTCGAGACCAAGCCTAAGCCTATGGTCATCGAGCACATGATTTCCACCGCATTCCAGGGAACCTCCCTTGCTCTGCCAACCTACGGTAAGGCCGACACCCTGGCCACCCTGGAGTCCATGGACCTCAAGTCGTTCCTGGGCAAGCAGTTTGTGGCCTCGAACCTGGCCCTGGTGTCTGTTGGCGAGGCCAAACACGACGACCTGGTCAAGCTTGCCTCCGAGCTGTCTGTGCCAGAGGGATCCAAGCCAGCGTTCGAGCCATTCCACTTCCTGGGATCCGATGCCAGATTCAGAGACGACACTCTGCCGGCCGCCCACGTTGCCATCTCTGCCCAGGGTCCTGCCCCTACGGCTGCAGACTACTACGCTGGTCTTGTTGCTGCCCAAATCAACGGCCTCTACCAAGCCAAGGGCCTGTACACCGGCTTCCAGGGCTCGCAACTGGCCCAGTTCTTCAACGCTAACCCTATGACCGACGAGTTCGACCACTTCTCGCTTGGCTACTCGGACGTGTCCCTGTGGGGTGCCTATCTGGAGACCGAGCACATCGAATACTTGGACGAGGTGGTGCACTTCACGCTCAAAAACTGGAACAGATTCTCTGCCGGCACCTTCACGGAGACGGAGCTGGAGCAGGGTAAGGCTGCTCTCAAGCTGAAGCTGCTCTCTCCCGCCAAGACGGCTGCCCAGGAGGCCGAGAAGCTGGCCACCAACACCTTCCTGCACGGCTTCGAGGAGTCGGAGGGCGAGATCGTCAAGTCTATCGAGGAGGTGTCGCACAAGAAAGTGTCGCAATGGGCCCAGAAGTACCTGTACGACCAGGATATCGCCGTCGCTGGTACGGGACAGATCGAGGCATTGTTCGATTACAACAGACTGAGAAACGACATGTCGATGATGAGATGGTGATTATAGAGTTGTAGCAATTAGACGTTACTCTGCACAGCCCTGTGTATATACTACTACTGAGATAACGTAGCGAAAACAAAAAAAAAAATAGTTAGGACTCGTCATGCTGAAACTGTTTGCACCTTCCAGAGGAATAATCGCGGGACACAGATCTCTGTACGCGGTGCCGGCTGCGAGGGCGGGCGGCGCGCGTTTCTACTCGTCGCAGCAGCAGAAAACGAAGCATTTCTACCCGCTGTTGTTGCTCGGAGGACTGGCCATCGGAGTCACCTACTACAACCTCAACTCGACGAGCAAGCCGCCTAGGGCGTCCATCGACCCGACCGGCCCGCTGTTCAGGGAGTCCGACATCGACGTGATTTTTGTGCTGGGCGGCCCTGGATCCGGAAAGGGCACGCAGTGCGCCAAGCTGGTGAAAAATTACGACTTTGTCCATCTGTCGGCCGGCGACCTGCTGCGGGCCGAGCAGGCCAACCCGAACTCCGAGTACGGCTCGCTGATAGCGCACTACATCAAGGAGGGGCTGATTGTGCCGCAGGAGATCACGATCAACCTGTTGAAGAACGCGATCGTGGAACAATACACCAAAAACAAGAAGACCAAGTTCCTGATCGACGGGTTCCCTAGGAAGATGGACCAGGCCGTTTCTTTCGAGGATTTGATTGTCAAGAGCAAGCTGACGCTGTACTTTGAGTGTCCGGAGGAAGTCATGCTGCACAGACTGCTCGAGAGAGGAAAGACGTCTGGAAGAGCCGACGACAACCTCGAGAGCATCAAGAAACGGTTCAGGACGTTTTTGGAGACCAGCATGCCTGTGGTAGACTACTTCGACAAACAGGGCCGCGTGGTCAAAGTCAGCTGCAACCAGCCGGTGGAGCAAGTTTACAACCAGGTGCTCTCTGCGTTCGCAGAGAGAGGAGTGACCAAATAGAGCAATAAATGTCATAATCTGTCTATTTGATTTCTGTCCAGAGCGCGTCGAAACGCGGGCTTTTGTATTTTTGCAGTTCAGCGGTCACTGCTGCGTCTATCTTGGTGCCCAGAGGCTTGAGAGTGCCGATCGCCACCAACAGCCGGTACGCGGACTCCTCGTCGCGGGCAAGCGCGACGCCAAACTTGTTGATCACGGCAGCCAGCTTCGTGTAGAGCGTCTGGTCCCGCAGCTTGCGAATGAACACAGCGTAGTTGAGCACAAACGTCGCGACCGTGATGCTCATCAGCTTCTCGGTCTTGAGAGCGTCCAGAATGTCGTCCAGGAAAACCACGTCCATCAGGTCCGGGTCCGCAAAGACACGCTCTCCCCACTGTTTCGCACTGAAGATGTTGACCAGCAGGCGGATCGTCATCATGACCACTTTGGGCGACTGCGACGTGAGTCCGATCTTGACTAGCTCAAACAGCGTCTCGGAGGGCGGTGCGTGCAGAATGGTGAACCGCAGAATGTCGAACCCGAGCAGTTTTGAGCTGGCGTCCCATTTCGAGATCATCTGGCCGGCCAAGACCGCCAGTTGCTTGGAATCCTGGCAGTTCATGCACGTCTCGAACTCCACGGGCTCGATCTGGTTCTGCACAGCCTGTTTGGCGTTCAGTTTTGCGAACGCCGTGCGGATCTTTGTCTCGTCTAGCTTCGAAAACTGCAGGTACTCTGTCTGCGGTAGGATGCCCTGTTTCTGATACGCTGGGTCCTGGTACGGCTCAGAGGAGCCAGGGCCCGATTGCTGGTCCAGACTGGCGCCGCCGGTGTTGGCAAGAATGAAATCGACCACCTGCTGCGAGTACGAGGCGGGCAAGTTGTTGTCGAGCAGGAACTTGTCTGCCACCGCGTACGGGCTCTCGTTGGTGTTGTACGGCAGCTTCAGCGGCGGCTGGCCGTCGGCAATGTCCACGTCGAACACGTAGTCGTAAAACTGGCCGTTGTACTCTTTCTTCTTGTCAGTGGAAGTCGAGTTGACCACCTCGCCCACCTTGCTCCACTTGGACTCGTTCCATTGGTACACCTCGACCGTGCCGATCTCGGTGCGGACCATCCGGGTCTCTCCCTCGCCTGTTCCCGGCTGCTTCAGAGCGTCTCTGCCCGGGAGAGCGTCCTTGTTGACATTGTACACCGAGTCGTTCACGGTGGAGTTCTGGAGATCTGCCTCGAACTTGTCGAGCAGCTCGCGCGCGGCGACACGCTTGCCGGCCCTCGTGAAGATGCGCACCTGCGCGTCGCTCGACGCGGCCGCAATGTCGCCGTTCTCCAGCGCAATCACCTTCCACACAGAGATGCACGGCAGCGTGATGGTTTGGACGCACGTGCCGGCCCTGTCCCAGACCCTGATCGTGCGGTCTTCTCCCGAGCTCACGAGCTCGCCCGTCGGCAACACCGCGAGCGAGTACACGAAGTTTTGGTGGCCGTGGAGCGTCTGCAGCAGGTCGCCGTCCAGCGTCCACAGCTTGACCGTGGTGTCGTTGGAGCACGACGCGATGGTGCCGTCGGGCAACACGAGCACGTCGCGCACGACGTCGGCGTGCGCGACCCACTGCCGCACCTGGGTGGCCCCGTTCCAGACCCGGATCGTGCGGTCTGCCCCACACGTGACAAACTGCGTCGCCGACACGATCTGGACCCCCCACACAGAGTTCTCGTGGCCCTTGAGCTCGTACACCACGGTGCCGTCCTTGCGCCACACCTTCGCGGTGCTGTCCCACGAGCCGCTCATGATCAGGCCGTCCTTGCACGCGAGCGCGCACACGTTGCTCTGGTGGCCCACCAGGACGTAGGCCGGGTCGACCCAGTCGAAGGTGGCGTCGACGAGCGTCAGGCTGACGAGCGCGTCGTTGCCGCCGCTCACAATGAACGTCTCGCCCGCGTGCTTGTAACAAGCCAGGCTGTTGACAAACTTGGTGGACTTGTAGTTGATGGTGGGCTCTGACCACAAACGGGGATCAATTCGCCGCCACACGCGCACGGTCGAGTCGCGGGACCCGGACACGAGGGTGTCCGGGTCGGGCGAGCACAGGGCGCGCACGTCGTCCTCGTGGCCTTGCAAAGTCGCCGATAGCTTGAAGATGGGCATTTGCCTTCGGAAGAAAGATGGTGCAGAGATGGGAGAGAGTGAAATGGAGAGGAAAAAAAATAAAATAAAAAAATATCCTACGTGTAGACCATGGCCATGCACAAGTCGACGAGATATTTGATAGCGGCCGTGATTTTCGTGGCGGCGGTCTTCGCGCTGTCGCGGAAGCACGCGTCGGGCCCGCGGCGCGAGCTGCACCCGACGGTCAACCGCGTCAACAAGCTGCATCGGTACTCCTCGTCGGTCAGCAAGTACGGGCTGCAGTTCAACGAGAAGCTGATGGGCACGGGCACGGGCGCCCAGCAGGAGCAGCTCGTGGACGCAAACCATGACGGCAAGCTGACGTTCGACGAGATCGTCCAGGTTCTGGAGTTTGGCCAGTCGAAGTACAACGACACGAGCGAGGACATCGTCGAGGAGAACATGGACTTCTACAGGGAGGTGTACTCGAAAAAGGTGACGGAGCCGAAGTTCGCCAAGCTGACGTACAACGTGGTGTACGACGAGACGGGGCTGAAGCGGGTGCTGACGAAGGACGAGTATCCGCGGGCGAACGCGACGCTGTTGACGCTGGTGAGAAACAAGGAGCTCAAGGCGATTGTGCACACGATCCGGCAGATCGAGAATACGTGGAACCACAACTTCCACTATCCGTACACGTTCATCGGCGACGAGGAGTTCACGCAGGAGTTCAAGGACACGGTCCGCAGACACTGTTCGGGCGAGGTGCATTTCGAGATCATTCCGCCCGAGATCTGGAACAAGCCGTCCGACATCGACCCGGAGAAGGAAAAGGCCGGCATCCAGAAGCTGATCGAGAACGGCGTGCAGTACGCGGGCCTGGAGAGCTACCACAACATGTGCCGCTTCAACTCTGGCTGGTTCTACCGGCTGGAGGGCCTCAAGAAGTTCAAGTGGTACTGGCGGTTCGAGCCCAACACAGACTACTACTGCTCGATCGACTACGACATCTTCAAGTTCATGGAGGACAACGACAAAACGTACGGGTTCACGATCTCGCTGTACGACGACCCGCTCACGGTGGAGACGCTGTGGCCGGTGACGCTGGACTTTGTGAAGAAGAACCCGCAGTACGTGCATCCGAACGGCGCGTTTCGGTGGCTGACCGACTCGGTGCAGAACCCGGAGTACACCAAGCTAGCCAACGGGTACTCGACGTGCCACTTCTGGTCCAACTTCGAGATCGCCAACATGGACTTCTACCGGGGAGAAGCGTACTCGAGATGGTTCGATGCTCTGGAAGCCGCTGGCGGGTTCTACTACGAGAGATGGGGGGACGCTCCCGTGCACTCCGTGGGGGTGGCGCTGTTCGAGGACAAGAGCAAGATCCACTGGTTCCGCGACATCGGCTACCACCACTCGCCGTACAAGTCGATCCCCAACTCGGACAAGTGCACGGCGCCGGAGGACTCCGGCTACTTTGCGCCCGAGGACGTGCACCGCCAGAACTGTCTGCCGAACTGGATCAAGTACGAGATGACGCACAAGGAGCTGCAGCAGTACTAATCGACGTTAATACAATAATTAAAAAAGCTTGTGGCTTGGTTTAGTTTGATTTTTTTAGGGCTGGTTTTTTAGTGGGTTTTTTTAGGGCTGGTTTTTTAGTGGGTTTTTTTAGGGCTGGTTTTTTAGTGCCCCGTTGTGGGGCTGGCTATTTTTGGCTGGTTTTTTCAGGCACCGGGCTGGCTCTAAATAATCCGTTTTGGCAGAATGCATTATTGGGCTCGCAAACTTGGCTAATGAGTAGACCCAGCCATGGCCTGCGCCGCGTCTATATAAACCCCTTCTCTCCTTCCTCTCCCCCCACCCCACCATGTTGTGTCTTTCTCTCCTTCTCCTTCTCTGCGTGGCCTCTGCCTCCGGAATCTACACCAACACATCCTCCACGACCCAGCCAACGCCGACGCCGTGGATCCAAGGATACCTCGAAAACGAGCTGCCGCGGTTTGCCATCTACGTGCCCACAGAGCTCGGCCCCTGGGACTCTGTCTCGATAGTCTCTATCGGCAAGACGTCCAACTTTGAGTGGGTGCCCGGCACCGCCGAGGTTTTCGCCGGTCCTGCCGCTGTGAAATCCGGAATCGAGGACCTCTCCACGGCCTCGGCCACCGACGTCGTCGTGTCCACGCCGTTCTCGTCGCTCAGCGGCGCCACCGTGCTCCAGTTCGTGTCGCCTGAAGCCACAAACGTCTACGACCGCGTCTTCACAGCCACCTTCGCCGTTGTCATCACCGCTTCCAATTCCAAGAGAGACGAGCACGTGTACTATCTCACCGCCACCGTCAGTCTCGTCCACGAGGAGACCTCGTCGCTGCCGCAGCTCACCACGCTCGTCACCACCACCTGCCCCGGTGGAAAGTGCTCCGTCGAAATCGTGACCGAGTCGCTGTCCTCGTACACCACTGTCATCGGCAACCATAGCACTGTGATCACCGAGTACAACGTCATTCCTGGCTCTTCGGCTGCGCCGCTGACCACCACGACGGCTCCAGTAGCAGCATCTACTGGCTACCACCTCAACAGTACGCGCGTGGCCAACACATCGAGCACCTACGTGCCCCCACTTACCACACAATCTACCAAGATTAGCACGCTCACAAAGCACACCCACGCCACCGAGAACACGCTGAGCTCGTCATCTTCGTCCTCGGCCAGCGTTGCCTCGTCAGTCATCACATACCAGGACGCCGCTGGCAAAAACCTGGCCACCGGTTTGGTGGCGGCTGTCGGAATGGCTATGGTGTGGCTGGTGTAGATAGACTTTTTAAATATACGCCAATGCTGAAAACTGCCCGTAGGTACTCCACGCGCGCGTTTGAGAGCATATTGGACCTGCGCCCCACGCAGCACAACGTTTTTGTGAACGATGCACACATGGCGGTCCCGTTTCGGGGCCGCGGCCTCTACGGAGGAGCGCTCGCTGCGCAGGCCATAGTCGCCGCGCTGCAGACCGAGCAGTGCGGCAAATGGAAACCGCTTTCGATCCATTGCCACTTTCTAGCTGCAGCACAACCGGGTGTGCCGCTCGTGTACAAAGTAGAGGACCTCAAGGTGAGCAAAAACTACCAGGTGAAGGAGGTGCGGCTGTTCCAGGGTGAAAACTTGGCCTTCAACGCGGTGTGCACGCTCCAGAAGACCGTACTGGAGGGCACAGCAGGCAAAGTCACCGGCCAGCTGCAACATCACCGAAAACCGCCTGCTGTGGATGCGCTCGTCGATCAAAACACGGCTTTCGAGCTTTGGGCAGAATCCAACGGACGCAAAGGCGAGCTGCACAACCTGAAACACTTCTACAACAACGAGCCCATAGAGTGGCAGTTCCCGCCACACATGTTTGATTTGGCGCAGGTCCCAGAAAGAGAGCTAAAACTCCCCGTTTCTGAGCGCACGTTGTGGTACAAAGTTCGGACAAAATTCTCCGCGGCCAACGAGATCCAGAGATGGGGAATCACGGCGTACCTCACAGACTACTTCTACCTGAACACAAACATGCGGCTAAACATGCGTCCTTTGATGACGACGAAAATCTCTGTTTCGCTGGATCACATTATATACTTTAGAGAGCCTGTTGCGGACACCGAATGGCTTGTGCACGGCGTCAAGAGCCTCGGTTGCGGCGACAGCAAATGCATCATGACTGGGGAGTTGTTCCAAGGTGAAAAGCTCGTCGCACACACCATCCAGCAGGGTCTATCTGTGGTCTAGTTGTCCTGCTCTGCGGTGCGGCGTATTAGCTCTGCAATCTGCCGCTCTTCCTCCTGCTCCAAGCTCTGGTTGATGATGGCATTGCTCACACGGGCCTGATCGATGTGGTCGAAGATGGTGGTTCCTTCACCGCAATTCGGCGGCAGCACGTCAAACTCAAAGATCTCATGGTCTTTCCAGAACTGCGCAGGGATGCGCGCCATGGCACTGGTCTCGTTCGACAGGATCACGTGACGGAGCAGGTTTGCTGGGATGTCCTTCTTGTCGAACTGCACACCTGCCTTTCTGCCCCTCTGGACAACCTCTTTGAGCTCGGCCACCAGCCACGCGCGGCATTCTGTCTCCTCGAGCATCATTTCCACGCGGGTCAAATACACCGCCGTAGCCAGCTTGATGTAATCGGACACTCTGGAAGAAGGTTCTTTGGTTGCCGCCAGTTTGTGAAGCAACATCTCACCTGTGTAAGGATATGTATTGTAAGCGTTGGAAAGAGCTTCTGCCGCGGCCGTGCGGTCTATTTTGTACTGGCAGATGGCAAGAGAGTACGCCAGCGGCGGGGTCAGCCACTCCCTGTAGGTCTTGACGAGAAAGCTATTGCACAGGTCTACCAGATACTGGAATTCGCCGGCCATCACGGCGTAAAAATCAATAAAGTATCTGGCTCCGTAAGGGTCGCCTGCCGGGTCGAACGACAGCAGCAGTTTGCAGTAGTTGAGAGCCGTGTAGAAGGTGGATTTTTGGGTCAGCACGGTGATATATTTGAACACGGTGAGATAGCACTGTCTATTGAGGAAATACTCAAACGGTAAGCGACAGTCGCCGCTTCCGAGCTGGAAATTAGTTCGCAGGCTCCAGTCAAAAACAAAAAGAGCCCGCTCTATGAGCCCGTTGGTGTTAGAATTGTCACCCTGGCGCTGGAGGATGGACGTCACCTGCAAAATCGTTTCCAGATGGTACGGGTACTGCTGGAGCAGGCCAATTAATGCCTCGTGGTCGGGATGGATGACTGTGTATATGTAGAACTGTGTCGTAATTGCCCGTGGGTAGGCAGGTGTCTCGACAACGCAAAAATCGTGGCTGCTGCCAGGCACCATTTCCATCGAGAGCGGTTTTTTGGGCGTAGGAATCCAGTCATCGCGGATCTTGCACATCACGAGCTTGCGGGAAGTTCCCGGGATCGAGCGGCGGTCTCTGCCGCACCAACCGCGCACCCGTTTGCTTAGCAGCTTGATTTGCTTCAACACGTCAGGGCTCACAAACATGGACGGCGTGGCGTCTGCGTCGTCAACCGCCGCTGACGAGAGCTTGCCGAAAACGGCCTCAAACTCTCTGTCGGGATCCAGGTCGCGCGGATCAAACTGGAGCAGTGGGAGGCTACTTTGTAGCCGCTTTGCGGTCAATTCAGGCGCACCGTCGACCAATTTCTCGTAGGGACCGTCAAAGTTGTCGGAAGGCTCGTCCTGATCAGCAGTCTGAGTGTTGATCTTGAGCTCTGCGAGGATTGCATCAATGTCCTCGTCCTCAGGCTGTGGCGATTTCTTTTTCCTCGGCTTCTTACCTCTCTTGGCCGGCTGGAGCTTTGGTTCAGGCACCTGTTCTCTGTACTGTTCTCCATCCGCTTCCTGCTCTTCGCTCTCGTCTCCGTCGCTCTCGTTGCCTAGCAGCGCAAATGCATTCGCCGCCCGCCGCGGTACATATTCGGGCTCGTCGTCGGACGTTGTCTCGAGCTCGTGTCTCTGCAATCTTCGAAGTGTCCTGTTGCTCATGACCGACTAATTTTTTCAATTACGTAAATATTAATGGCTAAATAGCTGGGTAGCATCCCTAGGGCACAATGGTCTGCGGTCAGGAGGACGTACTGCAGCTATTTGCGTTCTGTTTCATCTCATGCAGCAGACCCGGAATATGAGTAGCTACTGCGAATCCTACGACGAGAAGATCGTCTCGTAAATCGGCCGAAAGAGACGGCCAGTTACCCAGCGAAAATTCGCCGCCGGCGCAGAGCTGGTTGCACGTCATATTGCTCATAACGTCGTATTAACCTTAATATATACGAAACGCCTACACACTCTCGACGCTGGCGCGCTCCTTGAGCTCGTGAGTGACGCCCTTGACCTCGTCCTTGGCCAGACCCATGTCTGCTGCGAAGGTGGAGTGAGGCTTCCACTTGGCAGAGGTCCATGGGGTGGTCTCCTCGAGCATCCTGTCGACCTGCTCCAGAGTAAGGCCCTTGGTTTCTGGGATCAGCATCACGGCGTACAGAAGACAGCAGCCACACAGCGAGCCCCAGATGAAGAACACCTTCGATCCCAGGTTGCCCTTGTCGGTGTCAACCATGTAAGGAGTGATGACGGCAATAATACAGTTCCACAACCAGTTGGAGGCGGTCGACAAACCAACACCCCTCGATCTGATCGGCAGTGGGAAGATCTCTCCGATGATAACCCAAGCTCCCGGACCCCAGGTCGAAGCAAAGAAGAAGATGTAGATGCAGATGAAGGCGATCTGAGCCTTCACGGTGTCCTGGTTCTTACCATCGACGGTACCGGCAATGGCCACGATAAACTCGCAGATAACCATTCCCACGGCACCGTAAATCATGAGCGTACGACGGCCGAGCTTCTCGATCGTGTAGAAGGCTATAGGAGTCGACGCGACGTTGACGATGGTGGTGATCACGGAGGTGAGGAACTCGTTGTGGATGGTGCCGAGCTGCTGGAAGAAAGTCGTACCGAAGTAGAAGATGAAGTTGATACCGGTCCACTGCTGCATCATCTGCAAGGAGGTTCCGAGGATAGTCTTTCTGAGGTTCGAAGAAGGCTTTCTGAGTCCTCCGGTGAAACAAGCTCCCCAGGATTGCCAGTATCCCATGGTAGGAATGACGCTCTTTTCGTACTCGTGGTTGGCCACGATCTCGGCGAGCTCCTCCTGGATGTAGTCGGAGTCCACCGGCTGGCCTCTGAGTCTGGAGAGCACCTTGGCGGCCCGGTCGAGCTTGCCCCTGAGGACAAAGTATCTTGGAGACTCTGGGAGCAAGAGCAGTCCAACTCCGAGGATGATGGACCAGAGCAGCTGCAGCGCAATAGGGATTCTGTAGGAGCCAGAGTCGTTTCTGTGCTCAGTGCCGTAGTCGATACAGGACGCGATGAGCAGTCCGATGGTGACGAAGAACTGGTAGCCAGAAACAATGGCACCTCTGATTTTCTTTGGAGATATCTCCGACAGATACAGGATCACCACCGACGAAACAAAACCAACACCAACACCAGCTATGACTCTTCCCACGGACAGCAGGGCCACCGTGGTGGAGGCAGTCTGGATCACAACTCCGGCCGAGTAGATACCGCAGCCAGCCACAATAATGGTTCTTCTTCCAAGCATGTCAGCCAGGTCTCCTGCAAACACGGCACCAAAGAAGGTACCTGCAGAAAGAATAGAGGTAATAAGGGATTTCTGAGACGAGCTCAGGACATAATGAGGGTCATTGTCGCCGTGCTTCACTTTCCCGGTGAACTCGTGGATAAAGTAGTCCATACCCATGACACCAGAGATGTAACCGGAGTCGTATCCAAAGAGGATACCTCCTAGCGCACCAAATGCGCACATAAGATAAGCTTTAACAGTCAAGGGAGCCTCGACTCTGTTCACGTCAGCAGTTCCTGCCACAGCAACACCGCCGCCAGCCATTTTTTGTCTTTGTCGATTGGATTCTGGCAAAACAGCTGGGGACACACACGTATTTATGGCAACGCCAAACAATGGACACCCAGTAGCCCCCAGGTTTTTCAGAAAAGGTGGGGAGAAAAATCCGGACCATTGTTAAGCTGCATGCAGCAAGGAAATGGAAAATTTTTTCAGGGAAGGCCAAAACAGCGGGGTAGTCTCATTAGCGTGCTGGGGGAGTCTGCTGGCCCACCATGGGCTCTTTTCCAGCAGTCTGACTACATTTTGTTTGCTCTCGTCCTGAAGACTGTTTCTCGGATAAAACCCTTTTGAAAGCCGTGCACGGCCAATCCCACATTTCCCCAGTCTCAAGAGTGACCGTGCGTATTGTAGCTATTCTGAAAACAGACGCGTGGCCTATTGTACACACTCCATGATAGGGTTCTTGTGCAGCAAGTATAACAATACTAATTTTTTTGGAATTTCCGTTTAAGGTGGCCCGCGTTAGAGTTTACTCCGTTTGCTTATTAATAATGCTGAATAAGACAATCCCAACAATGGCCATCCCCGCTATTACGCAATATTGTTACGAGAAAGATCGGCGCCGTGCATTGCGGAGGCTAGAATCGCACTTGTTCGGATAATTCCACTTTTTCCACCACGACCCTTAAAGGGCTGGCGCCTGTCTGCAATGACGTCGAAAGGGTAGGTGGTTAAAGCACTCCGGCAGTGGGGTGTGTACCCTACGCACTGGTGAATGTTGCCTTCTGATAATCTGGATGCGAAATTCCAAGCGTGTGAATGTGCTGGCTCGACGGCGTCTGGCAGTCGCCACCTGTATTGTCCCATGGGGCTGTGTTGTTCTAGAAGTTACTGACGTGCCAGCACGATCTGGCAGTCGGCGACCCGGAAAAAAATGTAGCGCATTATTTATCCGCAGATTGCTGCAGATGCATAGCTGGAAGTAAAAAAACAGGTTGGGCGACACGTCCGGAGTGTTGCGTTTAAGCCCGACCTTGCCGAAGCGGAGTCCTGCGTGTGCATGAGGGCATGTCTACCGCCCCGCGTTGGAACGACCGCATCAGTCCACCATCGAGAGTGGTTTCGTAGTCAGGTGCTCGTGGCTGCAGCTTGGCGTGGAGTAACCTCTCCCCCCGCCTGCCTTACAGCTCGCCTCTGGCCTTTGGTTGCGCTGCGTGCCCCTCAATATCAATAGTCTGTTTCTTTGACACTTCCTTGCCACACGGTGGACACACATAGATTTTCGCATGATGGTTATAGCTCGCGTATCTGCGTCTTGCGCGATCTAAGGTTATTTTCTCGGTGATTATGGCTCAATCTATGAGCGCTTCAGAAAACACGCGGGGAAAGCCAGGATTACCTTGGGAAGCTGCTAGAAAGTGGCTTCTTGGTCGCCTACTAAGCTAGAGAATGTGATTCCACCGGTTTTTTTACCAGTTTGCATCCAACAACGCCCTTGAACGGGCTGCTGGCGTACGCCTTGCCCGATGTTGCGCCACTCTGCGGAGGAGACACTACTCGCAGATGTTAGGGAACAAGTTCAGACCTGGGCCTGAACACGCAACAGAACAAGCGGGTTATGACACGAACAAGAGATGTTCAGCAGGTATCACAGCACGGCTTCCCAAGCTGAGCGAGACCCCATACCGTGGGGAGCCAACACTGTCCAGAGGGCGGCAGTGGGGCAGGACCAAACGTGGGCTTGAGATTGTCTGAGAGAACTCGGTCTCCCCACCACAAAAGGGGCCGGGTGTCTTGCGTGGATCATCTCGTAGTCGCCCCCAACCGCCATGATTTCACTTCTAGATACGTATCTATTCCGCTCTACAAAAATGGAGCCCAGCCAGCATACATCAACGCCAGGTTGCGACTGTCGGTGGCCTCGCGCACGAGCTCGCGCACCACAGCCTCCTCGCTGAGCCCGCGCGCCTGTAGTTTGCGTAGAACGCCGTCGATCGCCATGCTGGCTTCTGAGCCCACGTCCCGGCGCGCAGCCTCGTCCCAGTCTCCCCCCCACTCTTCCTGCACCCACCGTACCCTCACGGGAGACACCGTCCACGAGTAAAGTGGGTCGTACCTGAGCACATCGAGAATGTCGCTAATGTGCGTGGAGTTGGCACGCAGCACAGCAAACACGTTCTCGCAGCTGCGGCTGAACACGCCCGCCGTGCCCGCCACCCCTAGCCCGTCCACCAGGTCTCTTGTCAGCCGGAACGGCACAATCTCCGGCACGGGGAAAGCGCGGCCCTGGTCGAACGCCACGCCCAGGTCGATGTGGATCGGCTCGGCCGACACTTTATCGACGAGGATGTTGTTGCAGTGGCGGTCGCCGAGCCCGAGCACGTGCCCCACGATGCTCGTCGCGGCCAGCCCGCGACTGTACACCAGACGGGCCTCAAACCAGCCGTCCGGTGCGGTATAGTTGTCGAAGAAAAAATTGCGGAAGCAAGGCTGCACTTGCTCGCAGATGTCCATGTACACGGCCACGCGGTGCGCGGCGGAATGCTCCTGGGCACTCTTCATCCTTGCGCGGGCACGGTCCGCACGCAGCTTGTCCCCCACATGCAACGCCCGTAGCAGCTCGTCCAGCGAGGCAGAGTTGGACACAAACTCGATGACGCCGGACCGGGGGCCCAACGGCACAACTTTGTACGTGCGCACACGCAGCCGGCGGCGGCGCGCACGTGAGTCCTGCACAAGCAGCACGTTCACCTTCTCGAACACCTGCTCCATGATACTGTCCTGGCGCAGGTCGTCGGACCCGCCCTTGAGGATCATCCGGTGCGTCTCGCCCGACGCCAGCACCACCTTGACGATTTTGGGCAGGCTCAGCCCGGACGCCGCAGTTTTGGCCGTGGGGGCCACCTGGACGACGTGCTGGTCGGGGCCGTAGCCTCGGCTTGTCTCGCGGCGCTGGACGGTCGGCGCGGGCATCTGCAGTCCCGGGAGCGTGCGCACCCACCAACCCCCCACGTCTGTGTGTTTTGCCCCACGCAAGTCGCGGTTCGCCAGCTCCACACACGCCGCAGCCATCGCCTCTACTTTGGTAGCGTGTTCACGAGCTTCGGACGAGAGCAGCCGCGACCACACGCTGCGCGCAGCCTCGCCACGCCCAACAGACGCCTCGTCCGCGCTCTCCCGCCCACTCAGCATCAGCGACTGCAGCAGGTACATCCCGTCGTACGGGTGCTGCAAACAGATCTCAAACACCAGCTGCTGCAGCGTGCGCTGGAACCGGCTTGCCTGGCTCGCGAGCCGAGAAGTGAGCTGGTTCAGCCACGGCACGAACTTGTGCTTCTCGATCTCGTGCAGCCCCTCCCCCACGTCCACGTCCGTGTGCGCAAGCCACAGCGCGCACAGGCGGTCCACGTTGCGGTCGACACAGCTATCGTTCGCGACCGCTGCGCGCACGTAGAACTCGACGGCCCGTCTAAGGTACCGCGTCTTGTTGCGCCGTGCGACAGCCAGCTCCTCCTGCTCCGCTTCCTGCTGCACACACAGCCTCTGGTGTGCCCGCCGGGCATTCTTGCGCTGCGTCGCGTCGCGGCCCGCGCTCGAAGCGTACTTCTCCAGCTCGGCAAGATCGTGCTCCCGCTGCGCCACGGCCGCCGCCAGCTTTTCGATCTGTTTGTCTAGCTCACCGCCACGCACCTGCGCGTCACAGAACTCGGCCAGAATGTGGTACATTTCGGCCAGCTGCGTCTCCTGGCCCTGCCCCCACTCTTGCGTCTCCACATACTCGCTCATCAGCCGATCGGCCGTCTCCTGCCGCGACTCGTGCGACCATTGCACCAGCTTTGCCAGCAAAAGCCCGCGCGGCAGCTCGCCGTTGTCGGACGCATGAGCCAACGCCGTTCGCAGCGTCTCCAGCGCATAGCTCGTCTCGTGCTGCGTCCAGAACGACGCCGCCACGTTGTACTGCGACAGCACCCAAACGTCCGTGCCCGCGCCTGCCTGCTCGCGCAGCCGTGCCAGACGTACAGCCGCATTCGCCGCGTGCTGCTCGCGCCCGTTCCCGCGACACAGCTCCGCGTACCGGTGCAGGTCCACGGCGCAGGCGCTCTTGTTGTCACATGACCAGAGTCCCGTGCGCACCAGGTACAGATCGGCAGCGATCTCGAACGGCGCCGCGCGGGCCAGCCACGAGTCGCAGCGCGGCTGCTCTGCAGCCTCAAGCGTCGCCAGCGTGACGACCCACTCGCGCGCACGTCTATAGTCCCGAAAAACCTCGAACTGCCGCGCCAGGTCGCCGAACTGCGCTTCGAGGTGCGCGACCCGCTCAGCGGCGCCACTCGGCGCGTCCTTCAGCAGCGAGTACATCGCCGTGTGCTTGTCGCTCACCGGAGGCGTAGGCAGCTTCCACTCGCCCAGCTTCCACAGCTGCTCGTACGACAACGACGCCATCTGGCCGCCCAGCAGACTCGAGAGTCGATCATACCCCGTGTCGAACAAGGAAGCCACCAGCTGGCGCGGCTCGTGCAGCTCGTTGTACCTGGCGTTGTCGAATAGCAGTCTTCCGGCCGTGTTGTCTGTCCAGTGCAGCCGGTCGACGCCGTAGTCCCAGCTGGAGCGCAGCGGCAGGCCAAAGAACAGGTCTTTTTCGTCCAGCGCGGCGTACGTGCTGTACAGCCACTCGTGCTCTGTGCGCCAGTCCTTTCCCCGTCCGCTGGTGTAGTGCTCCTCCATGAGCATGAGAGCAGCACGGGGAGCCAGCGGGGCAGCTGCCCTGTACACCTTTTCGAGGTCCAGCTGGGTGTATAGCCGGAGACAGGATTTATTTCCGCGAATGGTGGCGGCACGCAGCAGCAGCACAAACTCGGTGAATTCCTTGACGATGCAGGGGGCGGACGATCTGGAAAAGACGGCATGAATCAGTTTGGAGAAAGCCAGGCTCGTGGTTTTGTCGCTGTCAAGCAGATACAGCAGTACGTGGCTAAATGCAGTTTGGTCATGGAAAACGAGAGCACGCAGACCTGCCGCAACAGGACCCCGCCGCATGGCCATCAGCGTAAGCAGCACATCGCGCCGGAACGTGTCCACGGCCCAGGATGCTGGATTTTCGATATCGACGCTGATTTGGGGCGTGGTATCCAGAAGTCGCCAGACAACAGCATCCAGCGGCCACACGGGCTGCTCAGAGGAGTACCTAAGATTATGGGCGCGCAGAACACCACAGAGACAGAGATACGCAAACTGGGCCGGCACGGACGCCAACCGCGGCCGCCACACGTCCAGCAGCCACGGCAGATCCATGCTGCTCCCGGTCACGTGACCAAACTTGCGGTGGTCGAACTCGGGCTTTTCTGTGGCCGGATTGAAGCCCGTTTCCTCGTACGTGCGCGCGAGACAGCGTGCAATGAGCCCACGCAGTTTATGCGCTCCGCCCGCTTCCAGCGTGTCGTAGAGCTTGGCGGCAATGTCTGGACTGCACGCCGAAACCGACGGCATCTCTAGCCTCTCCATCAGCGCAGACAGCAGCTGCACCGTTGCTCTATCTCTGCGTGCTGCCAGCACGGCCAGCACGTCGTTGGCGTCCAGCCGGCATTGGCGGCCGGCCAGGACCGCAATCGCAGTCCGGAGCAGGCCCGTTTCCGCGCCCTCGCCATTAAACCGCTCTCTATTTTTATAGAGCCATTTGGCGAGCTCGCCGCGTTCCTGCAGCGCCTGGGCGAGCACCGGCGCCCACAAGCCGTACTGGTCCGCGTCCGTATCCGCGTCTGCCAGCGCGGCAGCCAGGGAATTGCTGTACGTGCAAACGATGGGAATGTAGATTTTGCGCAGGGGAGTAGGAATACGCAGTTTCAGACAGTCTCGGACTAGAGTGGCAAATCGCGCGAGTTGTGCGGCCTGCTCGTCGGGCGGAGCGGCGCACAGCCGTGCAAGCGCGCGCATGCACAGAAAGTGCACCAGTTCATCGCTCACCGGGCCTGCTACCATTTGAAACAGCTCTGCCACCGCGTCTTCGATTTGCAGGTCAAACTGGGCATATTCGGCCCCGCTTAGCTCGACGACACGGTCCAGAACAAGACATTTCTGCCGTTCGAGCTCGTCGGCGCAGTGCTGTTCCAGTCTGGCGAATATTTTTTCTCTGCAACCATTTTTCGTCCAGGCAAGAGCCACGGCAAGCGACACCGCGTCGCGCGCGAGCTCGGCCGCGCTCCGCTCTAAAACTGCGGCCACGCGTGCAATCAGCCCGGACCCGCCATAAGCAAGACACATCGCCGCCACCTCGGCGCCCGCCAGCTGCAGAAACTGCCGCGTGTCGAGCGAAAAGAGCTCGCTCGGAAACGCAAGCACAGACCGGCCAAACCCCATCCAGACCTTGACGATGGGCAGCTTGTATTTTTCCAGAAACGCCCGCGCCCCGCCGCAGCCGCGGGCCAGCTCGGCCAGCGTCTCTGGCAGCAAGTTCGCCACGTGCTCGAACGAACACAGGTCTAGCAGGTTGCAGAAACACGCCAGCAGTGCGGCCGTGGACTGCGCGCTGAGAGCAACGCAAAACTGGCAAAAGACGCGCGCCGCCTCTGCCGATCGCTGAGGCTTAAACGTCGCCAGCAGCGTCGCCAGCAGGTCGAAATTAAAGCCAAGCACGCCAGCCAGAAACGGAGCCACGGCCAGCCGCACGTAGCAGCTGCTCTCTCTGAACGAGCGCACGAGCCGCGCCAGTTCCTCCTGTTTCCTCGTTTCCGTGTACACCCGGATGCACAGTCTGAGCACATGGAACTTTGCCAGCCGCGTGCAGACGAGTTGTTTTTCGTCCAGCTGTAGCAGGTACTCGTAGATATCACAGAGGTGCACAAACGCGTCTGAGCCCGCCCAGACGCCGGCGTGGGGCTCCAGCAGCCGGCACAGGGCCACAACCGTGCGCTCTCCAGTTTTGGTCTCGTGCGCGGTGACTAGGGGAATCAACAAATCGGGGGCAGCAATAAACATTTTTTTTTCTGCAAGCGTCTCGCACACACTCAGCAGCTGCGCAGGATCGAGCTGCCTGGCCAAGGCTGCCATTTCGTCAGCCCGGCACAGTCCGCTGTTGATCCTGAGCAGCAGCTTGTCCAGCGGGTCTGCGTCCAGCGAGAAAACAAACCGCGGAGCCACGCCGAGCGTGGCAGCACAGTTCACAACGAACGCCGGCTCGAACGGCAAACTCTCCTCGTCCAGCACCCCCATTTCGCACAGCAGCAACGCCCAGCACACGGCCTCGCGCGACGGCCGCATCTCGCGCAGTCCCCCGCGCAATGCCGCCTCCAGCTCGGCATATTTGTGCCCTAGATCTGCGCCCTGCCCCAGAAAGCCGGCCATCGCCCGCGCGTCGCCCACCGTCGCCGGCCGAAAGCCCTTGTACAGCACCCAGTCGACGATTCTGCTGCGCAGCCGCCGTTTATTATCCGGAAAGTAGTCTCTTAGCTCGTCCACGGCCGGCTGGCAGAAATCGAGCACCGCGCCCCAAAACTGCAGACTCTCCGCACACACGCTGAAAGGGCCATTGATATCGAAGATATCGAGCGCCATCGTGAGCTGCAGCAGTGTCGAGCGGTCGAGTAGGGTGTAAACATCTTTTTTCCGCAGAGCTGCGCAGAATAGCAGGCACGCCTCTCTGCACAGTTTCGGGTCCCTAACGAGCTCCAGACTCGTTTTCACAACACGGTCAATTTCAGGGGCCGTGTCGCTCCTCTCCAGCAAGACTCGCAAACACCCCAGTGCGCCCTGGCTGAGACTGGCGTCGTGCAACTGGACAACGTGCAAAAATTGCGTAGCAAGAAAAGCCGCGTGTGCAGACAGCTTCTCCCGCACTTTAGCATCTGCCAGCCACTCCTGCACTATAGCCAGCGCCGCGCACGCCACCGACCGGTCCAGATCGCCGACGTTCTCCCCCAAGAACGCTGCGAAGTCCAAACAGGAGCTGCGCCGCACAAGCTGCGAGATCTGGCTTGCAACGCCGGACAGCCGCTGTTTTTTCGCCCCAGACGGCGCAACCGCCACAGCAAGGTACCGTTCCAGCGTCGGAGCCACCGCCGCGCTCGTCTCGCGGCGCGCAGCGCAGACTTGCACGCCAAAACACAGAACACTGTGGACGGCGGCCTCGTCCGTCCCAAAGACACCAGCAAACCCGCCCATGACGCCAATGAACTCCGCCACCGCCAGCTGCGTCGCCGCCATGCTGACCGTGCGCATCCCGGCCACGATCCGCACGCCCGTCCAAAAAGCCCGCTCTGCCAGCGCCGCGTCCACCAGCCGGCTGTCTGCTACGACCTGGCGCATCAGCCGCACCAGCAACACAGCCGTCTCTGTCTCTGCCATCTTTGCGCCACATCGACGCTCCGCAAAGCTCACTATCGCCGCGTAATACGTCTGCTCCCGTAAAAACATCTCCATGCTCGAGGAGTTGGCAGGAATAACGTACTCGCACAGCGGCTGGAGCAGCGCGTTCACGAGAATCTGCGGCGCGTCGTCCGCCAAAGCCAAACAGTCCACCACGGTGCGCACGATCGCCTCGTGGTTCTCCGGTTTGAGGTGGCTCTTGAAGTTCGGCACGCAGATCAGAGAGTAGAGAGCGCGCGCCATTGCGAGCGCGGCAGGCTCGAAAATGCGCCGCCCGCCACCCCCACATACCATGTGGCCCAGCAACACGTCCACGATCTCGCTCAGCTGGCGGTACCTGAACCGTGCAACGGTCTCGGGCTGCGAGATCGCCTGGCACAGACGGCGCACCAGATCGGCCGCCTTGCCGATCCGCGCCTCCAAAACACCCGATCCGCGCTCGGACACGTCGGCACGCAAATACGGCGCCGCGTCGAGCGCTATGCTCTGCGACAGAGCGCGCAGTAGCCGGTCCGCGTTGTCGCGCACAGCTGCCGAGCTAAAGTCGGCCGCCTCCAGCTCACTGAGCGCCTCGGCGCGCTCGCGCACTTTCGCCGACACAAGCAGCTCTGGCCGTTAGCCAATTGGCGGAAAACAACGTACCCGCGACCTCGAATAACCGCATTCAAACCCGCTCGTGCCTGTCTACTAGCAAAATCGATAAATTATTTTATTTCATCTTCCTCTTTTTACGTAATCAAGATCGAACCCGGCCTGCTCAGACCACAACACCAGAGTTCGAGGCAATACGAGGCCACAGGTCGGCACACTCCTTACCCACAGGACCAGTAATGGCAGATCCCTTCATCTCTCCCTTCGGGTTCACAATCACACCGGCGTTGTCCTCAAAGTACAAGAACACACCATCCTTTCTTCTCCAGGGCTTGGCCTGTCTCACAACGATGGCTGGCATGACCTTCTTTCTGAGGTCTGGCTTACCCTTCTTCACGGTGGCCATCACCATGTCTCCAACAGAGGCGGCTGGCAGTCTGTTCAGTCTGGCACCGGTACCCTTGACGGCCAGGACGTACAGGTTTCTAGCGCCGGAGTTGTCTGCGCAGTTCATGATAGCTCCAGTTGGCAAGGCCAACGACATACGGAACTTGTTTCCAGAGGCACCTGATCCGGACATTGCGATATCTGTGTAGTTTGGTTAGAGGTGAGTTTTTTCTTGACAAATTTTTCCAACAGGTTACCAGCCACCGTGGCGGGTGCCGCGCCGCAGGAACTCCCAACAAACAGCCCTCGTCCGTGTCACGTGGTATTAGTCGACCTATATAGCGTAAATATGGCGAGTCTCAGGCACCGCCTCACTCCTCCTGGTAGAGGGCCTCGAGGTAGTCGCGCACGTACTTGGCCGACCGCTTGAACCGGCGCTCGCTGTACTTCTCGTAGACCGCCTGGTGGTGCGTCGCCGCGCGCAGACAGCACTCCTCCACCGCCTCGGCCAGCGGCTCGAGCTGCTCTGCCGTGTACCCCGAGTAGAACACGTGCAGGTCGGTCCAGTTCCCGCGTCCCAGCATCCGGCGCGCCAGGAACTGCGCCCCGGCCGCCAGCCAGCTGGGAGCAGAGGCCACAAACCTGGGGTCGATGATGGTCACCTCGATGAAGTACTTGGCCAAGGTTCTCACCTCGTTGTCGTAGTCGTCGGCTTTGGAGCCCCGGCGCAGGAACGACATTGGGCCCGGCCAGCCGAACTCAAACTTCAGCACCTCGACCATGAATTTTTCAGCGCGCAGGAACTCTGGGATCGTGAACTGGTCGCCCACCATGTAGATCATCTGCTTGATGGTGGGCACGTTGATTTCCTCGTACTTGGCAGCAATGAACAGAGCAACGGCCCCGCACAGCTGGAAGCGGGACAGCGAGATCGTTTTCACCGACAGGAACCGGTCGATGATGTTGACCGTGAGAAACAGCGTTTCCGGTAGCAGGTTGAACCGCGCGTGCAGTTGCACGATCCAGTTCATCAGCGTCGCCCGGTGCTCCCACGTCAGCTCGTTCTGGACCTCCTCGACGTATCGCGGGTTCGGAGCGTACTTGTACTCCAGCTCGTGCAGGTAATTGAAGATCTGGTTCCCGTACTCGGCCACCATCGACACATCAAAGGTGTCCTCGTCGGCCGGGTCCAAGTAGTCTTTGGAGTGCTTGATGTACGCTCTGGTGATCTCCTGGACAATTCTGTCGTTCATGATCGGCGACATGGGCTCGTTCACATATCCGGAAACGTCGTAGTCCTCGTCGTCGTCGTCCTCCGGCTGCGGCTTGACAGATCTAGGCGTCTTGGAATCCGCTTGTCTTGTGTTCAGCGAGGAGTCCGGGATCACTCCTAGGACCTTCCGCTGTCTGGCCGCGACAGCCCTGGTTGGCTGATGCCGCTCTTTGAGATTTGCTGGGGCGTTCTCGTCGTGCTGAACGCCGGTCCGCAGACCGTAGCTAATGCCATTAGTACTCATGGTTTTCTAGCCAATCGAAAGCGGGTGTTGGTCTATATTAGCTATTGATAGTGGGAAGACAGTGAGGATAGGGAAGAATGTGTAGTTAAGTTGTAGCCGCTCGCTTTGGTGTAGAGGTTCGGGATCTTTGGCGCTGTTTATTTAATTTTTTGTTGATTGTTTACCATTTCTGTCGCTTTGTTTATGCGTCGATCGACGGGTCGGCGTGGAACATGGCATAGCTTTTCAGGCACTGTCACGGCTGCATTTGCGCAGACGAGTGCACGTCCTCTAATGCAGGAGTGCAGCTGTGGGACTGGCTACGTGCCATGGGAAACAAAATGACGCATCAGAATTGGCTACTGTGCCTATGCAATTAATTCTGTCACTAATTAAAAACACATTCCGAGACGTGTAGCATGCGTGAAGTTGAGAGCGCGCAATCCGAGTAGAGAAATAGGAGCGCGACTCACATGTTGCCAGAAATTCCCGAGTGTTGTTTCTGCGCTGGGCACAACGATATTTGAGCACGGCTGGAGTGCCAGACGGAACTTGAAGGGAGACCGAAATGGAGACAAATGGTAACCCAACGGGAGCCCAAACTCTTCAGACGAACCGCAGCGCAGCAACTCTCGACCGAGCTAGCTGAGTCCCAAATTTACCTGAATCCCAAATTCACCTCCCGATTAGTGTCGCCCCGGCCCTTCTCTGCAGCTCCGATCCCCATATGCAGCTACGATAATTTTTAAAAAATATTTTGGAACACAATTTCTGCATTTTTTCATGTTCCAACATAAAAAGACCATCGCCGAGGGCGACCTTGTGCTGGCGTATATTGGCCGCGACAATCTGAAGCCCATATTCGTCAAGAAAGGCGACGTTCTGCAGACAAAATACGGCAACTTCCCGCACACAGACATGATCGGCAAGCCTTTTGGATCGCAGGTGACATCTGCGAAAAATGTCGGCTTCATCTACCTGCTGCTGCCCACGCCGGAGCTGTGGACCGTCTCGCTCCCGCACAGGACCCAGATCGTCTATACGCCAGACTCCTCGTACATTATCCAGCGAATGAACGTTGTGGGGGGCAGCAGGGTCATCGAGGCAGGTACCGGATCGGGCTCGTTCACGCACGCTTTCAGCAGAACTGTGGGTTCTACTGGGCGAGTTTTTTCATACGAGTTCCACGAGCAGAGGTACCTGCAGGCAAAAGAGGAGTTCGAGAGCCACAAGCTCGAAAATGTCACGCTCACGCACAGAGACGTCTGCAGCGAGGGATTTGACGTAGACTCGGAGATCAGCGCGCAGATGGTGTTTCTGGACCTTCCGTCGCCCTGGGAAGCGATACCGCACCTGTCCAGAGTCATTGCAAAAGACCAGACCGTCGGGATCTGCTGTTTCAGCCCCTGCATCGAGCAGGTGGTTAAGACGGTGGAAGCACTGCAGGAGTGTGGCTGGACCGCGGTCGAGATGACAGAGGTGCAGGCGAAGAAATGGGAGGCTCGCAAGGAGATGGTGCGCGAGCTGGACGACGCTATTGAGCGGCTCAGAGACGTGAAAAGACGGCAAAAGGAGGGAGCAGAGCTCAAGAAGCTGCCACCAAAGAGAGACGCAGACGGGAACGAGAAAGACCGCGGATACAACCCGTTTGGCAAGGGGAAACGCATAGCCGAGGGAGACGAGAGTTTCCAGTGGCAGAACGTGTCCAAGACGGGGCCTGAGCTGAAGACACACACGTCGTACCTGCTGTTTGCTCGTCAGGTGCCGGATCTCGGTGCAGAGGTGTAGAAAAATAACAATTCACGTAATTTAAATAAATTCTATAATGAGCTGTCTGCTAAGATCTGTGGTGCGCAGAACAATTGTGAATCCCTCCGTGCCCAGACCGCTTTTCTGGCACGGGTGTCGTTCTTTCCACTCGAGCCTCGTGACGTTCCGGTACTCGCGGCCGCCGCGACAGCGGATCGACCGCCCCTCGCTTCTGAACGAGGTGCTTGCCCGGACGCCAGACTCGCTCAAGCTGGCGCTCGGACTCACGGCTGTGGGCTCGCTCGTGGTGTTTGTTGCGCTGCCGCTGTTTGCGCTCGTTGTTCCGCCGCTCTGCGTGGGCTCGTTCATGGCGTACAAAATCGCCCAGAGACGCAACCGCAGGCAGATGAGCGAAAAATGGGCGCTGCTGAAAGACTCGAGGCTGGTTTTCCGGCCGCGAAACAGCGCCAACCCGCTGGCGCTGCCGCCGATCGAGCAGATCAACAGCGACCTGGCGAATTTCGTGCTTCGCCGGGTCTCTGACGCGTTTCTGCTGAACGAGGACGGCGTGGCAGACTACTTCAACGTCCAGTCGGTCAACGACATCGCGCTGGGTGTTCTTGACGGCGTGCAGTACGACTGGAACGTCTCGCTACAGACAGTAAACGGCGTCGTCCAGGAAGTGGAGGACATGATAACCGTGCAGAGCAGGTATCTCTACGACAAACGGTCTGGGGACAAAATAGCAAAGGTAATTTTCAGTCTGAAAAATCTGGACACCCCGGTTTTCCAGGACCTTTTGGAGCAAAGCATCAGCGTCGGCAAGAGCCAGTGCGTGATCGAGATCGTCCCGCTCGGCTTTGTGGCCAACAAGCGCTTCGTCATCAACACGCCGTCGAGCGAGGGCGACATCATCGACGTCGAGGGCGAGACCAGGACTCTGTAAATAGAATTACTAGCTATGGTGGATCTATTCACTGGCTCTTTTCGGCTTCTTTTTCTCGGCCTCGGCCTCCTTCTCGGCCTCTATCTCCTGCACAATCGCCTCGATCTCGTCGTTGGACAGCTGGTTGATCACTCTGCCGGGCTTCATCACGGAAATCTCGATATTCTTGGCTCCGGTCTGCACCACCTCCAACAGCGCCTTGACGGTCAGCTTGACGGTCTGCGCCTCGTCCAGCTCGTTTTCCCTGTCATAGTTCTTCTCCAGAAATTCGCGCACCGTCTTGCTGCTGCGCCCAATGGCATTGGCCTTCCATGCCGAGTAGATTCCTGACGGCTCTGTCTGGTACAACCGAGGCGTCTTGTCGTTCTCGTCAAAGCCGGCAATGAGCGTCGAAACGCCAAACGGCCGGGTTCCGCCGCTCTGGGTGTATCTCTGCTGCACGCCGGCCACGTACTTGGTCAAGTATTCCACTGTCACCGGGTCTTCCAGGGTCAGTCTGTGAGATTGGGCCTCGACGCGGGCCTTGTCGATCAGGATTCTTGCGTCTGCGTTCAGCCCAGCAAACGCCAATTGCACGTGTGTATCGATCTTGTTGATTTTCGACGGCGTGATTCTCGGGTCCTGCAGCTTCAGCGTGGTTCGTCTCTCACACGCAAGAACCACAACCTCTTTGCCCTTCACGCCCACCGCACACGTTCCACGCTTCACGGCCTCCAGGGCGTACTCCACTTGGAACACGTGTCCGTCGGGACTGCCTGTTAGTCAAAAATTGTCTCTTACGTACCTGAAAATAGATAGAGCACTGTCGTAACCACTCATAGGAAATGTGGCAAAAAAATATATTTGAAATTATTGTGATGCATTTTTTATGAAGAAGCAGAACCCGGCCAAGACACCGCGCCCGCCCAAAACGGTGCCCAAAAACGACCACTACCAGCGGCTAGGGTTTCTGTACCAGGCGGCCGCGCGACTGGATCCGGACAGCGCGCTGTCGCGGATGTACCTGCGTAATATGGACGTGGTGGCCAAGAAGACGGTGCTCAAGCTCGATCCCAGCGTGAAACGCACTCTCTGCAAGAAGTGCCACCGTCTGCAAGTACCCGGACGGACCGCGTCGATCAGGATCGAAAATACCAGCAACGCCCAGAGCCCAGAAAATGACGTCCTTGCCGTCTCGTGCGTGTGCGGAGCGCTCAAACGCTACCCTATAGGAAGAGACCGCAACTACGTGCTTTTCAGCGAGCAGAACGAGATACGGGACAGTTAGCACTCAAAGCATCTACTAGCATCTGATCGCATTCAATAGCATTTAATGGCCTTTAGTGTACATTAGCTTCTACCTAGTAGAACTCGTCGGTCAAAAACGACGTCAGGTGGCCCTTGCTTCTCAGCAGCTTGTCCTCGATGGTGTGTCTCTCGACGATCTTCGTTTGTGCCTCTTTCCACTCGCCAAATGCGACCCCGTAATCTATTCTCGTAAGCTTTTCAAGCGGCTCGTCCTCCTTGTCGATGTCCAATTCGCCCATCATGACGACGTTTTCGCCTCTGATCAGAAAGATCTGTGGCTCCGTCGACTCGCCGTACCGCGAGCCGTCCAGATAAATCCGCTCCACGCCGTCGTGAATGACAAGGTTGGCAAACTGGTCAAACGTTCTCAGCACGCCGATAACGCTTCGGCCGTCTCTGAGCAGCACAAACACCTTCCTATCGACAGAGCCAATTATGGCCGCCGTTGTCGTAAACGAGTACGATTGCAAATACAGGTCTTCCAGATTCGAACTCGACCCACTCGACATTATTTAAAAAGCTTGTTTTTTCTTGACTCTTTTTACATAAGCATTATCTACATACACCCGTCTACAGGAATTCTCTGGCCTTGCGTCTGTACTCGTTGCAGTCTCTGAGCCACTGCCTGTAGTCCTTGAGCGAGCCGATCTTTTCGCCGTAGTAGTCCGGCACAGGGTTGTTCATGCTCTGTCTGGAGGCGTCGACTCTTCGCTTGATTATGTGCTTGAGAAACAGCTTCTGCTTGATGCGGAAACTGTCCATGAGCTTGCGGTTTTTCAGTGCAAACAGCGGGTCGCCAATCAGACTAGGCCCGACCAGGAATCCCAGCACGCCCATCGCCAGAATGCCTCCAATGTGGACCGTGAAAGTATCCAGTCCGAATATCGTCTCTGTGGGGTCAATCTCGATCTGTGAAACGTATCCCCAGGAAATCGCGACGGCAAGGAAACTCGAGATACCGGACCCAAGCAACGACATGCGGTGCTGTTCTTTTCTCAGCGTCAAAAACTGTTCCCAGGTCATTTTCTTTGCTAGCTCCAATTCCTCAGGCGTCAGCTGGCCCTTGGAAGCGGCGGCCTTTGTGGATTGCAAGCGCACATTAACTTTCGGGAAAATGCCCGAGTAGAGCCCGACTCTGCTGCGTGAACAAATTTGTCTGAAAAACATGCTCAACACGATATATTATATTTTATTTTACCTTTTTTTTTTTCTTGCACTTGAGCTATATTAATCTCGAACTCTGTATAAAAATTGCAACCAGCCTTTTTAGTCCTCAGATGCCTCAAGCAAGTCTGGCAACTTCTCCATAGGAAGACCCTCGTAAATGATCTGGTAGGTGGCGTTGAAGAGCGGAAACTCGTCGATCACGTTCTTGGCAGCCAGCAGCTCGTACACCTCCTTGGTGGTGTGCAGACCCTGACAGGACTGGCCGTTCAGCAACACCTTCTCTGCCTCAAAACCGCTCACCTTGTGCTCCGCCATGTACCTCCCGACACGCACATTTCTGCCTCCGGCGCACGTCGTGATGATGTCGGCAACACCAGCACTCTCGTGGGTGAAGGTGGTAGATTGGCAGTCGTCAAAGAACATGTGGGCAAACTTGATCATCTCGACCAAGCCAATCCGCATCACAGCAGCCTTGGCGTTGTCACCCCAGCCGAGTCCCTCGACGAAGCCGGCGGCCATGGCCACGACGTTCTTCAGGGCTCCGCTCAAAGACACACCAGCAACGTCGTCAACGACCCTGACGTGGAAGTATGGGCGGTGGAACAGGTTTCTGAGCACGTTCTGATCGACATCCTTGCCTTCGCCACGGAAGTCTTCAGGGATCCTGTAGGCCACAGTGGTCTCCGACCACTTTTGTCTGGCAACCTCTGGAGCGAGGTTGGCTCCTGAAAGGGCACCGCAGTAGATTCCGAGCTCTTCCGTGATGTAGTTAGAGAGCAGCTTGCAGCCGTCCTTGCTGACCTCTAGACCCTTCAGACAAGAAATTGCGCGGGCTTTAGGGTTGACCTTGCCCTTCAACTGGGCCAGGATCCTAGGCAGGAACTGGTGAGGAATGTTGAAAATGATAATGTCGGCGTCCGAACAGGCATCAACGATGTCTGGAATGGCCACAATGTTATCCGGCAGCTTGACGTCTGGCAGGTATTTGACGTTCTCGTGATCGGTGTTGATGATTTCCGTCAGTTTGCGTCCGTCCACTTCTTCTTCGAAAACCCACATTTTCACGATCTGGTGGAATTCCTGCGGAAGCTCCTTGGCGTTCTCAGCGACCACTTTTGCGATGGTTGATCCCCAGTTGCCTGAACCCACCACGGTGAGGCGGAACGGCTTGCTTTCTGGGTTTTTCTTCTGGCGCTTGGCGGCCAGCTGGTTACTAACATGATCCAGTCTATCCATTGCAGTCATTATTCTGAGTTGTGGTCTGTTGTGTGTTGAGCCAGAGCAGACGGCAAAAGCTGGATTTTAAATGAATATTACGGAAGGTAGTCCCTCAACAAAAAAAAAAAAAAAGAAGGTGAAGGTTAGCAGTGTGCAAAGAAACGAGTATGACGTTTACCTGCAGATCAACAAGTGCCTTGAAAAAGAATCGCTATAGTCTGGCATAATTAGTAACAAGAGGGACTTCCCTTGTGCAGGTGCTTTTGATACAAGGTTGTGGGATCTGAGCCAAATTGCCTATTCCGTTACTTGGCATGCTCCAATTAGTCTAGCCTTCCTGCACAAGAGTCGTATGTGTCCTGCCAACCGCGCAAATAATCCTGCTCAGATCCTGAATGTTTTTCCGACGCCCTGCGCACACCACAAACAGGCTTCTTGTTGGGAGCGTCATTGGGACTAGTTGACGTCATACTCGGGGGACCTCTGCTTTCTGCAACTCCGAGATTCACAGACTGAACAAAGGAATGTTGGCTGGTGGGATACAAAACAATTGTCCGGATCCATTGCAAAGCTTTGCATGTAGCAAATTTTGCTTTTGGAGGCGTCTGTTCGGCGTGTCATCTGCTGCAGTGGGAGAACTTTTTGAAGTCGCCAAACGAAAGCCAATTTTCGATCCGTTCGAAACCGATGCTCGTCTCAGTCGGCCGGAGGAACCGTCCCGAACCCAAATTCCCTCGAGAGACCTTTGTATAGACAATCTTCCTTCTTTTGGGAGAGACACAAATTACTGTCTTGCCGTCTGCTTCCGAATTCCGCCCATTCTGTTCACAAAGCTACTCAAGTCCGTCCCCCCTTCAGACCACCCAGTCTCGCTTGCTGCTACGTGTGCTTATCTTATCGTATCTGGCCTAAGGTGTGGTTGAAAATTTTAAATAAATTTTACCAAAGAAAAAAAAGCCAAATCTGACGGCATGCCATCCAGAAACAGCATCAACAAACCTAAAGACAACATTCTCAGACGGCAAAAGCGCCAGTTGCTCGGGAAGAAGAGAGCCGGCTCGCGCGAATCCTCCAGAGACGACGCTCCAAAGTCCACAACCGTCGCGCTGTACACTGGACCTTCCCGGTCTGGCGTCACCACTAAGACACTGTCCAACAAAAAGAGCAAAAAAATCGAGAGAAACAAGAAGTACGCCAAGGCCCGCCACCTGGACACTGACCAGCTGCTGGTGGACGCACAGGCCAAGCAGGAGCAGATGGAGATCGACGAGGCGACGGAACAAGCCCAGGAGAGCGTGCGAAGTGCCCTGTGGGCTGTGGTCGAGGACGCGGCGTCCGGCGGGTTTGCCTACGACGTTTCTGGCGAGGGCACTACATTGGGAGGACCGCTGACTTTATAGAATATATTGATTTATGCTATCGAAGAAGACCAGTAATTCGCAAAATGGCAGCAAGACGCGTCACTCAAGAAGTCCGCGGGACTCCAGCTCTTTCGTCACGTAATCTCTGAGCAGCTGGATAACGTCCTCCGGTTTCTCTGCCTTGAACACCGACGTGCCGGCAACAATGACGTTGGCTCCAGCTTTGGCAGCAGCCGGGATGGTTTTGGGACCAAGTCCTCCGTCAACCTGGATGTTGAGGTGCGGGTACTTGGCACGCAGGTTCTCGACCTTCGGCATCATGTCGGCCATGAACGACTGGCCTCCGAAGCCTGGTTCCACCGTCATCACAAGAGCCATGTCTAGGTGCTCTGCGAGCGGATACAGCACGTCGACCGGCGTGCCCGGCTTGATGGCGCACGCAGCCTTCATGCCGTACTTTTTGATCAGCTTGACAAGCCCGACAGGGTCCTTGGTTGCTTCGTAGTGGAACGTGTACTGGTCGCCGCCAGCGTCTGCAATCTCAGGAACCCACTGCTCAGGGTTCGCAACCATCATATGGCAGTCGAAGAAGAACTTGCCTGGCTGGCCTTCGTCTCTGGGAACCGCCTTTCTCAGGCTGGAGATGATAGGCGGCCCCATGGTCAGATTGGGGACGAAATGGCCATCCATGACGTCCAGATGCACCCAATCAGCGTTGCACTTGAACATGCGGTGGCACTCGCAGCCGAGCTGCGCAAAGTCGCCGGCCAGAACAGAGGGAGCAATAATTGGTTTCACCATTAGAGAAACAAATTCGAAATAATTCCTGCGCCTGAGATGTCCGAAGAAAATAGCCTGTAGCTACACAGCCATAAAATGTAACCGTGGAGTTTACGTTACATGCCTGTCAGTATATGTTTATAGTCCCTGTTCCTCGAGTGTTTTGAAGACCATCGGCTTGGTGGAATCCGGGAACTTAATTCCCCGCTCGAGCAGTCTCGAAAACACGTCGGCAAAGTCCGACATGCACTTCTCCTCGTCTTTGGCATACAGCTCCACGTACTTCCTGAACTTCGAGTCCTTCTTCAGCACCATGTCGGTCGGGAGCATCATCAGAGACTTGGTGCTCGAGTCCGTGTACTGCTTTTTCCCGTCCCAGTCTCTGATTTTCCAGTCTTCGTCCAATAGCAGCTTGAAAAAGTCATTGGTCACCATCGTAGGTGAGAACGTCCATGGACCGTCGTAGCCGGACGCGTCGACGTGGCACCTGCCCAGAGCATGACCCACGCCGATCAGACACACCATCTCCTGGTCCGTGAAGCCCAGTCTGCCGTTGAACACCGATCTCACGTACTCGCCCGTCTCCTGAGACGCATCCGGCAGACGGTGGTACGGAGGAACAGCGTCCAGGCCGAGATCCTTGCGGCCGGGTCTCCATTTGATCTTTGGCCCGCTCAGCTCCTGGATCGCGCACACGCCTCCCAAGGTCCAAAGATCGCCGTACGACAGGTTGGAATATTTCGTCTTGAATGGCTCCAAAAAGTCCTGTGCCACCTTTAGGCCTGCGTTTTCTGGGTCGTCCTGCTCCTGCTGGAACCGCATTGTTCCCGCGTACGAGCCGCCCTTATTCTGCGACGGATCGTTCTGGTCGTACGTGCCGGAACAGTGCCAGGCCAGTCTCACCAACACGGGGCCGTACGACCCGTCGTCGCGGTCGTCTTCCTCTCTCAGCTTTTCTGCTATGTCGTTGTAAATCTTCTGGTACTCCTCGAACGGCTTGACGGCCGCGCTGGCCTCTCTGACGTTGGTAGCCAGTAACGTCGACGACGCCAAGAGCCTGCCAGAATTCTTCGGAGTCGGAGTAGGCCCGTTGCTCTCGTTGTAAGCGTATGCTCCGGCCGCAGCCAGCGAGACTGCAATGAGAGGTCTCAAGTTGAGTCTGGAAACCGTTCTAGCGAAGGAAGCCATTGCAATGATGTTCTCCCGCACAGAAAAAAGGCGGTTTATATAATGCTGCCACCACTTACTAATTACCAAGTAACGGGCTAGAATCTGCATAGTCACACATCGAGTAATCTCAGCTAAGAAATAGCCGGTCTGGCCAATCGCCGGGTCGCGAAATCTAAGCACACCCGACACCGGAGGTAAGACGAGTGGAGAGCAGGACGCCACGGAGGCCCTACATCGAGATCTACGGCACACAGACGCGCTACAGAAACTACTTGCGTAATCGTAAAGAGCCGTCTTCCGCGGCAGGCAACGATTCGCAGCACTGGGAGGCACCCGGCGCTCCCAGCACAGATTGGCGACAATTCTCATCAAACTATATCCTCAGGCCTCCACGATATGGCCTCTTTCGGAAACATAGATACCGTCCAGGAACTTTCTGATATCCTTGTTTCTGACCCTGCAGATCTGCTGAATGTCGGCGCACGTCTGCGACACGTTTTCGAGAGAGTTTCCCTCGACGATCAGCTCGTCTTTCTGCGCGGTGGAGATGACGGCCTTACAGCCGTCCCACACCTTGACTTTTCTGAGTCTCTTTTCTCCCAAGAAGTTTCTAATCTCGACGTAATCCTGGCCGTCCTCGTTCACGACATTGACGTTGATAGGGAAGTGCGCATACACAAACCTCATCTTGTATCTGAAGCCGACAGTGACGCCCTTGATCAAGTTGCTGATGATAGACTTCACAGTTCTCAGCGAGGCGACATGTTTTCTGTCGCCGTTGTGGACAGTGATTTTAATCTGTGTATCGGACAACTTGGTGAAGGTGACGTCGATGTGGCGCAGGTCTTTCTTCAACTCGCCGCGGGGACCTCTCACAAGGATGTTACGCGACTTGATGACGACAGACACGTCTTGGGGAACGTCGAGGATTTCGGAGGACTGGATGTACTTCATGGTGAAATGGGAGAAAATTTTTTCACCCCAGGAATTCTCTTACCTCTGCTGCGGTTACCCTCCTGTATGAAAAATTGACCATTTTATTTAGTGTCGGTATGCTACAGTCCTTCCAACAACAGGCCAGACGGTTCCACACCTCGCGTGTGGCGGCCACTCTGAGCAGGCAGAAGCGGATGGAGATTGCGGCGCACAAAAAGAAGCGCAACATCGTGCTGCAAAGCAGCAGACTCCTCAATAAAGAGAAGGTCGATCCTGTCCTCGGCAGAGCGAACAATCCGTTCATCCAGAGACTGAAAATCGAGATCGAGGAGCCCACCGTGCTGGCTAAGAAGTTTGATCTTGCGGAGGTGGACAAGCTGCTCTACGGAGCCAAGGAATCCAAGATTCTCAAGTCTGTGTCGACGCTCGGTTACGACGAGGCCACGGTGAAGCAAATCGAGAAAGAGGAGGCGGAAAAAAGAGAGGTCTTGCTTCGAATACTCAGCATGAGAAACGCAGACGAACAGGAGAAGAACAAACGGGTGCTGAGCATGGCTGTTGCCGAGTTTGGCAGGTTCGAAGGCGATACCGGCTCGTCAGAGGTCCAGGCCGCCGCCATGACTGTGAGGCTGTTCAATCTCATGGAACACATCAAGCAGAATCCGCAGGACAAAATCCACATCCGCCGCGCGCGTATGCTAACCCAGCAGAGACAGAAAGTGCTCAAGTACCTGAAGAAAAGCAACCCACAGAGATATTACTGGGCGATTGAGAAGCTGGGACTTACGGACGAAGTGGTCCACATGGAGTTCAACTTTGACAAGCGATACATGCAGGACTTTGAGATCTGGCCCGGAAGACAGCTGATCCGTCCTGGCAAGCGCGAGACCAAAGAAAAGGCGAGAATGAAGAGGCTGCTGACCAAAGAGAGACTGGACGAGCTGCAGATCGGCACAGAGGAAAGCGAGCAGCAACAACTGTAAATATAATATAATTAGTATATCTGGTTGAATTTTGTATGTATGCCGACGGAATTAGTAGGTGGGCTTCTTGCAGTCCTCCGGAGTGCGTTCCAAGACCTCCTTGAGGCTCCATCTAGGAGGGATACCTTTTTTGTAGTCGCCCGGGTGTTTCTCTCCGCCAGAGATGCCCGAGCTGAACTTCAGGTACAGCTTGTCGCCGATGTCGTCGCAGATGGTGAGAATTCTGTCGATGTCTTCTTTCGTCAGCGAGGCAGAAACACACAGCCTGACACGCGACGATATGAGCTCCGTGGCCGGGTAGCCGACCACCACGACAGCGACGCCGCGCTCGTACATCATTCTGCTGAACGCAGGCATTTTCGGAGGCGCGTACAGCAACAGAGGAACCACGGGGGAGTCGTCCACACCGTAGACGATGAAACCGAGCCGTTTGAGTCCGAGACGCAGGTATCTGGAGTTGAACGCGATTCTTTGCAGTCTCTGCTTGCCCTCGTCGCCGTTGATTTCGCCCATGATGATTCTCAGGGACGTGTTGATCTGGGTGACCACCGCCGGAGGCATCGACTCTCCGTAAACGTTGGTGCTGATGTCCAGTCTGAGCCTGTCGATGATTTCCTGATTGGCCGCGACGTATCCGCCTGCCGCTCCGAACGACTTGGTGAACGTGCCCATTAGTATGTCCACCTTGGAAGGAGAGATTCCAAAGTAGTCGCAAACACCTCTGCCCGACTTTCCCACCGCGCCGATCGAGTGTGCCTCGTCCACAAACAGGTAGAACTTGTATTTTTCTCTCAAAGCTACCAGGGCGGGCAGATCGGCGAGGTTTCCCTCCATCGAATACAGTCCTTCCACGCACACGACGATCTTCTTCCAGGGCCGGTGCGTTTTGGACTGGCCCTGCGAGATCGACTCTCTGAGAATCTGCTCGAGCTTTTTCATGTCGTTGTGCGGGAACACTTTCACGGCTGCGCCGGCAAGACGGATTCCAAATCTGATAGAACTGTGGTTCAGCGAGTCTGAGATCACGAGACACTTCGAGTTCACCAACGACGTGAACAGGTAGGCGTTGGTTCCGAATCCCATCGAAAACATCACCGCGTCGTCCTTCCCGACGAACCGAGCCACCAGCGCCTCGGTCTCCTTGTGGAGGTCGCACGTTCCGATCTGGTTTCGAGGACCACACGACGAGGTGCCGTACTCCTCCACGCTCTTGACGGCGGCGTCCGTGCAAGATCCGATGGACTGGGCGAACCCGAGATAGTTGTAGGAGGACAAATTAAGTAGCGGCTTCAGCTCTCCGCTGTAAAGGAACGTCTCGTTGTAGTCAGGCGAGATGCGATCAAAGCACCTGACAAAACGGCCCGGAACACCGTAGATCGGCCGCGCAAAGCAGTCGTCTAGTCTTTTCTTCAGACGACGCGGGTAGAACGACTCGAACGCCGAGTACCACGGAGGGTATCCGTTTTTCGGCAGCACAGCTTCGAAATGCTGCGGCATGAATCGCTTCCCAAAGAAGTCCTTTAGATGGCCGATGATGATGAGAATGAGGTAGTTCAGGTACGTGAAGATGACCACGAAATACGGAGGCTCGTCCACGGCAGGGTTCAACGGCTGATTCGGGTCGTAGTTCACCTCGTACAGGTAGTCTTTGGAGCTCAGCGGGCCGAACTCCATCTCCATCTTCTCCTTCTCGGAGAGGTGTTCCTCAGGAGCGTTCGGCAGCCTCGTGTAGACAAATTTCTCCATTGTAAACAGCCGGATGCTTCGCCTTGTTTATCAGAAAAGCGTAGTTAAAATATTTACCAGAGGTGTGTGTGCCCGGAATTTTTGGCAGAACAAATTTATTACAGATTTAGATATGAGCTGTATCGTGAGGCTGGAAGGCTGTTTGCTGTCGAAGACGCTGAAAAACCAGTCTGACGCGCTTGTTTTCCAGAAACCAATCACATTCTCGCTTTTCCAGGGCGAAAAATGGGCCGTTGTCGGAGACTCGCACCGCTCCACTTTTCTCCAAGCTCTCCAGGGCTCCTTCTTCGCTCTGCCGCACCCGCGCGCCAGAACGTATCCGCTGCGGCTGAAAAAACCAGACGTGCGAATTGAGCTGCTGCAGTTCGTCAACAACGGCTCGTTTGGCCACGGAGCTACAAACTCCTCCGGCGGATTCACTCATTTATCCAGCAGATACGAATTTTTCAAAGACCGCGAGGTGGACGAGTTGGTGGCAGATTTTGTGGCCAACGTTTCGTACAACTCGCAGCACAAAAAAGATCCCAGGCTCCTGGACGAGATCCTCGAAAGGGTCGATCTCAAGGGCTTTGAGCAGAAATATATCACTACGCTCAGCAACGGACAGTTCCGCCGGGCCCGAATAGCAAGAAGTCTCTACGGCAAGCCAGACCTGCTCATGGTCGACGACCCGTTCCTGGGGCTGGACCCCGCTGCGAAGAAGACCGTGTCTCGTGTTCTGGAGCACACGGGCGCCCCCACCACCGTGTGTCTCGGGCTCAAGCTGGAGGACGAGATCCCCGAGTGGATAGAAAAAGTGGCCATTGTGGACCACACCGGCATTGTTGAGAGCGGCAACAGAACAGACCTGGCCGGCGCACTGAACAGCGTACGCGCAGCACACAGGGAACAGCAACAACAAATGAAAAGTCAGCTGGAAGCCAAGTCTTACCATCCCCAAGAACAGACGTCCGAGCGCTCCGAAACTCCGCTGTTGGAGATGTCTGACGTGAATGTTGTGTATCGGGGCAAGCCTGCTCTGAAGAATCTGAACTGGGTTGTTCGAGACGGCGAAAAATGGCACATCAGAGGCAAGAACGGCTCGGGAAAAACCACGCTTTTGTCGTTGATCACGTTGGACCATCCGCAGGCTTGGAACAAACAGATCAAAATGAATGGCGTTCCGCGAGCAACTGGGAAGACCAACTACTTTGACACCAACAAGCAGATCGGACTCACATCGCCAGAACTACACGCCATTTTCCCCAAACATCTTACTGTCGAACAGGCTATTTCGACGGGCTACCAAACGGGGTCTTTTATACCTCCCAAGACGACTCCCGAGCAGAAAGAAAAAATCGCCAAGTACCTGGAAAACGTCGGTCTGTTGCAGTACAAAGATACAGAGTTCAAGGACCTGCCCGTGAGCAGTCAGAAAATGGTACTTTTGCTGCGCGCAATGATCAACCAGCCAAAAATATTAATTTTGGACGAGTCTCTCAGTGCCATGTCCAACGAGGACATCATAAAGGGCAAAAGTTTGGTCGACCAGTGGAAAGGATGTGCGCTTGTCATTGGACACGTTGCGAACGAGGTGCCACGATGCGACAAGTTCATCGACCTGAACGGCGCGAACGAGGGAAATTACACTATTGGAGCGGTGGAAAATTAGACACGTTCGTAGAATAGCATGTACGCATCTCCGTTGACGACTTTGTGCGGCGCGCAATTTTTGTAAACCTTTTCGTCGTCAAACAGACACCAGCCGTTGCCCGGTCCCTTCTCGACAAAAGCAGTGTAGTGGCCGTTGATCAGGTTTCCAAAATGGTTGATCACTCCGTAGAGCCTGTATCTAAAAGGCGGAACTTGTCCTCTGATCGGCAGTCTGCTCAGCTCGACACGTTCGAGCTCGTTTTCGACGTTCGGCCAGTACTTGTCCAGCTGCAGCTCAAGCGGATAGTCGATGTAGGTGTTGAGCTTTGTTAGGTAGTTGCCCATTTTGAAGCGTTTGAGGTGGATGATGAGCACCTGGGGCAGTCTGGAGATCTGGAGATGTTTCAGTGTGCGTTGCTTTGTTTTGCAGTGCGGACAGAGCCATGCATTGTCGTTATCGAGCAGTTCTGGCTTGACGAACTCATCGAAACAGGCGCCAAGCGTGGACTTGGGGCCATTTTCGGGAATCGGCAAACTCAAAGTGCTGAATGCGTTGTACGTGGTCGAAGTGGTGGAGCATTTCAGACACCGGAGCTGTGACATGATCTGGCCCTGGAAAATGTCCACAACAATACTGAAATTGGTCTTGAGATACCGTTCCCACTCGATCGTGGAGGCAATTCTGATTGGCAGTTTTTCGCGTTTTTCCTCCTCCTCTTTGCTCAACTCAGGCAGTTTCGGATGGTTGCCGTTCTCGTTGAGGTCTTCGTGGAGTGAGTCGAGAGCATAATTCAAAAACTCCGAGCAATCCTGCTGGTCCAGGGTTCTGTACATGCTATTGAGAGATGCTATCACTTTGCGGAAGTGACGGGGTGTTACCGACTGTGGACGGCTGGGAGTGCTCTTCTTGTACAGCTCTGTAAGCAGCGACGAGAACTCGTTCGCCAGAATGCCCTTTGATCCCAGTCTGGAGCTCATGTTGATGTGCTGTTTGAATGTGCCGACAATGAAGAACTCCGTGAGTCGTTTTGACCCAATTAGACACTGTAGCGCAGAGTTCATATAACAGGAGTTTCCGAGGTTTGCCAGGCCGGTTATGACGCTCAGAGAGTTCTGGAACACAGAGCTTGATCTGGAGACTGGCGCCGGCGACGACGCGGGTTTCGAGGGCACCTTTGGTAGCTGCGCTTTAGGCGGCGAGCTTCGCGATCTGGGGAGAGGCACGGGCGACAAAAATGCAGGAGAAGGCCGCAACGGCGAGCTCGACGATACGGAAGGCTCGGGCTTTGGAGACGGGAGGTCTCTGCGGCTGTAGATTTCGTGGGAGGGTGTCGCTGCTGGGGCTTTAAACTCGACAGAGCTCTCGCTGGACTGCGTTCTGGACTGGCTAGAAAGAAACTCGCCGACGTTCTTGATGAGCGACCGCTCGCTGTAGGATGTTCTTCGTGTGACTGTGATGTCGTCGCGGCCGGAAATGGAGCTGATCGATTCAGACCGGTCACGTCCATATACGGGCCGGAGCCCATGTATTGGCGACGACAGAGCAGAACGGGACTCCGACCATGCCTTGTAGCCGCCGTCAAGAAAGACGGGATGGCGCTTGAGAAATACCCCAGCGTTTTTCGTGGTCAGTATTGATATCAGTCGCGTAAGTTCCGGGCTTTTGGATTCTTTGGTGGAGCTGTAGTCTAGAACAACCACCAGCTCAAAGCGGTCTCGCTGCGCAAACAGCTCGCGTTCTTCGTCTGTGTCAGTGATCATGGAGTACTTCTCTATCTCATGGCAGGTGTAGCTGTCTCTGATTGACACGGGCTCCAACTGTATGATGGAATCTGCGAGATCTATATGCTCGAGCTCAAATTCTCGTTTGCGGCGCAAATCTATAAGCAATACAAGGTCGGAGTGGTGTTTAAGCAGCGACGAAAGCTGCGAAACCGAAACGGCATCGCCGAACGAGTCGAACAGCTGGGTGAGATCTTTATGAGTCGAGCCATTGGACGCTATCTCCGTCCCGCTTTTCAGCGTCTGCAGTCTCAAGACCAGGCTATCGGAGGATCCACGAATATGCTGTTTCATAGCCTCGTATGTGGGGCGCTGTCTCACAAGATAATTAATGAGATCTGCGTAAAACTGGTACAAACTGGGCTTCTGCTTGAGTTGTCGATAGTCGTCGAGTCTTGGAATCAGATCGCTCAATATCCGGGATGCTGCGTTGTAGTAGATAAAGCCCTCCTCGAATTCTGACGCCGCAAGCTCAGAAACATGTTTCTGCCCGACGACGCCTTTATAGTTCTCGATGCACTCGAGGGCCTTCACAAGGTGCTCTTTGGTGGAACTCGACGAGCCGACTTTCAGCGACTCAAGCAGTTCATCCACCAGCACCGTCAGCTCGTGAAGGTTGCGAGGTTTGCTGGCTCCTGAGGGCATGGGCATCGGTGTGGGGAAGAGAAATTAGTGTTACAATAAGTCCAAAATGTATATATATTAGATTCGCGCAACGACGCAAAAAATAAAAATAGAGACGATCGACGCCTCACCATTCGTCTAAAGAGGCTGAGGACTGCTGGTTATTGGCGCTCGCGAGGATCTGCTCGGGACTCAGCATGGTGGAGCTGCCTGCAGAAGCCGCCGAGCTGCCATTTTTCGTCTCAAACTGCCCCATGTTGCCATTGAACGACTGCTGCTGAGGCTGCTGGAAATTAGTGAAGTCCTGCGGTGTGTACTGGTTGAAGACAGGCTGCTGTTGCGGCTGTTGCTGCTGGGGCGTCTGCTGCGGTTGCATTGTTTGCGGCATCTGGATAGTCTGCTGCTGCTGGTTCAACTGCTGCTGTATAAATTGCGAGTACATCTGGTGCTGTGGCTGGGGAGCCTGCTGCTGCTTAGCACGCGGAGCCAGCAGGTCGGAAGGCGAGTTCCACGCGAAGTTCATCTGGCTATGCTGCTCCTCTTGCGGGAATGTCTGGTTGCGGAACTGGAACTGTTGCTGGTGCTGTTGCTGGTGTTGTTGCGGAGGCTGTGGCTGTTGCTGTGGTTGCGCTGGAGGCTGGGGTTGGCGTTGTTGCATCTGTTGCATCTGCTGCGGCTGCTGTCTTGCGGCCTCCATGCGTCTCTGGAAAAATGGTAACGCTTCGGGATAGAGCTGGTTGAGCAGCTTGTAAGGCTCGTTGAGCTCGGGCAGCTCTGGCGGCGGAAGAACTATTTGCGGGATACTGTAGTTTTTCTTGGGCATGTTGGGTGGAGTGGAGTGGATATCGTTGATGGATGCCAGGCACGTGAGGTTGAAGTGAATTCGCTTCAAATAGTTCTGGTACGTCTCTTTTCTCTGGTTGTAGTCCGGGTTCGTCGCGTTGGACTTGTTTAGAATGTAGGGCTGGAGAAGCAGGCACTTCTGGAGCAGGACCGTGTTGATCTTGAGCAGGACGTCAATCCGTTTCTTGTCGATCTCCAGATTGACCTGCGGCTGCTGTGCCGCGTGCGCCTGCAACATCTGTGCAAACGACGTGTTCTGGAACTGGTCCATAATAAAGGCTAATTTATTTTATTTTTCACCCTCTTCATCTCTGCACCGACGAAGCTAGATACGAAATTGCGTAAATTCAACGGTTCCAGCTAGATCCCGCTCCGCCCATGCTTTTAGCTTTTGCACTGTTCCCGCTGCTTGGAGCATGTGCTAACAGCGTTGTGGCCGAAGCAGACTACAACTACGCGGTGGGTCTCGCGATGCGCGACTATTTCTACTACGGTCACGAAACGTCCTATTTCCCGGGCACTGAGGCCTCGGTTTTTGCGTCGCTGGCCAGCGAATACGACAACAACCTGTTCTTCGACCATCTGCTGGCCACGTCCATTGTCGACTATGCAACGTCGATGCTTGTGCAACTGCCCTCAACTGCCCAACAGTACGTGCTGTCGGTGGCCACCAATTACTATACCAGCTTCACCTCTGTCGACTCCGCTGTCGAAACCATTTTGGAATTTCCGTCCAGCACACCATCACAAACCACCTGGGATACAGAGATTATCATCCCGGACGACCAGTCGGCCACTTACATGACGTACTACAAGCTGGCCAAGTGCAATGCTCTCTGCTACGATATTGCTACGTACGGCCGCCAGTACAACAGCATGGCCATCACAAACCCGGGGTTTGCCACCAGCCTCAACGAGATAGTCAGCGCATACTCCACGGAGTCCGATCTTTTGCGAGTGAACCTCGAATGCGACACTCTGCTTGCGTATCTGAGCCAGCTTCCGTGGAGCGGTCGCGTGCTCCAGGAGGCCAAAAGCTCGTACCTGGTTCTCCAGATGCTCTACGATACGCCCACGGCAAACTCCGACTACGTCACCGCGACGTATTACCAGCCGTGGGTGTACATCTCCGCCGCAGGCTCAGAGACTACGGCCGCGACAATCGGGCCTTCACAGGCCGCTTCTTCGACGATGGCGTCGAGCACAGGAGCCTACGTCACCACCACAACAATACTGTCGTCCACATCGGTCAACACGGACACCCCGCGCGCGTCCCTGACCAGCACTCCGGCCACCGAAATTAATAAGACAGACACCGTCACGATCCGCTACGACGCGCAGAAAATCTTTTCTGCCGTGATCGAAGGCCTGGTTATCGACTACAGAAAACACTCAGACGCCTACAATTCGCTCATAACTAAAAACAGCCACCTCACCATCGTGCAGAACTACACCAACATGATCAACGACTTCAAGACCAGAAAAGCACAGCCCGACTTGGACGAGTACGAGTACATAGTGAACGTTATCCACACTTTTGCGAACGTTGTGCCCTGGCGGTCGAGGATTTGGGACGGGATGGGGTGGTGGTACACGAACCAGATGCTTTCGCAGGGCCGCAGCACTGAGTCGTTCAGTGAGGGAGCAGGCCAGTTCTTCACGCAGCTGTACAATCCGCAGCTCACGGGCCAACTGGACGCTCGTATCACTTCTGTGCCGCAGCTCAAGACGAACGCGGGGATTGGCGTGCAAGACTGATGCCGCGAGGCATGCATAAGCTATACGCTGCAGATCTGGATAATCTGGAGATCGAATTAAAATACAAAACGGTCGGAAAAAAAATAAAAGAAAGGCCAAAAAGGGCACGACTGCGGCGTGGTACTCTTTTTCGTATGTTGCAAGGCTTACCGAATTTTGATCGATAAAAAAATTTCCAGCTAGGAACAAAATCGTCGCATCAGAGTCCCCTCATAGAGCCATCCCTCACCTCTCGCCATCGGACTTACATGCGAGCCACACAGAAATGTCCTACGTGTCGTTAGTCCTTCGATTACCTCTACTCCTGTTCCAGCTGGTACGGCATATGCTAAGCCAGGCTCTGAACAAGAGATCATTTTTTGGGCTCATCCTGAATTTTGCACTCAACTTCTCGCCCGTGTTCATATGGCTGCTGATGTTCAAGAACGCCGGAATCGTCCCGAACGAGATCCGGCCAACGATCCACGTGAAACTGGCCATGTCACTGGACTCGTTTGTCTTTGACGTCAGCAGACTCTCTGCGTGGCTGTCCTTCCTGTTGGTGCTCACGTGTTCATATTTGCTATGGAGCTATTTCTACCAAGTTCAGCACCGCGCGTGCTTTGAGTCGAGCCAGGAGGTACAGGAGCTTGCCATCCCGATGAAAAACGACGAAGAAAACCAGTTCGAGAATAATGTCGAAATGACCCACCTTTCGCAGACTGGCACCGTCTCGGCAGGGTCCAGCGGGTCCAGCGGGTCAAGTTCATCCTGGACAGACCTGACTCTTTCCTCGTCGTCCCAGCCCACGTACCTCCCAGCCTCTTGCGTCTACACTGCTCCCGTGCTCGTTCTGGCGCTGTGCTGGCCAATCCTGAACATCGACCACGCGCTGATCTACCCTCAAACTACTGCACGGGACTTTCTGGCGTGGGTCTCATACGTCTTATTCCACTTTCTCGCACCGCTGTTCACAGCTATCTACCTCTATGTCTTCCAGGCACCGGGTGCGATCAAGTGGTTTTCCTTCGCTCTCGGCACGCAAAACATCGCCGGCGTCATCACACACATGCTCTTTCCCAACGCTCCCCCGTGGTTCATCCACCTGTACGGGGAGGACGCCGCCGCGAACTACGATATGCCCGGATACGCTGCCGGCCTGACACGTGTGGACGTGGCGCTCGGCACACATCTCAACTCCAACGGGTTCCACAAGAGCCCGATCGTGTTTGGAGCGATCCCCTCGTTGCACTCGGCGATGGCCGTCCAATGCATGTTCTTCATCGCGTTCTACACCAAGTGGTGGTTCCCCAAGGTTGGCATGTTCGCATTTGTCATTCTACAGTGGTGGGCCACGATGTACCTGGACCACCATTGGCGGCTGGACCTGATCATAGGATTGGCGTACGCAATTATTAGTTTCACCATCTACAAACGGCGCCTCGAAATAGTGGAGCACAACTTTGTCAAAGCGCGACTGCGTGGCGACTTCGAAGCCGGCTCTTCGTACGGTATGAGAGTGTTCCGCAATCACTGGCTCAAGAGACTGTTCGACCCATACTTCTAATAGAACTCCACCGACACTGCTACATGTCTTCGTCCTCCTCTTCGTGTGTAAGATCGCAATGCATGTCATGCCATTCCTCGCCAGCGAACCGGTACGAGCTCACGCCGTCGTCCACAAAACCCAGCCCGCGGTAGAACGGCGTCACCTGGGCCTTGGCCAGTAGAACCACCTTGTCGGCCACGTACTGTTGATTCAGTTTCTGCAGGTAGTCTTTCATCAGAAGAGACCCCAGTTTCAATCCCCGGTATTGGCTGTCGATCACCACGGCATGGATGCCGATAGTGCGGCTAGTCTCGACGTGGCCGCTCTGGAGATCATTCTCATCTTTTGGAATAGCCATCGACCGTTCCGTGATGGTGGAATCGTACGTCTTTGTGGCGAGGATGTGTCCAATAAGCTTTTCATTCACTATCGTAGAACGCGGAGGAGGATTGTCGTTCTGCGCGGCGTTCTCCTCAAACTCCCTCACGAAAAGCCCAGAACACAGCTCCGGGCACACCGTGAGACGGTACTTTACTTTCTCTTCCGAGCATCTCTCGTGCTCGGGGAATCCCTGGGCATCTAACTCCACCACTTGCTGCCAGTCGTAAATAGTGAGCGGCCGTATGCAGAGGTGTTCAGGCTTTTGCTTGGAGCTGTTGTCTAGCTTTTGCTTGGATTCCTGTGACGACGCAGAACTCGACGATTCTGTTGTTGACTCGATGGATGACATGGAGGAAGAAAGTGCTGTAAATAGACAACATTTTTTAAAAGGTAATGGAAATTCTAGGTGGCGGTGGTGGCGGGGCACAGACCTAGTGAAATAAATCCGTCTTTTTTGTTCACACAATTACTAAACATGTCGGACATAATGCTTCCTTTGGAGCTGATTGACAAGTGTATTGGGTCCAAGATCTGGATCCTGTTGACTACAGACCAGGAATTTGTGGGCAAACTCGTGGGATTCGACGATTTTGTGAACGTTGTGCTCGAAGACGTTGAGGAATACGAAGGTGACAAGCTGATCTCCAGACGCCCTAAAATGCTGATAAACTCCAGACAGCTGGCCATGCTGGTGCCCTCGGGCGAGAGAACGAGCTCAGCCACGAAACAACTAGATTAAAGCCGTATGTACACTACTCTAATGCATCGATGGACGTGTCACTTATACGCCAGAGAAGAAGCATCCAGATACTCTTGTATGGCACAAACTGGTGTGCCAGGCAGTTTATCACGTGGTCGGATACGTATTTCGAGTTCTGCGACGACTTCGGCAGTTTGGGCAGGTCTAGCTCTTTGAGCTTCGCGTTTATCTCGGCCAGCAGCTCGGGTCGCTCAGAAAGATAGACCGTGGCTCCTCGCCGTATCCCGAGGTCTCCAACCTCAAACACATTGTATCGTTGGAGCGCGAACATCAGGAACATGGACGCAGACCACGGCCCTATGCCTTTGAATTTTTGAAGATCGAGATTAATGGTTATATCGTCCTTGGTTTGGAAGTAAAGCTGAGAAAATTTCACGCCCTCGGGAGGCACGTCTTCTGACTCGATGAAGGCCTTGGCTAGTCTTTTCACGAACTCTGCTTTTTTATTAGAGAGACCACAGCTCCGGAGCTCTTCTATCGACTTTGAGTCGAAAATTTCCGGATCTGGAAGCTCGTTGTCCCTAGACAGCGCGTCGATCACCTTTTGCTTAATCGCCTTGGCTGCCTTTCCACTGATCTGTTGCGAGATCATTCCGCTGACAAGACTATCGAAATAGTGCTTGAGGGGTTTAGTTCCGCTCACATCCTTCAAGTAAGAGTGAAACGGCTTTGTAAGGTATCGCTCCAGTGTGGGATCCTTCGACAGTATATATTTCAGTCCCTCAACGGCCTCTTTAGTGTTGGTCTCCTCGAACTTGACGAATTTCTCGGGGTCCACTTTGGTGTCTCGGAACTGGTCGAAGTAGTCAAGTTTCGGAAACGACTCCTCCAATTGGATGAGTTTTGCCTTTTTCACGGCAGTTTTGCCACCTTCGGAGGCTACAGCTGCAGCCCGCTTCATGGCTATAAAACCGCAACCAGTGGCAAAAAAAGATATAGAAAAATAGCGATAAATAAAATTTCCCCAGATCGCCACGAAGAACAAGCAGTATGAATTTGACCATTGCTGTTGAGGATACAGACCAAATTATCTCCGCAGATCTGCCCGAAGAGCTTGAATTTGTGGACTTCAAGGCTTACTTGAAATCCGAGTCGAATATCGATGAGAACCAGCAGGTGCTTGTCTTTGACGGCAAACAGTTAGATCTCTCTAAAAACGGTACTCTCAAAGACCTTGGACTCAAGGATGACGATTTACTGATCCTCAAAAAATCAGGCCCACCGCAACAGCCTCAACTTGGCTTTATGGATGCACAACTTGAAACCATTCGCCAACAGTACCTCTCCAGCCCGCAGATCCAAAGTCAATTAGATCCAGAGACCAGGGCCGCTCTGCACAACCCTGCAAGGTTTAGAGAGCTTGCATTGAAGATGGTGGAAAACCAGCGACAGTTGCAAGCAGATCACCAAAAAGAGCTGGCTCAGTTGTACAGCAATCCAGATGATCCTGAAAATCAGAAAAAAATCATGGAGCTGATCAACCAGGAAGCCATCGAGGAGAATCTGCGGACAGCCATGGAGATCTCTCCAGAGTCGTTTACCAGCGTTCATATGCTGTATATCAATTGCGAGGTGAACGGGACCCCTGTCAAAGCGTTTGTTGACTCCGGTGCACAAACGACGATCATCTCTCCTTCACTGGCGGAAAAGACCGGACTGACGAGACTGATCGACAAGCGTTTTATTGGTGAGGCCCGGGGAGTCGGATCCACGAAGATTTTGGGAAGAGTCCATTCTGCTCCATTGAAAATCGAAAACGGATATTTCCCGTGCACATTCACAGTCATTGACACACATGTGGAAATGCTTTTGGGATTGGACATGCTAAGAAGATACCAAGCCATCATCGACCTAAAACGCAACCAGCTGGTGATCGACGATGTGTCCACCTCATTTTTGCCCGAACACGAGTGTCCAAGCATGGTCGAGCAAAGTGCTCCCTCGTCACAGCTAGGAGGTAACATCTTCAACCTGTCAGATGCCCAAAAAGCTACCAAGAGACCAAAAGTAGCTGCTCCCAAGTCAACTGCTGACCCGGCTAAAGTAGACCAGCTTGTGGCGATGGGATTCGACCGGAAGCAAGCGGAGCTCGCTTTACAACAGACTAACAACAATGTTGAGATGGCGGCAGGAATGCTATTTGATTAGAGTTGAACGGCATCCTCTTTGAGCTCCTCGCCGAACAAGAGGAACTGCATGCTTGGATGGTTCTGGATGATGTTAGGACTGATGCCTTTCCAGAGCCAGTCCACACGCTTGTCAGCAGAGGGCAGTTTTATACGAGCCTTGAAGCTCTCGATAAATGCCCGGTCGTTCTGGTTAATAGTTGTACTGTATCTCGCGAACTCATCATAGATGGAAACCAGGTTCCATAGCTGTATCTTGCGTAAACATGCCACCACGAGCGACGTGATCTGGCCTCCATTGTTACAGAACATGTAGATTGGGGAGCGTTCCTTATTGAGGATTAATTCGAGGAGCTTCAGCACTTGTTCCGACTCAATTGGTATCCCTCTCTTTTTCCCCTTATCTTTAGCCAAGTGGTCGGTTTCGAAGTGGACTAGGAGTATATTATTTTTGGAACAGAAAGAATATAAGGACGGATCATTTTCCATGGTGATTTCGTTTGGCGTCAGCGCGATCATGGTTTTCAGCTTAAGAGTTTCCAGGTATCTATAATTGATGGGCCGCGGATACGCTCCGCGGGAAAGCGTTGGATTCACCCGGGAAAATTTGATGGGAGGTGTAAACGGCTCTGGCATGAGAAATATGTTAGTTTAATTATATGTACAATTATTTTTCAATTAATTTCGCTTACAACTCAAATATGTGCTTGGGCCGTATATAAATTGTCCAAGCCAAACACAATTAATTGGCGCCGACTGTGATACCAGCACAGGAGAATCCTTGATTTGGCGTAACAGGGGCCTTGCATCCAAATGCGCTAGCTGTGGATGTCTTATAGTAATCGATGGCACCTTCGATGGCAGAGTAAGAGCACAGTCCGGCACAAGCAAGGGATGCCAGGAAAAGAAGGAAGGCACTCAGTTTGATGAACGTACGCAACCATCCTCCATGGGTGAGTCCACGCTTCCAACGGGACCAGTCGCGCAGAGTGTCTGCCTTGACAAGTTTTTCAGACACGGGATCGTAACTGTCTGGCGATGTCACATCCATACGGATCAAAAGGCAAAGAATGAACAGGAATGGCAAGGTGTAAGAGAACTGGAAGATACAGAAGGCACCAATGATGGAGACAAGTTCACTGATACCTGGGATGGCTGCACCGATGATGAAAGCGCAGGCCCAGTAGACGACGACTAGGGCTCCCCAAACGATGGTACCCTTGTACGTGGTCAATTGAGGGAATCTGAAGTCAGAGACAAGGAAACCTTGGTACAACACCTTCAGCCCGACGTTAGCATAGAGCGTGGCAGCAAGCATACCAGACACAAGACTAAGAACGTTGGTGGCATTTTGCAAAGCGTGGCTTGAAATACCCATGTTGGCAGTAACGTAAGACCATTGTCCCAACTTTGAGTAGATAAACAGGCCAAAGACCAAGTAAATCACCAGAATGAAAGCCTGTGCACAGAGCATACCCTTCCAAAAATCCATAGGTCTTCTGAGCTCGTACATGCACTCGCAGAAAACGGTGGCACCTCCCCAAGCGAACACCATGTTGTTCATTCCACCAATACGGTCAGAAAGCGTACCTGGAGCAATAGCGTGCTTGACGACTTCCAAGGTGTCGTAAGGAGCAGTACATCCGTAGTTGGACCAGAACAGGTCGTAGTTTGGCTTATTTTCCACACCTGCAGCCACCATGGTGATGATACAGATAGCCACGTTCATCCAGACAGCGGAATTGGCGATGTGAGCGAAACGGTTCAAAGTCTTGATTTGGCCAAGAATCATACCCAAAAATGCCCAAACCAGCACCTCAACACTGAAACACAGGGAGTTGTGGCCACGGTTCGTGACAAGCATCTGGGCCAGAACTTGACCGGTGGACAGCATAATCAGACCAACGTTCATGATCATCTGAATGAACTGCAACAGTGCCGTTGGGTAGCGGAACCATGCGCCAACGGCTCTTCCGGCCAGGTCAGAGAAAGTACGGATCGGATAGTTGTTGGAGTCCAATTTGCAGAAACAGTAGTTCAAAACGTAACCTCCAACAGCGGCAAAGATACCAAAGACGACGTACAGGATGATACCTGGCACGTAACCCATCTGAGCAATAGCGTATGGAGCATTGCTTGGTCCCAAAATATCGGTGGTGATAAGGAAGAAAATGGAGTACACCTTGGCCTGACGGAGCTTGCGCTGGGCGTCCAGCTTGTCCTCAGAAAGGTTAGCATGAGCGTCGGTCTTGATTTGGTTCCTCTGAGCAATGTAGAGGCCCTCATAGTCGTTGGCTTGCTCGTAGCTACGTTGAATGTCAGCATAGTGGCGATACACTTTCAAAGGGAGGCCACGAGCGCGGTGGTCGTCGTGAACAGCACCAATATCATGAATTTGGAATTCACTCTCATCCGCAACAACCAGCCTCTCCTTGGCTTCCTTGTCGATGGCCTTGGACACCTGAGGACTGATTTCACCGAAGTTTCCAGCTTTAAGCATACTGAATTAGGATAACTTCCAAAAGATGAAAAGTTTTGGTTGTTGGGCCTAAGGACTACTGAAATTGATATTCAGAAATATGTACTCTCTTTATCCTGTTATTGGCGGAGAATTTGCACTTGTGAGGCTTTTCTTTGTTGGTGGTAACAGAGGATCCGTTGACCGAGACGGCTGCAGAAAATATCCTATACTTATGTGCTTCCAAACAATAAGAGTGCCGTTCAAAAACCCTAACTTTGCTTTTTATATTATTTCTTTTCCTGGCTGCAGACAATTAAAAAACAATACGGAAAAATGCTACTTATTTTTCCTGCCCTTGTCGATAGCTGTCGGCATATACGACTGCGCGACCGTTTTATAGTTCGTCAAATCCCACGAGTATGGCAGCTTCTCCAGACGCAATAATAGATAAACACGCGGATGCTTCGGTGGATACCCATGAACCCGAACTCCGTTGATTTCTCTCCGTGTCCAATGACGATGGCTAATCTTGCAGCAACTGTTATCTAGATACCGGCATTTGAGTTGAGGTTATCAGTCCGCAAAGCAATCATTGCTTTTTCTCGTAGATGGTGACTTACTTCTTTAGGAAATCACCACGAACCGAATTCGTAGAGCTCGTGATTCGCACGGATGAATGTAGTGCCACCAACTAAAACGGTGGTGTTTGGGGCGGATGCTGCAAAAAACCCGCCCGTGGGACTAACACGCCATTTTCTGGTGACGGATATATAAGGCCATGTTCCTGGCTCTTTCAAGGATGCTGAGTCAGCTATGAGGTAATATATATTTTTTCTCTGTGGAAACAGAAATGAAATGCAAATTAATTTGGTGACACCCAGTGTTTAATTCCTAGTCGATTGCAAGCGCGATGGAGTTTATTGAGGCAGAAACTCAGGAGTCCGGGCACAAAGACCAAAAGACCGAGGAGTTGGTCAACAACTTTGAGGAACAAGTCGGCAAAGTGTACTCAAACATCGAGTCCCAAACCGTTTCTGGCTGGAACACCTTCAGTGAGTATCTGAGCAATTTCCAGAAGAAGTTGCCGGAGTTTCTGACGGACACGAAGGAGATCACCAAGAAGATCGATTTGCAGAACAGGATCAATGCTACGAAGGAGAATTTCGAAAAAAACATGGCCAAGGTGCAAAGTAGACTCAACGAGGAGGAATTGAAGGAACTCAAGGAGAATTCCGCCAAGCTGCTGCAGAATCTCAATGAAAATACTAACAAATATCTGGACGGGCTAGACCAGGATCTAGAAAAGCTTGAAAACCTCACGCTGGGGTACGCTACTAAGCTGGGAAACTTGCTTGCTGGTAAGACGGGTATCAGATTTGGCAGCGAGGAGGAGGATGGCGCGAAAAAAGACGAGATTATGTTCAACATGCCGCAAAACCTTGCCACCAGCAGACTCGAGGCTCAATTGCACGAGCTGGAAAACAACAAGGATCTGTATCTTACAAACTGGAATAGTGAGAGTGTTAAAGACTACGTGCTGACAGCAGATGATGAGGCAGAAAAAAAGCTTCTTGCTGCAAAGGAGAGTATGAAGAAACTGATCGACCAGCTTGTTCCGGACCAGATCGACGAACAAGTGTTCTGGAAAACCTATTTCTGCAACAAAGCCAAGTTTTTAGAAGAAGAGAAGAAACGGAAGGAAATCCTGCAACAGAAGCCTGCTGACGACGACGACGACTTCACCTGGGACGACGATGACGAGGAGGACAAGAAGGAGGAGGACGGGAAGGAGGATGACAAAGAATAAATAGTATGAGATTTATGTGCTAGTATCTGAATAATCACTGCGGATAATATTTTTACTCTCACGGTTTTATTTACTTTTTTTCATGGCAATAAAGACGATATACATTGTTAGACACGGGTATCGTGAAAACTGGCTTCCGGAAGACCAACAGCGCGATAGTCCGCTTGGAGACAACGAGAGCGACCCTTTACTTGCTCCCCATGGCGTGGAACAGGCCCACGAGTTGGCCGACTATATTTCTGACAAACTGGAGCCTAAACCGGAGTTGATATTTTCGAGTCCTTTTTACAGATGTATTGAGACAATTGAGCCGACGGCGAAAAAGCTGGGACTGAAAATATACCTAGACCGCGGGCTTGGAGAATGGTACCGACGCAGTAGGTCCCACATCCCCGAGCCCGCGACAATTGACGTGTTGTCTCAATATTTTGCAACTCTGTCGGATGAATGGCTTCCAGAAACAGTTGTTCCTTCTCTAGAAGGTGAGGAAGAGGACGAACTTTTGGAGAGATGCAGGCTGTTCTGGGAGAGGTTCATACCGAAGGTCGAAACTTTGTTTCCGCAAGTCACGTCCGTGATCCTTGTTACACATGCTGCTTTGAAGATCGCTCTTGGAATGTCGCTGATGGGATATCAAAATACAAGGGACTTTTTGAAAGTTGAACATGGTGGAGATGGCGTGAGCACTAGAATAGAGGCCAGCACATGCTCGCTAGACCGCTACGAGAGAAAGACTGATGGCTGGATCATGACTATGAACGGCAATACAGAGTTCCTTAGCGCAGGACCAGAGATGAACTGGCACTTTGCTACCGCACAGTTTGAGGCCGGAAGCAAAGAGGACATTGAGGCACGAAAAAAAGCTGCCCAGGTAACCAATGCGAGGCCTTGCACGTGAAGACGATGACGACTTTGAGGACGTTTACATTGCGCTCAAGTTTCCGCCTAACCAGTACATCAATCTCGAAAAAGCATCATTGAGTGCGAATTATATAAAGCAGGAGGGTCTGGACGAGTCTCTCGAGGAGCCGTCTTCAGAGAACGCCCACATAAGATTGAGCGGATTGGCGGAGGACAGGCCGCTGGTGCAGCTGAACAGTAACCTGTATCAGGGCGAATGGTCCAAACTAGTGGGTTCGGAGCTTGTGTTCAACGAGAACGGAGACTTTCTCACCAAAGTTCATGGACATGTGGTTTTGAAAGGTGGTCGACTGGAGCACACCGGCAATGACAAGGAATCGTTCCTAACTAAGGCGGTGCAGGCGGCCAGAAAGGTGAAGGAAGCAAATCAGGAGGATGCGATGGAAGTTGACTCTTAGGCTAAGACTCGTTTCACCGACCGATTGAAATCTTCACTTGTCCATTCGTACGTGCGTTTATCGGCAATCACGTGCGCCTTGACGGCGAAGCGTTGCCAATCAAGCAGCCGGAAGTTGCTTGGGACCGTGTCTGTAGAAAGTCTGAGTTTCTGTAACTCTGTGAAACTCAGCACTCCGTACGATCTGATGAGGAGGTCTGCTCCATTTGGGAGTTCGGCTATCCGGTGCATTAGATGAATTATTTCTTGTTGATGTTTGAAGTTCAAGAATGGAGATCCGGTGAGGGCCATTAGGTATTCCAGTATTCCACTTCTGTTGATAACCTTGAGGTCGTTCTGATGACTCAGAGACTTCGTCAGAGTAGTAATGAGCCACGACAGTTGCTTGTAGTAGTTTTCGTCAAATCTGGAATGGCCCAGATGTTTGTCTGCGACAAAGTGTTGGGTGACGGCCTTGAGCAAGGGGATGTCAAATGGACGGAATTTCGACCCTCCTAAAATGTATCGGTAGGCCTTCTCATAAAGATAATGGCCCGGGTTATCCAAGACTGGAATCAAGTGGGAAAGCATTAAAACGATGACGGGAGAACACTCTTCCTTCATAGAGAGGAGATTTCCCAAGTATACTTTGAACGCCAGTCTCTCCTTGAAGGCGAAAAGATGGAGAGTAGACACGTCCGTCTTTGCTTTATCTGCAGCCCCCTCCGTCTTCGCCTTGTCTTGCTTCAGTTCTGCCAGCCGTTTTAATTCTATATCGATCGTGAAGTAACATGACAACAAGATCTTGCGGCTGATATGTCTCACTTCCTCGTTGCAATTACTCAGGTTCATCACGATGAATTGCAGAATGTTGGTTTCCACAAGTCTACGCACGTCCACTGCCACATATTCTTCCTGGGCCTTGAAAAGTTCGTCATTGTTAATGATCAACAGCATGATAAATTCGGGGTCATAGATGGTTTTTTCGTAAATGTTGCTGGTGATCGCATGTTCAAGGACAACAGAATTGTGATCGAAGAATGCTTCCCAGTCTTTCCACATTGCCTTCTTCACTGTTGGTAGTGAAAAGTCATTAGAGGAGCCAGAGAATTTGGCAATAGAGTTGTCGATGAATTTCTTGGAGAGATTCACAATGAGACCGTGCGCACTGCTTGAGATAAAATTAGTAGTGGACGATTCATAAGACTCTCCATCAAGAAACTCCCAATCAGCCACAAACGATAACCAGCTCTGTCCCACATGTTGCTCGATCTCCATTAGAAGGTGTTTAAGAATCAAGTCATCGGCACGAAGAGACCCTGAGTAGAACTGCAGAAGACGTTTTGCAACATCAAAATTCGACACTGGCCCGACCTGCACCAAATAGTAGAGAACAAGTGCCGAGCAGAACCTCGTGGACAAGTTGGACTTCGATGGTAGCTCGTAAAGCACATTGAATTTGTTGTTGATGAACAGTTGAACATGTTTTGAGTGCTGTACGGTTTTTGAAATAGTCGTCATCAAGAGCGAAGAAATGTACCGTAATATATCATCTGAACGTATCCACTGTTTGGACAAAAGCACTTCCAGATGAGAATTAAGAATTGATGCCGGAACAATAGTCCAAAGGTCAACTCTTAGCAATAATTCCTGGAGACTCTTGAGGAACGTCAAGAACCTATCCGGGAGCGTGTCTTTCTCAGCAAACATCTTCGTGGAGTAAAGAATGGCTTTGGAACACCATGGCTTGAGCAGATCCATATTGTCAACCGACTGAGAAACATAATACGCAGACTCTGGGCTAAACATGTAGGCGGCGTTGTTGTAAAAAGGCGCAAACTCCATCAAACGAGCAAACAGATCAGAGGACGCTCTGCGTGCAAGAATCTTGATATATATGGGAACATCGCAAGCTTCAGAGGTGGACAAAAATTCTTGCAGCTTTTCCGTTGCGGTAGTCTCCAGCCTCAGACGTAGCGACTCTGATTCTGCAAATTCGTCGAGCGTGATCAGATAGTTCAGGCTGTGTACTGATTGGTTGGCGGCAGGTCCCGGTTGCTTCAACAAAAAGTCTGCTATATCGGGATTGGATCTCAGGATCGCAGATAAAGCAGAGTACAACAGCTCGTTCTGTTGTGCCCTTTGCGCAAGAATACTAATCTGGGGCTCCCCAAAATTGGTCCTTGATGCGAGCGTGACATAATAATGGAGATTTGTCACAGTCACAAAATCTGCAACTTTGGTGAGCTCGTTAGCGTCCACTTGCAGGCCTCTACGAGCAGCCAGCTCAAGAACCTTGTTCTGTATGATTGCTGGGCCGAATAAATGCTCGACTAGCTTGGAATCATCAAGCACCCAAAACGAACTAGCAAGGATTTCCTGTTCGTCTATCTCTGATGATCTATAATTGTGGACATTATTTTCGTAATCCGATAATCTGGCACGGATGGAGTTGTCGAGCTCAAACAGATTGTAAAACATCTCGTTTAGCAAACCAGCCACAAAATACTGCTTTTCTGAGTGATTGCCGTTCAGATACAATGAACTCCAGTATTTTGACCTATAGAGGTCAACATGATCAAAAGTTTCGTAATGCGAGAAAGTCTTCTGGGCCAGATAATTTGCGAGCTTGGAAAATAACTCGATAACAACGGATTTGATGTCTCCGAGTTTCATTGTATTGTCAGAAGTCAGTAGTTGCAGTCTTCTTAGGAGAGCAATAGCATCGATATCTGCCATTGCAACTCTGCTGGAGATGGCTTTTTTCAATTTGGGTATCGGGAAATTGACCACCATCTCAAAGAATGGCACATCTTCATCGGCGTAAAATTTAGAACAAAACTCCTTCAACGAAGACTCGTATTCGTCAAAATCCAAACGATCGTCCCACCAATACTTCAACAGAACCTTTTTCATGCCATCCAAGGGCTCTCCAATTAAAAACATATACCTTGTCAACAAATTAACCCAGACCTTCACTTTGTCGGTGGTTGCAAACTTGGCCTGTTCAACGGCAGCCACGTAGAACGGGCTCACGGGTCTTCCAACTTCTCGCGAAATATCAATGTACTTGTAGGGCGTTCTCATGACTCTGGAAATGGCCTCATCCAAGGTTTTGCAAACGGCATCTATGTCATTGTCGTTTTTCACGTATCGAGAAAACTGATCTAAGGCATAAACTAAAGCATAGGCTTGCGTGATCAAAACTGAGTTGTCTTGCCTGCAGTCAGTAAAAGATAGCGACGAGCTGATGAGGTTTGATATAACACCCACCACCTTAGTCCGCATATCAGATTCCTTCGACCGGTATGGCAGTCGCAAAATGGTTGTGAACATCGAATTTTTTGCAGTTCCAGAATTGAACCACTTACTTTGCTGAGAATCCGAGTTGATCTTCAAGTAGCTATCAAGAATCGTGAGGTCGATAGCCTTGAATTCGGCTTCTTGTCCAAGGTTCATTTTAGGAAGGGTCATCGACACAGTCTGGTTGAGAACAGCCTGGAAGTACTCACACACTTTCAATAAATTGACTATCAAGAGCTTATTGTATGGCTCAGATTTGTAGCAGTCGTTTAGAGCACCAACTATTAAGCTGAAGTCCGGTAAGCGTTGGGTAATGAGGATTTCCAAAACTTCGTTTCTCACATCCCCCGTGATATACGGATAACGTTTTTGGAGATTCTGCAATACGTCTATTATTAATTGTGAGCCAATGTGACGCACTAGACCAATATCGCTTGAAAGGGCCTTTGAAAAAGACGTTCTTCTCAACGAGTTAGGACAGATGTACTCGACAAGAACATATGCTGGAGAATCGGACCGTAGCACCTTATCAACAACCGGTAATCTGATGATTTTGGTGAGAAGTAATGACTCTGCGATATATAAACCGGAAAGTTTGGGGTCATGAACTCCGATTGTTTGCGAGAGGTTATAGTTATAGCAAGGAACTAGTTCAGGAACTGCAGAAAGCACAGAAACAGTCAGATCCAGCTGTTTTTCATCAGTCCATGGTTTGCAACTTGCTAGCAGACTGAATATCAACTTATTATGGATTTTAAACGTGTGATCTCCGATTGACACAGGCACACCACTCGTATCTGAAGTATTCCTGTCATCAGAAAACATAAGGCCCACTTCGGGATCTGTTGATAACTTTATTAAAAGCTCATGAACCTCGTCGCGAACGGCCTCGACGCCATATAATTCCAAAAGTTTCTTGGGGATATAGTCTCCGAAAATCTTGCACTTTGTCATCTTCTTATAGGAGCGTTCCTCTATGATGTACCTGTCCAGGAAATTGAGTGTTTGTCTAATCGTGTCGGGGGAGTCGTGAGTTGCTATGTACTTGGTCCAGTTTGTGGTAATTTTCCTGTTATTTAATAACAAGTCCTTTCTCGTCAGGGGATTGGCTTGTGCACACAGATTGGTCCAGAACAAAATGAAGTTGTGGCGAATGGAACTCTTAGTCCTGCATTTTGTTGGATCTTCCATTTCTGATTTTGTTGGAATAAGAAGCTGAGGAAGCACTTTGAGGGATAGGTCGAAATTGTCAAGAAACAGATCCACATATGCTCCTTTTTTAAACTCCAATGACGACGAAAGTAACCTCAGCGCAGGATTTGTTATTCCTCCTTTTTGATTATTAAGACATCTGTAAAAAATCTTGATATTGTGAGTTGATAGGATATCCTGTATGAGCGTAGAGCATGGTTTTTGAAGCTCTTGATAGCGAATTCCAAGTCTAATCACCCTCACAAGCTTTTGTAACGTCTGCGATAAACCGGAATGGTCATTCACTGTGGAATAGTATGAGAAAGATTGGACAAGAGCATTTAGATTTTGAGAATTTTCTAGGAACGAGGAGAAACTCTGCAATGACTCTGGTTTTGGCTCCTCTTTCCTGTCCAGAACATCCAAATATCCAGATAGTTGCTGCAAAATTCCTGCGTCTATATTGGAGACGTACTTGGCTTTTTTGGACATGGTTTCAGGTTACGCTGCTTGTGTTAAGGTTCAATCCAAGCAAGATCAAAATATTTCAAATATTTTTTTGAGGTCGTGCACAGAAGTCCCAAAAACAAAACACGAACAAACCAATTAATATTTGTTTTTTATATCCAGATGTGGGGGGTCAAAGCCGCGGCCCGGTTGAAGAAACAGCGTGAAAGCACTGTTGGAAATATCGACACGGCTGCAATTCCAGGGTTTTCAAAATGGTTCGCCCAAGAAGTCAACGTGGAAACCAAACTGATAAAATCAAGTGTTGATCAACTAGGTCTGGCTATGATGGAGCACAGTGAATGGATTAATGGAGTTATGCATGAAGTCCTAAGCTGTTCGGATGTGAGCGAGTTGTCATTGCTAGAGGATGACCAGGAAGAGGAACAAGACAAAGACCAGAGTGAGATGGTGTTGCTCAGGTCACCTGCAAAACTGAGAGGGATAAGCTCGCCTGTGAGGGACTTATATTCTCGAGGGGTGGGGATGATTCAAGAACAAACGAATATAGTGTCCCAACACGGCAGTATAAACAATGACAACGAAGAGCCAACCGTGCACAATTCGCCAGTGCCAGAGGTTTCTCCTGTGCCCGAAATTGAATCAAGAAAGCAAGATCATCCGCAATTGCCAGACAAAGCTCCGCTTTTGTCTCCGGAGGAGCGCACACTGTCTCTTTCTGAATCACCTGAAAGACCTGTCTCAAACGATGAAGACTCCTCTGATCTCTCATTCGACGCAATCTCGAAAAACATTCGCAAATCGTTTGCTCGCAAAACTCTAATGCATGAAGAATCGTCGCCGAAGGATGAATTCACGCGCCCAATTGTGCATGAAACAGCCACAACCACACCCACTGATTCTGTTCCAAAGGAACGGGAAAAACCTGTTCAACAACCGGCCGACGCGTCGGTTCTTCTGGACGAGGGAGATATCATACTCAGCGACATTGACAATGACATCAGTTTCCAAATTGGAAAACTTGAGAAGATTGAGCTTGCACAGATAAGAATACCGCTTAAGACGGACGCGCAAACAAGCAAGTTACCGAGCGTCAATAATAGCACTACTCCAAACGCAGGCAGGTCGCCTATTAAATTTGCAGAGCTGCCATCGAGAGAGCCTTTAATGATCAAGCAGGGGAAGAAGAAATCAATCAGCAAGGCCACAAATCAGTCGAAGAAGACTACGAAACAGATTAGAGGAAACACGCAGCACCATTTGAGAGATGACACCCGCGATGAGTTGTCTCCTTTCAAGGATTATGGCTCTTTCAATTCCAGCATAGTAAAGCAACCTTACAACTTGAGATTACCCCCAATTAGTGACTTGTCGCCATCGAATACAGGCAGCAGCGAGCCCACGATCAAAATAAATAGAGGGCTGGCATATAAGTCGTCTCCTCTACAGAATGAACTGTCCAGATCGCCTATTAAATCCCTTACAAAGCCCCCCAACGGGTCTCCAAAGAAATCTCCAAGCAAACATGCGCATTCCGATCTATTATCGCGGCTGATGGCACCAACTGAAGCCAGTACAAAGCGAAGTAAAACGTCCCCTTCTAAAGAAAATACGCATTTTACGAAGGCCTCTGCCGGTCTTGGTATCGACGATTCGCGTCACAGATCTCAACTACTGAAGCCATTAAAGTTGGAAACAAACAATGAGACGACAAAAGCGACAGGCTCGCCGTCGAAAAGCAAGTCTCTTATTCCAACTTCGAAAATTACGAAAACCCCATCGGAGAGGTTACCCAATCTGGACAAGAAGATACAGAAAACCAAATTGAGCCAGCTAGAGTTGAAACTGCCTAATGAACTTAATAGGTCAAAGCTGCCATTGACTGAACAGATGCTGCAACCGAGCTCAAACAAGTCGCAATATGGAGTAAGCTCGCCAGATGCGAAGAGTCTGATAGACTTGCACAAGAAATTAGAGAAACGTAAAGAGTCAGAACATCTATTGCAAGCCAAGAGGCAACGCGTGGACACGAAGCTGAGACAGATCTCTGTGAATCACTCGAAGCTTAATCGTTTACCAGAGCCTGCTACCAAGGCTACTAATGGGGTGATGTCTTCCACGGCCTCCAAACCAGTCATCACAGACGTGAACGAATTGCCAGAAATAAGTTCGGACAATGAGGATGATGAAGCGTCGAAGCAGCTTGCTCCATGGGGCACGAACGCGAATATCAAGCAGCTTCTTCGGCGACAGGCCAAAACCAATCCTAGTACGGTGTTTGGGCAGATCCAAAAGATCAATTGCACAGAGATTTTTGAACGAAGCTACTACGGCAGTCTGAACATCAAGTGGAACGACAGCGATGTGTTGGGCCAGAAGGAGACTGAAGAGTACGACCGTAAAATGGGATATAGTTGAACAAACGCGTTTACTCCTCGCACCTCAAAAGTACATGTATTTTTTAGTGTTTACATATTGCCAGGGTAGGCAGGATGGCAGAAAGCACGGGTGTTTTATTTCTAGTTTCTCTTTTAGGGAAAACCAAAGTTCATAAAGAAAACAACTGAATTTTAGGTCTGGTTTGCTGGCTTTCAAGGAGTGCAGGACGCCGTTTTGAGTTGAGCCGAAGCCATAGAGAGTGCACAACTAGGATAGTTGTACTGGAGCAAATACAAGCTTGGAATAGATCTAGATTGACAGCCAGGAAAGTAGCGGACGTGTTTTAGAAGGGATACCGAAAGAGAACGACAAGAACGAGAATAACGCCTAAAAGTTCTGTTCTATCATGTCGAGAGTGAGTATACCAATAGAGTCGCGTGAGTCTAACATCCAGGAACTTTCTCAAATGCAAATGGACGACGAGAACATGCCGCAAATCAGCGGTGTGATGTCCTCCAAAGGATTGGCAGAGAGCCAACCTCGACCAAGACAATCGCTGACCCGTGCGCGCTCGGCGTTGACCGACATCAATAATAACGCGGGCATTTCAGAGACACAGAGACAAAAACAGAGTCTACCTTATCAACAGTCACAACAAGGAAAAACTGCAAGCCAACTTGTGAGGCCCTTAAAAATCCGTGCTGACAAGCAGGACGCAGAACACAACGACAAGCGCGTGTCACTTAAAAGACAGGCTACAGACTCGAGCAGTGACTTTCTAGAACAGGGGACTCAGGAAGTCAAGAAAGTCAAGGTGGAACACGACTACACCTGGGACGATCTTGATGCAGACGACGCCGACGATCCGCTGATGGTGAGTGAATACGTTAACGACATCTTTGAATACTTGCATGAACTGGAGCTCAAGACCCTTCCAGACCCAAACTACTTGCATTGGCAAAGGAATCTGCGTCCTAAGATGCGGTCTATTTTGGTGGACTGGATGGTTGAAGTGCACCTCAAGTTCAGGCTCCTTCCAGAAACATTATACCTTGCCATCAACATTATGGACCGCTTTATGTCACGCGAAAGCGTCCAAGTGGATAGATTGCAGCTGTTGGCCACTGGGTCTTTATTCATTGCCGCTAAATACGAGGAGGTGTATTCTCCATCGGTAAAGAACTATGCCTACGTGACGGACGGAGGCTTCACCGAGGAGGAGATCCTAAACGCAGAAAAGTTTATCTTGGAGATTCTCCAGTTCAACATGAGTTACCCAAACCCTATGAATTTTCTACGACGCATTTCCAAAGCCGATGACTACGACGTTCAGTCCAGAACCATTGGCAAATATCTGCTAGAAATATCAATCATCGACCACAAATTCATTGGATACCTGCCATCGTTGTGCTCAGCAGCTGCTATGTACATAGCACGCAAAATGCTGTCGAAGAACGACTGGAACGGCAACCTCATTCACTACAGTGGGGGGTACAAAGAGAGCGATTTGAAGGAAGTGAGCGAGATGATTATAGATTATCTGATCAGCCCCATTGTGCACGAGGAGTTTTTCAAAAAGTATGCTTCGCGCAAGTTTATGAAGGTGTCGATTTTGGCAAGACAGTGGGCAAAGAAAATCACGAGCGAAGGCAAAAACATTATGGACCCAATGCTGTGACCTGACTTCCTTGCTAATGTCTTGCTCTCCACTGCTCCCTAATCTATCTAGTAATGACATAATCTCATTTCATCCCTCGGTGTAAGGTGTAGAGAGCTCTCAGTTAATATTTATCCACAATTTGAATCGAGTTATTTAATTTAATGAGTTTACGGGTCATTGTGGACGATAGGCTCAAAAAATCTCTCAGAGACAAGCTCAGCAAGTCCCAAAATTTATTCTATCTCTCCCTTTTTGAGCGAAGCAAGTCGGCGACCGATCTGCTGGCCAGATCTGGGTCACCTTCTCTGGACTATAGTTTTGAGCATACGGATCAGTCGATTGTGCTTACACCAGTGGAGATCGAGCTCATCCTTGCCGATAAGTTTGAGCTGTTTGAATACGTGAGGCGATTAGGCCGTATGAGGGCGCTCAAGCCGTATTTGATGGAGTTCAAAGACGAGGCTTTTATTGATTTTCTAAGACAAAGGCTGCGAGTATACGCGCTCCTTACAAGCAACAAGGCGATCACGTTCGTGGACAACGAAGGTGTTGGTATACTTTGTGATGAGAGCAGGGATCTCAATTCCGAATCATACCAAAAGCTCTTTTACAAAACGGTGCCAGACGGCTGTCAAATGATCCTTGGATTTGAAAAGCTAGTGGAATTTGTTTGTCGCATGATCAAAAACACAGGCAGCCATGCGCACGCACTGGAAATGATATTTGGATACAGTGGTATCATATTCGATCTAATTGCAAGCTGCATTCGGGTGCTGCGGCCATTTGAAGTGCTCAATTTCCAGATCCTTGATTTTGAAGATTACATGTGCAACTCGGGATTTGCTATGATCAACGACTCCAGACAAGTCGAAGAACGATGGTTTCGCTATGTGTTGCACGTACAGGATTGTGCGACAAAGTTCAACTTTTTGTTACCGCTGGACAACTCTAGCTATGTGAGTGTGGGGAATTTTATGAGTTTTATCTTTCTCACCTTTCGCGAGCCGAAAGAGCTGATTTTCGATGGACTCGAAACGCCTGAGTGTATGCATTTCATAGAATCACTCGCACAGCATCTCAACGTTAAGATCACGCTCCAAGTAGGGTCCATCAAGTTTGCTACTGGGAACACACCGCTGCATTTGGAAACGCTTATCAGTTCATCCATGAAGTTCTTTAATAATCGCAATTGGGCTCCTCAACTAAGCGTGCTATGCAAGATTCTCAACAATTTACGCTTATACGGGACAGACTCTGTCAATGACGACCTTGCAAGATACAGTCCAGCGCAGCTACTTTTCAACAGTTGCGAAGAGCTCTCGGAACTGATTGGCGAGACCCAATTGACGCAGCTGTTGAGGTTATGGGAGGAGCATGAGAGACAGCTGGACGATAGCGACGAAAGCATTGTGGAGGTTGCGCCGTCGCAGCCTCCTAAAACCAATCAATACACAAATGGGCACTTAAATAATAATGGGTACACCGAGAATCCTGATAGCGAGGTAATTTTGGAAGGAATGGAGAGGAAACGGAGGAGACAACGATAACGAAGACAATAAATAACATTTGGTTGTATAAATATGTAATAAATAACGCAGATCATCTTGGTGACCAGTCCTCCTGGACTGGCTTGGTCCTCCTCTTACTGATGACATCAATAGTATGGGTGTTGTACGCTACATACATGAGCGACACAGGAATAATCACGAGGGCAACGATACCAATTGAGGTCGACTTCAGGTTGAACTTGTAGTAGTTGGCCAAGTTCTCGCGGAAGTAGGCAAACTTCTGCACCTCTTTGTCTGTTCGCAATAAATGTCTTCCACCAGCCATGAGGAAATCGTTTAAAATCGAGGGGTAAATTTATAGAATTATATTCAAATTATTACTATTTGAATCAAATTATTATGCATAGAGCAAGGACACCTTTTAAAATTATAACCAGACACAATTCGAGCCTAGTGGACTACTACAAGCTGTTTCCCAAAACATTCCCCAAGGGATCGCCACCCAATTCCTCTTTCTCGGTGGACCTGAAGCAGCTTCGGAAAGAGTTCCGATTACTCCAAAGCACCAACCATCCCGACCTCAATCGGATCAAGGATGAGACTTCGGGCGATTTGTCCTCGCTTCTCAATAACGCATACACGGTGCTGTCAAGTCCCTTGAAACGGTCGCAGTATTTGCTGAAGAAGAACGCCAACATCGATCTGAACAATGACTCGGTGAACAAAAAGTTCCAGTTCCAGGATCAGTCTGTTTTGATGGAGATATTGAATGTCCATGAGGATCTGGAAGATATACAGAGCGAGCAGGAACTAGCAAAGCTGGAGCACGAGAACGACGAGAGAATTGAGAAAAGCATTGCAAAGCTGGAGGAGCTCTACAAAACAGAGGACTATGAGGCAATTGCCGTCGAAACGGTGAAGCTGAAGTTTTGGGAAAATATCAAAAATGCATTAAAAGAGTGGGAGGCGGGCAAGCCGGTGAATTTGACTCACTGAGAGACTGTGTTGTGCTATGCACAATTGCTCCCGTTTTAGTTTTGGACTTTATAAATCTGAGGTGTTTAATAAGTTTGTGGAATTGAGAATCAGCTGACTGCGCACTAAAGGGTCAGCTTGCGCGACTAGAAGCCGATCAATGCTCAACACCTCTCGTTGACAGGAATACACCAGACCAGGAGAATATGGATCTGGATTTCGAGCTTCAAGCATCTGGCTGCGCTAGCTTAGTATATACACTACACAGCCTGGAATATTTTTTCAAGTCGCAAATGTTGACATGACAGTTGTTCTTGTATATTTGCTGCAGTTACTCGCCACTGTCTTTCCCGTGACGTACGCATCGTCCGACCAGCACTGCGGATATACGGAGCTTCACTTGAAGGATCTGCGCAACCGCACAAAAACCCTATTCTATCATGGATTCAACAGCTACATGGCTCATGGGTTTCCTTATGACGAGGTGGACCCGCTCACTTGCGAGCCCGCGTCTCGTGACTACGAGGATATCAACAACACATGGAAGAACGACGCCATGGGCAACTTTTCTCTCACTCTTTTCGACACTTTGGACGCATTTGTGGTGCTTGGAGACAGACAGGGCTTTGAACGGAATATCCAACTGATCAGAGACACGTACGAAAATTTCGACATTGACGCAAACATTCAGGTTTTCGAGACCACCATCAGAGTCTTAGGAGGGCTGTTGAGTGCGCATTTATATGCTTCAGACGAGCGGCGAGGGTATAGTATCGAAAACTACGACGGATTTCTTCTCCGTCTGGCATACGATCTGGGGAAGAGACTCGTGCTAGCTTTTGAAAACAAGTCGGGAGTGCCGTTCCCACGCACAAATTTAAGGTACGGGCCGCAAAAAGTGCCCAAGAGTCTACAAAGAGAGCAATGCACGGCAGGAATTACCTCGCTAGTTTTAGAGTTTGGACTGCTTTCTCGACTGACCAACGACCCAATTTTCGAGCAGATTTCTAGGAAAACGTTCCTCAACATGTGGTCTTCAAAAACTGTGCTCGGACTGTTGCCTATGTCTGTGGATGCGCAGTCCAATGTTTTCACGGACCAAATCACAGGTGTTGGTGCGTCCATCGACTCCTTCTACGAGTACGCTCTGAAATACTCCATATTATTCGACGACGAAATATTCAATGACATCTGGCAAGAATCGTACAAGGCGCTGCTTATGCACTCACAAAATGCAGTTGGCATTTTTACGAATGTCCATGCCTCCAATGCAGCGGCTGCCAGGGAATGGATCGATGCTCTGGGAGCATTTTTCCCCGGCTTGCTGGTTTTAGCTGGAGACTTGAAGAACGCTTTTGACTTCTACACCGTGTACTTCAAGCTTTGGAACACTTACGGAGCGATTCCTGAACGATGGGACTTTTCTGGGTTCCGTTGGAGCTACGCCAACAGGAACTCCAAGCCGTATCATCTTTTGGATAGCTTGCCAGGAATGTCTCGCGAAGAAACGAAGGTCGTGCTGATGAACGATGCCATCCTTCTTGAGTGGTACCCTTTACGCCCTGAATTCATTGAGTCGACATACTTTCTCTATAGAGCGACCCAGGACCCGTTCTTCTTGCGCGTTGGTGAAGCCATTTTGCATCGTTTCGAGACAGAGTTTCATGCTCCCTGCGGATTCGCGGGCATTGACGACATCAGAGTGGGCACCAGACAGGCACGGATGGAGAGTTTTGTTCTGAGCGAAACGCTGAAATACCTGTATTTGCTGTTCGACCCAGAAAATGATCTCCATACAAAAAATGGTGCAGCTATATTTTCAACGGAAGCACACCCATTTTGGTTTGACGACAAGCTAAAAGTGTACAATATGCGCCAGGATATTGTACTTCCAGAAACAATGGGGAAAGGGGTAATGGAGGCTGTTTGGGATAAACTCTTTGCCCAAGCCTCGCCTCAGGAAGTTGATATCCAGTTTGCAAAACTAAGGCTTGAGAAAAATCCGCTCCCCGACTACAAACCTATCACATTGACAGAGAAAATGAAAGAGGCACTGGACAGATACCACATCAAATATCCTTCAAACCTGGAGCAGGGGAAACGTATATTTGTTAACCCCAAAGTGTATCAGCTGCTCAAGCCATATATGACAGAAAAAGATTCAAATAGAATTATTGAGGAAATGAACCTTACGCTGGATGCAGACTACTTGGGCCTGTCCAGATGCCAGGTATTTTCTAAGGATCATGCATTCGTGCATTCCAAGATCCTCCAGTATCCAATGTTCTACCGCATTGATGATAGGTACCAGGTTGCGCTGCACAGCCCTCCTTATTACAGAAATGCTACCAATATTGAGATCGATGGCCCTTTTTACGACATTTTTGGAAAGAACGGAATGATGTCGTCTCCGACGCAGTCAACAGAAGATTTCGACGCCCTGATTGGATCGTTAGAGGGAGTTTTAGACACGCATATTTACCGAGTGGTGGCAGGACCAAACTACCGACCAGAAGAAAATGTGACTGTGCCGGTTTTGCCGCAAGACTTGTATGTTCCGGTGCTAGACAATCTCCGTATGTCATTTGAACGGTTGAGTCCCGGGAAAATCGACCGATATGGTCAGATTGTCGAAGTGGATCCGTACAACTGCTCGTTGAGGCTGCTCAAGATTAATGGGTGCAATTTGGAGGTGGACGACATAGTCTGGGTTGATTATGGCTGGCTCAGAACATCAAATCCATATGGAAATATCGGGTACACACAGCACGGGCTTCTCACCATCAATGGCGAATTGGTAGCCAACGTTCGGATAATTCCAGATTAGGGGGTGCAAAGGTGTAGCGAAAAAGATGTGACCAAAAGTAACGACGGCCAGTCTTATCAACTGAGATAAGAAGCGACCCTGGAAGGGTGCGATATTTATGATGTACTCAAAGGAATATCGGATCTATAAATATTCTCACACAGCTTTCAGTCCTGGCAGAGTTGAACTTTAGCGATAAATAATAATGGTCAGCATTAGAACAATAGCAGTTGCAATAAATGTAATTTCGGAATAAACTGCAAGGCCAAAAGAAAAAAAAAAAAGATTGGAAAGCATATTAATTTGTTTGGCTGTTTTCAATCCTCGCACATTTTCAAGTCTCCTCGTTAAGAAGAGTCATCTGGACGTGCCACAACTCGTATAGAGAGCATTTGCAGTCTGATATATGTCAGAATTTGCAAAAACATTTTTTGCCTTTGGCAAGCAGAAACCACAACCGTTAGATACTGCAGGCCAATCGGAATCTACCATGCCTGTCTCTAAGATAAGCACAACATCTTTCCCATCTGAGATGATCCCTCAACCTGCGACACCTACGATTGCCCTTAGCGACAACTCCTTTGCTGTGGGCACCACTATCAAGGGAGACCAGAACTCTTTGAACCGGACATTCACCAGTTTAGATCAGACGCAACAGAGCAGCAATTTAACAGCACAACTGTCAACAACATCTGCTCACTCTGCGCAGCCAGTCGAAACGCCCTCGACTCCCGCATATGCTGTTGCTAGCGACACAGACACGGCCACTGGTATTCCACGGGGAAAGCTCAGAGTCAGCATCATTGAGGCTGTAGGGCTCAACGTCACGTCTGAGAACTCGCTTCCATATGTTGTTTGCACATTTGAGAGCTCTGAGTTTGTGACGCAGGGTCCTGAAAGCTTTGACCAGAGCAGAGACATGCCACCGCCATCGGCACAGCCACAGCCGCATCAGCCATCGAACCAGCCTCCGCAGAGGCGGCCGCTAGTCAGGACTCAAACGTCGTCACAGCACAACCTCAACATCATGTCGCACAACTACAGCTCGTCGCATCCTGTCTGGCACCACAAGGCCGTATTCGATGTTGTCGGGGCAACATCTGAGCTGGATATTTCAGTTTACGATTCTGCGCAGAACGACCATTTTCTGGGTCACATCCGGATCAAGCCGCAAACCATCCACGAAAATAGAGCAGAGCAGTGGTACGATTTGAAATCCCGCATCAACACCGAGTTTGTGAGCGGCAAAATAAAAGTTCAAATCGAATATTCAAATACCAGAAAGAGACAATATGGTCCGGAGGATTTTGAGATCCTCCGACTTTTGGGTAAGGGGACGTTTGGCCAGGTGTTTCAGGTGAAGAAGAAAGATACAGGGCGTATTTATGCCATGAAAGTGCTGTCCAAAAAGGTGATTGTTAGAAAGAAGGAGATTGCGCACACAATCGGAGAAAGAGACATTTTGGTGCGCACATCCAGCGCAGACTCGTCGTTCATTGTGGGCCTTAAATTCTCGTTCCAAACTCCAGTCGATCTCTACCTTGTCACGGATTACATGTCCGGAGGAGAGCTTTTTTGGCACTTGCAAAAGGAAGGACGCTTCAGCGAGGAAAGAGCCAAGTTTTATATCGCGGAGCTGGTTCTGGCTCTGGAGCATCTTCACGACAATGATATCGTTTACAGGGACCTGAAGCCTGAAAACATTCTCTTGGACGCCAATGGACACATTGCTCTGTGCGACTTCGGCCTGTCCAAGGCGAACCTGGCATCCAACGGCACCACCAACACCTTCTGCGGAACAACCGAGTACCTTGCTCCTGAAGTTTTACTGGACGAATCTGGCTATACGAAAATGGTTGACTTCTGGTCGCTCGGCGTTCTGATTTTCGAAATGTGCTGTGGATGGTCTCCGTTCTATGCGGACAACACCCAGCAAATGTACAAAAACATTGCTTTTGGAAAAGTCCGGTTCCCGAAGGAAGTCTTATCGCCCGAGGGCAGGTCGTTTGTGAAGGGCCTACTGAACAGAAACCCTCGTCACAGACTGGGAGCTATTAATGACGCTAGAGAACTTAGAGCTCACCCTTTCTTTAATGACATCGACTGGGTTCTTCTCAAGCAGAAGAAGATCCCTCCTCCATTTATCCCGCACATTGCAAACGAGCTAGACACTTCGAACTTTGATCCGGAATTCACAAATGCGTCCACGTCAGTCATCAACAAGCAGTTCATGATGGGAACGCCATTGTCCTCAGTTGTGCAAGAGAACTTTAAAGGGTTTACATACGTTGACGATTCGATGATGTTCGACCATCTAAACAGTCACAGCATGGGCAAGAGATTGGGCAACTCCTACAAGCCGGCTTGTGGTTCTTTGATTCCTGGCAATCCGAATCTTCCACCCGAGGAGGAGGTCATTGACGAAGAGAGCCAGGAAGACGAAGAGGAGACGCGGGATGATATGGACGTTGACGACGATTTTGTGAATGGTCAGTTCGATCTGTAATTTTGGTTTTAATTATTTGTTATACAGGGAGAAATAAATAAAACTAATTTTTTATGTCTTCCTATAATGTTTCGTCTACGTCGTCTTACCTGCAGGCGATGCAGCCGATGATCGAGTCGCTGAACCGTTTGCAGTTGGATGAGGAGGGTGCGGGTTTCAAGTTGCCAAACATTGACGATGGAAGCTCAAAAATAGACATTTCCAAGCAGGTGACGAATTTACTGAAAGAATTTGAAAATTGTGCTGATATAGAGCTTGACGACGAGTCGACGGAGGATACCGAAGAGGAGGAGGCTGCTGCGCTTCTTTCCGAGATCAAAAGCGATTGTGAGCGGATCAACACCGAGAATGCTGAGCAAATGGTGGAAAGCATACTCTCGATTCTTGAGTCAGATAACAACTCGCACATCGAGTCAGGACTATTTGATCTTTTGGGTTTTGGGGAGTTTGACCTGATTTCAAAGATTTTGCAAAACAAGGACGCCATTCTCGAAGAAAAGAGGACGCAGACACAGATGCTACAGCTGATGAGCGAACAAGAGATCCGACAACAGGCAAACGTCAACCGCAAAGAATCAAAGAACGCCAAACTGGAATGGGAGCAGGCCAGACAGCAGTATCCGCATGTTTTCCGGGTCCACGACGCGGGCAATGTCATTTCGTTCACAGGCAAAAAATACAGTCTCCCGTTTGGTACCACTAGGAACTCCTATGAAAACTACGAGGAGATCATAATCCCCAAGTCAGAGAAAAAGCCTTCAAAATTCAAAGAGGTGTACATTCCGGTGAAAACGCTGGATTACCTTTGCCAGGGCACGTTCAAAGGGTACAAGACTCTCAACCGCATGCAATCACTTATATACCCGGTTGCGTATGAAACGAACGAGAACATGCTGGTTTGTGCTCCTACTGGTGCGGGAAAGACGGATGTCGCTTTGTTGACCATTTTGCACACCATCAAACAGTTCCTGTCCGAGTCGGAGGACGATGACCGTGTGCAGGCAGACATAGACTACGACGAGTTCAAAATTGTGTATGTTGCTCCGCTGAAAGCTTTGGCAGCAGAAATCGTTGAAAAGTTCAGCAAAAAGCTTGCGTGGCTGGGCATACAGGTTAGGGAGCTCACTGGGGACATGCAGCTCACCAAGGCTGAGATTATGACGACGCAGATCATCGTCACGACGCCCGAGAAATGGGACGTCGTGACACGCAAATCGACCGGCGACAGCGAGTTGGTTGAGAAAGTGAAGCTGCTGATTATAGACGAGGTCCATCTGTTGCACGAGGACAGAGGATCTGTTATTGAGACTTTGGTCGCCAGGACGCTGCGGCAAGTGGAAAGTTCGCAGTCGATGATCCGCGTGATTGGTCTTTCGGCCACGCTCCCGAATTTTGTGGACGTAGCGGACTTTCTGGGGGTCAACCGGCAGGTCGGGATGTTCTACTTTGACCAGTCGTTCCGTCCAGTTCCGCTGGAGCAGCAGCTGATTGGAGTGAGGGCCAAGGCGGGAAGCATGCAGTCGCGCGACAAGCTTGACAAGACGGCGTACAGGAAGCTGGTGGAGATGGTGGAAAGGGGCCACCAGGTGATGGTTTTTGTGCACTCGAGAAAAGACACGGTCAACACTGCGCGCAACTTCATCAAGATGGCCGCTGAGAACGACGAGGCGTGGCTTTTCGACTGCTCTGCTGCTCCGAAACACAGTTTTTTTGAGCGAGAGATGAGCAAAAATAAAAACAAAGACCTTAGAGAGCTGTTCCAGAACGGGTTCGGCGTCCACCATGCTGGAATGCTGCGGAGCGACAGAAACCTGACTGAGAAAATGTTTCTCTCCGGGACGATCAGGGTGCTGTGTTGCACGGCCACGCTTGCGTGGGGTGTCAACCTGCCTGCTGCTGTGGTCATCGTGAAGGGTACGCAGGTGTACGACTCGAAGGCCGGTGGCTTTGTGGACCTGGGCATTTCAGACGTGATCCAGATTTTTGGCCGTGCCGGCAGACCGCAGTTCGAGAGCCACGGTATTGGAATCCTGTGCACCACGAGCGACAAGCTGGACCACTACATCTCTCTTCTTTTGCAGCAGCACCCGATCGAGTCGAAACTGTCGGCTAAACTGGTGGACAATCTGAATGCAGAGATCTCCCTGGGTACCGTCACCAACGTCGACGAGGGCGTGCAGTGGCTCGGCTACACGTACATGTATGTTCGGATGAAGCAGAACCCGTTTGCGTACGGAATAGACTGGCAGGAGCTTGCCAAAGACCCGCTGCTGGTGCAAAAAAGACGCGACATGATTATCGACGCTGCCAAAAAGCTGCACTCGTTGCAGATGATTGTTTTCGATGAACGGTCGGGAGCGTTCATTCCGAAGGATCTGGGCCGCGTCGCGTCTGATTTCTACCTACTGAACGAGTCTGTCGAAATCTTCAACCAGATGATGAGCCCCAAGGCCACTGAGGCGGACGTACTGAGCATCATCGCGATGAGCTCGGAGTTCGACAACATTAAGTTCCGCGAGGAGGAGTCCAAGGAGCTGGAGCAGCTCAAAAACGACAAGACAGCGTGCGAGATCGCCGCGGAGGTTGCGTCCGCCCAGGGCAAGTCCAACATCCTCCTTCAGGCGTACATTTCGCGGGCAGCCATCAAAGATTCTGCGCTGATCTCAGACGCCAACTACGTGGCACAGAATGCCGCGAGGATCTGCCGTGCGCTGTTTCTGATTGGGTTGAACCGCCGGTGGGGCGTTTTTGCGCGCGTGATGCTGTCCATCTGCAAATCGATCGAGAAACAGCTCTGGTCGTTCAACCACCCGATGCGACAGTTTGAGCTCCCGCAGCAGATCCTCCGCAACATCGAGGCTCACGGCCCGTCGATGGAGACGCTGCGCGACATGAGCGCGGCCGAGCTCGGGGACCTCGTGCACAACGCCAGAATGGGGCCCATCCTGTACAGGCTCGTGGGCCGGTTCCCGTACGTGCTGGTGGACGCCGAGGTGTTTCCGGTGACGACAAACGTGATGCGTGTGCACGTGACCATAGAGCCCGATTTTGCGTGGCATTTTGAGACGCACGGCAACGTCCAGCTATTCTGGCTTCTGGTTGAGGAGAGCGACAAGGGCTCGATCCTGCACTTCGAGAAGTTTCTGCTGAGCAAGCGGCAGATGAGCGCGCCGCACGAGATGGACTTTATGATCCCGCTCAGCGACCCGCCGCCGCCCCAGATCGTGGTCCGTGCTCTCAGCGACAGTTGGATCGGCTCTGAGACGGTGCACGCGGTCTCGTTCCAGAAGCTGATCAAGCCGCACAACGAGACCATCCAGACGAAGCTTTTGCGGCTGCAGCCGCTGCCTATCACGGCTCTGCACAACCAGGAGGTGGAGAAAATCTACGGAGCTAAATTCCACTATTTCAACCCGATGCAGACGATGGTGTTCCACACGCTGTACAACACCAACTCCAGCGTGTTTGTTGGCTCGCCGACGGGGTCTGGGAAGACGGTAGTCGCAGAGTTGGCCATCTGGCACGCTTTCAACGAGTTTCCTGGCTCCAAGGTGGTTTACATTGCGCCAATGAAAGCTTTGGTTAGAGAGCGGGTTGACGACTGGAGACAGCGCATCTCCAGGAACACGAAGCACAGGGTGGTGGAAATGACGGGAGATTCGCTGCCGGAAGCGCGCGAGGTGCGTGAGGCCGACATAGTCATCACCACGCCGGAGAAATTTGATGGTATCTCCCGTAACTGGCAGACACGGAAATTTGTGCAGGACGTCTCGCTCGTGATTATGGACGAAATTCATTTGCTGGCCAGTGACAGAGGACCGATTTTGGAGATTATTGTCAGCAGAATGAACTTCATCTCGTCATTCACCAAAAAGCCTATTCGGCTACTTGGCCTGTCAACTGCCATCTCCAATGCCATGGACATGGCCGGGTGGCTGGGCGTGAGGGACGGGCTGTTTAATTTTCCGCCGAGCGTGCGGCCGGTGCCGCTGCAGATGTACATCGACGGGTTCCCAGACAACCTGGCTTTTTGTCCGCTGATGAAAACGATGAACAAGCCAGCGTTCATGGCCATCAAACAGCACTCGCCGCAGAAACCGGTTCTCATTTTCGTCGCCTCGCGAAGACAGACCAGACTGACCGCGCTGGACCTGATCCACCTCTGTGGGATGGAGGAGAACCCAAGACGGTTTCTGAAGATGGACGACACAGAACTACAGCAGATTCTACCAAAAGTCAAGGACGAAACGTTGAAACTGTCTCTGCAGTTTGGTATAGGGCTGCACCATGCCGGCTTAGTGGAGAGCGACCGGCAGATCTCGCACAAGCTGTTTGAGCAGAGCAAGATCCAGATTTTGGTTGCCACGTCCACGCTCGCCTGGGGAGTCAACCTGCCTGCGTACTTGGTGATCATCAAGGGAACGCAGTTCTTCGACGCCAAAATCGAGGGCTACAGAGACATGGACCTGACAGACATTTTGCAGATGATGGGACGAGCAGGAAGACCGGCTTTCGACACCAGCGGCGTGGCCATTGTGTTCACCAAGGAGTCGAAAAAGCAGTTCTACAAGCACTTCCTCAATGTCGGGTTTCCAGTTGAGTCGTCGCTCCACAAGGTGTTGGACAACCACCTGGGAGCCGAGATTTCGGCAGGAACTATCAAAACCAGGCAGGACGCGGTTGAGTTTCTTACCTGGACGTTTCTGTACCGAAGGGCGCACCACAACCCGACGTATTACGGAATTACCGATAATAGCACCGAGGGAATAAGCAAGTTCCTGAGCGACCTGATCGATAATTCTATTGAGAATCTGAAGGAGTCCAAATGTGTGATCTCGTACTCCGACAAGCTGAAACCAACGCCGTTCCTCCACATAGCGTCGTACTATTATCTGTCGCACAAGACGCTGCGCAACCTGCTCAAATCCGTTGTCCCCAAAGCCTCATTCCGCCAGTGTCTGAGATGGCTGGCCGAGGCCACAGAGTACGACGAGCTGCCAACGCGACACGGCGAGGAACTGATCAACATGGAGCTGTCCCAGCAGATGCGCTATCCTGCCAACGACATGGAGAATGCCGAGTTTATTTGGGACCCGCACATCAAGGCGTTCCTGCTGCTGCAGGCCTATTTTTCGAGAATTGAGCTGCCAATAGCAGACTACTCTCAGGACACAGTTTCCGTGCTGGACCAGAGTCTGCGTATTTTGCAGGCGTACATTGACGCGGCAGCCGAGCTGGGCTATCTGTCGACGGTGTTGATGCTGATCAGACTGATGCAGTGCGTGAAGCAGGCAGTGTGGTTTGACGAGGACTTTATCTACGCTTTGCCTGGGATGAGAGTGAACGACTGGGAAAAAACAGAGAACGACGGCAAATACACAGGGCTGCCGCCGCCTTCATTGCTCCAGAAAGCAGGCGAGCAGGCCGGAGAACTGAACAAATTGGTGCACCGGCTGAAGCCGAAAAATATCGAGCAGTTCAAAAAGATCGTCTCCACCCTTCCCGTTGGCAAATACAGGGCTGCGAAAACGGACAAAGAGATCCACGTCGAGCTGGTGCACTCGAATCCCCCGCTGAATCGCGACTTCAAGGTCTACTGTCCAAAATTCTCGAAGCCGCAGCGAGAAACGTGGTTTGCGATAGCCTGCAGCCTCGAAACGGACCAGATCTACGCTATGAAACGGCTCTCACCAAAACGAATTGGCGGAGTCGACAAGGTTGAGGGGACGTTGACGGTGGCTACGTCTGAGCCGCTGGAGGTGCTTCTGGTCTCGGACTTCACTGATCTGCACTACCAAATGCCTGTGTAAACTGTATATAAAATGCACCATTGTGTTGATTACGTGATCTATTTGATTATTTATTTGCATGAACATTGAGCAAGAGCTCGATAGCAGCGTCTACTACGCAGCGCTGAGTCTGAATTCCACGACGCTCTACACTTACGACAATGCCAGCCTTACCAGCAAGCTGAACGTGAACTACTCGGAGCTTGTTTCGAAGAATCTGGGAGTGATCAACTCTGTCCAGGAGACGAGAATCAACAGCCTCAAGCTGGCGAACAACGTGGTGATGGGCGTCACGGGCTCGCACGGGACAGCCCCGCGCAACGTGCTCACGAATCTGATGCTCTACTACCACAAGAAGCTGATGAAAAATAACGATCTAATTACAATCGTGGCTCTTTGCAATGATCGCATGCTCGACCGCTTCGTGTACAACCTCATGGAGAAAATCATGGAGGAGTATCTGGCGCACTTCTACCAAACGGAAGACGGCACGCTCAGTTACGAATTCAAGAACAGAATGCGCGATCTGATCGTGGATCATGAACTCAAGCTGCGCCAGCTGACAGCCAACTACGGAGCCACCACGACTAGCGAACTGGACGAACTTCGAGATCTCATGTCCGAAAACATCGACCGCATTCTCCACAGGGGCGAGAACCTCAACTCGCTCATTAACAAGACTAACAATCTCAACTCCTCTGCCGGCTCGTTCCGCAGAAGAACAGTGATGGTGAAGCGCAAACTGTGGTGGTCTAACGTCAAGTTCCTTGTTCTCGTCAGCGCAGTCGTCCTTTTCGTGATATATCTATTCGTCGGCCTCGAGTGCGGCCTCCCGTTCTACACGAGATGTCTCCATCCTTCGAAACCGTCTCAGCCCCACCAGAAGACACTCTAATGCAATATAGTTCTACCCTTCGTTTTCCGACTCGGCCGTCTCCGTAGGCTCATCTCCCTCGAGCTCCTTCATCTCCTGCTGCAGATGCTGGGACGGGGTCAGCGCTGGCGCCCCGTCGTCCTCGGCATCTTCCTCGGCTTCCTCAGTGTCCTCACCTAGTTCCGTGGCTTCGGCGGCTGCATCGTCCTGAGTAGTTTCTGGAACGTCTTCGGCCATTGCTTCGTCCACGTCCAGCTTTGCCCGCTTGCTCTCGTTTTCGTGCTCGTCGTCCGGCTCGTTGATCTCGTCCTTCTTCTTTTTCTTGTATTCCTTGCGCAAGTGGAATTTTTCCAGCTCCTCGCTGAGAGCGGGCACGAATCCGCCAAACTGAGCGCGCTCGAGGCCCGCAAGCACGTCGTTCGCGTTGACAACCTTGCGCCCTTGCTCCTTGGCCACCTGTTTCGCGTGATGGTACACGTAGTTCACAAATAGCACCGACCCGCGCTGCAGAACGGTCTGCGACTCTTTCGCGAGGATCATGTTGGTTTCCGACTGCGAGAGGACCTGTTTGGCCACCTTGTGCACTGTGGCCTTCGGAAACAGCATCGATTCGATGGACACTTTCTCGTTATCGGCTGCCGTCTCGAAATTCGAGTCGTCGCCGTCTTTTTTCCACCCCTTGGCCGGCATGACACGAGGACAATAAAATTCACTCTGGATTGTTTTGTCGACGCGGATTTTTCACTCGACCGCCAATCGACCCTTATCGACAAAATGATCCCATTTAGGTAAACCGAGCACCAACAGGTATTTAAAGCGGGTGAAATAATTCGGGGAAAATCCAAATCCGCTCATTATGGACTCACAGGAGGTAACCGTGGTGTTCAGGCCGCTCAACAACTGTCTTGTGAACCTGCCGGCGCCCCTGATCAACCCGTTTCTCGCCAACAACATACTTATTCAGAACATTGCAGTGGAGCTCAACTTCCGTCCCAGTGGAGGAAAGAAGGACGCGAAGTGGCTTGTTGGCTGGAACGGCTATTTTTCGGGCGATCCGAAAACCATCGAGATTGACTCTGTCTACGCGAGCTCCATTGGGCTTCGCGAGTCGAGGAAAGTCGTCATTCGTTTATCTCTCTCGCTGCCCAAGATCCAGTCCGTCGAACTAGAGCCTGAAACAAGCGCTGACTGGGAGCTGACCGAAATGTATGCCCAGACGGTCGAGGATCGATTTTTGAACCAGGTCAGATGCGCCGTTCTGGGCCAGAAGCTCGCCGTGTACCCCAGCTCCAGCCCCAACAATGTGATCAAGTTTGTGGTGAAAAAAATCACATCAGAAACAGATGAGATCGAGCGCGGAATCCTGGCGAATGATTCCGAGCTGCACATCATTCCCAAGGCGCACAGACGCGAGAAGCAGCCGAGCGACGGGTCCTCGCGACGCCGACGGTCCGTGTCTGGACGTCGCTCCTCACAGTTTGACACTGTGCCCTCCTGTCTTTTGCGCTCGATTTCTCTGCCGCATAAAACTTTCCAGCATGTTAGCCACTCGTCCGAAAACTACGCAATATACGTCAACCTGGACCAGGACTTCGTCAACCACCAGTTCAAATCCATAAAATACGCGCAGGTGTCTGTGGTCACGGGACCGGGAACGCCTGCAAAAGCCAGCTCCGTGGCCGAGCAAACGAAAACTCACGACACTGACTCCTCAGGCAGCTCAAGAAATAACTCGTCGTCTGTGGTTGACCATAAAAGCGTCAACGGCTCGGTTGCACAACCCGACCCAGAGCAGCGGAAAGTAATAGCCGTACTGGTGGACGACCCACTTGCTCCGCGGCGCAGTGCCGGGGTCTCGCCTCTGCTGGCTATTGCACTCGGTATTGAGCACCGGTGCGGAGATATGGTCTGTATCGAGGCTGCTCCGCAAAAATACGGCACGGACGTACACACGGTTGTTCTGCACAAGATTGTCACACAAACACCGCCCGTGAACGAGCTGGCCTTCAGACAGGACCAGAACCGGCATTTGAAGCAGGCAGAATCAAAAAAGGCGCTGAGTGCCAAATTCCAAGAACACTTCAAACGGCTGAATTTCACAAACTGTCCAATCACTAACGGCATGAAAGTGCCGATTATACCCGACCTGCTACCCCACGGAGGGTTTCTGGAGCTGAGAGACGGCTGCCAATGGGCCCTGCTAGGCGAGAAGCTGCCAATTTTCGAGCTAGGCGACGATCGACTGCAACCGCAATCGTTTGTGGAAAGACAAGACGAGCCAAAAGACCTGTCGGTCGTTGGACACAAGGAGCTTATTGCCAGGCTAGTCAGATCCGTCAGATATGGGCATAACTGTGTTCTTTCTGGCGCGTCGGGATCGGGAAAAACGACGCTGATCAGTGAGGTTGTGCATCGCCTGATAACGCTGCACGGATACTATTCCAAAACTATCAACTGCGAGACCGTCTCAAACGACAATTTCCATGCAATTAAAACTACGCTGGACGACGCTATCAAGGAAGCCAACTGGCACGCGCCATCTCTGCTTGTCTTTGAAAATTTAGACTCTCTTATTCCTCAGGAAGTGGAGCACGGAGACTCTGGGCTGAGCAGGCAGGTGAGCGAGCTTATGGTCAGCTCGCTGAAATCTCTTACACGGGAACGTGAGATATCGCTCTTATGTTCGTCGAAGTCGAAAGAAGCGCTGAACGCAACGGTTTTCCAGACCCATCTCGTCCAACAGGAGTTTAGTCTGAAAGCTCCAGATAAAGAGCTGCGAAAAGAATTGCTACGGAGCTTTATTGACGAGTACAATATGGATCTTGAAAAAGACGAGATCTTGAATGAAATCGCCGTTGAAACAGAGGGATATCTGCCGTCAGACCTCAAAGTCCTTGCTGACAGGACTTTCCACGACTACATATCATCGACACTCGACAACAACGACTTCCATCTGCGAGCCTCGAACTTCGAGCGCGCATTGGAGGGGTTCGTTCCGTCGTCTTTGCGTGGGGTGAAGTTGCAGAAGTCTGGCGTGGCCTGGTCCGACATCGGCGGTCTCAAAGACGCCAAACGTGTGCTTCTGGAGACCCTAGAATGGCCAACCAAGTATGCCCCCATTTTTGCAAACTGTCCCCTGCGTCTGCGTTCGGGAATCCTGCTGTACGGGTACCCAGGATGCGGAAAGACACTTCTGGCGTCTGCCGTGGCGTCGCAATGCGGACTAAATTTTATCTCCATCAAGGGCCCAGAAATTTTAAACAAATATATCGGTGCTTCCGAACAGAGCATTAGGGAGCTATTTGATAGGGCGCAAAGCGCAAAGCCGTGCATTTTGTTTTTCGACGAGTTCGACTCTATTGCGCCGAAGAGGGGCCACGACTCGACAGGAGTTACCGACAGAGTGGTGAACCAGCTGCTGACGCAGATGGATGGAGCCGAGGGACTCGACGGCGTGTACGTGCTGGCCGCCACGTCTCGTCCGGACTTGATTGATTCCGCTTTGTTGAGGCCAGGACGGCTAGACAAGTCCATTCTATGCGACCTGCCCGACTACGAGAACCGCTTGGACATATTGCAAACCGTTGCTTCGAAATTCCACGTGTCTGACGAATGCCAGCTCGAACACTTTGCGCACAAACTAGAGGGCTATTCTGGCGCAGATCTACAGGCCTTTGTCTACAACGCGTATCTGAAAGCTGTGCACGACAGTCTCGACGAGCTTGCAGACATGAACGAGGGCACTACAGAACGCAAAATTGAATTTTTCAGCATGCTCAAACACTTGCAACCATCGGGCAACATAGCCAGCAAAATCGATACCATCTGTAAAAACCTGCATATTACGGACTTTAGCTCGTGGGAAGACGTGGGGCACGACTCTGGCGGAAAGCCAAACCAGATCGTCATCAACAACAGTCACTTCGAGATTGCTCTAGAAGAAACCAAGAAGAGTATCTCCAACGAGGAGCTGCGCAACTTTGCCCAGATCTACTCCCAATTCGTTGATGGCAAGCGAGAGGGCAACCTGCCGGATGGTCAAGCAAGCACAAATATTGGCGGCCGGACCACGCTCATGTAAATCCGAATCCCATGAGTGTCTAAACTCCGTATTAGAAATAAAGACCGGTAATAATTTTTTCTTGCGTCGGACCGAACGGGAGCCGGACGGAGTCATTTTTTTGCCGTTCCACGCTTTCGTATATATATCGGGCTGTGACTAAAGTGCACATAGCTGACCAACTATATAAGGCCATGGCTGCCAAGATTGAAAGCCATGTGCGAAAACCAAGTATGGAACATACAAAACTGCATAGGATCAAGGCGATGTTTCCCCGACTGCTGAAGAAAACTCTCTCGCATAGCAGCAGTTCTACACAGGCTAGCTCCCCGGCCTCCTGCGGCTCCCTGAACAACGACGATACGACAGAGTCTATTCTGTCCATAGACGATTTTGCCGAGGCTTTCGAAGAACTCCCTCCCCACTGGGAAGTCCGCTACGATCCTGTCCTGCAGCTGTATTATTACGTCAACACGCACGAAAAGATTTCCCAGTTTGACAGTCCGCTCGAGGTCCGCAAACACTGAATTCATTAAATTCACCATATTCATCATCATCATCATGAGCGAGGTATCTGTATATACGCCAAAATCAACGTGCTATAGTTTCTCCGTCTCTTTGAGTAACCAATCAATTGCCCTAGTGTCGCCAAGCTTCTCCAGTATAGGAATAGTAGAGGTGCGGATTTTGTCGTAGAAGTCGTTGATCCAGCTGACCTGCTCGGGCTCAAGCAGGTTCACGTCGATAAGGTTCTTGCAGAAAGGAACGAGAGTGAAGTATTCAAACGCCAACAACTTGGTTCCGTCCGATTCTCCGGCATCAACGACCAGCAAATCGCTCTCTATCCGGACACCAAATTCGTTATCTCTGTAATATCCCGGCTCGTCGCTGAGAAAGTTTCCAGGCTCCAACGGCTTGTAGTTGTAACTTGTCTCAGCTGGGGACAACCCGCAAGGCCCAGCATGAACACAGATAAATGTATCAATGCCGTGGCCCGTGCCGTGGTTATAGTTCAGTCCCTTTTCTGCCAGCGGTCTTCTAGCTAAAGAGTCGATGTACGACGACGACGTTCCGGGCGGGAACTTAAGCATGGCAACGTTCAGATGGCCCTTCAGCACCAAAGTGTACTTTTCTATCTCGTCGTAGCTCGGCTTGCTAAAATGCAGTGTGCGAGTAATATCTGTAGTTCCGTCTAAGTACTGCGCACCCGAGTCCAGCAGGAAAATTCGGTCAGGATCAAGCACAGAGAAATCTTCGAGCGTCGGAGCATAATGGATCACCGACGAGTTTGGCCCTGTGCTGGATATTGTTTCAAACGAGAGCCCTTTGAAGTTGGGCATGAGGCTCCGATAATGGGCGGCTTTCGTAGCAACCTCTATCTCGTCTACCTGTGCCCGAGGCGGCAAAAATGCTTCGTGTAGCCAAGCAAACGTGCGTATCAGTGCCACCGAGTCTTTGAGCTGTGCAAACCGGTTGCCTTCTATCTCCGTTTGGTTTTTGATTCCTTTGAGTTCGGTGATAAGAGACCGGTTTCTGACCTCAAATGCGGCAGCAACGTTCATATATAGAGCATAGCTGGAACTGTTGGAAAGCACGACAACACGGGAGTCGGTGGACTGGTTTCTTAGCGCGGGAATACTATCCCAAAATTGCGAGTAGCTGTAAACGGTGAGGTCGGCAATGGTCGATAGATATTTGGACACCCTCGGGGTCAGCTTCGACTTGTCCAGAAACAGTTCAACGCCATCCAGCTTGACGATAGCGTACGAGAAAAACACCGGATTGTACGGGATAGAGCTGCCACGAAGGTTGAAAAGCCATGCCACTTCCTCAAGTTGCGACACGACCACAGCAAAGGCATCAGTCTCTCGAAGATAGTTCTGGACACGCGCGATCTTGCTTGCTGAGTGTTCGCCTGCGAAGCGCATTTCGTGCTCAAAAATGTAGTCCAACTGAGGAATAGACGGCTCGTAGTGCTCATATTTCATCACCTTGTCGACCAAGTTGTCCATTAGGGGCAGGAACTCGATGTTGGCGCTGTGACATCTTTCCTGGAAGAACGTTCCAAGTTTGTAGTCCACCAGTCGTGGATCCACAGCAATAGTCTTAAATTTAGACACCTTCGCCTTCTCAATACACCACTGTTGCCAGGTCATAACTCCTCGGACTCCCTGTTTGAGCAAAATCCAATTTTCGTCCAGCTGCCGCTCTGCCTGGAGAAAATAGCGGCCATCGGTCGACAGCACAGCGTCGTCCTGCGAGACTACGGCAACTCCAGCACTTCCGGTGAAGCCTGATATAAACTCGCGGCGCTGGTCTTTGGGAGAGGTGTACTCGCTTTGATGCTCATCCTGCGACGGAACAATGTAGACGCCGACCTCGTAGGATCTCATTAGACTTCTCAGACGGGTCAGTCTGGTCGTGGTGTTCACGCGGTCAGCAGCCGCCGGCCTCTCATATTTCTGTTCATTGTAGATCTGCTCCGCCTTCGTCTCTGTGTCAGTCAGGGCAACCTTATGGCGTCCGTGGAAAAGCGACCACAGGCTGTAGAAACAGGAAACTGTCTTTTCGTGAGAATCAACCAATTTGATCTCGCCACCGTCCTGAGCAGAGTCCACATACTCTGGGCCCTCAACAAGAAGAGGACGCGGAACCATGAAGCGGAGATTAGAGCACTTAGTTTTTTTTATTAGACGAAAAGTCGATCGACGCCAACACAGAAGATGACCACCATTTTTTAGTTGCCATCCTTCCTTATCTTGGAACACACATATAAAATGTGCATGATGAATCCTAAACACGTTTATAATATGAACGACAAAAAGACCACTTCTGTCACTCCGTATATGAGGTTTGAACCTGTTGAATACGATCCCCAGGTCGACCCAACCAACATGGATCAGTATAAGCCAAAGATGTACAAGGTGGAGCCTGTTTACCAAAAAGTGAATGTGGACGAAAAGAGCGGGCACGATACATACAAGGAGGACGAGCTGGCGGATGAGCCTCCTCGGTACTCCGAACTCTACGACGTCAAGGATGACTCAGCCGGAAAACAAAGGGCTGGTCGGTTCAGAAGAGCACTTGCGGGCCTTGTTTTGCTTATTATTTCCTGCATGCTCGCCTTTTCCATGTTTGGTCCGTTCAGATGTCCTATGGAAACGGGCGCGGCTGTGAACAAAGGCAACATCGCCCTCGTTGTCTACGAAAAAGCGCACTTGCCGGTGGACGACGGTCCATCGTTCGAAGTCTACCATTTAGAGATGGTTGAGTTGAACTAAACGAAACTCGCTACTTGCTCACAACTTAGGGCTCAGACCGAGGTATTTTGCATGATGGGCTGCGTGATCCTTGGTGAAGGATGAGATGAAGTAATAGGAGTGGTCGTAGCCTTCTTCCAAATGCAGATCGATCTTGCCCTTGAGCTTGGAGTCCTCGCTCGCCTTGACAAGATTTTCAGGCAGCAGCTGGTGGTCCCTAAAATAGAACGGATCGGCGGTTCCCGTGTGGATCAGAATCGGGGTGTCTGGGCCGTCGTACTTCTTGATCAGCTCGGACGGATCGTACTCGGCCCATTTGGACTTGTCCGCACCCAAGTATCCGCCAAAACACTTGTGGCCCCAAGCACAGTTGGACGGGTTCGAGATCGGAGCAAACGCACTCACGCTCTTGAACTTGCCTGGATTTCTGAAATAGAACATTAACGCTCCGTAACCCCCCATGGAATGTCCAGTAATCGACATATTATCGAAGTCGAGCCGTGAGTAAGAGGAAGCCAGGTTAGGCAGCAACTCCTTCAGAATGTAGGAATACATTCTGTAGTTCTTTGACCATTTTTCCTCGGTGGCGTCGACATAGAATCCTGCACCGCTGCCAAAATCATAGCTTTCGTCCTCTCCCTCGATCGAGGCTCCTCTTGGAGAAGTGTCTGGATAGACGACAGCAAAGCCGTACTTGTTGGCATATGGCTGCCAGAACCCTTTCTCTGAGCAATTGTTAGGAGTACACGTCAATCCCGACAGATAGACCAGCACTGGCAACATTGAGTCTGACTGCTCGTAGTACTGTTCAGGCAGGTAAAGATTGACGTCCATCTTAGTCTGGGTTTCTTTGGAGTCGTGCTGGAGCTTGACCAGCTTGCCGCCAAACGACTTGATCTCGGCTTGTGTGGTGAAGGACATAATTGAGATGGAAAGCAAACAGAGAAAGTTGCTGGTGAAGCAAAAAAAGAGATAGCCTAAACTTTGGGGATGTCTTAGCCTAATACGGAAAACGGAACAGTGTTTGATGCGGAGCAGGTCACGTGACAAAGTGGCGTGGAAGCGATAGCTATTTACTAAGTCTTGTGCGCACTGTGCCTGTGCCTGACCAGCTGGTAGTATACATAGACGACAGAGCAGACTAGTCCGCTGGCGGAGAGGCCATGCCCATGTAGAACGCGCTGCGGATCCCCGTGTACGCGTCTGCTCCGTTTTTAAGTTTATAGTACTCAACAGTGCCAGCCAGGCCCAGACCGATTGAGATCGAGTAGTTCACAACCGTTGTGACGAGCGACGCGGCGAGGCCCTGGTGGCGTCTTGGCAGTTTGTTGGAGAGAATCAGTATCCCCGACGGAAAGCTGATATCCATGCCAAAGCAGGCCACCACGATGGCAGGGAATTTCTGGGCCCAGTAGATCTGGCCCCGCGGCCGGAGGCCCATGATTACGAGCCCGCCCAAAAAGCAGGCCATTGCGACCATCAGCATTATGGAGGCGGGCACCCGGTGGATGAGGTTTGCGGTGAGCATTCCGGCCAGCATTCCAGCAATGGAGGACGGAATAAACTGAACAGACGCAATCAGGGGGCTGAGCCTGAGGATCTCGTAAGCGAATCGGAACGTGTAAGAGATCCAGATGCCAAAGCTAGACCAGCCGAAAGCGATGCACGCGAGAGTGAATACCACGGGAGCATTGAGTTTTGGCACGACGGGGTGTGGAGCAACGCGTTCGATCCAGGCAAAGGCAGCCATTAATGCCACCCCGACAATCAAAAGAATGTAGACGTACGGCACGTGCCAACCAACGACAGGGCCTTGGTTGAGGGCAAAATTGATCAGCACAAGACCGCTTATACCTGTGGCAGCCCCGTAGAGGTCAAAATGGTGTGCGGTGAGGTTTTTGTGCACGGTGACGATATTTTTTGGGATCACCAAGATTGACACCGCTGTTCTGCCCACACTCACCATAGCGGTGACGTAGAATGCCCACGGCCACGTGGCGAACTGGGCGAGTACTGAACTCATGAGGGCGCCCAAAACAAAGCCCAGGGGCGCGACTCCCCCGAAAAATCCAAAGGCCAAATCGCGTACTTTTCCTGCAGGCAGATAGTGGCCCATCAGACCGAGCGCGTTGGGCACCGCAGCCGAAACAGAGAGACCCTGGAGCGCGCGGCAGATGTCGAAAAACTCAATTGAGCCGCTGTATCGGCTCAGTCCCGCCAGGAGCGACCACAGAGCCAGGCTCAGGTAGCTGGCAAGATACACTTTCTTATAGCCAAGCAGGTCCCCGACCCTGCCCGAGATCAGGATAAACGTGCCCACTGAGAGCGAATATGCTGCTGTCATCCACGAGATCTGGCCCTGGTTGTCTTCCTTGCCAAACGTTTTCGCCGTATAGGGGGCCGGCACGAGCGACTGCGCCAGAAGTGCCTGGGAAATTATCTGGGAAGTAGCCATTAGAGCGATAAAAGTGAGGAGCCGCAACTTGGAGATACTCTCGAACGGCGGCTCCGGGATCATGAACTCGAGGTTTGTGTCGTCCGCCTCGGACACCTGCAGCGACGTTTTGGACCGGGTCTCTAAGTCAGGCGGGGCTTCGTTTGACGTTACGAAATAAGCGAGAAAAAGCGAGAAACGCACCGTTTTAAAAATTATACTTTATGTTTAGGTCTGGGCTTTGCGCAATAAGAAAAAGTTGGCCTCGGCTTGGCCGGAGGGCCTTCGCCAGTGTGAGATATGCAACTCCTAGCAGAAGACTTCTTGCGTTCAGCGGCGTCGGCATGGCTGTCGGGTCGTACTTCTCGTACACCCAAATCCTGAGCGACGCAGCACCTTTGCAGGACCCAGAAAACCTCGTCAGCGTCGACTCGTCCGTGCACTCGTTCCCTGTGGTCACGTCTGACTACCTATTGCAAACGCCGTTCCAACTGCTTGGCTACGGCATCAGAACGGTCACCTTTCTGAACATGAAGGTGTACGCTCTGGGAATTTATGTGGCCAGACAAGACCTGCCGTTGCTGAAAAAGACACTCACCAGCATCAGCCCCGACCCGTCGCAGGTGGCCTTCAGTCTGAGAGACCCGGCCCTGTCGCCGCAGGTGGTGGAGCTGCTGTTATCTTCTGGTGTGCGGTTTTCTGCCAAGATCGTGCCTGTGCGAAACACCGATTTCAACCATCTGAGAGACGGCCTGATTAAATCAATTAAATCCAACCCGAAATACAAGGAGCTGGCGAAGCGGGGCGACGGAACAGACGAGAAGCTGGCCGCTGGGCTGGACCAGCTGCGGAAGGCTTTTGGGGCCCGCAAAGTGACCGCGTCGAAAAATTCCACCCTGATGCTACAGCTTCTGGACGACGGGAAGCTGGCATTGTCGTTCCAACAGTACACTACCCGGGACCAGATGGCGGAGCCGTTCAGCATGGGCGTTGTTGAGGAGCCGCTGATCGGCCGGCTACTGTTTATGAGCTATCTTTCCGGAGCCAAGCCGCTCAGCGAGCCTGCGCGGGCCAAGGCAATCGACGGATTTATTTCCTTGTTATGAAATTGCACATAGTCATTTTTTAGGCTACCGGCCGGGAAAAAACCCCGGGGTTTTTCTGCGCAAGCGCAGCCCCAGAATTCCCCCGGATTCAGTCTTGGTACATAAATAGTGAATATCCCTTCAGCCAATACCACAAAATGTCGGAATCCAAGCAAACCATTAACACCGACTTGGTCACTCTGACCAGGTTTATTCTAGAGGAGCAGAATAGGTACGCTCCCCACGCGACCGGCGAGCTAACATTGCTGCTCAACTCTTTGCAATACGCCTTCAAATTCATTGCACATACCATTCGCAGAGCCGAGCTGGTCAACCTGATTGGCCTTGCCGGCATCATAAACGCCACGGGAGACGACCAGAAAAAGCTCGATGTCATTGGAGACGACATTTTCATCAACGCGATGAAGAACTCAGGCAACGTGAAGGTGCTGGTGAGCGAGGAGCAAGAGGATCTGATTATTTTTGAGGGCTCCGAGGGCAATTACGCGGTCTGCTGCGACCCGATCGACGGCTCGTCCAACCTGGACGCCGGAGTGTCTGTCGGTACCATCTTTGGTGTCTACAAGCTGCAACCAGGCTCCAAGGGTAGCATCAAGGACGTTCTGCGTTCGGGAACAGAAATGGTGGCTGCTGGGTACACCATGTATGGCGCAAGTGCGCATTTGATGCTCACGACGGGCCATGGCGTCAACGGGTTCACGCTGGACACACATCTTGGCGAGTTTATTCTCACAAAGCCACGGCTGAGAGTGCCCGAGAAAAAAGCCATCTACTCGGTCAACGAGGGAAACTCGTACTACTGGCCTAAAGAAGTGCAGGATTTCATTGCATCGTTGAAGTTGCCACAGGAAGACAACAACGGAAAGCCGTACTCTGCCAGATACATTGGATCGATGGTGGCAGACGTGCACAGAACACTGTTGTACGGCGGATTGTTTGCATACCCGGCTGATTCGAAATCGAAGACGGGAAAATTGAGAGTTCTTTACGAGTGCTTCCCAATGGCTCTGCTGTTGGAGCAGGCCGGCGGAGAGGCTGTTAATGACAAGGGCCAGCGCATTCTGGATCTGGTTCCGAAAAAGATCCACGAGAGAAGCGGAATTTGGCTCGGAAGCAAGAAGGAGATCGAGAAACTGCTGCAGTATATAAAGAAATGATGACGGTTTATTTGTTTCGGTTGAAAAAAATTAAATCGTGTAGGTGTCAATTTTTCAATTGTCAAATCCTCTGAACTTCGATAAATTCAGGCAATCGAAACATGAGCGACTGTAAGTTATAAAACCGCGCCGTTTGGCTTTGTTTGCCGCCAGCTAACCCGCAGTCCGTGTTCTGGACCTTGTGAAACCGTTCACGCCGTTTCTGCCAGAAGTGCTGGCCCCAGAAAGAAAAGTGCCCTTCAATCAACGGCTCATGTGGACAGGCGTCACTCTGCTCATATTCTTGGTCATGAGCGAGATCCCGCTGTACGGCATCACTGCCTCGGACTCCTCGGACCCTCTGTACTGGCTCAGAATGATGCTGGCCTCGAACAGGGGCACATTGATGGAGCTGGGTATTTCGCCAATTGTCACCTCCGGCATGGTTTTCCAGCTGTTGCAAGGCACCCAGCTGCTCACTGTCAACATGGAGAACAAGAAGGACCGTGAATTGCTGCAAGTGGCACAGAAAATCTTCGCGATTCTGCTCTCTGTGGGACAGGCAACCGTGTACGTTCTGACGGGAATGTATGGTCGTCCAAGTGATTTGGGCACTGGCGTCTGCTTGTTGCTGATTTTGCAGCTGGTCTTTGCCGCCATGGTGGTCATTCTTCTGGACGAGCTCTTGCAAAAGGGCTACGGTCTCGGTTCGGGCATTTCCTTGTTCATGGCCACCAATATCTGCGAGCAAATTTTCTGGAGATGTTTTGCTCCAACCACCATCAACAGAGGCCGTGGAACAGAATTTGAGGGTGCCGTTCTGGCCTTCGTCCACCTTCTGTTTACTAAGAAGTCCAAGAGGGCTGCTCTGATTGAAGCATTCTACAGAGACAACGCCGCAAACATGTTCCAAGTGATCGTCACCATTCTGGTCTTCCTTGCCGTGGTTTACTTGCAGTCGCTCAAGGTCGAACTTCCTGTCAAATCCACCAGACAGAGAGGCCCATACGGCTTGTACCCAATCAGACTCTTCTACACTTCAAACATGCCAATTATGCTGCAGAGTGCTCTGACCTCCAACATCTTCATCATTTCCCAGATGCTCTACACCAGATTCCCAAACAATGTGCTTGTCAAGCTGCTGGGCACTTGGGAGCCAAGGGCAGGCTCCCAGCAGTTGTTTGCCTCTTCGGGCATCGCCTACTACATGCAGCCACCGTTCTCTCTGACGGAGGCGTTTTTGGACCCAATTAAAACCGCCATTTACATTATATTTGTGCTGGCCACCTGTGCATTTTTCTCAAAGACCTGGATCGAGGTTTCTGGCTCTTCTCCTAGAGACGTTGCCAAGCAGTTCAAGGACCAAGGTTTGGTAATTGCGGGTCACAGAGAGACGTCCGTCTACAAAGAACTAAAGAAAATCATTCCTACTGCTGCTGCGTTCGGTGGAGCCACCATCGGCGCTCTCTCCGTTGTCAGCGACCTTTCCGGCTGTCTGGGCTCTGGAACGTCCATTCTTTTGGCCGTCACCACCATCTACGGCTACTACGAGATGGCTGCGAAGGAGGGCGGATTTGCCAAAAGTGTTGGAACTGGATTCAGTGAGATGATGTGAATAAATAAATATCTGGCTAAAAAATCTCCGTTGCACAGTTTTTTTATATTTTATTTCGATTATTTTCCGCGTGATGCCTCCGCAGAGCTCTTCCTCGCGCAGAATCAAGAACATCTCCATCTCCAAGCCTATCATCTACGGCAATATGGCCCAGAAAATATCCGAGACCAACCCGCTTCCCGAAGGCGCGCCCGCAGATCACACGCACACATGGAAGGTGTTTGTTGCTGACCCGCTAGGCAACGACCTGTCGAGCTATATTCGCAAAGTTGTGTTTAAACTGCACGACACCTACAACAACCCGACTCGATCCATCGAGGAGCCGCCATTCGAGGTGTCTGAGACCGGCTGGGGAGAGTTTGAGATTGTAATCAAGATATACTTCAACAACGACTGCGGCGAGAAAAATATCACATTCTACCACCATTTGAAACTCCATCCGTACGGGCCGAACGTGGAGGAAAGCCAGAAAACCGGCAGAGTGGAGAGCATACTGTTCGACGAGATAGTTTTCAATGAGCCTACAGAGAGAATGTTCAGGCTGCTGACCGCGAAGCCCGGCTCGCTGCTGCCCTACAAAAGCGAGAACTCCAAGTTCACCAAGGAGGCAGAGCGGCAGGAGATCGACCGGATCGAAAAGGCCCTTGAAGAAGTCAGAAAACAGATTGACCAAAAAAGCATCGAGTTCAAGGAGTTGGAGCAGGAAAGACAGCGACTTGTCGCATGAGCGCGTGTATACGATAATCCAGTGTCTTTTATTAGGGCGTCGAAAAGCTAGTGTACATTAATATACTCCAGAGTCTCCTCAATCACCTGTTGTAGGCTCTGGCCCGAGCCGAAATATTTGTTGTGGTCGTAATTCACAAGGATCTTCACCAGCTCCAGTCCGTCTCGGTTGAAAACCATCACTGATGCTAGCGGATACGTTCCGCCGCCCAACGGATCGGTCACCCCAAGGTGTTTTGCCAACTCTCCACGCGAATCAACTAGTATTGGGAAATTATAGCTATTGGACCCGTCGTAGCTGCTGGTTACCCCAAGAACATATCCGTGGAAACGCGCAGAGTCCATCAACTGGAGCAGCTGGGAATCGCAATCTGCAGCGCCAAAGAAGAAAAGCACCATCGGAAGCGAGAAGTTGGCCCTATGCTGATCGAACACGATTTTAGTGTCTGATTCTGGTCCCAGAAAATGCATGTCGTCGTTATCAGTGGCCACGTCGAGCAGATCGAAAACGTTCGACTTTGGCAAATGCGCTTGTTTGATCACCACCTCGGGCACTCCTCGGCGGCAGCTCTTGACAAATTCTGAGCTAGGGGAAGTGGACGATAGTGGCCGTATTTTCTTCGAAACAGAGCCATTGTCTGCATCGTCGTATGAGCGCTTGGGGCGCCAGACGGTGTCAATCATAGGGGAACCCTCATGGGCGGTAAACTGGAGCTGGGTGGAAGCCTGAGGAATCGTAGGCATAGAGCAAAGAGAAAATGCACTGCTAAGCGCAAGGATGGATGATTTATACTCAGCGGGTGACCCAAGGATGAGTTGCCGCCCAATGTCAAAGTTTTCCGGTAGCTGGATTCTCCACTTGTTTATATAGGGAAGCCGATGACCTTAGAATCGCACCATAAAGACCAAAGTCCGAGATCTATGGTCGAGTCATGAAAGCAATCACATGGCGCAACATCATGTGCCCTGCGCTCACGTGAAATTGCCTCAAACGGTGTATGCGTGCGGACAGGAGGTCGCGGACGAAAAAAAAAAGCTACGCCAGGGGGGAGCAAAAAGAAAAAAGCAACGCCGTGCTCGTCGTCCGAGGATGTGCGTGAAACTCGGCCGGGTAACTTTATTTTGCCTCGTCGGTCCGGCGAATCGTACTGCAGCGGGAATCCTCAAGTTTTGCCCGCGAGATTGTGCAGAAAGTGCATCACCAGAACGGGAAGTGTTGTTCCACGCACGACCTGGAGACCTTGTCTGCGCACGTAAAACCCAAGAATGTTGCATAGGACAAGATAGGTACACCGTATTTTTTATCTTCAAGTTTGGAGACGTTGAAGAAGAACAGGGTTGCTACTAATGTTGTCACCTTCCAGTAAGGAATCGCATCTGGTTCCGTCCAATCAGAACAGATTGTCGAACTTTACATTTGGAGAGAAAAAGCACTCGTTATCCAAGGTGGAGTCTTCCCATGATCCAGCGGAGCACACCACACAGCGCCGTGGCACGGGGGGCTCTTCAATTGGGAACGCGAACGTTATGAACTCGCCTCTCTCGCTGTCTGATGAAGACCAGTGCCACAGAGCCACCTCCAACCTCGATGGCGACCAGATCTCGCTGGAGAGCGTGCCTCCTCCGAGCACATCATCGTCGCCGTCGCAAGCACGCTCAAACACCTCGCGAGGCTCGCAGTCGAAGCGCAAGGACTCTCTGATCTTTGAGCGGTTTGTTCAAGACCAGCTAATCGACTCTCAGCCGATCTCATCTTCTCTGCCTCGGCAATACTCTACTGAAAACTTTGTTCCTGCCTCGCTCGATCTCACCGCGCAGATCTCGCACGACGAGCTCGATCAGGTCGATATGAGCTATCCAAGAAGATCGTCGACCGCCAACCTGCAGGCCGCATTCGCTTCGCCAGGGTACAGAAAAATGTCTCTCTCCTCCAGACCTAGCACGAAACGCAGCAGCTCCAATCTGACGGAACAGTTGATGTCCAACCAAAGTCCGCGTCCTGCGTTCAACCATTCTCTCACTACATCGAATATTCCTCAAGCACAACAAAATTCGCCTGTCACGTCGCCCATGCTCAAGCAAAATAAATCCACCCTTTCCTTTTGTTCGTACGCCGATATGATCACCCAGGAAGACCAGGAATCGAAAATTCCTATTAGACGTCCAAGTATTAGCGCCAGTCTTTCGAATCACCCAAGATTGTCCCGGACCAGCTCTGTTTCGTCCACCTCCTTCTCGCAAAGGTCTCCGGTGAGCGTGCAGGCTCCCCAAATCCACACCGCCTTTGGGCCTAGCGCCTCAGCCCAGGCATCGAGTTCCTCGCTTTCTCCATGTGGAGGCCCTATCTCGCCTCAAATCTACGCCAGAGGTCCCTTCAGCCAGAGAACCTCGAGCGTCCAGTCCGGGAAAAAGTTCTCTGTTGACTTGCAGAGCTCCGACTCCGATAACGAAACCGACCAGTCGTCCATCCCTTTCAGGTTCACTGGATTTCAAAAAAAGAAAATTCCTGTTAGATTATCAAATGCCAGTCAACACTCCTTCAAGACAGGCAGCCACAACATCGACGATGTTTTGGTTGACGACGACTCCGACAAAGATAGTATGCACAGTTATGTAAATGAAGGGTTGCGTACTTAACACGGACTTCTAGTTTTTATACGAAAAATATATCTGCTTGTTTATCACTCGCTCAGATAGTTCTTCCTATTACCGGTCCGCACAAACCGGCGCAGCATCCACTCAACGTCGGCGTCTTTGTCGTCCATCGTTCCGAGGCGAACTTCAAACAGCCTCATTTCAAACCTTGGGCCCACTTCGCTGAGCTCAACATCATCTTTAGTCCGCACATACAGATGCTGTCGCACGCTGATGAAGTCTTCATTGTTCACAAAGCTGATTACTCTCGGCGAATGTGGCTTCACTCCTGGCGGGAATAGGTGCTTCAACACCTGCACAACGCGGTTGCCGAGTTTGGAGGTGAAGTTATCAAATACAAGATGCGGATAAGCCTCTGATTGCGAGCCAACATTTAAAATATCGTGACGAAGAACAACGTTGTGAAGAGTGAAAGTGACGGAAGGCCCGTGAGGTAAGTGTGTAATTGTGAGCGTTGTAGGCACACCTCTGTGCTCGTGAATGACGATGACATCTGTGACTCCCGATTTTTTGCACGTCTCAATCAGATCACTAAGTATATAATTACCTCTGTTGAGTCTCATGGCATTAGGAAATAGCAGCTTCATCTCCTTTGTGAACTGTGAAAGCCTGGACGAGGGGCTTCTAGACGTTGTGATTATTATCTTCGGTTCCACAAGGCCCGAAAGTGCAGAGTACTCGTCATCGACGATCTCCTGGATCGATTCGTCATATAAATAGTCTTTCTGCAGTTTCTCGTCGTCGGCGATCTCCTTGGGCAGGTTCTTCCCCGTAGCCAGCGCATGGCTGAGCTGTCTGCGTTTCTCTATAAGAGTTTGCTCTTGCAGCTGCTGTGCTTTTCTATAGAGATACTCCCTTCTCTCTCTGGCCTGTCTTCTGAGCATGATTCTTTTTTTTTCGCAAAAAAATTTATTTATTTACGCCCTTCGGTACAGAAAAAATTCATTCTTTACACATCGCATCCATAGTAAAATACAAGACCGAGCACCGAACTGCAGCAACAGGCCAACTCGCAAAGGCCATGGGCGGGGTGGCTCAATTATTTGGGTCTCTCTCATTGTATCGCTCAGTTCTTCTTCCTGCCAAACAGGCCTCTCTTCTTCTTCTCCGGCTCCTTAGGAGGTGGTGCCGTGTACACACCCTGCTCCGTAGACGAGGTCTGAGGCCGCTGGTACGCGTTGCCGTCGTATGTCGGCTGGCCGTACTCGTCAAGCTGCTGCTGTCCCGAACTGTAGCCCTGCGCATACTGGTTGCCGGTGTAAAGCGGGAAGTCCTGTCTCACTCTCCACCCCAGAGTCGGGGTCTCGAGCTGCTGTTTATAGGTCGGATCACCTGTCACGGAATATTCGAACGATCGTATGGTGTCCATGGGCCGCTCGTCTCTGGACCTGGATGGATTCGATATGTCTGGATTCACAATGGTATTGCCGAAAACGTCGCGTAATCCGGCGTCGCCCAGCGACGACTGTCTTTGGTGCTCGTTGGCAGACTCTTCGAACGGTTGTGCCTCGTTCACCGCGTCCAGGATCGGATCATGCACGTTGGCCGACCGCATCTTAAGCCGCTTCTCGTCCTCGTGTGTAATCTTGACCTTCATCTTGTCGCCAGACGACTGCGAACTTCTTTTGAACAGACCCATCTTGTGTAAAGTTTACAAATTTAGCACAGAAATTTTGTCACTCGGTTTTTTTCTAGACTTCAGTGCCGAACGAGGCTTAAAACAGAAACAGTAATAACCTCAGTTACCAACGGTTAGCTGTAAACAAATAATATGCCTATCCATTTGCAATTTTGGCACGTTCTCCGCGCATCAATTTGACGCCTGAAGGGGCCGGCTGCTATTTTAACCCAGCCTCCCGGCTTCCCGTGGCGTCGATCGGCGCGTCTATCACATCATCCTGTCTTGGCCCCCACAATAATTTATTGTCTTTTACTACGCCTTATCAATAATCAAAATCCACTTTGTTTGGAATACAGGAAATCGCCGAAACTAGGTCTTTGCCATCAAGCCGGCTCCGCTCAGGCAGACAAGTGCACGACGCGCTTGGTCGAAATCCAATGCCTCGAAACACAGCTAAACACTCCTCGTTGCCCCAAAATAATTTGCCTCTCTCATCTCTCGAATCGTCTTTTTTCGACTCTCTTGATGAACTAGCAAACTGGCAAAAGCGGATCAGTGAGAGATTGTTTGAACTCGACGAGCTTAAAAAACCTACTGAGAAACTCGAGCGTTATGCGAGAGCAAGACAGCAAAGCGCGTCAGAAGACGTGAAGCTTCTAGTTTGTCACGATCTAAAAGGTGGCTACCAGATCAACGAAGATGAGGATCCCCTGGGATACTTTCCCCATCCAGACGGCCAGCATTACTTTCTCCAGTACCCGCAATTGGTCGACAAATTTGTGTATTTCTCTCATCATCGCGTCAGTGTCCCGCCGGTGGCCTGGATCAATGTGTGCCACCGGAACGGGATCAAATGCTTAGGCACTGTCATCTTTGAAGGAAACTCGTACCGCGATTTTGAAGAGGCTGATAAACTGCTCACAAAGCAAGACGGAGAGTATGTTTTTGTCAAATGTCTAGTTGCGCTGGTGGAATATTTCCAATTTGACGGCTATCTTTTCAACATTGAGACGAGGTTCAGCAATACGCGAATAGCCAGTCTTTTAGAGCCTTTTTTGGAACAGCTAAGAGCAGATCTTCATGTGAGTAATCCTTCAACGGAGCTTATATGGTACGACTCCTACATCTACCCAGAAAATAGAGTTCTGTACAAAAATGGTGTCACCGAAGCCAACCACAATTTTTTCTCTTGCTGCGATTCCTTCTTCACAAACTACTGGTGGAACGTGAAGCATCTACAGGATAATATCAAAAATGTTGGTGTTTTAGGATCCCGACTGAAAGTCTATGCAGGCTACGACGTATGGGGAAGAGGCACAGTGATAGGAAAAGGGGGTTACGATTCGGCCCTGGCATGCCAGATGATCAAGAAGTACCGCTCCAATGTCGCTCTATTTGCTCCTGCTTGGACTTATGAATACTTGGATCGAAAAGACTTTACTCAAAACGATACACGGTTTTGGACAGGCCTTTTTGACGGAGAGTCTTCCGTGGCTACCACTTTCAAGCCTTACTGCTCGCCGCTTTATAAAATCAACGATTCCAATTTCGTTTTTTACACCAATTTTGGATCTGGAGAGGGCTGTGGGTTTTACGAACGCGGAGAAAAGGTGTATCACGATAATTGGGTCAATGGTTCATTGCAAATGGAGATTCCTATCGCCATTCACAAGAGGCATAAAAATGGGATGCAATGGAGACTCTCAAAAGAGGACTCGTTTTATGGAGGTTCCTGTGTGGAGATCAAATACAATGAAGTCGTTGACGATAACGGGTACCAAGTTTTTAACCACCAGACGATTAATTCGTTCGCACTATTTTCATTTGTCCAGGATTGTTCTTTCCCAACGATAAATGTGAAACTGACCTACAAGCTGAACCACAGGACGAAATCTTTTTTTAAGTTGAAAATAGGCTACTATGTCGAACGGCGTTATAGAACTGTTCAGAAGGTGAGAAGCGGATGTCTGGTGGTTCCCTTGCTTTCAACGAACGATCAGTGGCTCACCGCAGAAGAACCGTTCCATGTAAGTTTGCAGAATTCACACGAATTTATAGTCCTGGATTCGGCTACACTATCCTACGAAGAAACGGAAGATCCATTTATGCGCGCGCACGTGGTCGAAGATCAATCGACCTCAAGTGTTATTGACAACGAGGAATACGAGAAGCTCATGAATAGCGAGATATATTTTGATGACGAAGATGAGGACTGGATTCTCGTCCCTTCTGACATCTCAATGGAATCAACCGATAACGGAGGAAGGCCAAATTATCCTTGGAAAGTGATCAGCGATCAAATAGGCAACAAGCACCCTAAATTGCATGCTTCCACATCACCTGTGCTAAAGCTAGGAGAACTAGCTATCATAAATGCCAATGACTACCCATCAGATACCTTCTTCAAGGTAATGCCGATAAACTCCATTGATGTGAGGCGCTGGGACGGTAAGGTCTTGCTAATATGGAAAATCAATACTGACTCAGTTCTTTACCATCTAATATTTGTTGATGATGCGTTTCAAGGCATATCGTTAGTTCCCAAATTTGTCTTTGAGGACAGAGCAGTTGACGAAAAGAATTCCAAGACGCAATCTGGAAGCACTTTGAAAGTGAGGATTGATACCGTCAGCAGACTTGGTGTACTTGTCAAAGGTACCGATATGCACATTTGACGTGCGGCTACAACATGTTAAAAATTATTGGCAACCCGCATTCACTGTTTTTTTTTAATCTAGCGGTTGCAGCTGGAATCATGAAGCTATCAAACTCAGGCAAGATTTTCCAATCCATTGGATTGACGAAATCTGACTCAGATATTCCTCTGCGTGCATGTGTTTCATCCGATGGCATCAGCATGGGACAACCGCCCAAAAACAGAACGGGGCCACCTTATCAGATTTCCAGGTCGTTGGGCTCTGAAGGTAATATATTTGAGTCAAAGCGAAAAAATGGCTCGGCACACAGCGTCTTGTCGTACGAAAGTCTCCAAATGAGTTTACGACCTCCTTCTAGCAGACCGAAGTCAGGAATGATGAAAACCAGCTATGTCATGATCAACGGGTTCCCGTTCCCTCTGGAAATAGTGTTTCCCAAGAAGATTGCAGATAGAGGACATGAGGCGGTGGAGGCGCCTAGCAGACCTGCTACACAACCGCTTCCCTCAGCACGAGATTCGCCGCGCTCACCATCAAAATGCGTCCCGCATTCATTGTTAGCTATTCCAGAGCTTCCAGTTCCCGATGAGATACTTACGAAACCCTCTGCTGACTTATCTCCGCAGTTGCTATTCAACTCGCCTATATGGAGTGAATTTGAGAGTGACGTTTCTGAAACCAAGAAGGAAACTAACACTTCGCAAAGTGGTATTTTAGGAAATTCTGATGCTGGCAAACCTACAGCTGGAGCGTGGTTAACTGAAAAGCCGAAGAAACAAAGAAAGAAGTCAAAGCTGAAATCTAATCCGCCATCCAACGAGTCTAAAACGTTGCCTCCCCGAAAACCTCTGTTCTTCACAGCCACGTACGAAGATGCACTAGAATTGATGAACCGGCCCATATTTTCGTCTGATGAAAAGGAGAACAGAGGTGTACCGATTGTGATGAAGAAAACGAGGAATAGTTCCTATGCAGGGTCTGAAGTTAACAACAATCATTATACAGAGGAGGACTCGCGTGGTTACATGTCTCCTTCGCATATTATGCTCTCGAGTCTCCGGATCATCAGCGAGGATTTCTTTTATGCATAGAAAGTACACTCAGCGTAACGGCGAGCGTACAGCCGCACTATCGTAGGACGCTTCGCTGATAGTGGTCAATGGAGAGTCGCTTTTGGGTCCAAAACCATGCAGCTGGATTGGTGTCGAGAGGCCTACCATCTCAGTGCTTTCATCCAGCTCATCAGCGTACTCTTCACTGGCACTCACATCCACTGGATGTTGCGGTAGCGGTTTATCGTGATTGTGGTATTCCAAGCTATTGGAACGTGAGACGGGTTTGAAAAGCGTGATTGTCCTGTTACCCGTTTCGATGCGGTCGTTTGAAGGACTAGGGGCGCCGGCATAGAAGAATTTTGAGTTTGACTTTAGCAGTTGCCTACGTCGTTGTTTAGCTGATGAAGTGTGTTGTGGTAACGAAAGCTCGGTCTCGAAATCGAAATCTTCCGGTATCTCGTTTATCTCGTCCAGCAACGATTCCAGCATCTCTGCTTTCGGCAACTCGTCGTCAGAGTACGACGAATATCTCTGCTTTAGGAACTCCAGCTCGTCGCCGTCGCCGGACTTGAGCTGGTGGTATTTGATGCTGCTGGAGCGAAACCTGGTCACCAGGTCCTTGATGTCAGAGGACGACGGGTCTGTGGCGACCAGCGGAGGACTCAGATCGCTTATGGTGGCTTCCCGGTCTGAATGGAAAGAGTATTGTCCGTTTAGGGTCAATAACTGTTCAGGTGTGTCCTTTTTGGGGCTGTCAAAGTTCTCATAGTTGTCTGCCTCCTCATCGCTCGAAAATAGTTTTCTGTTGAACAAGTCCTCCGAATCGTCCATGTCCCCGCCATCGTAGAAATTCATGTCTTCTTGTAAATCGTTAAGCGACTCTGTGTCATTGATAAACTCTTTGAAGTGGTCCTGATTCTTTTTGAGTTGCGCTTTCATCTCCTCGTACTTCACCTGGTCGTACGATTTGTAGTATTTCAGCGATGCGTTTCTGCCGGTGCCTTCAAACGAGAAATGCGACGAGCTCGAGCTCGAGCTGGGATCGGATTGTGACTCCTCCCGTCGTTTCAGTACGACGATAGAAAAATCGTCCGTCGATTCTGCATCCACGTTTGGGGACTCTTCGCCTTCTTTTGACGTCTCTGGCGTTACCTGCGCACCAAGGTCTGGTTTGTCGAAGGCATAGACCAACGACCTGGGACTGGCGTCGGCGCTCCAGTCGTGTGTCTTTTTGCCGAAAATGGTCGGATTCTTCAGCTCTCTGTCGAGTCCCAAGCCCGGTGCGCTTGCGACACCCGAATTGGCGGGTGTGGGTTTCGTTCTCCCAGAGCCTGTGCCCCCCTGCCCAGTGCTTGAAATCTTGTGCTTGAGAAAGCTCTTGATGGGGTTCGTGAGCTTCCATCCGGCTGAAACTGTCGAGGAAGGCTCTGTGCTCTCGCGTGATCTCGGTCGGGACGCCGTCGTGCTCTCTTTATGAGATTTGATTAGGGAGCGCATGCTAGTACATTCGGTTATCATATTTTTTTTGATTATTCTTTCTATTTTAGTAATTGGGACTGGATTTTTTTATGGTAGCTTGTTACTAACTATATTATAGATTTCCCTTCGCTCAAGGTATGCATCATTACTGCTTGGTGGCAACGCCATTCGCACGCTCTGGTCTGTTTTGTTTTTTCTCCAGCGGATACTGGAAACCTCCCAAGCTCAGACGTTCGTTTCTCTCAACAATCTGATTCACCTTCTCGCTCAGGTTGAGCGCCAACTCCTGTAATTTCGAAGCCTTGAGCTTGTTGCCCTCAACAAACTCCAGGATGTTGGCTGGCTGGTTGTACAGAGCGGTGATCTCCTCGTTGGCGATCATCTTGAGGACGGTGGACTTGACGATTCTCTCCTCGATCTGGAAAATGGCAGCCAGCGTCGAAATAGAGAGCTTGGAGTAAAAGGTTTCGTTGGTGAACAGGTAGGTTCTCAGGGCCTCAATCTGGAGTTTCTCCAGGAGCATGGCCTTGATTTTGTCGCTGTTGTTGAAAAGATCCCAGATCTTGATGGAGTTGATCAGCTCACTCGCTTTTTTCCAGTCGGACTTGAGCAGAGCCTTGGCTGCCAGCATAATGTAATCTCTCGTGTACTCTGGAGGGCCGTCGAAAACCTGTCTCTCGTGGTACTCAAGCACTCTCTTGAACGATTTGGACACGGCAACTCTTCTCTTGGCAAAGTCGGGGTTCTGCACCATCAGCGGCACCTCGATCAGCATGGAAGCCGTGTAGAACGAGCATTCCAGAAGTTCTAAGTTGACGTGCATGTGGAAAGGAAGCAGTCTCTGCTTGTCCACCTGAGACTGCTGGACTTGGAATCTCTGGACTCCCTGGCCAAGCAGCTCCTTCTGTCTTGGGGACGTGGCAATCTCGTATAGCGACTGCTGGGCTTCGTGGATAAGGCCACACCTGAACGCACTCAGACCCAGCTGGACCAGTGATCTGTTGAAAAGCACTTGCAATTGGGGGTCAGCGGTGTGGATGGTGGCCTGCAAGTGCGACAGCAGCAGCATGTCGCGGGCCTTGAAATACTGGTCGTTGAACGCATAATAGTAGATGTGGTAGAGCACGGCCTTCTTTCTAAACACGGAGTTTGGCTGTTCGTACAACACCAAGCACAGTGCGTCGATCAGGCCGTTTGTGTACTCCACTCCCTGCGGTCCGGATTCTTTCAGTTTTGGATAAATGCTGGAGTCCAGCGACTCGTCCAATTTTTTCCACACAGTATTTTCGCCGAAAATAATGAGCTTCGAAGGCTTGAAGTAGATGTAGTCCACTCTTTTCAAAATGACTCTGGCAAGCTGGTCGCCCTTCGGAGTCTGCAGCTCTTTCTTGGAGATGATAGACTCGTAGTAGACCTGGGCTCTCACCAAGAGAGTGTAGACTGACGACTCGTCTCTGAGTCTCGAAACGTACTCCGTGGAGTGGGGATCGATGGCCAGAAGATGGGAAGTCAGCTCGTCAGCAAGTCTTTCGACCAACGAAGCGATGGAGCCAATCATCTGCTTGACACCGTTGGCGTCGGGTTGCGGCTCGGTCTCGATATCGTCGGTCGGAGCGGCAGTCTCGCTGACAACGTAGTCGCGGTTTTTTTCCAGCACGTCCAGCAAAGCGTTGATGTCTCTAAGAGCATATCTCCATTGTTCCAAAGGCATGAAGGCGGCTTTGGCATACAGGTCAAACCTGATGGGAACGAGAAGCAGATAAATGGAGATGAGGTGGAATGGCGCCTTGGCCAGCTGCGTGAGCTCTTCCAGTTGGCTAATCTGCTCTGCAAGGTCAAGGTTTTTCTTTCCTCTCGTCTCTATGATAGAACGCAAAATCGTGAATATGCCAGCGGCCTCTGAGCCAGAAGTCTGCGTAGTTTGGGTTTCCTTTAGAGTGTCGGTTTCGACTAGAGCTCCGCTCTCGTACGCTTCTGGATTTTTTCTGTATAGCTCCAATTCTGACTGGTGGTCCTTGACGGCCTTCTTGACTCTTTGTTTCACCACGTTCATCGACTTCGACTCCAACGCGTTCAGCTTCTTTTTCACGTCCTTGTTCTGTGCGGAGGAAATGGTGTCTTCCAAGATGGCAAGCGATTTGATATACAAACGCGGCACAGGAATGTGGAACTGAGGACACTTCGAAACAGCCTTGTTCAGTTTGTCAAATTCAGTGGATATCTTCACCCAGTCTTCCACCATCGAGAAGTTCTCAATCTGGTCCACGAGATTGGCAATCTCTTCCAGGTACTTCTCCTTGGCGCTCTTCACCACTCTCTTCTCTTCTGCGTCGCTGTCTGAATCGCTGTCATCCACTCCGCTTTTGTAATCCTTCTTCAGAAAATACGACGGTCCTCTCACCTTGCCGGCGTGGTAGTCATCGTCAGAATCGTCAGAGCTGGAAGCCCATTCCTCGTCGTCCTCCTCCTCCTCTTCGGATTCTTCCTGCTCAGAACGTTCGCCGGCTTCGGATTCGGACGACGAAAGAAGCTCTTCCGACGACGAGAGCAATTCCTCGTCAGAAGAGTCCTCCGAATCGTACGCGGTCGCAAAAAATCTCGACATGGTGGTATTTAGTAGAATAGATCTGCTATACCTGTTGCTGATTTTTATGAAAAATTTTATTGGGAATGCACGACCAGACCCAGGCAGCTGAATTTGTGGAGCTGGTGTCGCTGCAAACTTGGAGTCGCCAACATGCTCCTCCTGGCCGGAGACAAGTACGCAACTCCTCATTCCGGTCCCGCCAAAGCTCCAACACCTGTCACCGGTGTCTCGTGCCTCCTTTCCACCCTTGCACCTGCTCCATACTCTGGCACCCCTTTTGCTTACGTCAGCGGATCTTCGTCCTGGACTCGTTGGAAAAAACTAAAAGAACAACAAGACAAGCAAAGCACGCATCACTCATCCATTAAATAAAGCTCCTTGGAGTATCATCCTCAATTGCACCAATTCTTGCTTAGCTCCAAGCAACCGTTTATTCAAGATGAAGATGCTCACAAAGGTAAGTCGCTCGACCTGTTGACGTGTACTGTATGCTAACTCTCTTTAGTTTGAATCCAAGTCTTCAAGGGCTAAAGGCGTGGCTTTCCACCCCAAGCGGCCTTGGATTTTGGTCTCTTTGCATTCGTCGACCATCCAACTGTGGGATTACCGGATGGGTACCCTTATTGATAGATTCGAAGAGCATGACGGCCCAGTGAGAGCTGTCGATTTCCACCCTACACAACCGATCTTTGTTTCTGGCGGTGATGACTACACTGTCAAGGTCTGGTCGCTGCAGACTAGGAAATGCATGTTCACTTTGAATGGCCATCTGGATTATGTTCGAACTGTGTTTTTCCACCACGATCTACCGTGGATCATTTCGTGTTCCGACGATCAGACCATCAGAATCTGGAACTGGCAGAATCGTCAGGAGATTGCCTGTCTGACTGGCCACAACCACTACGTGATGTCCGCACAGTTCCACCCGTCCCAGGATCTGATCGTGTCGGCTTCTTTGGACCAAACCGTCCGAGTCTGGGACATCTCCGGACTGAGGAAGAAACACTCGGCTCCACAAGGTGGAATGCGCTCTTTCGAAGAACAATACGCTAGAAACCAGGTGCCCCAGCAGGACATCTTCGGTAATACAGATGCCGTCGTCAAGTACGTGCTGGAAGGCCATGACAAGGGTGTCAACTGGGCTTCGTTCCACCCAACGCTTCCGCTAATTGTTTCTGGAGGTGATGACAGAGTCGTCAAGCTTTGGCGAATGAGTGAGACCAGAGCCTGGGAAGTTGACAGCTGCAGAGGACACACCAATAACGTTCCCTGCGTTCTCTTTCATCCGACTGAAGATCTCATTATATCGGTTGGCGAGGACAGAACAATCAGAACTTGGGACTTGAACAAAAGAACACCTGTGAAACAATTCAAGCGGGAAAATGATCGGTTCTGGCTTGTTGCTGCTCACCCCACGATGAACCTGTTTGCCACCTGTCATGATTCAGGTGTCATGGTTTTCAAGCTTGACAGAGAAAGACCAGCAAGCACTTTGTTCCAAAACACTCTGTTCTTTGTCAATAATGAAAGCCAGGTTCAACAGTATCAATTTGACAAGCAACAAGTGTCTTTGCCAATGCTGTCCTTGAACAAGATCAGCAAATCTTGGACCAAAATTAGAAATATCTCCTACAACCCTGCCGAGCGTTCTTTGTTGGTTCAAGCTGGAGAAAACGAGAATGGGGTGTATTCTTACATGGATTTGCCAAAGGAGATTGTTGGTGCGCTGGAGCCAAGCCCAAGAGGGGAGGGTGCAGCTACAGCAGCTTGCTTCATTGCCAGAAATAGATTTGTCACCTTCTCGAAAGTTACACATAAATTGGAAGTCAGAGACCTCAGAAACACGGTCACCAAAGTTATCGATCTTGACTCGGCTGTGAAGGATATCTTGTATGCCGGTCCAGGTACGATTCTTTTGATGAAACCTAACGAGGTTATCCATTACGACGTCCAGCAAAAGAAGGAGCTTGCCAAGATCCAGATCAGCAATGCCAAGTATGCTGTTTGGTCCGCAGACACTCAGCACGTTGCTCTTCTGTCCAAACACACCATCATCATTGCCAACAAGAAGCTGGAAACTTTGATGTCGATGCATGAGACTATCAGAGTCAAGAGTGCCGCGTGGGACGACTCTGGCGTTTTGATCTACTCCACGCTAAATCATATCAAGTACGCCTTGTTGAATGGTGACAACGGAACTATCAAAACTCTGGAGACTACTCTTTATGTGATTAAGGTTGCTGGTAGGCAGTGTTTCTGTTTGAACAGAAAGGGAGAGGTTGAAGTTGTGACCATTGATCCTACTGAGTATAGATTCAAGAAGGCATTGGTCAACAAAAACTTCAATGAGGTGCTTAGAATTATCAAGACATCCAACCTTGTGGGTCAGAACATTATCGGCTATTTGCAAGCCAAGGGATATCCGGAAATCGCATTGCAGTTTGTTGAAGACTCTGAGACCAGATTTGAGCTTGCAATTGAATGTGACAACCTGGACATCGCTTTGGAAGAGGCCAAGAAACTGGACAACCCAGTCATTTGGGAGAAACTTGGCAAGGAAGCCCTTTTACAAGGCAACGTTCCGATTGTCGAACTTGTCTACCAGCAGCTCAAGAAACTCGAAAAGCTATCGTTCTTGTACCTCATCACTGGTCAGACTGAGAAGCTTTCGAAGATGGAACAAATTGCCGAGGCAAGAGGAGACTATTCGTCGTTGTTCCAGAACACTCTTTATCTGAACTCGGTCGAAAAAAGAATTAACACTTTCATCGAAACTGGTCTTTTCCCACTTGCATATGCGACGGCCAAGACGAATGGTCTTGACGATATTGCAGAATCGATTTTGGCAGAGGCGGGATTGACGGAGGCAGATATCCAAATGCCTTCGTTTGGAGAGCCTAACAGTGTTCCTGAGGTGAAGTCCGTAATCACTGAGCCATGGCCTCTGGAGAAAGCTTCTTTGTCCTACTTCGAACAAGCTCTTCTGGGCAACTTTGAAGGTTTATCCGTCGAAGACCAGCCACAAACACAGGCTGGTACCACTGATAGATTTGCTTCCTCTGTGGATGACGAGAATCTGTTCGAGGATGCAGAGCCAGTTGTCGATGACGAAGGATGGGATCTTGGCGATGAAGAGCTTGAAGTCGAAGTTGATGAAGAGGCCGTTGATGAAGATGTTGAAGATGTCGGAGCACTGTCAGGCGAGCTTGGAAACTGGGTTAGAAACTCTAGATGTGCTGCGGGCTATATTGCTGCGGGAGCATTCGAACCTGCTGCCCAAATGTTGAATAAGCAGCTCGGAATAGCCAATTTCGAGCCTCTGAGAAAAAGATTCCTTGAGATTTACCAAGCTAACAAGGTGTTCATTCCGGCTATCGATGGTCTCCCATCTTTGAAGTCTTATGTGAGAGCAGACCCCGAGGAAGAGGATGACTCTAAGGCACTTCCATACATCCCTGGATTCGACAAGCTTGAGGCTGGATTGCACGAAGGATTCAAGTTGTTCAAAGCCAACAAATTGGAAGAGGCCATCGTGGTATTCAGGGAGTTGATCTACATTGTTGCTACATCTGTGGTGTACAATGCGGACGATGAGGAGAAGTGCAAAGAGGTGCTCGCCGTTTGCAAGGAGTACATTCTTGGCCTTTCCATTGAGCTTGCCAGAAGATCATTACATCAGGACGATGTCAAGCGCAATTTGGAGCTGGCAGCCTACTTTACGAAAGCCAAATTGCAGCCTTCTCATAGGGTCAATGCTCTTCAGGTTGCCATGACCCAGTCTTTCAAATATAAAAACTACGCCTTGGCTTCCTACTTTGCCGGCGAGTTCCTCTCGATCGTCTCCTCCGGACCAAGAGCAGAGCATGCCAACAAGATCAAGGCCAAGTCGGATTCGATTTCCACCGATGCTGTGGAGATCGACTTCGATCCGTACGCAGACTTTGACGTTTGTGCCGGCACGTTTACCCCAATATACAAGGGCTCCCCTTCGGTGACGGAAGCTCTTACAGGTGCCAAGTACCATTTGAGCGAGAAGGGTAAGATTTGCTCGATCACCAAGGTCACCGTAGTTGGCGCTCCTGCTTCTGGCCTACGTATCTTGGCTTGATGTACTAATTTCGTAAAAATGGATTTCGTCATATCGTTACATGTTGTCGTACTTGCGTTTTCTCGTCTGTAAAGAGTACCAGCGCTCGAACTCTGCTACAAAATCTGCCGGCTTGCCGATTACGCTTGTTGGCAGAGAGCTCTTCACCCTGTTTATAATACGCTTATGGTATTTGTCTGCCGCGTCAATATTCTCGATATCCTGGAGCTGGCTCTTGTAGAATGGAATGAGGTTTGCGAGACAGTCCAGCTCGAACTCTGTCAAGTTGTTGTTCTTCATCACAAACCAGCCGATAAGCCAGATCACTTTGATGAAGTTCGGAAACTTGAATTTTTCAGGCACCTTAGTGTCGATCTCAATTTTGTACACCTCCAGATGATTTTTCAGGCTCAGCATGTTGAGAAAGTTACCACCCACGATTACAGAGTCGCATGGCGTGTAGACTGAATGGATCCAGCCAGAGGGGAGAATAAGCAGGTCGCCAGCGTCAATGTCGATTTTCACCCCGTTGTTCATATAGGCCGGATCTATGGGCTCTTTCCCTGGTTTCGTTGGAGGGACGAGATCGCCAAACCAGTGAGAGTTCTGGTCGTCCGACAAACACCATTTTTGGTACGCTGCAAGGTTCCTCTTCGTTGGAGGGAACATCAGGAACTGTTTGCGGCCTTGCAATATAGTGTAGTACACAGACGTCCCTCCAAAATCCACATGGAAGTCGGTAAACGAGTCTTTGACAGACATGAGGATATATTTACTGACTTTGGGCTTTTCGATCTCGTGCGCATCCAGCTCTGATTTGCAAGTCGAAAAGATCTTATTCACCACATCGATGTCCAGCACTGATTTGGGCAATTCTATTTTCTCGTTCAATTTGGTTTGCGACACTTCTAAGCTGATCACGTTGCGTATCCGATCTCTATCCTGAGCCTTGAGATTGAAGTAGTCTCTCCACTTTCCGAGCGTCCAATTGGGCGTATTATTTTGCGTAAGCACATCCATGACCGGCAACTCCTTGTCCAGTCCCACCTCCTCCGCTATTTGGTCGACAGTCAACTGAGGAAACTTGAACGTCAGATCGTAGCAGTTCTTGTAGTTTGAGAGAGCAGGATTGCATGCTGGAACAAGAATGGGCCGCTTCAGCTGCGTCTCGAAGATTATCTGCGTGAGTTTGCGGTCTGTCACTATTCCGCGTTGGTCGCCGTCCACCTCGGGACGAACAACGTATATCAGCTTTTCCAGGGGTCTATCGTTTTCGAACATGTTGAAGTTGTCGATATGCGGATGTTTGTCAATTTCGCGAACCTGCTGACCCTCGTTCAGCGCAATGTAGTCAATTTTCTTCCGCGACCGACTTGATTTGCGCTTGAGCACCGACGGGCCGTGTTTAGGGGCACAGTCCGGACAGTGGTACTCGCCTATCGTTTCGATGTCGTGAGCAGACAATTTGACACAGGACGGATGGAACCATCTTTGGCAGAGCTCGCAGCCGATCCAGCCATAGACGAGATCAACGGCGGGGCCTGCATCGTCTGGCGACTGACAGACAGGACAATCCTCGGTCTTTGTTTGCACTGTCATATAAAGAAGCCGGGTAAAACAAAAAATCGAAAAATCGATCGACTAAAAGTACCTTCAATAAAATACCAAAACTCTAGTCTGGCTCATGCTTATGCTCCGCAGAACTTTCGTCTCGTCCGCTAGAGCGTGCGAGGAGTACACGCTCAAAAATGCCATGAAATCCATCAAAGACCAACAGACCGATCTCGAAAGCAGAAGACAGGCAGTGATCAACCCTTCGCTGATAAACGGCTTCGAAAACCAAAACACCTACGACCCATTCGATTTTTCGGTGGCCAAGCTCAGGTACGCAGCAAAACAGCAGAGAGACAGTAGGAGGAAGAGACTGGCGCAGTCCGCGTTCAATACAAAGGAGGTCAGCCCATTGGACTTCTACTGTTTCCCAAAAATTCTTTCCCACTACATGTCGGTCGCAGGAACCATCCACCATCGTTCGGTCACACAGCTGCAGCACAAGAAACAGCAACAGTTGACCAGAGCAATCAAAAGAGCCATACAGGCTGGATTTTTGAGTCCTATGTCGCGTGACGTCGCGTATAGCCCGAAGAGAGGTGATACACTATAAATAAGAACTCCATGTACATAAATCAAGGTATTTGTTTGGCATCAACCCCGACCCACTTCAGGTAAACAGTTGTTCCCTGGCCGTAGACGGACTTGAGCTCGATATCGCCGTTGAATAGTCTGTTATATGTGAGACTCAGCGGAAGGCCGTAGCCCATGCCGGCTATGATGTTGGCCTGGTTTGCGCCCGTGTTGTTGAGTGTCTTGTATGAATCCTCCTCGACAGCCTCGGACTCGAAAGTGGTAAACGAGTAGTCGAATAGCTTGTCCAGAACCTCAGGCTTTATTCCCAGACCATGGTCGCCGACCCGCATTTCTAACTTGTAGAATTGGGGGCCTGGCTTCTCGACGTTTGGCTTGTTCACGACAATAAGCACATCCACAGGCTTCTTCACTCCGTTTTCTATGTGAGCCCGCGCAGAGTTCTTGAATATCTCGTTCAACACATACTCTATGTGACTGGAGATATAGGGGAATTTGAGCGGCTCCAGACCGTCCGGCGACTCAAAATTCTCCACGATCTGTTCTGTGGTGGTATCGTCGCCGTTTATTATCACTGTTTTCAGGTTCATCTGGATTTTCTCGTCATATTTGAGTGCGACCATGTCGTTGACAAACGCAAACGAGCGGTGCAGAACCTCGAGGACGTTCATATTCGGCTCGATCATACCGATCTGGTCTAGCCTTTCCAGCTCTTCTCCTTTGTAGTTCAGCTGCTCGGTGAGTTGTATGTGATGGTTGGCCAGCAAACGCATCAAAATCCGCTCCTTCAGATGGTCGTTCAGAAAAGTCTTGTCATCGACAAGATTCAGTCCAGATATCTCCTCAAATCCCTCGCTCAAAATCGAGAGGTTGTCGGTGTGAATGTCGATGGTTTTTTTCAGCATTTGGAGGAACAGATCGTTCTGTTCGAGATTTTGGATCTTGAAAGTGAACTCTTCGGTTAGCTCGCTCGCAGGGTCGCACTTGGCCACAAATTCTAGTATCACCTTCAGCGTATCCAAGTACGCAGTGTAGATGTCTGCGATTTTAGCGTTCAAAACTACAATGTAGGGCAGTTTCATGAACTGTATGAGTCGCCGGGTCACCAAGACAACCATATCGTTCAACGTCTCATTGGCGTTCTCCACTAGCATCAGCGACTTGTCTCTGTGAGAGGCTGCAGAGTTGAATTTAAGGAGGTCGTTAAGTGCCACAGTTGGCACTGGCCGTGCTGCCTGTTTCTGAATGAACCTCTCCAGTCCCGTGCGCAACACATGCTGCTCCTGCAAGATTCTATTGGGTGGCATGTTCGTTGGATACCCTGACTGATATCGCACAGACAGTGGCCTTTTCCATATGAGTGAGCGCCGAAGACTTCGCCAAGCAAGGGACATTTTGCTCAATATTTCAATACTGCCCGCAAGACTAATATTATCGAATAAATAAATATTTTTGACGATTTTAACTACACTCTATCTATTTATTGGCCACCTTGGTCCGACTCAGCATCAGCTCGGAGCCGTTCCGCTGGTTGTACCGGCGTGGAGGCGGGGGAGGAGGCCGTTTACGATGAAGACCCTTGGAATCCTGCGACGAGACAGACGAATTGCTCCTGCTTCGGTCGATGGGTGCAGTTGGTGAGTCTGGCGAGTCGATCTCGCTCACCACAGATGACTGCGACGAGTTTTCCCGCGAATGTGTGTATGGCGCGGCGTTTCGTGTGATCAAGGGAGGGCCGCCCTTGTCGTCAAAAAAATTCAGCACCAGGCACCGCTCGGCCAGCCGTTTGGTAGTCTCAGAGGTCTGCTCTGCCCCAACAAGATATCTGAGGACCTCAGAAATGCTTTCTTTTTTGTAGCCTTCTTCCTTGATGTTTGAAAATAGTATCATCGGATAGAGCACGCGTAAGTACGTGTTGATTAGCGCTTCTTCTTTCACAGTCGACAGATTGAACAGTTCTCGGATCATGATGTCTATGATAAGTTTGAGATCGTTGATATAAAATTTGCCGCACGTATGAGAGGTGGTGAACACCAGATACAGCACCTTGAGCATTAGTATTTGAAGGACGTGGTCCTGCTCTCTGTTGAAGTTCAAAATGAGAACCTCGTTGAAATTTTGGAATCGTTGACCGTCTTCCGTCATCTTAAAGAAAAACCGATTTTCTATCTGATGCGAGTTCTCTGCTGCCGACGAAAACTGAGAGACCATGAATTGCTCGTTGAACACTAGCAGCAGCTTGAATTTCATAAAGTTGAGGATGTTGTCCTCCTTAGGCACGACCTCCAAGCTGTCAAATAAATATTCAAGTAGCTGGGACTGGACGTGATCAAGCTCTGTGCTTTCAAATTCGTAGTTTTTGCAAAGCTCATAAAACAGCTCGAAGTACGGAGAGTAATTTGCAATATACGGGTCCTTGTCACCCGAGTTACGTGATATTCGTGAGTAGTTCGAGAGCACACCTGCCAGAGTCTCAAATCCATTGAAATCTTTTAGAATCTGCAAAAGAGTATCTTTATCCGACTGGTAGTTGACTATGAGGATCCACCCAATTATTCGTATCAGCTTCTCGTTCACCATTATGGAATTGTTGACCTGTTCCCTGGTGTCGTTGTCCAGCATGTCGAACTCGAGCGCCAAATTACTCTCATTGCAACCAACACTATACGTGAGCAATGAGAGCATTTTGCGAACGCAGAACTGCATGTTCGATCGATAGTATCTATGACAAGTGACATACTCGGATATGTCATTGTAAAACTGCTCTTCAGTGTCTGGTGTTGTGAGCTGGTCGCAATGTTCACAAACGAGAGTCAAGTAGTTCACCAGTAGAGTATTGACTTTTTCCTCTGTACAGCTATCTCTGAGCTCGTCAAATTGTCTCTCTGAATGAAACAGATCATTTGCGATGTCCCAGAATCTGTCTAGAGTGATAGATTCTTTTTGTAAAAGTTTGACGTTGGTCATGATGATGACCCGCCAAAGATAAAAAGGTGATTTTATTTAAAATTCTCGACTGTTTTTGGCAGCCCCTGAAATAATAATAATCTTTTATTGACTATGCATGGTCTTTCAGAGGTGGGTACTCTATTTAAAGTTTTAACCAAAAGGTGTATGAGAGCGAGCACAATGCCGAGAGGGCAATGATGAAAGGCGATTACAGTCGTTCAATCAGTTGTCACGAGTCGTCGATAGCACTACTACAGGATATTATTGACAGAATAGCTGAAGAATCGCTGATTAGCCATTTCAACACGCTCAATTCACTTACAACCCTCAAATCGCAGATACTCAAACGAATAGATCAGCTTAAACTAGTTCAAAAATCCAAGGAATACAAACAACAGCGAGAAAAAAACCCGATTCAGGAAAAGGAGCTCTGCGAGGAGCCCGATAATCAGATGCTTATTGAGCATATAAAACTTCTCATGGTCAAGGATCTCAATTTTGATCTGTCTTCCAACAAGGTCAAGTTCATTGAACAAGATAGGATTAACCAGCTTGAACACGATCTGCAGTTGATCAACTTCAAAGAAAAATCCTCAAAGCAGCAGGGAATAGATGAACTGAAGGCCAAAAACAGCGTTCTTACAGAACTGAATCTGGTATATTATAGCGAATTGATGGCTAATCACGAGTTCATCGGGGATTTACTGGGATTGCTGAAAAATGGCCCCTCACAACAACCTGGAGATCAGTACCAGCAACTCAAGAGCGTGATTGACCAACTACAACAGAAAATTGCTACACAGGAACGCGATAGAATCGTTCTAGAGAATCAGATTATTAAATTGAAAGAACGGTGGAATAACCTCGTTGAGAGCGCTCGCAAACGAAAAGAACTGGAATTACAACAGCGTGAAGCATAATCTACGTTCGTATTATTTATTTCACCTTCGCAGCATACATCATCTCCTCCTTTGTGATTAGATGCTCGACGGTCTCTATACTGCTCAGAAGCTGGTCGATATTTGAACTCCACTCATTCAAGTACTCGTTCTCGTTCTTTGGCTTTATGAAGCTGGCAATCTTCAGGGGCCGGTTTATCTTAGCATAGATGACGCCGTTGTTCACCAGCTCGATGATGTTCAGTTCAACATCCTGTTGTTCGAGTTGCAGCAGCTCACATAATCTTTCCAATCTGATAGATGAGTAATATTTTGACACTATTCTCAAATTATGCTCTATCACGCGCTTCTGAAGATCTTTGTAATGCAGCTTACCTTTCTCAGTCGACTGATCAAAGGTGGTATCTTTGAACAAGTAATTGCCAAATTGTGCCTCGAGTTGTTTCCAGTTGATCAGCTCATCTGAAGTGAACAGCTTGAGGATCTCTTTTTCAGTTGGCAGCTTATCAACGTTTTTGTCTATCTTCACTCTGGAGATCAGATCGTTCTGCAGATTGGAATACGGCGAAAGAATACTGAAGTAAACAATCTGCCTCAAAGCCTCCAAAGACTCACTGCTGTCTCCCTTTATTTTAGGGACGTCATAGATGGCTAGATGGTACTTCACCAGGTTGATGTAGTCGTCTTCACTCAGAGCAATGTCAATCATTAGTCTGTAATACTCCAACTTTTGGTCTGCAAACTTCTCCAAAGATCTCACCAAAATCTTTCTCGAGAGCATTTTGGACATCTGATAATCACCTCTCTTGTTGCTTAAAGTCATTTGTCTCAAAATAAACTCAATTTTTTCACTAAGCTCCAAAGACCCGTACGTTTCGACCTGCAATTCGCACAACACATCGCACGCTTTATCCAAATCATTCTTTTTCTCCAACAGAATATCACTGAGTATTCTTGTGACCCGCGCACGCTCGATTTCCACAAAGATTTTGTTTTCAGTGACTGTGCGAATGGTCTCTATCGTTTGAATCTTTGTTTCCAAATCTTGAATTTCGTCGAGATGGGATATCGCTTGTTGGATCATCACCCTAACGGAGTCCTTTAGTTGTCCTTGCTTCTTGGAGAGCAACAAGATCTGCTCATTGAGCAAAGACCAGTCTTTCTTCGAGGCCAAAAGATCCATCAAGGTTATCATAATTCTCTTACAAGAAGCCAGATCGGACGCTTGCCTTGTTTGCTTCTCTAACAACAGTAGTTTGTCGACAGCAGACTTGTAGTCCGATCTGGACAACTGCTCAATCTGAGGCAATTGCTCGTCCAGAGTCTCGGTGAAATCTTTTTCAGCTTTCAATGGAGCCTCTCTCGACATGTCAAAAATACAAGGAAGGATGTTCAACTAAGTGTTTTGCCACTACAATATTTCGAATTTCGGTTTCGAGCCCAGGATTTTCAATCTTTGCTTACGTAATAGAGGATAGCTGGACCGCTCCCTCTCAACTAGTTCTCGTCATATGCAACACACTGCCACCTCTTACATGTATGCATCTTCATTCTAGTCACTGCTGAAGTCTCTCTGTGGCTATTCTCTTGTCAATAGCGGCGAGTAAAATCAGTAATGAAACATACACCTCGCACCCGCCCAAAGTAAATATTTTGGTTTGAACCGAACACTAAGTTATGCTTTGTTAGCCATGGACGTTTCAACACAATTCGGCTATGCGTCGGTGAGCCGAGCTGGCAACCTGCAATGGGTGTACATGGTTGAGTGGGTTATAGCTCTGCTTGGATCCATTGGAATTCTATTCTACTTCAATCGGCTATTGGGCTCAATAGTGTCATTCCTACTGAAATATACTCTGTGGAAGCGATATAAGGTACGATTCAAAGTTCAATCATACAAAGTCTCCTTTCTCGGGGGACGGCTCTTTTTCAAAAATGTTACAATTATAACCAAAAATGAGATGATCCTCATTCATCAAGGATGGCTCACATGGAGATATTGGCTTACATCCGTGCGCCAATCTGGATTCGTTACTGAGCAAGAAAATACGAAAAACGGGCTACTTCCCACACGGTTACTGATGGAAATCTATGGCTTTGAAGTTTTTGTCTACAACCGAGTGAATGTTTACGACGAATTACTGAAAAAGTTGAATGGGGAGACCGGTCACACAGAAAAGCAGTCGTACTCTACAAGTCGCACCAGCGAAACCAGCAGCGATCAAAATACAATCCATGACTCTGAAGAATCGGACGAGCGCTATGTCCCACGATTCATCAAATTTCTTCCCCTCAAGGTCTTGATAAAACAGGGCGGGTTTGTAATAGGTAACCAGACGACAACGTCTCTTTTGGTTGGATCATATACATCCTTGGAAGGGTTTTTTGATTTCCTTCGGCCAGATTCCAAATACGATAAGTGTCGAGTTGATCACGATGTTAGAGCGAACCAACTACAACTCTACCTTAAACCAAACGTTTCATACGAGGGTATGGATCAGATCAAAAAAGACTTTGATCGGGGTCAAAGTCACAAGCTCAAGAGTTTCCTGGATAAATTAGGGTTGTATCACAATGGCACTAAAGAAGACAGCGAGAAGACTAAAGAGGAAGAGCTGCATCATTGGCGCGGTCTTGAACGTTATTTGACCTACAACAGTTCGACATTGAGTTCTTTTGACGGGAAAACCCATTCTGAGGATAAAGAAGACGCGGTTGTGTTCTCGGAATCCGAGTACGCGCGGTACACTCACGTCTTTGACTCCGATTACGTCGATATCCATTATTACTACGATATCCCAGGTAGAACGCCAGCGTTACCGGTCAATTCTCCCACTGAGGATCCAGATATTGGAAATGGCGGAGAGCCTCCAGCGAATAATATTGACATATCCGTTTCAGAAGGAATTATCCACTACGGACCTTGGGCCGAAAAAGAGCGCGCTTTTCTACATCAAATGTTATTTCCTTCTATCTGCAGGGATGCTGATCCGTTTGACCGTCTCAAAGCAGGATCAAAAAGACAGTACGAAGGATTCAGGCTATTTTTCGAAAGTGTGGACGATCTGGTGCTAAGGATTCCCTTTAGGGAGAGCAGCAAAGACGTTCTTTATTCCAATAATGACAGTTCTCAAAACCAACTTGAGCGCAGACCGTTTGGATGGCTTGAACTTAAGGTGGGACAAAACTCCACCTTTAATGTATCAACCTCGTATATCCCCAGCACAGAGAGTGGATGGGCAAATAAGTTCCATGTGGATCTGAATAACCCGGTCATCTCTTCCAGTGTGAATCACGAGATATTCTTTAAAGCCATGAAACACACCATAAATGCGGATGTTGGGTATCCTTTGCAATGGAATGGCCCTGCAACGTGGAGTTTTCAGAACCGCTCTACGAATGCTGAACTCTATCTACTTAGAGAGCATATTGAGTTGCTCACAGACATGTTTGGGGATTTCAGCTCTGGAAACCCAACTCCTTACGAGCTATTCCGTCCCTTTTTCTATAAGATCAACTGGAAGGTTTACAACTACAATATCTCTCTCAATTTGAACGAAAAAAATATTGTCAGCCACCCTCTAGACTATAATGACAACATATATGTTTCCTTTTGCGGATCCGAACTTGATTTAGCTGTCGATATTCCTTTAGATACCGTATATCGAAAGTCGACAATTATTGACTATAAACTTAACACCACCTTTGATTTGGCTGTTCATTTCCCGCCATGGCACACAGGATATAATTTCCTGCGAAATAAAGAGGTTGGAAGGGCTAATAACTTTGAGATGTCGGGATCTTTCACTTATTTCAACGTGATCGACATAGATACGGTTGACAACATTGTAGTCAACTGTACTTGTGAAGATACGACGCTTGAATGCTATGGATTCATCATCAAGTATGTGTTGCTTCTCAAGGCCAACTATTTTGGAGAAGATATCAACTTCCAGACTCTCGGAGAATTCCTCGAAGACATGAATGACAAGTTTGAAGAAAAACCAGCGTCAGAAGATTTCAAGCTGTTTGGAATGAAACTGCGAAATGAGACCGACCTACACTTCTCTTTTTGCGTCAAAAATGGGTGCCTGGTTTTGCCATCACACAATTATGACTGTGAAACACATGTGGCACTACATTTTGAAAGCCTGGACATTGATCTTCGATTCAATAACTACTACATGGATCTTCAAGCTAATTTCTCGGAAATCTATGGCCGATCAATTGAGAGCGCCGACGAGGATATGATTTTTAGCACGACCTCCAAGCACTTGAAATTTGATCCTCTGCTTTTTATTGATCATCTTCCAGTGCATGGCCACAGAACATTTGGGCTTCCTCCAGATGAACCAACTTATTACTGTAGGTGGGATTTCCATCCAGGACAAATAGTGGTTGACTCAGAGCCAACTTTTCTTGACATCGTCCGCCGCTCTCTTGGGTCCCTTGCGGTGGGATACAATGATTCAGAGAATTCTTTAGACCTTCCTGAGGAGGTGCTTTTTGATATGTTGAATTTGTCTTTCAGCTGTCCCCAAATTTTGGCGAAAATCAATGGTCCGTCTTGTGGCCTCCTCGTTAAATTGGAAGCGTTGCACCTAACTATTTCTGATCAGTCATCTGCTACATACAATAGCCGAATTAATTTCAGGATCGAGGACATTGTCATACAAGGTATGAGCGGCACCGAAACTGTTATGGATGTGAGAACATCAGTGTACGTGAGTGACTTTGTTAAAAAACCAGACTTTGCAACTCGCAAAGAAGCTCAAAGAGCTCATATGAAAATCCACGATGCGCCGTTCCACAGATGTCCGTTTTTGCTTGCACGAAGTGATAGAGATTCAACATACCATCAAAATTATGGAGGTTTGAGGCCTTTCCTCAATTTCCCCGATATCCCTCCACCGCTCTACTCCAACTCGATAGATTTGTTGATCGCAAGCTATCCTGAACGGTTGAAAGATGCTTTGAGAGATGACGACGTCTCCGATTCATCTTCGATTCTAGATGGGGGCAGGTCACACGCAACGAACCTCTTTTCGAAAATATCCTCCGAAAATGATGGCTTTGAGCTTGATTCCATAGTATGCAGCTTTGATACTGTTGAAGGATATATTGATCCGAAAGTCGCATTGGTATGGAGCTACATTGTATCAAATAAGGAGGTCATTTCTGTCACCAATGTACTGGATGAGATTCAAAATGATTTTATATCGCACTTGACTAAGAAACATGCCACAAAGTCTCAGAAAGTCAACATAAAAGCGTTAATTCCAATGATTAATCTACATGTGACAGAATCAAGGTCTTCTGAAAACTGCATCGATATCAGCATATCCAATCCAACATTAACTGCTACAATTGAACCAGAAGGCGGCATGGATTCTTTGGCAGCAGACGTTTCCGAGATCTCGATTAGCATACTGAAAAGCGGCAGGTCTGTTTGCAGTCTCGATATGGCGAAACTCAGGGCCGATATATATGATAGCAAATTGTCGACTAGTGTCATGGTTGATGAGGATTACCTATACTTCGATATGGACCCTACAAGCCTCCAATGGGTTGAGAGCTACATTTCCCTTCTGGTTGATCCGATAAAGAAGGCAACGGCAGAAATATCGCTAGCAGTGGAAAATAGTACCAAGGCCAAGATCGATACCGTATATTCCATTTCCAAAGCGGTAACGGACTATTCTGTGCGCCACGATCCATCGTGTATCACCAAACCGTCGTATATTAGCAAATTTTCCGACGAGCACATCAGGCGTGAGGACAGCTGGAAAATAATTACAAGAATCAGACATATTGCTTACAACCTGCCAAAACGTTGGCACGAAAGCACCCAGAAAAGATATGACGAACACTCTTGGAATGCCCCGGAAGACGCCAAGCAAAGAGTCTTTGATGTGTTTCTAAATTGGAGAAGATGGGAGTTTAGTAATATATCCACCAGCTATGTTTTGATGAGCGTTTTCGGTGACACCAGCTCTGGGGCTGAACGGAAGTCATTTTCTTTGAAAGCGGCGCTTTCTACATCCAAACTCAATGTTCATCCTTTCAGCAATTTGGTGGTGACTGAAAACCTAGAACTCGCCTTAAGTAAAGGAAAGCTTTCCGAGGAGCTGTACCAAATGGCCACTGAGCTTTCTATGATAAATGTTCAAGATCAGATCAATGTTGGGATTTCCATCGGCGCCTTTAATACCAGTGTCAATTCCCTGAAGCAATCAATCCCTTATATCAGCGATTTGATTGCAGGTATGACGTCAAAGTCCAGTGCCAACCAAACTATCGAAATTGCAAACAGATCAGAGCCAGATCCGATCTTTTTCAGCATAAATCTCCTGGTTAAAGAGTTTACTCACCAGGTTGCAATTGATAGATCGTCTGTCAACGTCCACGGTAGTAATTCGGTGCTAACGATGTCAGGAATCAAATCTTCAGAGGATCTGTTTTTCGCTATGCTGTCGAACAATACCACGGTGGGTATTGATTTTATGCTTGATAAAATGAAGATAGCGCAGCTTAAAAGTTTTGAAAACTCACTGCTTGTCTCCAAGGTCAGGTCATCTGGTGATGAGCAGATTTATGTGGACTTATCTGCCTCAAGTATCAACATATCAGCTGGGTCGGGTTCAGATTTCTATCTAAGAGCTTTAGATGTGCTTATCAATGAAGAGAATGACTTTTTGGTGCCACTCATTAACAATTTGAGGAAAAGACAACAACCGTCGGTTACTCGATCCAGCGATGGATTTTTAGCTCAGCTGGAAGGAAAAGTAACGGGTAGTATGTTTGTCTCAAAACTTTCTTTGCAGCTTGAAGTTCTGTCACCGATACTTTACAAGATGGACGTGCGAGATATTGCATTTGATCTTTCAGCTTCAGATCAGGTTGGGACGTCAAATTTTACAGTGTCACGCATCAGCTCAAGAATCATCTCCACTTCCACAACAAAGCAAGTGCAATTTGCTACCGTGTCTCTAGGAGATCTGAAAATTTTGGCGAGCCTCGTTGAAAAACATGGTAGACTCGATGTTTTCGCACAGGTGAACGCAGATCAACTCAGAATCAATTGTTCACAGCGTAACGTCATCTATTTGGCGAAACTTGCAGAAACGGATTACCGTGTTGCAGAGGCGTACTTTGAAAAATTTAAATCAAGGTTCCATAGTCTGCTTCAAAAGTTTGGCCACACAAGCAACAACGAGTCCAAACTAGGGAACTCCTCTTTCGTTGTGAAGGCCACGGCTGCTGTTGCTCTGGACAACTTGTCATTCGCCTGTCTTCTCAACGAGAACCGGTCATTCCTCGATTGTAACAAGATCACAATGAAGTTTGTCACCTCTGATTTCAATCACACCGGAAACAAACCCCACGGCTTCCTAAAGTTGCCCTCCACAAGATTTAGTATGATCTCTCATGGTCCTCAGACCTCAAAGTTTACGATCTGTGATGTAAACCTGGAATTGAAAGCATCTACGTCCGTTCCAAGTGAGCAAAAACTCCACCAGCTTGAATTAATCAGCGAGCACTGCAGGTTTGTGTTAGATTCGCACTCCACTACTGAACTCCTTGACGTTTACTTTGATTTCCATAGGAATTTTGGCACCTACAAGTTCCCTCGCAAACCCGCTCAAAGACAGAACGTTAGCGCGGAAAAGATATGGGAACTTTTGAGCGTCTATTCGATTCGCATTGTGTCCAAAAACATGTGTATCGGATGGCTGCTTCCAAAGCCAGAGAGGGCGATGTTAAACTCGTCGGACATCCCTGGCTTTATTGTTGGATACGAAAAAGCTGAGATAGTATGCAGCACAAAAACAGGAAATGTACTCGTCTCGAGCATGTACTTGGCAACTTCCCACGGGAACAACTCCATGAACTTTTATTCCACCAGTGATGAAAGCTTGAGTGCTAACAGGGCATATTTCCCTAGATTTGAGCTTGATTATAAGGTTTCCCGAACGTCCAAAGGCAGAGCTATCGACGCTGAGCTTCACGGTGATAAGGTCGATTTTAAGCTGGAAACTACACTCTTTTCTGTTGCCGATCGACTAGCGCGGTCTGTTATTCATGTTCAAGAAAAATTGGAGTCTATTTTTTCTCATGAAATCGCACATGCCGAGACGGAGGATGGCTCGCCAACTCTTTTTTCTTCGATCCACTCGGACTTGAGGCTTATTGGCTGCATCTTTGCATTTAACGGTGCTTCAATTATGATCAGCAATCCTACAAGGGATTCAAACCGTAAGCCTACATCGTTATGTCTCCAGGCTCCATCCATGAGGATTGCCGCAGAGTATATCAAAAGTTTGGAATCGGTTAAAAAACACATCATTTTGATACAAGCCGTCACTTCAAGTACTGACAATGCACTGTCAGCATCATGTGTTCCTGTGATCGTCAGTCTTGCTAACAGTGTGAAGTCTTTTGCGAATAGAAATCATGCAAAGAAAAGCAAGGTGCCAACAACACGAAAGTCCGAGGAAAGATGGCCACCTATGGGAGAAAAGGAGCCAGTAGGTGTCAGCTTGGAGCGAGTCTTTGAGAAATTCAAAATCAACTTTTCGCTGAAGGTTGAGCCTCAGCGACTCACATTGAGTTGTGAGCCAAATGCAAAGGTCGAGGCCGCCGTCTCCACTAATGGACTGTTTTGGCATTTCAACACCGATACAGATTTGATCACCACTACTATCTGTATTGAACAACTTCGAGCAAAGCTGCAACACGTCTATTCGAAAGAAACCAGTGGATCTGTTGGGATCGATGATATTCTTCTATCTGCAACTATCGCCAAAGCTCATGGTGTCAAAACAATGACCAACACGTCAAAGGTATCAAACATTGACTCGTATTTGAACATACAGCAGAGACAGGACGTCGACATTTTTCGTGAAATATGGCTACCGTCCGAACTTTACAAAAGTTCTACTGAAAAGCCGCAACAGAGCGAGGACGTTTCACTGCAACATATTGCAGCAAGAGTCAAAGACATGTCAAATACCACTGTACTTCCGTGGATCGTCACTCTTCTGGTAGAAAAGGTGAAATTGAAGGTGGATCTCGGATTCTCGCTAGGAACATTGGACGTGGATGCCGATAAATGTTGGTTCAAATCCACTAAGGTCACCAACAGGGACCAAAACTTCAGATTGGAACTGGGCCAGCTCAGAATTGCATCAGAGGGAAGACTTGGAGGGCTTTTGGTTGTCGAAAGGGCGCGAATGGCTTCTGCAATCTCATGGTCGAAAGAAAAAGGAATGGAGGATATTCCGCTGGTCTTCCTGTCTGCCGGATTTCGATCGTTGGAAACCAAAATCTCCCTTGATTACCACATATTCTGCATAGCAGTGATCACCAAAGCGATGGCTTCCATATACAATCAGAGTGTGGACAATCATGCAGACAAGCTTGTTGGAAAAACCTCGATGGATTCGTTCAACGTTTATATGACTGCTTTGACTGCCTCCAATTTCGTGGATATTTACACGATTGGATTGCGAATCCGACAGGATATCAAGATCTCGTACCATCAAACTCTCAATGATGCCTTGGATGATCAGATGCAATTCCTCAAGGGCTCAACGAGATCCTCGGAGTCGTCTTTGTCATTGGCTGCTTTGCGCAAAACTGATACTTCGAGCTCAAGCACCGTCAAGACAGTGGAAATGTTTTTGGACGTGATTGACGAATTCTACACAGAGTTGGATGTCCGCATAGGGTCGATGCAGATACAAATTTTCCCCAGTAGTTTGTTGGATACCCAGGCGCTGGTGATCAGGGTGGGAGCTTCGAGGGCTAAGTTTGAGCAGATCAAGACCAGTATCATGGAGAACAAGTTGGACATGAGCCTTGACAACTTCACTGTGGCTCTTTCCTCTTTCAAGTCAAAGCCTACAGAGGCGTCACTAGGAGAACTGGGAGTTTGGAGCTACGTCAAGCTTGCGAACACGGCCACCGGTGGCAGCATTTTTGTCTTCCCTTCGTTGAACGTTTACATGGATGCGTTCCAGCATCCAGATTCCAATTTAGTCAAGTTCAAGTTCAGCAGCTCTTTTGGAGGGAACGTTGACGTGAAGTGGAAGTTGGGCTCTGTCTACTTTATTAGAGAAATGTGGTATTCCCATGCAACGACACTGAAGACTCGTCTCACTGCCTTGCGGATCTTCACTTCTGGCTACGGAACGGACTTCGACGATCTGCTGGAAGAGAACTACAAGGAGTCAATTTTCGAGACCGTCAACTTAGAGGATAGGCTAAAGGACGTGGAGTCTGACGAGAAATATGTTTATGTTCCGCTAGAAGAGCCGCATATCGAGACTCCTAAACTACGTGATCTGGGAAACGCCACGCCTCCGCTGGAGTGGTTTGGACTGCACAGAAACAAGTTTCCTAATCTCACGCACCAGTTTGTAATCGTGGGGTTACAGCAACTAGTCAAGGAGGCCGAAGTTCATTACGCCAATGTTTTGAGGTGATTGCACGAACACCGGTCGGTCTTACTGTTAGTCCGGTACTGATTGACTACTGTAGACATCAATCACTAATTTGCTAGTTTTAGTCAGCATTCGCGTAACAGAAAAATAAAGTGTTCTTGTACTTCATCATGTCGGAGACAGCTCACGATGCAAAGTCCCGGCTGTCTTTGAATCCTCGCAAAGTATACGAATCGATTCCTGAGGATATATCAGAAGCTGCAGTTCTCCCTCGCATGGACTCAATCGGGAGTCTATCGAAGTCCCTGGGCCACTATCCGTCCTTTGTTAGCATGGATCGGAAGGACAGTCAACGAAAGAAATTGACGATCCCTGAATTCGAAAGCACGCGAAATAGAGGGCACTCGAATGCGGCTATCCACAGCGTGGACTCTGCCACTTCGCTATCGAGCATTTCCATTAAAGAGGCAGACGATAGCACCTTTGCCGACCAGACGCAAACATCCAGGTTTACAGGCGACAAAGTGAGCCCGACGTGGGCTCTTTCCGATATTCTACAGATTTTGAGCGACAAGAAGACCTCAAGTGAGGAAATTGTGGACAAGACGAACGATATGGTGGATTTGCTGGAGGAAAACGAATCACTAAGGAACGATCTGGTGTTCTCTTCCGTCATCCACGTCGTTCAGAGATTGATGCTTCAGCGCAACGAGATGGTTATTGCGTGCGGATACAGGATCTTGTGGTACGTTGTGACCGATCTACAGGCATTACTGCTATTTTTCAAGTACGACTTATACGTCTTTGTTATTGCCAGTTTGAGCAAAAATCCCAAACACACGACAGAACGGAGAGAATGCATGCGTCTTGTTCGACGTTTGGTAAGCATTGAAGGTGGTCCGAACCAGTTTCCGGTCGCGCTGGTCCGCTCGCTGATTAATATAGTAGAGGATGTTACTGATCCATTGAGAACCATCGCATTTGAGACACTAGTGGAGATTGCTCTTTTGGATCCAGAAAGAGCGTACAAAGCCAACGCATTGGGTGTGTTATTGCAGTACATTGTGGACGGGCCTGCCGTTTCAAGAGGTGTATTTTGCGCCGCGATACTGAAACTTCTCGATCTGCCCAACACCAGACCCTACATCATGGAATCGCATCTTGTCCAGTTGCTCATCTCGCCTTTCATGGATATTTCGCATATCAAAACAGAAAATTTGCAAGTTATCGCGCATCTGATCGTGTTCATGCTGAAAAACTGGTCTGGACTCATAGCTTTCAGCCAGCACGATTTCCTCCCTATCCGTGAGCTGATCAATTGTCTTACTTTCAGCTCAGTTTCAATAAAGAGTATATTGCTGCAAATTTTCAGCGACCTGTTTCGGATAAAACCGATGTCACTGGGTGACACCAATGACGAGAATGGCCCGATGATTGTGCCTCTGATAAATCCTGAACGCCAACTCTCATCAGCAAAGTCCAACACTAACGCACGGAGCTCGCCAGAAACAGAAACTTCGTTGGTCAACCACTACACCATGCTGGTGCTACATATATGCATTCGTTGTGGTCTCGTGGACAAGCTGAAAAAGCTTTTCGAAGAAGTCACTGACAAGAAGTTGAATAAGCGCATAATGATCCTGCTGTCAGAAATATCGTACATGCAGTCGTTTCTGGTCCCAGACCAGCTGATAAAGTCAATAGCTCCGTCGTTTGAGCTCAACAAACAGATCGAGAAGTACCTTCGAAACCACCACACTTCCAACCTCATTCTTGCAGATCACGTCCACGTGAGGATCTCGGAACAGGTCTTCAAAGAATTGCGACTCAAAATGCTGTGCGGTGTGGACGCGACACACCTAAAAAATCTAGTTTCGGAGACTCATGTCTTGGCTACAAAAGACTACTACAAATGGAATTGGAGCTTGATCACTGAGCTAATGCAAGGCCCCTTACGCGACACGCGCAACTTTGAGGAAATTGTGCGAACTACCAAGTTTTACAAGAGGTTGATGTCGTTTTACCGTCCGTTCAAGTACCGTTTTGCGTCGCTTCGCAAAACAAAGTCCAATCTGGTGTTCGTGAAAGTTGGCTGCGAAATTTTCAAGAACCTGCTTTCCAACGCCGAGGGAGTCAAGTACCTGACGGAGAATAAGGTTCTACCCCAGATAGCAGAGTGTCTCGCACAGGTAGATCCGTACAGTGGAATCACGGCAGGAGACCCGCTTTTCTCGAAAGCCAAGCTGGAGACAACGCTCAGTTACGGCTACTTTTCGTTTCTGGGAGTTCTTTCAGCAGATCCGAACGGGCTGCGGATGCTGGAGCAATGGTGGTTTTTCGACATGCTGTACCATATAACGGACCAGAAAGCACGCCGACCAGATCTGGTGAAGATCATTATAAGGGAAATGAAATACAACTCTAACAGCCATATGCGGATCATCCTCAGCAAGGTGGCAAATACGTCGAGTCCTTCGATGCGTTTATTTTCCGTCCGACTGCTGGGGAGTTTGTTGGAGAATGAGGAGAGCGAAAGTTTTGCGTGTCGTGTGCTGGTTGGCCAGCTATGTGATCCGGACGAGAATATCAGACAGGTTTCTGTGGAGTTGCTAACTTCTTTCGCCAAAGACGAGGAAAAAGTGCTGGAGATCATCAAGTACCGGCCGTCGATCGGTGTTTTGGAAACGCCGAGTGGCATCAACTTGATGCTAAAGATTCTGGCTACGCGGCCCGGGTTCGAGTATTTGCAGGAGTACGACTTTGTCAACGAGGAGATGGAGGCCTGGATCCAGTCCAAGAACAGGCACTACGTGCAGCACATAGAGTCGTATCTGGCACAGAAGTTTTTCAACGAGAAGGCCCCCAGCGAGCTGCCGTACCACTTTTTCGGCGGGTTGGTGAGGACAAGTGACGGACTGCGGTTGTTTGAGGTCACTGGAACTTTCGAGTCGTTCTCGCGCGTGGTCAACTCGTATGCGAATCTAATCGAGACAGGTCAGGAGTCGGAGTTCTATTACAATACGCCGTGCAGTGAGCAAGAGGATTACGTGACCGACCTGAAGTCTGTGCTGTGGGCAATCGGCCACATAGGATCGTCGGACCACGGGGTGCGTCTTTTAGATATGACGGGCGTCGTGAACGAGATTGTCTCGATTTGTGTCAAATCGCTGAACGCGTCGGTCCGAGGTACATGTTTTTTCGTTCTGGGCCTGATTGCCCAAACAGACCTCGGCTCCGAGATGCTGGATGACGTGGGGTGGTTCACAAAAACTGCCTCGAACGGTTATCTGGGGTTGTGTCTGCCGAAAAAGCTCGAGAGCTTGGTGGACCTGGACCCGCACGAGGACGTCCTTGCAGACCTGAGCAGAATCCCAAGCTCGACAACAATGCAAGAGTTCGACAGGATCATGGACCAGGACTACCTGCCATTCCATGGTAGAGAGAAGCTATTAAAAAGAACCGACTCGCCCAGTGGGGTTGGCGGTGCAACGGGACCCGGCCCCTCCTCCCACTCCGCAAACCTCACCAAAGAATACCAGGCCCTCAAGCAAATATACAGAAATCTGCTACTTCTTCCCGTCAACCAGGGAAAAGCTGTGGGGAACCTAAATCGGTTGAAGTCCGGTCACCCAAAATTATTCGAGTCGGAGCCGGTGGTGATGAAATTGATTATTGAGGTGCTGGAGAATTACCGGATTAAGTTCCATGTGAAGAGATTCCTTCTGGGCGAACTTATTGATCTCAACAGTCTTATGGAGGCACTACTGAAGCACAACAGACGAAAGCTCAAGGAACAAGGGTCTCTTTCAGGTGGGGTAAGTGGTGAGAGCACCAAATCTGCGCAAAACATGTCCATAGCAAGGGGGTCTACTAATCGGCATTCTGTGCTGTACTGAATGCTGCACCTGGCAGCCCCACAAAAGCTGCAGATTTTCTGGCCCACTAAGACCAAATCGGGCCACGGCAATAATTATCATGGACCCTGTCTGAGGGCTTAACCCCACACGTACTTTTTTTGTTGCAAGTGCGTGACTCCTAGGACAATGCAGAAAAGGCATTTGTAAGTTCTCACACTGGCAAAGGAATGGCCCTTATAAATACCGAGGAGGATTCCCGGGCTTTTGCACACTTTGACACATATGTCACAATTTAACGAGGACGTCGAAAAACAAATAGGTGACGACCAAGTGGGATCGTCCCACTCTCAACCTACCGCAGTCCAGGAAGAAGGAATTCAGCCCGTGGTTCACTCTGACGATGGCAAGTACCTTTGGCTGGGTGGCCGCAAGTACCTGAAAAGCGATCTCGTGAGCGCGTTTGGTGGTACTTTGCAACCGGGATATGCTCCTCCAAGCGTCCACAAGTTTGCCAATCCAGCGCCTCTAGGGCTGTCCGCTTTCGCCCTGACGACGTTTGTTCTGTCGATGATCAATGCCGGCGCTATGGGTGTTTCCAACTCCAGCGTGGTGGTGGGTCTCGCCGCCTTCTACGGAGGTTTAGTCCAGCTACTTGCAGGAATGTGGGAGTTGGCCCTGCAGAACACGTTCGGTGGACTGGCATTGTCGTCGTATGGTGGATTTTGGATGAGCTACGCAGCCATAACCATCCCATTCTTCCATATCGCCGACTCGTATACCGATGAAACGGAACTGAACAACGCGCTCGGCTTCTACCTATTGGGCTGGACCATTTTCACCTTTATGTTGGTGCTTTGCACCATGAAATCCACCGTCGCGTTTTTCTCACTCTTTGCGTTTCTGGACCTCACATTCTTGCTGCTCGCTGTTGGCCACTTGGCTCCGTCATCCGGATGTATTACTGCAGGGGGTGTGTTTGGAGTGATCACCGCTTTCATCGCATGGTACAACGCCGCAGCCGGTGTGTTTGACGAGGGCAACTCTTACGTGACCATCAAGCCTATCAATCTGCCCAAGTTCGGCAAAAAGAACAACTGAGCTCTGTGTAGAGAACCGGTTTTTAGCTAACTAGGTTAATTCTATTTTGGTCGACCCCCGCGCAAACTTCCAAAAAGGTCATTTATCAGAATGTCGTTCCGACAGCCCAAAAAAAAAAATTATGCGCAAAATTTCTAGTCATCGATTCCGTATTTAACATGCTTCGCTTCCGAAAGTTGGGAACTCGTAATTTCAGCAAGCATTTTGCCATGCCTGCTGCCGACAGTGTCTTCAAAAAACAAGTCAGTTCCTCTTTTGTGCCTGCCTCGCGGTTGACCGCTTCAGACCTAAACCCTCATGCTCTCAACGCTAAGTATGCTGTTCGTGGAAGAATCCCCACCAAGGCGGAAGAGTTGAGAAACCAACTGGCCAATAAGTCTCACTCGTTGCCCTTCAACAAAATCATTAATGCCAATATTGGAAACCCTCAGCAGCTGGACCAGAAACCCCTCACCTTCTACAGACAGGTGCTGGCTCTGTTGCAGTATCCTGAATTGATGAACCATCAACCTGTGGTCGATGCTCTGCCAAAGGACCTGATTGAGCGTGCTAGAACCCTGCTGGACAATATTGGTTCTGTTGGTGCGTATTCGCACTCTCAAGGTGTGCCTTACATCAGACAGCGAGTCGCGGACTTTATTTCCGTGAGAGACGGCTACGAAAGTTCGCCAGACGACATTTTCCTCACTGCTGGCGCCTCGACTGCCGTTTCTTACCTGCTGAGTCTGCTTTCTCTGGGCCCTCAAACGGGATTCCTGATTCCTATCCCACAGTATCCTCTCTACACTGCGTCCCTGGCTCTGAACAATTCCACTGCACTTCCATACTACCTCAACGAAAAAGACGACTGGTCCATCAACGCCCAGGACCTTGTAAAAATCATCGAGGACGCTAAGGCCCAGGGCGTCGAGGCCCGCTGTCTGGTTCTGATCAATCCTGGTAACCCAACAGGAGCTATCTTGAAACCAGAGGCCATTGCTGATTTACTGGCAGTTGCCGCCCAATATGGCCTGGTTGTTATTGCAGATGAGGTCTACCAGGAAAATATCTTTCATGGCCAGTTCGTTTCGGTCAAAAAGGTTCTCAAGCAGTTGCAAGAAGCCGACGGCTCGGGCAAGTTTGATGACGTCCAGCTCGCTTCGCTCCACTCCACCTCCAAGGGGATTTCTGGAGAATGTGGTCAGAGAGGTGGATACATGGAGCTGGTGGGCTTTGAGGACTCGGTTCGTGCGCAGCTGTTGAAACTGGCCTCCATCTCATTGTGCCCTCCAGTTTCAGGCCAGGCTTTGGTCGAGCTGATGATTAACCCTCCCAGCGAAGGCCAGGAGTCTTACCCACTTTATAAACAGGAAAGAGATGCTATTCATGAGGCTTTGAAGGAGAGATCTTCCCTGCTGTACGAGGCTTTCAACACAATGGAAGGTGTGGCCTGCCAAAAGCCGGAAGGTGCCATGTATCTGTTCCCTAGACTGACTCTAACCAAGAAGGTCTTTGAGGAGGCTGCCAAGGTAGGTATGGAGCCAGACGAGTACTACTGTGGTCAGCTTTTGGAGAATACAGGTATTTGTGCGGTTCCTGGTTCTGGGTTCGGACAAGTCGAAGGCACTTGGCATGTCAGAACCACTTTCTTGGCCCCAGGAACAGAATGGATAGAAGACTGGAAAAAGTTCCACGCGAAGTTCATGAGGGAACACCAGTAATTATAGATCATGTAATGGAGATGTATTGATATATCTAATTCACTTTTTTCTTCTCAAAGTCTCCAGTTTGCACATCGATGCAGGTGATAATCAGAGACATGATCCATACAGGAAACCATGCAAAGCTGATAACCATCCATGTCCATGTCTGGAACCTCCTGTAGCCAGTGAGCAGTCCGTAGAAAATCTCTACGGGCCCTTGTAGCAGCTTCTGGAGAAATACGGGGTTGGTCCAGTCGGTATCAAAAACTTTTGTTTGCAGCTCGCTTTTGAGCAGGGACACCGAAAAATACTGGATTAGATTTCTAACAATGTCTAGCTGAAAATCCAACTTGCGAGCCACTCCGACAACTGCCAACCATAAAAATGGCGATGATAAAATCAGCCATATGCTGTTCTTGCGGTTCTGACTCAAAGTTCCGTATCTGATAAGGGTAAGAGGGAATGCTGCGAGAGATATGAGGAGTGAGAGAGAGAAGTGTAGCACAAGAAGACTCACCAGCGCAAAAGCGAGGTAAAAAAGCGAGCAAGCATTGGCTATTCTCACTGTCTGTGAAATTGCCGCAGAAGGTTGCGATTTGTATCTAAGAACCAGAGGAAGAAATGACACAGCAGTAGTTGTCAAAATCAGCCCCCAAGTAAACTTAGTGTACAGATTGTTGTTGTCTGCAAAAGACACGGCTGAAGAAAACCACATCAACACCGTTCCAAAAATTATTGAGCCGACCGTGACAGCAGCGAATAGCAGCAGCCCATTTATTAGAGGAAGCGTATCCACCCTGACAACGGCATCGTTGAAACTAACGTGCTTGTTGTTCACATTGTTATTTGTGAGCAACGCACTTACTGAAGATATGACAAAGCTGGCTGCTGTCAACACCGCTGCCGGAAGGTAGTTTCCAATGGAGACAAAGTGATTAGGAGTAAGCAGCAGATAAAAGAAAAATGACTGATGGAACTTTTCCAGCAAATTGTTGACCGCACGGAAACAGGCCTCAATAACTCTTCCCAAGGTTGTGATATCGCGTCCCTCTGTGCCCCTAGCTTTGAAAGCTAAGGTTTGGACATTCCATCCGCTGAAAGCTTCGCAGCCGTTTCCCCCTCCTGTCTCGGGCAACAGACCGGCAGTTGCCATGGCAAATAGCCCTTTGAATAATGTGGTGAGTCTAGAAGGGTAATCGTTAGCCCAAAGTTGGCCTTTTGGTGTATTGTGCAAGGACACCTTGAAACCCTCATGCTCGCTGATCATCACGGCACAATTGACGAGGTCCAAATTTGGCAGCTGGCCATTGACTCCCACGTAGTTTACCTCGACGTAATCCAGTTCATCGCTTTCAGAAGGATATTCAATCACAATAGCACTCTCCATGGATCCTCCGGTTTCGTCCAATGTAGTATGATAAGCATCTACCCAATTCCTCAAAGTATCCTGGCCATCCTCTGGGAATACCACAATGATATTCTTTGACCAGATCGATAGCCTGTGGAAGTACCGAATTAGCCCCATGGTCAGGGCTAATCCCCCAATATTTTTCTCTCCATCGCTGGTCATCCAGGGTGCGACGATCACCATTGCCTCGGTATCATCCCCCTTTGGAACATGGTATATGCCGTACGTAGTCCTTGAACCATTATGGGACCTGTAATCAAACGTCTTGTAGCCAATAGTCTTCATCCAGGAAGACAGCATCTCGTGCCTGTCTTCCATTGGATCATCGATGTGCTCAATGATCTGATCTCTGTAGCCTCTCACGAAATTCCACTCCGACTCTCTAAAAAATGAGTACGCCTGTGACGGCATAAGGGCGTTCTCTGAAATGTATGTGGTCCGGAACTGGCCATCCAGTGGCAAGATGAGGATCCATATCACACCCAATAACGCTAGGAGAGAAGACACCTGGGGTAAAGACCGCACAAGCTTGGGAAGTATCCCATACTTATTAATCTTACGTTGGATCGTCTCCAACAAAGCCATCAATAATGCAATATGCCCAATTGGTGCTCAAGACAAGACAATTTGATCATTTAGAGTCTGAAAATATTTATCACCGTGGTGCGAGGGTGCACTTTCAGGCTAATAGCTACTAATAAACTGATGCAACTGTTACAAACTATCAAGTATCAGTCTCTCTCTCGGCAACAGGCGGGTCGTCGTCCTCGTTGGAGTTTGAAAATAGAGTGGATGTGCGCACGCCGTCGCTTGTACGACGACTGGCCACACCAACTGGGAAAAGCGGATCCCTGTTTACAAACTGCTGTGAAGATAGTCCGGTAGATCTGAGAACACGACGAGGCTGAAGGACCCGTCTTCTTCTTCGCAGAAAAGATGAATGGTTCAATGGAGCTCCTTGCTGATTTGTCCTGATGGTAGGCATTCTCTGTAAAAACTCTTGGTTGATTAAGTTGGACGGTTCATCTTCGTTGACCCGTACTGGGTTGCGTAGCCTGCCATTCAAGTTTTGAAGCAGCCCTCGAACCAGACCAAGAACGCTGGAATGATTTGTTGACGATGAGCGAGAGTCAACGGACTCCTGTGGTGTGACAGGCGTGGGTAGAGGAACAGGAATTGCCCCCGAAGGCTCAACGCTATGTTGGTCAGGCATGACAAAGGTAAGGTGTCTCGAGTTGAAGCCCTCAATCAAAGGCCGGATCTCGCTAATCACTCTGGCCAAATTAGGCAGAATGATGGTAGTTTCGTTTTCCGAATTTGAGTTTCTCGTAGCAGACGACTCATTGCCGTGGAGCATACTGTGTCTGCAAAGTGGGCAGCTATTATTGGTTTTCAGCCATTCTCGAAGGCAACCTCTGCCAAAAACATGGCCACACGGCATTTCTACAGGAGCATGATTGTAGACCACTTCCTTCTTAGCCATGTCTGTAGTCCCGCTTTGCGATTTTATTTCGTTCGCCATTTTACGCATTTTCTTTGGTTGATGCTCGCCTGTTTCATCGGTCTCATCTTCTGCTCTTTTGCGTTTCTGGCCGATTTGGTTTATAGCCTCGGGATTATCATCTTCATAATCGTCGTAACAAATTGCACATTGCTTCTCCTTCAAGTCGGCTATTTTTCTAACCTCTAGCTTATCGAACTGCTCTGCAGAAATTCCTGATGCCTTTTTAACCGACGTCGCAATGGTCCTTAATGCAATGGTAGTTGCCAGTCGGATTAAAACTTGTAGGTTTTCATCATCACTTTCATTGATGTTAGGCACATGCAGAATAAGAGATCCCGACAAACTGTTGTTGTTCTCACTAGGTTGCAGCGGGTTTGGCTGCCCATAAATATAGTTAACAGTAAGAATAATGTTCCGGGATGGTTCTGATGCTGGGGTCAGGTTTCTATAGAACGGCACCGAGATACTATTGGTCTGTTGAGATGCTGAGTTATTTCCGCCCAAAGACCGATAAAACGGGGATATCAAATTGTCAAGCAAATTGTTGGCTATATGCTGTTCACGGTAAACCCCTTCGTTGGAAACGTCGAATGCTGGATAGTCAACTCCACGAATTCCAGAAGACTCAGAAGGCTGTTCTGCATTTTCAGCAGAAAGGTTGTCCTCTTGAGGGTGCTCTGGAGACCTCGCTGCTGTTTCTTGAGCCTGGTTTGTGTTATTGCTGTTGGCCGGACCAACCTCGATGATCAGATTTTGGCTGGTCCCATCCGCATACTGAATGACAACTGCAGGTAAAACCAACCGTCCAGAATCACTAGTCGACACACTCATCCAAGACGCACGCCTTAATTATGCTTCTTTTGCAAGTGATAAGCCCGATGTCACAAAATTTACAACTTAATTTTTTCCTATGGGCGATACGGTTTTAATTTCAAAGAAAACCATATTTATTTATTTAAAGCTGATATATTTATCGAACTTTAATAAATGTTATTAGATCTCATATAGCAGACAACTCAGCATCGCCTACAAAGACCTCTTCACTCATGTCTACTTCATTTACAAAGTCTCTCCAGGCAGCGGAGATGTTTCCAGATGTGCCCTTCGAAGCTATCCAAAAGGCTGTGGAGGACAACAAAGGTGATTTGGAAAAGGTAGCAGAAGAATTGTTGAGCTATGAAGCGCTGACACATCCAAAGAATAGTGAACATAGGCCTTCTGCTGTGATATCGAAACCGTCCAAGCCAAAGGTCAATCATACAAAGCCCGATGTAAAGTCTCCCCAGTCTGACCCTCGTTTATCTGTTCTGAGTAGCTTGCTCTCGTGCTCTCTGGATCGCGTGAAATCCAAATATCAGAAAACGAAAGATATCAAGAAAACGGTGCGTGAAATCATCCAGCTGGGCTGGAATCTGACTGACAGTCAGCTTGCAAGCAAGTATAGCAAACAGCTGGCCGTGATATTGGAGTCTAAACGAACAAATCCTTATCTCAACAATCTAGAAAAACGCTTTTATCTTGACTGTTTGGAGTATTTTGGGGGTGATGTACACCGAACTATACAACTGGCTACTTGGATGCAGAACCCTGGTTCTAGCCCCAAGTCCATGCCCACGTCAAAGCCACTGCCATCCTCTTCGCTTTCTTCTTCCATTTCGCTCGGTGGACCGTCCGATCCCCTTCAAGAAATCATAGATGATGCACTCAAAACGAATAAGTTGGATTTGCATGGGTTGTTAGTCTCAGAAGCTGAACACTGCGTACAACAGGTTTTGAAATCTTGGTGGAAATTCGAAATGGAACAGAGAATTCTCGATGGAACCAATTTGCGCGGAAAAAAGGCCATGTATGTGGGGTATTTGGATATCATCACAGGAAGGGGTTTCCATAGTAGTGGAGGAGTACCAAGGTTAAGGAACCTGGTTCACCGGATTCTTAACTCAGAGAATTACATTTTTGATGACATTGTTCTAGGATTCAAAGTCATGGGCAAGAAAAGATGATTGCACTATATACACTTATGTCAACGTTTCTTGCTTCCCTTTTCCTTTCGAGCAACTTTTCCCCCGAGCTTCGGGGCAACGTAATTATCTCCCAACACACTAACATAATCATCTGCAAGTGTCTCGTCGAGCTTGACTCCAGTACCAGTCAAAATTCTTTGCCTCCTTTCTTTCTCCAAAGCTTCTTGTTCGGCCTTAACCTCCTCCTCTGTCTTACCAGAATGTTCAAATTGCGAGAACCTGCTCTTGAATTTGCTCATTCTTCCATTATTCTCGGCATCAAGTTGCGACATATCTGGCTTGGATGGATTCCACAGTGGGTTTGTTCTCTGGTCAATAATCATTCTTGTCTCTTCTTTGGGTATCTGTGTGCGACGGGTGATGACGGATCCGTCCGAGAGTTCAACCAAGGTGTCAAATTTGTGATATATGGCCGGTCTCGCTTTTCCAACCCTAATTTTCTTTGTAGGGCGTGCTGGAAGAACGCTTGCAATCTTAGGTCTTCCCAATGACGCATAAGACCTCGTGAGGATCATTTGGTTCGTGATGTGACGAGATCTTCTCAACGACAGCATGGCGAATGTTGAATATAATCCTGTATTAAATTTTCGACATCGGCGAAAAACTAATTACAAACTTCATTCAGGCGGTGTCACTTTGAACTCATTGTTAGAGAACTGATTTGGTAGTACGTGAAGACAACAAAGCCTGGCTAGCTCAATCGGTAGAGCGTGTGACTCTTAATCACAAGGCTGCGGGTTCGAGCCCCGCGTCGGGCTTGTTTTTTAATTTTCTGTTTGTTTTCACTATTGTTTTATAAATTTCAGCACCTGATACTCAAAATCGGCAGCATTGTCCAGATAGACGTGATGACCAGCGTTCTTTACAATTCTGAATTTTGCCTTTGCATTCTGCTCGTCCTTGTTTTTTTCATTTATTTCTTTCACGATCTCGTAACCCCCTTCTTTGCTCATCCAGTCAACATCACCGTATAGCCACAACGATCTAATCTTAATTTTATCAGGCAATCTTTCAGATATTGGAAGCTTTGCGACAGCTCCTGGGGCAAGTAACCTAGTGAGAGCAAATTCTCCGGAACCACTCGCAAGCATTGTTTTGGTAGTATATGCATTTATCTTGAAGAGAGTCTCCGGGTCTTGTAGATGAGAAAATCGATTGAACGTCCATCCTGAAACTAACTTTCCTGCAAAAGGTCCGAACAGCCTCAAAATTTGAAATGGGGAGTAATTTCTTTCCCAGAGGCGCGTAAACAACTTGCCAATTTGAGGAGCTCTTCTAACTTGGGTCATCAAACTGGAAGTATCTGTGTCACCCGAGTTGGATGTGATAGAAACTACGTCGTTGGTGTCATCGAGCTCTTCCTCTTGCGTTGGGTCAACTTGATGATCAGTAAATTCGTTTGTTAAGTCGATACCCTCTCTTCTGGCCAATTCCGTCTCCTTGTCTATCGTAAGAGCGTGCTCCTTTGTCACGTAAAATGAGAGCTCAGACCGTTCAATACCGACTGGCGATACTAGAACCATCTTGGTTACAATGCCTTTTCCATACTTCATGTAGTAACAGCAAGACAGGTATCCTCCAAGCGAATGCCCAATTAATATGAATTGCCCGAGCCCCTTTGCTATTCTCCATTTTTCAATGGCATCAATGAAAAAGTCCTCACTTTTCATTACATCGTCCGCAGTATCACCCTTCAGGTCCGGAAATGGTGGCCTACTTGATAAACCAAAGCCGGGGAGATCAATTGCGTGCAACCTCGTCCCTGGGAGTTTTGTTAGTCCATCAAAATTAGCATAGAAAAATCCCAATGCCGCGCCATAACCATGTACTAAAACGATGTCTAGCGGTTCATTGCCATCGATTTTCTCGGTATTTTCTACCAATAATTCGTGAATGTAATTGTTTTTGTCGTCTATCACTGTGTTGATAATCTCAGCACGTTTCTTGTCGGTGGGATTGGGATAAAAGGGCAAGAACGACAAAATCTGGTTTTCATAGTAGCTGAGAGGTTTGAACGACCAATACAGCTTGAACGAGTCCCAGGAACTGACATGTGGTCTTCCCTTTTCCTGGTTAGCTATTGGTTGGGTTACTCTGGCTGCATTCATGTGGATCTTATTATTGCAAAAGCTAATGGAAGGCAAAATAATTAAATATGCAGCTTTTCGTTTATCTTCCGGAGACAAAAAACAATTCCGGGGGCGCTATATTTCAAAAAGTGGCATATAGCCAAACCCAAATTTATCCCTTCAATCTACCGTTGCCGTTAATGGCATAGTTGTAAGTAGCATGATCCGCTGCAATCAATATAGCAATAAGTAGTTTCTTACTGCAGGCAAGAGTGAGTGATCTAGTCATTTATCCTTTTTTGCTCTTACACAGCCATCTTTCTTGATCTGATGTGGGGTGGAAAAAAAGTATGGTAGGAAGCACACCACTTTAACAGGTGGAAGGATAAATAAAACTTTTGTGACTATAGGGCCCTTTTTTTGTACAAAATGGAAACCTTAGCGCCATACATAGATCCTTTGATTCAACTTTTGAAAGACACCGAACTGAACAAGGACAAATGCAAGTCGAGCGAGTTGATCCGGCACATAAACAGCATAAATGACCATGAGATCAAAACTTGGTGTATACAATCATTCGAAATTCTCAAGGATCTAGAAACAATCGAGCTCAATATCTATAATTGGGAATTTCAAACTCTGGAATTCAAGCTTTCTCAGTCGTTGATTCTTGATGAAGAGGATCAAAGGAAGCGTACCTTTAATTCCAGGCTCGCTCGAAAAGTCGCCAATAATTGTTTGGAATTACATAAAAACTTGCAGCAGCTTGGAATAGAAATAGACGAAGTCAATGCAGGAGCACGATTTATGACTCCCTTGCAGCGGATCAGTGATCCTGGGACAATTTTAACCGAGTTGATGTTGAGAGTGATGAAATTGAGATCCGGCTTAATTGACCAGGTCTCTATTCATTACTCGAAAGCAAAACTGGTTAACATAGGGATAGATCTTGAAAATCTTATCTACGAAGAGGAGGACCGCAAGTATGGCGATATAACGGAGGAAACAGTTATCAACTACAAACATTTTATCAACAATTTACTTCAACAAATCAATGACTGTATCAGCACTGGTGACACAATAGGGGCTATGGAATGTATCTCCATTGTTGCTGAAGTGGAGAAAATGTTTGAGGCCATGAAGTTAGACAGACTGTCACGTCAACGAGAAAGATTGCTGTCATCGCCTGAATCTACCTCGGATGAGCTGGGCGAAAGACCCGATTCTCCAGCTTCCTCCTCGATAACTATGTCTGAGACCTTATGCGGTGATGATGAAAATCCAGAAAAGGCAGATTATTTGAAACGGGCCAAAACCGAGAGATTTCGTAGCTTCCATGCGGCACACAACTCTTCATTGCATAAGACTACTCTTACAGAAAAGCTTCCTTTCTTGATGCATGCTTTCGAAGAAGCCAGATCCATTGAAGAAGACATCAGAGGTGTTATGGAATCTTCTGATATAAAAGTCACGGACAGAAAGCAAAAGGAATTATCTCCGCGCTCCACTGCATTTTCATCAAGCTCTTCCATCGTGGAAGAACCTAGTACGAAATTTTCGCTTTATCGCTCGCTCAACAATCCGTTGCTGAACGCGTTGGTGAGCCCCTCAAAGCCGGTTTATATTCAAGATCTATCGCATCGTTTCGAAAAACAAGAGCCTAAACTTGCTCTACATGCAAAACCTCAGCATGGCTCTCACTCAAGAGCCGTTACTGGCGCTGAAAAAAAGAAATTGTACTATGACATTGAGAATGTCATTGACTAGCATAATCTGTCTCTTACATATTCAAGCAAATCCATTCTCATTTTCAAGTATGTACACGATCTTTGAGCTATAGTGGAATAGATTTCTCGTACCCATGTTCTTTAATAGCCTTGATAGCTCTCGTCACTGACGAGCCAGCGTTGTAATTTTTGGAGTCGTCCACTTTAGTCAGAAACGATCTGATAACTCTTGGATCATTTTTCAGGGATCTTAGAATTTCACGCTGGACAGCACTGGAGGAGTCAAATAGGATTACAAAATGAGACCCCTGGAAATGTCTTTCGCCTGCTTTCTTGAAAATCTTGGGTAAGGGCTTGAGTCCCAATCCAATAACTTCTCGGACGACACCGTTATTTCTTATGATCATCTTTCCCAACGTTGTAGCCAATCTATACGTTAGATATAAGATTCGAAATCACACATACTCTTTTGCCTCAACATGTGCAGCTAAAGGGTTAGCCACTCTCGCAATAGCGGCTAACTCGTAGAGCATTTCTTTTAAAAGATCGGTACGTCTAAAAATTTTGAGCTCGTTCTTCTGGCATCTTTACACAGCCTGTCAAAGGTGTGCACAAAACACAGATAGGAATTAAATTCAGACTCTTTCTAGTTCTAGTGGTATGTTTAACTGGCTTTTTGGTAAGAGGCTCACGCCTCAGGAGCAAATGAGAAAAAACCAAAGACAGTTAGAGAGAACTCAGAGAGAACTAGAAAGAGAAAAAGTGAAGCTACAGCAACAAGAAAAAAAGTTGATACAAGATATCAAAAAGTCTGCAAGGGCCAACCAAATGAAAGCCATCAAGGTCCAGGCTCGAGACTTGATAAGAACAAGAAAACAAGTGGAGAAGTTTGATAAGATGAAAACACAATTACAAGCGATTTCACTCAGATTACAAACTATGAGGTCATCTAACCAGATGACTAGTTCCATGAAGGATGCAGCCCGTTTGTTAAATGGTATGAATGGCCAAATGAACATTCAAGGATTGTCTAGAATCACAATGGAATTTCAGAAATCTATGGATATAATGGACCAAAAACAAGAGATGGTAGACGACGTTATGGACGACCTAATGGACGACGAAATCGACGTGGACGATGAAGAGGAGATTGACGAGGTTGTCGGCAAAGTTCTGGATGAAATGGGAACTGACTTAAACACAAAGCTCTTAGACAGTGTACCCGAGGGCATTGGGCATGCTTCTGCAGAGACAAATACTGGATCGAAAAATCAAGCAATGGCTGTCGGTGCTGACGGTGGGCTTGATGATGATTTGCAAGCAAGACTGAATGAACTGAAGAGGTGAAAACCATACGAACGGAAAGTCCCTCTTGCAGTGACGTCCAAACGCTTCCCTTCTATGTTACATAATAACAAAACTGTTGATCTTGCTGCTGGAGCAGCTGCTCTTTGACTATTAATAATGAAACGTTGCTAATCCCAAGATTGGCATCCATGAAGTCCAATATGGAGCAGCTCAAGTGCAGATGTAACAACTAAAGTAATGTGCTCGAGACGAATTATTTCATGTGATCAATGTGAAGTCGATTATACCGTGAGAGCTATACTGAATTCATAACCAGTCTGCTTGATCTGTGTTTTTTACTCTGCCCCGAAGCAAATCAAACGGAATGAATGTATCTTTCGGAAACAGTCTTCTTCATATTTAGCCAGATGAAAGGTTGTCATGAGACTCCCAAAAATTGTGATCATAAGGCCAAATTGCAACTATTTTACGGAGAACTTGGGTAATTCTGGGCTGTCTATGGTCAAACTCCTGATTGACCTCTTTTTCAAGAAAAGCAGCGGAAATAATGAAGCTTTCGCACCTTGGCCGTGTACCCAAAACTGACACTTTTGATTTCGGTAGCTGAGCCATGACTCTTGGTGGCTGATACTCAACATATCTTCATAATACATAAAATAACACTTCAGTTCGAGAGACTGACTGACATCCCCTGACCTGTGATCTGAACCTTCCGAGTGAGTACTCTTTACAGGAGGAATCTGGGGACGCTGTCTACTTCAAGTATCGTAGGGTAATATTTCCGTGCAAGGCCGTTTTACACAAGTGGATTATTAATCTTGTAGTAACATGTGGATTAATCAAACAGAATCTCTGCTGCAGGCAAACCGCAATGTTTTTCCGGTCACCATAGAAATTGTCTGCTCCAAAAATGCCAATAACTCCCCCAAACCCCGCCCGCATGCTGTAAGTTTGTATATGCGGCGTGCAGAGAAAAATATTGTTGGAAAAATAAATAGAGACACTTCTCGGTGTATTGACTACTCTGGCATTAACGCAGTACCTTACCACTAAAGGATTTTTTCATCAAGCTTCAGCAGCTGCTGTCTCCGGATATAAGGCTTTTGGTATTCAAAGTACCATAATTTGTTCGCGAAAAAGCCGACTTCTGGAGAAAGATTACTTTGGCCATGCCATCCTCGTCGACTGACAGCGAGTCGACCAGTTCTACTGGGTCAAAGACAAATAACTTCTTTAAGAAGTTGCAAAATAAGACATTCAATAAGCACCACGAACATGATGTTCAGCTACCAAAGAATAACGGTCAAGCCGATCATTTAAAGTCCAGGGACAAATCGCATAATATTTTGAGACATTTGAAACCAAGCCATTCACATGTCGTAGAACCTCCTCAAATACGCAGTTCATCTGACAGTTATGGACCGAAGGGCAAGTTGACGAAATCCAATACAAGCCTGGGCCATTCTATTATATCGAAGTCGAATAAGAATATGAACGATCTTTTGGGCACATCCGGCAACGTTATTGCATCGCCAAGAGATACCACAATTCCCAGACCGACCGCTAAATTGGGACTCCCTTCTGTGGATGAATACAAACCTAGCAAACCCCAGAAACTTGAGTTTAATCCTTTTGGGATAAACAATAGTGGTCTCCAATTCAGCAACTCGTCGTCTCAATCAAAAAAGTCTCGCACTTTTGATGCAGTCGATGACGATACAAATGTGCTACCATACCCTGTGGATATGCCCAATGACCACCTTCCTGATGAATTTAAGCTAGAACATCAAGTTTTATTTGATGAATATCAGTTTCCAAAGGACGAGCCGGGCAATATAGGAACAGGAGCTTCCTCATCAGTTAGAAAAATCCATAAAATTAACAAGCCGAAAGAAGTGTATGCATTAAAGAAGTTTGTGTTGTTCAAGGGTGAAACACCTAGCGAGTTTTACCAGCGTGCGTCTAAAGAATACATCATTCATAGAAACCTCTTCAATGGCCTCCACATCGTGAAATGCTATGCACTTATCAGAATTCCTCACCAACAAAACCTGACAAGAGGTTGGGGTTTTGTTCTTGAGCTATGTAAAGCAGACCTTTTTACGGTTATGACGTCCCCCAACTGGTCCTTCACAACACCAGCAGAAAAATTGTGTCTCTTCAAACAAACTGCTTACGGTATCAAGTATATGCATGAGTGTGACATTGTCCATCGGGATATCAAGCCAGAAAACATTTTGCTAACTGCTGATGGCTGTGTTAAACTCACAGATTTTGGTGTTTCTGATTATGGACACCAAATTCCTGGTGATTTTAGCTCAGACATCAAATATAGTACACAGCTCGTTGGATCGCCCCCTTATCAGCCTCCAGAAGTTGAAGCACTGCACGATGTGCCCATATCCAAAAGAACTCCTTATAACCCTTTCAAGATGGATCATTGGGGATTAGGATTGCTGCTTTTCGTTCTCTTCTACGGCGGTACACCGTTCGCAGAAAGCTCAAGAAAAACTTGTCCTCAGTATAGAGATTATGAGATTTCTTACTCTCAGTTGTGCTCCAAAGTTCCTTCCTTCAGGAAGAATGACTATACTAAATGTCCCGCGATCGAGTCACGATTTGCCAAAAGATTTCCCGATCCGGGCGTTGCTAGAGTTGCTTGGCGTCTAGCAGACCCCCAAGCATCGACCAGATACACTCTTTATGACCTTTTCAATGATCCAACATTCCAACAAGCTGAGATGTGCATCGATGAAAATGAGTATGAATGCAATTTTTTCCATCACCCAGACTCAAACTTCAAAGGCAAGTTTGAGTATGGCCACAATAGCTCTTCGGCATCTTCCCTTGACTCTTCACATTCTATTTCCCATGCATCAGCATCGGCTCTCAAAAATTCCTCCAATATGAGCTCCCTAGCTTCTGCTAGGTCCAGAGCGTCAACTATTCAATCGGTGGCTCGCACGTCGAGTATGCTTGATGTAGGCAAGTCCAAAAAACCTCTTACATCCATGGTGGATATAGCTGTCGCCAACGAATCGCCAAAACACGATCATTTAGAGGAAAGAAAACAAAATTCATCATCCTCATCTTTGAATTCTCCTGATTCTCCTTTGACTATTTCTGTTCATTCAAAATACGATGGAGAAAACCCAGCTATTGGTACACTTTCACTTAATGACCGAACAAACGCTCAAGATGAGAAAGATGATGGTAGCGATAGCCAACATGAAGTCACCCCTCAAACAGAAATTTCACCAGACCTGAAATCTACAGGAATGTCTAGAGCGGCATCCGTGGTGACTCTCGATTCCCTGTGTACCATAGATGGACCACATCCAATTAAACTCCAAGATAATGGAATACTCAAGGTTATACCTTCTGACGTGATATGCAAATGTGGAGGGAGCAAAAAAAACCATAACCATTTCCATAACAAATAGATTGCTTGAGATAACTAACTTAAAGCGTTTAATTAAAATCAGACTATAAACTGGCGAAGGAAAAAATGTGTACTCGTTAAAACGCAGATGTAGAAACGTGAACATGGATGTAAATGCAAACTCGCAGTCGTAATGTCAATCAATATTCACAATAAAAAGGTGAATCACACTCATAAGTATTGATCTTACTTCTTACTTTTGACGGAAAAAGGTTTGAGTAGTTCAAATGAGCACATGAGCTTTTTGTTGACGTTCATCACAGCACCCCAATTGTCGAATTCACCACAATAATTTGGGGCCGAAAAAATGGTGACGAGTTTCCGTTTAGAATAAAATTCGTAACCTTCTTCAACTACCATGTGGCCTCTGGCAACCAAATCAAACTGGAAATGGTCGCAAAATTTCTGAACAACCTTTCGACTGAAACAGTATGAAACGCCACGATCATTATCACACCAATCTCCACTCACAGAAAGAGAAACTTTCGAGGAACTCTGCCTGGGGTCTTGCGGATCAGACCACAAAAGGTCTGCTAGTAATCCAAATTCTGGAACGTCTGTAGGTCGTTGAATTCTTTTGATTTGGTTCAGATCCGTCAGTTGAGGAGATAGCCCCCCATGAACACAGAAAATACGATCTGCGATCGTAGCAGCAACAGGAAGTGTGTTGAAAACATCGACAAGATATTTCCACACTTTCAAATTCGCCCTACGTTTGCACTCGTCGTAAAAGCCATACATTTTGGTAATGTTCGCACTTTCGTGATTTCCTCTCAACATGAAAAAGTTCTCCGGATACTTGATTTTCAGACACAGAAGAAGAATGATAGTTTCTAGAGATTGTTTACCCCTGTCAACGTAGTCACCTAAAAATAAGTAGTTAGCATTTGGCGGAAAACCACATAGCTTGAAAATGCGAATGAGATCGTTGAATTGACCATGAATATCTCCAACGATTTTCACAGGAGCAGCAAGTTCCAATAAGGTTGGCTGTCTCATGAAAACATCTCTGGCTTTGGCACATATGACTTTTATCTCCGCACCAGAGACCATGAATTTTTTTGGAGATTTCTTAGCCAATCCTGCCTCAACTAACCTTTCAATGACTCCATCAATATTCACTGCGGAGGGAGAAGGTTTTTTGGTGGAGCAAACATTGTCACCTTTAGAGACATCGTTTGTCAAAAAATGAACCAGGCTTTCAGCAGCATCCGGAGACTTTGAAGTCTTCGAACACTTTAGATCCGGAGTGGATTCTTTGCTTTGCTCTGCTATTGGGTAAAGAGTAGTTTCCTTTGAGTGTGGCGGAGTAGTGGTAGAACTGATCGAAGAGGAAGAGCCACTGGTAAAGCATGAATCTGTATTGCTGTCAAAAGAGGAACACACGTCCTCAGTAACATCCCTTAATGGGGACCTTGAAACATTTAACGTTTGTGCCATGGAAGCGGCAATTTCTAACCCGTAGGAATTGTCATCTTCAGCACGAGGTCGTTTAGAAATCATCCAAGAAGATACGTCGTTCTCATCGTCAAACGGGGACACAGGTGTAGTCGTAGTTTGTGTGTGCATATGTCGACCACTATTGTCGTTAATGGTATTATTGTTGTGTTTGCTGCCGCGCAGCTCGTTCGTTAAATGTGTCTGGTTAGGTCGCGGCTTACGCGACGGGTCTGGATCATCCGGAGATGAGCCGCTGGTTGTCACAGAAGAAGTTGAACTGCCATCTTTACTGGGCGAATTTCCCATATTCTTCAATCGAAGGTACACAGGAGATGCCGAGATACTCAAAAGTTAGAATTTCTTGTTTGTGGTGCTATGCAAAAGAGAGCCCGATATATTGACTGGCAATTAGCAGAATATAGTATAATTTGACAACGCCTTCGAGAGAATTAATAACTAGCTCAAAAATTTAATCCAGTTTGGACCACTAAAGCGTTGTGCGAAATCATTCCGACTATGTGGGTGGCGCACGTGACACGTATTAAAAGTGACAGATTATCTTAACCATAGTAAATTATAGAATTTGTTCACGTGACTACACTCATTGTGGTATCTCAAAAACCAGCTTCCCTGTGGTCTTACGACCTTCGAATTCGCGAGCCGCATCAACGTAATTCTCCAATGGATATGTCTTGCTTATGTAGATTTTGAGGTCACCTGAGTCAATCAAGTGGAAAAGCTGGTTCGTATACTTTTCGAACTCCTCATGCTCAGTGATGTAGCCATACAGAACTGGCCTGACTACCTTCAGGTTTTTCGCGGACAATCTGCTGAGCTGAAGGGGAGGAACTGGACCAGAAGCATTTCCAAAAGAGACAAAGGTCCCTTTTCTTCCAATCACCGCTAGTGACAAGTCTGCGGTATCACGCCCGACCGAGTCAAATGATGCTGCCACACCTTTTCCGCCGGTTATATCAAGAATCTTCTTGACCTGCTCCTCATAAGTGGTGGTGGAGGAATTCACCAAATATTCGGCGCCTGCTTCTTGTGCCAGCTTGAGCTTCTCATCGGTTGACGCATACGCAATAACATGAGCTTTCTTGAGCTTGGAGAGAAGCTGACAAAGAAGAAGGCCAACCCCTCCAGCTGCTGCTGTGACCAAAATATAATCGTCCTTCTGCACATCATATGCCTCATAAATAAAGGTCAATGCTGTCAAACCTTGAAGTAATGCACCTGCTACCAGCTTCATATTTTCATCATTTGCATTGGCCGGAAGACGCAATATGTTTCCTGTTGCAGGAAATCTCGTATACTGTGCAAATGTAGCAGTTGAGAGATATCCGACCTTGTCTCCAACCTTCAAATTGTTCACCTTGGAACCCACCTTGACAATTTCACCTGTTGCCTCACGGCCCAAAATATGCGGCTTTTCAGTGGGATATAGCCCTGTCCTAAAATAGGTCTCAATGTAGTTTAATCCGGCATACCTATTTTTAATCAATACGTCTCCTTCTCCAATTTCAGGGACCGGAACATCGTCATACTTGATGACGTCGAGATCACCAATTTCTTCGAAGAAAACGGCTTTCTGGGTCTTCGGGATGGACATTATTTGAAAGAATTGCAATCAAATTCGTTAAGTTTCAATTGCAGTTTAGATTAAATAGGTGAGCAAAGTGCGATATATATAGGTTCTTGATGTTTCCTTTGCGATTAGATTAGTAATATTGAATTGTGGCTTCAACATTGCTTAGAAAAAAATAACTCCGATGCGGGGAGTCGAACCCCGGTCTGCCCGGTGAGAGCGGACTGTGATAGCCGTTACACTACATCGGAAGTAGTTGTCCTTAGTGGGCAATGAGTCAATATATAGAGCTAGCAAGAAAAGTTGGCCTGACTGTATGTACAATAAGGGCAGGTGATGACAATATGAAGAGTGAGTGCTGCAGGTGGGGTCCTTTATCTAAAGTATTAAAGCATATAAGATGGTGCGGAAGCGCAATGGAGAGAGAAAGTTCGCCTCACCAATGGAGTTAATTCTTCCTAGCTGAGATAGCTATTGAGTGATTTGAAGTGGCCGGTGGGATAGCCAGCCCTTAGCTTTACAAAGGTACAATGCTCAAAACATCAAAATCCTTTTTTCTCCAGTTTGAACAAACTCCTCCAATCTTAAATCATTGCTGTCTTTACCTCAAATTCATAGTGCTATTAGTGGTAGGTTTATGGGTAAGAACACATCAGAGCAGTCATTGAACTCAATAAACAGATTTCATTTTTGGACGAGCATTAAAGGAGTACTACTGTTTTGGATGATATGAGTTGACTATATCAGATGAAATGTAATCAAACCTTTTATCGAGCATAGCAGTGTAAACGCCATCGGAGTTGAGCGTTATGTTCATAAGTGAACAAGTTTGGGTCAATTAGTTGACACGAAGTCGATGTTCATATTTTCAGCTTTCAGTGACAAAGTTCATAGAGCTTCTAATGTAGTATTCATCAGTATATATTTGATAGTAAAAAAAAAGAAAAAGAAACTGACTCCGATGCGGGGAGTCGAACCCCGGTCTGCCCGGTGAGAGCGGACTGTGATAGCCGTTACACTACATCGGACAATGATGCGAATACACCTCAGACCACTATTTGACCTATCTTTTTGACTTTTTTTAAGGTTGAAAATTGAAAAAAATTAACTCCGATGCGGGGAGTCGAACCCCGATCTGCCCGGTGAGAGCGGACTGTGATAGCCGTTACACTACATCGGATAATAACACCTGCAAATGGTCACAGGTCAACACGAGGTGAACACTGACGATATGGCAAGTGACCAAGTGAGGAAGGACAATTTACATGCAAAAGCGTACGATTCATCATTGAGCGTCGTTGTGAGGTGGGTGCACTAGCATTTTTACTGTGGATGAGAAGTCTAGTTAGAAGCGAGAATTCGCTGAACTAATCGAGCTTACACTTTCCATCAGATATTTATTTACAGAATCTCTTAACATTAGGAGTATTGTGACAATTAGAAGCGTATTTCAAAATAGATATGCTGAAAACTGATGCTTCTATCTGACTACTAAAAACCAAATGCCATCGCTGGATGCAAGTGACCAAGACTAAGGGAAATGCGTTCTTCATTCTGCTAAAGTACATAGCATATGTTCGAAACTCCCGAGAGATGTTTTCCAGGAAGTTACGAACATGACATTGATATAATTTACATGATTTGTCTCCACTAAGCGAATCAACAAAGACACTGCAATCATCAAAGCTGAATTATAAAGTGGAGTTTTTGTCTTCTTTCGGCCATTTTTGCAATATCTAGATCGAGGTACACTAGTATCGCTGGTAATCCGAAAGTTAAATATATATGTAATTAAAAAAGTTTTTTTTTTCCGCTATATATAACTTTGGTAGTTAGTACATTGTTCACATATTTATAATGTCCACAATTACATTTGTCACCGGAAATGCAAAGAAGCTAGAAGAAGTGATTGCAATTCTTTCAGACGGGCACCCTCAATCTGCTGATGGTGGTTCAAAGGTGGGAAATTACATTATAAAGAACGAAAAGCTGGATTTAGACGAAATTCAGGGATCCATTGAAGAAGTCACCATCCATAAAGCTAAGCAAGCGGCTAAGCTACTAGGGACTCCCGTTCTAGTGGAGGATACTAGTTTGGGATTCAATGCTTTGAACAATCTCCCCGGACCTTATATCAAATGGTTCCATGAAAAATTGGGACTAGATGGTTTAAACAAGCTTCTATATGGATTTGAGGATAAGTCAGCCAATGCGATTACAACCTTTGGTTATTGTGAAGGTCCTGGTGCCGATGTCAAACTTTTCCAGGGCGTCACTACCGGTGAGATTGTTCCCTCTCGGGGTCCTCAGGATTTTGGTTTTGATTCCATTTTCGAGCCTCATGGAATGGGAAAAACATATGCTGAGCTACGAGGTCCTCAAAAAAATAGAATAAGTCACAGATCCAAGGCTCTAGCAAAGCTGAAAGAGTTTTTACTCAGCCAATAGGGTATATATATAAATCTCGGTAACATAGTGGAGGATGAGCGTGATTCGTAAGCTTAATATAATTCATTACTTAAGAAGGATATGTGCGACCATATTCTTAGCGAAATAACAAACCGAAAGCATCAAAATAGCAGTGATTACGTAGTGGGCACTGTTCTTTATTTGATAGGTCACACTTGTTTGAAGCTTTGCCATGTTGTGTGATTCAATCTCTTTCACAATCCTTCCTGTCATTTCAAAAATGTACTTTGACTCCTCAATAATTTCCAATTTGATATCTTCCGACAAGTTGTTTCTTGTTTGCAATTCATAGTCTCTTTTGTAGATAGCCCTCAATTCCTCAGTATCAGACACATCAATCGTAAAGAAATTTGTACCTTTCTTCAAAGCATCATCACGAGATTTGCCTTTGACCTTTGGAAACAACCTAAGTGACTTCACCACTTGCGAGTTCAGGATTTTGACACCTGCAAATAATGCTAGATACATCACGTGCATGTACGCCAAAAGAAGATAAGGCTTTTCTTTGGTGCTTTCAAGAATGTATTGCGCGTATTCAATTTGAAGAGGCAGTATCGGGTTTTCAAACTTCTGTGACTGCCCTTCATAGAAGTACATCAAATCTTCGCGGAGAGGCTCTGTTCTGCAAAGAACAGGCTTGTATATTTCCTTAAGGATCTGAGAATACTCGTGATCTTTCTCCATTTCACGTTGAAGAGCTATCTCAATATGGCGGAAGATATGATAAAAGGCCTGCAGTCCCTGTCTGTAGACCTTTTGATTTCTCAATGCAATCGCGAACTTCATTGTCACAAACGTGTTGATCTGATCATGGAGTTGTTTCGTCTCAGCGTTGATTCTGTTCCCCAGTGCCCCCAAGTCATCCTTTGTCGGAATATTAAACTCTTTACGCTGTTGGGTTGACAAAGCACTACGCATCGTTGTATATGCTAGTTAGTGGAAATCGAAATTGAGGAGCTTTAGTGTCTTTATATAGAACCATGGCTTGTCACCTAGAAAGTTTTCTGCCAAAATCCGCCATTATTCTGTACGGACTTAAAAGGTCAGAAGCAAGTCCGAAATAATTTAAAGCTCCTAGAATTAGTGGAATACAAGCAAAGCTTGCTTTAGCTTCACTAACAGAGCTCTCTGTGCTGCATTCAACATATTTAAGGCTACCCTTAAATAGTAGTTAACCCATCGATGTATGCTGCTGGGCTCTGTTCTCAAATCCATGTTCACATATTTCGGGGTTAGAGACATGACAGAAATTGGGCAGATTCTGCAAGACCAAGCAACGCGTACAAAATCAGCTTTCGAACTCGTCTTTGAACCGTACCCTGCACTTGTTAGTACCCAGATCCCTTATTCACCGTGGATATGATCTCATTGAGTTGTTGAACGTAGCAATCAATAATGAGCTAATTTCTTTTGGTGTTCTTCTGGTCCCTACCAAATCTGGTTTCAATTACTGGCTGCCTATTTCATATGACTTGATTCTGAATGTGCACAGTATAGTAAGTGATATTCTCTAGTAACTGAAGCAGTGAATGCCTTCTTGTTTCAGCTTTCCATCATTCAGTCGAGAGTGCTTTCTCTTTCTTCTCGAGTCAAGAAAATCTGGTTACATAAAAATGCCTAAGTGTAGAGGTGATCAAATTTTAGATAAAAGTTTTGAAATAAGCGGATTCTACAACTTTGTTCACTGGAACCCTTTCTGGTTATCTATCTTGTTATATGATGAGCTCTGATCTAAAAGAATTTGATGCACCGAATTTTAGGAATTCTACTTTTAGACTTGACAGGCCTTCTTCGTACCTTCTCAACAAAGCGAGACGCGATGAAATTAATGGCTACTCTAACCTAAAGAAATCAATGTCCTCGTCGACAATTTACATTGGAAAGCTTTCATTCAATACAACGGAAGAACAATTGTTTGAGCTATTTAGTAATTGTGGAACAATTGTGAAAATCATCATGGGGCTGGATAAGCACAAGCTAACTCCTACAGGATTTTGTTTTATCATATTCGACACACCAAGTGGAGCGTTGAACTCGATTAAATATCTTAATAAAACCAAGGTGAACGGCCGTTCGATGGAGATAGATTTAGATCCAGGGTTTGAAGAAGGACGGCAGTTCGGTCGAGGTCCTGACGGCGGGCAGAGGCAACCACAACAGCAGTATGGAAACCGCTATGATCATGGTCGAAGGGGTGAATTTGATAAAAATGGACGGAGCGGATATAAAAATACTAGGACAAGAGCAAGAGGTAGGAATACTTACAGAGATAGACAAAGACATCACACCGGCCCTCAGAATCGTGAAAATTATCTGCCGCCTCAACAGCACGAATCCCAAGGATACAGTGAGCGCCGACCTGAAGTGCCTCCTCATTTGGTGGGCGAGGAATTTGCCTCAAATGTGTCCAATCAAGAACTTCCACCTCATTTACGTTGAAATCGAGTCCTATAGTGATTTCCCTAAACGGTCCGGGTAATTTTTAAGTCCTTGATTTTTTTTTTGAGTAAATTTATCTTTGTCATGTTAAGTTTGTTTAATATCACGGCTTCTGAACCAATCCCAATTGTCTGATATCTGGTTTCTTATTGTATTAAGAAAACATCACATCACGGTTTGCTTGTTTGGATTCTTATTTTCATACATCAGGCTGGAAATCCATTTTTAAGGCATAACTGTCACCATGACCACAGAGCTAGATTCGAAACAACTCGATCAATTGAAAGAGGCCGAAAAATTGGCATTTGACAATCCGAGCTTTTTTGAGCAGATTCTTGACACAACAATCTCTATATGCCTAGGAACCCCATGTAACGAGTTTCGACTCCAGTATCAATGTTTGAGCTTTATTCACAAGGCTTTTTTTGAGAAGAAGATTGGATCTTTTGAATTAAGAAGCCAACAGTCTGTCAAAGTGATTCAGCTTCTCGATTACTTGATAATTCGTAACGAAGAGAGATCTCCAAATTACTTGATTATACAGAAATGTATTGACATTCTCAACGCTACATACGATCTTATTTTTATGCAGATGGTTCAAAATCCCAATGAAGACGAATGGGAACGCCTATCTGATGTCAGAGACTACCTACTTTCTCAGTGGCCCTCTTCATATCCATTACAGCCATATAATCCGGAAACTGACCTCTCGAGATCAATCGCATGCAAAACTTCCCTCATCAAACTGATGGGAAAAATTATTCAAGTCCAACTTCCAGCGTCTTCTTCTGTTAATGATATCGAACACGATATATCAGTATCTATGATCAAGTCTAACCATCCATTTTTATTGAATTCGAATTTGTCATCACAAGCACAAAATCTATTGGACAATCTATTTGCAGTTTTAAATGATGATGTTTTGCTACCAACTGGGATATTCACGACAATCATGTCCACAATGATGACGCTGTTCAAATCGAGACCCAAGTTCCTCTCAAATAAGTTTATCATGTTTATCCTGGCCTACGAGTCACAATTGAAGATTGAACCACGTTTCGAACGAGAGGAAAAGCTTAAAATGAAACTAACCAAAAGGTTTAATGACAGAGTTGACAAATGCCTCATTTCAATACTTTTAAACAAGGGATTCTTGGCAAAGGACCCGGGTCTGAGAACCAGATTTGAGAACAAGTTCAACTACTTGCTGGACAAGGCACGAGATGAAAGACAAAGGGGAATATTAAATGTTGATGATGATGATGATGACCCCGAGGTGAAAGAGATTAAAAAACAAAAGATTGAGGCTATACAGAGAAACAATATGCTATTCTACAACGAGTCCAAGATTGCCAGATCTCATGACTATAAATCTATATACAATCTGATCAAACCAAATGATCAATTGACAGAATTTGATATGTCAACTATCCCAACAGATATACTAGTCTCAATGGTTGTCACGGCATTGCAAAAGGTAAGCGTTGCCAAGCTAGTAAAAGGTCTGACAATCGTTTTTGACAGATATAAAGACCTTACAACGAATACCGATAGCGCATTTCAGGGATTGTATATACCCTCCACCAATGAAGGGTCTTTGAAAAGAAAGCGAACTGATGATGATGATAAAGATGGTGCACGTACGCGGATGAAGACCGACGTTGGAAACGAAACCTCAAATGAGATTGACGACGCATATAGTGATGATGAATTGAAGGGAGAGTTTCTGGTTCCAGTGCCTAGAGAATTTTCTTTCAACAATAAGAAAGAGCACCTAGGGTTCATTATAAGCAATTTCATCAAGCTGTCAGCTCAAAAGGTCAAGCAAAATAAGTCGAACTTAGATTCATCAATGCAACAGAATGCGCTGGATAAACTTGCGATCTCTAGTTGGAATGACGAGTCTTGGGTTAAAATCCTTTCCCGACTTGCAACTCGTGGACTCGCTAATGATGAGCTTGCCAATTGTATGAGAAAATCCATTTTTAATTATTTCAAAGATGACATGAGAAATAGAATCGATGAAGTCATTGAGTGGCTAAATGAAGAATATTACTCAGAGATTCGTGATGGAACAGGTATTCAGCCATTGAGAGATGGTCATTATATGACGTACTGTGCATTTACTTTGGACAATCTGATTCCATTCTTGGAGTCTAGTGACAGAAAAATCTTTATCAGACTGATGAGCGAGTTGCCATACCTGGACAAGAGTCTGATCTCAAAAATTCGATCTTTGTGTAAAGATCCTGTAAGATCCAAACTCGGTTTTCAATCTTTGTTATACCTCATTATGTTCAGGCCACCTGTGTTACATGACTGTTTGGGGTTGCTCACAGACATGTTGAATGATACTAGCAGCGATGATGCACTAAAGAAGGAATGTTCGACCTATCTCAAAAAATATAGCCCTCAGTAATAGAATTAGAAAATGTCGACACATCTAGAAACGTTAAAGCAAACCCTGCTTTTTTAGTTGGTCATAAACTTTTTTACTCATAACGTTGCCCTCTTCATCTTCAACTTCAACCCCATCGTCTTTGTATTGTGCAGCATTTCTCTTTTTTTTTTCCAAAAAATTGGAGAGCTCTAGGACGTCTTCAATTTTATTCAAGTCTCGAAAGGCATTATATTCCTCCATAATACCGAGCATTTTGAGTCCGTGCAAATGCCGTGGCTCTGTAAAATGACTCTGAAAAATTTCTTTACCTTTGAACTTAACGTTTCCACAGATTTCGCATGTGAACACCATATCGAAACCTTTGAGTTTCCAAAGCCATAATGGCATTGGTTTTCCATCCGGACCAATTGGTAAAGTTTGGTCATTGCCAACATGATGGAGGTCTTCATGGTCATCATAATCGTGATTATTTTGAAGATCAGTAAGAGTTTCATATTCGTAATCGGAGAGATTCCTAGCGTCTTTGGATTCAAGCTGTTTCTCCCTCAAAGTTAAAGAAGAATACCTCTCAACTTCCTTTTTCGTATTCTCAAGCTCCTTGTGGAGGCACTTGAGGATTTCGATCACCAGATATTCGTTCTTAGCAACTCCATAAGTCTCAGGTCTTAAAGCTGCTCTTTGATGCTTTTTTCCCTTCAAATGAGAATTGAATACAGACAATTTTGCAAAGTCCTTCTGACAAATCAGGCAAAAAATACCATCTCCATCGCCAATCAATGCGGACGAGAAAGACTGCTTGATTTGATCGATGTCATTTTCGGGCTTACTCAAAGGTCGAGTTTTGATATAAAAATTTGACAGGTACTGGGCAAGGTTTTTGACATAGGTCTTATATTGAACAGAGTCCTTATCATACAATTCGGAATCCAGTTTGGTAAGCCCTGAAAGATAGTCTGCATATGATGGCATGCTTCTCTCATAAGAGAGTTTCGTTCGTGGCAAATTTAACCATTCCTTGTAATTCTCGCTCAGATCCAAATTTTCACCTAGGGCCTCTTTCGAGCTAAATATTGATGATAGTTTAAGATCGCTAGCATAGAGGCTCAATAGCCTTCTTTTATTATGTTTCTCTCCTTTGTCACCGGAGAATAAAGCGTATTTATTTAATTCCTCTTTCTCGATATCATTAGCATTCAATCCTAAATGCAGCAATTGATCATGTTTCTTTGAAAGATGTTTATAATAATCATCAAATTCCCTCATGCTCTTTAAAGGGTCTTGAAAATTTAATAGAGAATCTAATCTTCGCATTTGGAATTGTCTCCTGTCCAAGAATCGTCTTATTTCATGTCTCAGTAATGTAGTTTTTGCCAATGATTCTCCGCTGGAAGACGGACTATCCGAGCGCACAAGCTGTGAGGGCCGATACAATCCGGGATATCTACAAATTCGAGTTGCGATAGCATATTCCATCCTATCCAAATCCTCCAGTATTGCTCTTTTCTCTTCCAAGGACATTGATTACGGTTAAATTTATTTGTGGGCTGTGTATCTAAATTTCAATCTGTAAAATTTTGTTGTATCATTTTACCTATCTCTCTGATGGTCACAGCGTACGTACTCAACCACTGATGTTATCTATCTTCTAATGCAAGAAAGAGTCCTCTTCGTCCAAAATGCCACACCCACCACGATCACTACATTCCACGATCTCATATCCAATGAATTGCCGCAATCACTTGGCCCTTGGAATTTTGAGCTCAAGATATTCTTGAATAACAAATTTTCAAGGCCTGCAAACTTCGAACCAAATCAGATAGCTAATAGATACCTCTACACTCTCCAATTGTCATACTACAGCAATCAAACAATCACTATAATTAATAATTCGAAATCCATCATCACACGGATTCCAAATACGAGTTCACTTATTAATGATACTTCAAATCTTGAAAACTCTGCACTCATAGAGCACATCAAACATGGATGCGCTAACAATACGGGAACAACGACCGAAAATTTTGAACAGCTGATAACCAAGAAGCTTGCCAGCCTCTGGACAGTAAAGCAAACAATCAAAGGAGAAGGAGGATATGGATACGTGATTTCCGTGCCCGGATTGAATGAAGACGGTCAACATGAAAAATTCAGGCTGAGAACCAGTAATTGCTTTTTGCACGGATTATTCAAAGGATTCCTTATCGAAATAGAACATCTTGACGATGAAATTGAGCAAGACGATAATTTAGAGCGTAACGGTTTGATTGTTAAATTTACGAATAGCATTAACAGGATCAAAAGCTTGATAGATTTGTACAAGTTTCCAGAGGGCAACTTGTGCTTTAACGTACTGAACGAGACCAAATTGGACTATCTAAGTGATTTATGTCAACAATATTGCGATGCATTGCAGTTTTAAGTTTAAGATTGTGAATATATTGAAGCTCTGTTGCCTATGCGTATGACTTTGTCAAGTGCGTTCTCTCACGTTCAATCCTTATCCTGACTGCTAATTTACTTTGCTCGTACGTAAAACTCTTCTCTTCTTCTGTGAAGCATTTGCCGGAGCGCGTGCCGACCGCATGAACGCGTGTCTCCAGGGAGTTATCGCTTCCCGTTTCCGATGTCCCAGATGATATCAACGTATCCGATGAATCCGATTCTTGAGAACTTTCCAAGTATGCTTTATCAAGTTTCATAATTGACATGGATGCTTTAGTTCGTAAAGTATTGCGATTGCTGGATTTCAGCGGCTGAGCGATTTGCAGGTTGACTGCAGACCTCGGGGACCTCAAACCTGTTTGTCTACTGGCATCAGACATTGTAAGCCTGGTACTTTGAAGCCTCTGTTCTTTTGACTTCAAAGTTGCCTTGTATATTCTTTCCACTTGTACGTGGTACGCAAGTTTTTGAACATAGAATCTAATAATCTTTGTTCGATCGTTCTTATTGAAGATCTTGTGGTTAGAACAGGCTCGTTGCGCAGTTATGATCTCTCTGGCTATATCTGTCTTCACTTGTTGGCTAATGTTGTGTTCCTTGTATATATCAGACTTGTTGACCAAAACATCAATGTAATCTTTATCCGAGGAGTTGGCTTTCAAAATTGTGAAGCGAAAATCTGGAGCCTTGAACTTAGGAAGCTCTAAAAACTCTTTAGGACTATCGCTTAGAATCAAATATGACCTAAATTTGTTTTTGCAGTAGTCAATCAGAATTCGATAAGGGTCATCAAGGAGGATCTTTTTAAATGATTGGATATCATAAACTGAGTCCAGCTTATCGTTGATAATCACATCAGGATGAAGCGGCGCATCAGGTTTTGAAAGCCAATCAAATGAAAGTTCCCCAGAGTCCAAAATCTTGAGAAAAGGCGCAAAGTTATATACCTTCAGTCTCTCAAACATGTACATCAAAGATTTGATTTGAAGATCAATGGAATCTTCCTTATCACCTCCCTGGTATCTCGGGACATTGACGGTTGGCTCATTTCTAGACCACAAGTATTTCCACATCACTACAAACACAACACAACCACTCCACAATTTTTAACCTGATGTCACTAGACTTCAAAATCGATTTGTCTGTTCTTTTTAGCAATTGATTTTGAAATACCGCAATAGGAAAACGATCAACAAAACATTTCCGATCTCATTAACGTTTTCAAAGAAAAAAAAAAGCTTAGATTTATTACTCGCTTGATCACAATTCGTCTCTTAGCATCTAATGTGTGCAACCAAGAGGGAGATTACCAGTTAGGTAGCGCGAAAAGCGAATGCAGTTCCAAACCGCTTGCCTTAAATTGGGAATGTACATGCAAAACTCGGGCCATGCCATGTCTAATTGGGGCTCACTCAATGGTACGCTCGATTTATGAGTAAAGTCGAAACCTTACCGTTTTTTTTTGCGCACAGACGGAAATGACCGATTTGAACTGGATCGAAATTTCCTCAATCACTCCTGTCATACATAGGTGCATGAAGTATATATGACCCAATTAGTACCAATACCATCTATGGCATAACTTGTCCCCGTCCTCAAGCTTTAAAGGAAGAAAGGAAATATGTTTTCCTAGTCAGACAATGTCAAACATGTGATTGTGAACAATGATGTAAGGGAGGTTATCATCAGTTGCACCCATCAGGCACAGCAATCAATCGATCAATCTTATGATGGAAAAGCCGACCTACTGGTAGTCAACTTTGATGACGACATGACGAAGCGCCAGATGAGAGGCTCACAAGCTAGAAGTCCCTTTTGAAACTTTTCCTGGTAATTAGTATTTTCGAAAGTTCCACGAACTTCTAAAAAGCAATAAATAAATATGAAGCAAAAATTGTGTCTCCCTATTGCAAACCGAGCTACAATAAAACACCCTTTAAAGCTAGTGATTATATTACCCAATTTGATACAATGGTGAAAGGTAATGTCATAGTGGTTTCAAATAGAATTCCAGTCACCATTAAGAAGACTGAGGATGATGAAAATGGGAATCATAGATACGACTATACTATGTCCTCGGGCGGACTGGTGACGGCTTTACAGGGGCTCAAAAATCCATTTCGATGGTTTGGATGGCCTGGAATGTCTGTGGGTAACGAATCGGGAAGAGAAACTGTAGAGCAGGATTTGAAAGAGAAGTTCAATTGTTATCCTATTTGGTTGAGTGACGAAATTGCAGACTTACATTATAATGGTTTTAGCAATTCTATACTCTGGCCACTGTTCCATTATCACCCTGGGGAGATGAATTTTGATGAAATTGCTTGGGCCGCTTACTTGGAAGCAAATAAATTATTTTGTCAAACGATTTTAAAAGAGATAAAAGATGGGGACGTTATCTGGGTTCATGATTATCATCTCATGTTATTACCTTCATTATTAAGAGACCAATTAAATAAGAAAGGCCTATCAAATGTCAAAATTGGTTTTTTCCTTCACACCCCTTTTCCTTCGAGCGAGATTTACAGAATTCTTCCTGTAAGAAAGGAGATTCTCGAAGGAGTTTTGAGTTGTGACTTGATAGGTTTTCACACCTATGATTATGTCCGTCACTTTCTAAGTTCCGTTGAAAGAATATTGAAATTGCGAACGAGTCCACAAGGTGTTGTCTATAACGATAGACAAGTGACTGTCAGTGCTTATCCGATTGGCATTGACGTTGACAAGTTCTTGAACGGTCTTAAGACTGACGAGGTCAAAAGCAGGATAAAACAACTGGAGACGAGATTTGGTAAAGATTGTAAGCTTATCGTTGGGGTGGATAGGCTGGATTACATCAAAGGTGTACCTCAAAAGCTTCACGCGTTTGAGATCTTTCTGGAAAGACACCCTGAGTGGATTGGGAAAGTTGTTTTGATACAGGTAGCAGTTCCCTCAAGAGGCGACGTTGAAGAGTATCAATCTTTGAGGGCAGCTGTTAATGAACTAGTGGGAAGAATCAATGGTAGATTTGGAACTGTCGAATTTGTTCCAATCCACTTTCTTCATAAAAGCGTGAACTTTCAAGAGCTAATATCTGTTTATGCTGCTAGTGATGTTTGTGTAGTGTCATCGACACGGGACGGAATGAATTTGGTCAGCTACGAGTACATTGCTTGTCAACAAGAACGAAAGGGATCTTTAGTTCTAAGTGAGTTTGCAGGAGCCGCTCAATCATTGAATGGTGCTCTGGTAGTGAATCCGTGGAACACAGAGGAACTTAGCGAAGCCATTTATGAAGGCTTGATCATGAGTGATGAAAAAAGGAGGGGCAATTTTCAGAAGATGTTCAAGTATATTGAGAAGTACACTGCAAGCTACTGGGGAGAGAACTTTGTGAAGGAATTGACGAGAGTATGATTAATGTGGTTGGCAGGCTATTTCGAAAAGCTCACTTGTACTTGATGAGTTTTATATTATACATACTATACATCTCTAGGATAAAATTAAAGTAAGATAAAGCTATTTTGTGTTTGGCTGTAAAATTTATACAATAACAAAAATATCTGACTGAATTAGTTTGATCCAATTGGGCTGGAGGGCGTAATAATTTTGGCTTTCCAAATCATCTAAATCGTCATAATGGGGCAGCTTCTTTCGCAGCCTATCACAGAGAAAAATATTACACTTGTCCAACATGATCATATATCGCATTCAATAGGGGAAATGCAAGGATATAGGTTAACAATGGAAGACGCGTTCTGTGATCTAAACGAAAGAATATTTGTGACGAAAGAAGGTCCTGACATCAGAAAACAAGATGAGGATGCTGAATGTGATCTGGAATCTCTTCAAATCAACATCTATGGTGTCTTTGACGGACATGGCGGTTCAGGAGCATCTAGATATGTTAGCCAGAAACTTCCATCCGTTTTGAGAGATGAACTTATACTGACGATCAATAATCTACCTCAGGTATCTAGATGTAAGCTTTTGAATTGCAAAGAAGTCTTAGAGACAATCGATTTCCCTCGGCTTCTACGATCATCATTTATGAAATGTGACTCTATGTTTTATAGACATCACGATAACAATAGTGGAACAACAGCAGTGGTGCTGGTAATCTTTTGTGGCTATGCTTTTGTTGCTAATTCTGGTGACTCAAGGTGTATATTGAGTCGAAATGGAGCCACAAAGACCTTGTCTTTTGATCATAAGCCACGAAACCTGGGTGAATTGATGCGAATCCACAGTGACGGAGGTTACGTTTCCACCAACAGAGTGAACTCAGTTCTAGCCTTGAGTAGAGCCTTTGGAGATTTTGGGTTCAAGATGCATAACGAAAACAATTACTCCAGACAATTAGTGTTCAGAACAGCCAAACACAAATATACTCCTCCGGAAGAATATCAAGTAACTGCAGAACCGGATGTTCTTCTACATAGGATTACTCAGCTTGATGAGTTTTTTATTCTTGCTTGCGATGGAATATGGGATTGCTACAAGTCTCATGAATTGGTACGTTTGGTGAGGCATCATCTTTCGCTGGGAAAAAAGTTACCTGAGATTAATGAGATAATTCTTGATAATTGTATCAGGATGGCGAATACAATAACTGGCATCGGATTTGATAATATGACATTGATTATCGTTGCCTTGCATCAAGACTACAAAGATTTGAACAACTGGTATACACGAATGAAATACAAAATTCTGGACGAGCATTTTGGACCTTCTGGGCATTGACGAGGAGTGATCACATCTTCGAATAAACCTGCATGTACTAATTCATGTTGAACATTTTAGTTTTGCATCACTGTATGACTTGTCGGTTGTTTCTTCAATCAACTGTATCACCTTTTTCATTTTTCCTTCACCTTCACTGATGCCGAACGTTTGAAGTAATTTTAGTTCTCCTTTCATCCACTTCTTCAGGCATCTAGCACGCTGCACCTCACCGAGTCGTGAAATAGGCATCTGGTTAGGTTCGTAAAAACTAACGATATCGACTATAAGCCCGAACTGATTAAGTAATTTGCTGACGATCAACGGCACTAGCGAACTCAAGTGATTTGTTGGTCGTCCCGTTTCAATCCCTGCTACAACATAGTCACCAGCTTTGAAAACACAGCTTTTTGTAGGGAGGGATTTTGCTGTCATTAGTATAGAATCAACGAGTGCATTAATGGATTCTTCAATGTCAATCGCAAAGTACTGCATTCCCAAGACCTCAAAAGTCTGTTCAACTTTCCCCAAATAGAAAAGAAGTTGCATTTCAACGACGCTTCCATTGTTTAAAGTCTTTTCTATGGTGTGTAAAAATCCAAGGTCTCCAGTCCTCATATAATCCAGATCTTGGTTCCAATTTTCAATCTTGGCTTTAAGTCTAGAATCATCAAAATGTCCTGTCTGAGTTACTGTTACATTTGAAACTGTCGACTCGGAGCAAACCCAAATTTCTCCAAACTCTCCAACTTTGCATATTTTAGATGTTTCAGGGTTGACGATCGCTAATTGTGTGTTCACAGGTACTATGCCAGAATCCTGTAAATGAATTGCAAACGGTGAATCACTTGGATTGACCAATGACACATATCCTTGAGTCAAAGCGAGAGGGTCGACCCATAAATCAACGGGAGCAAAAGACAGGTATGATCTCAGTGATATCATAGGATTGAGATCGTGTTGATACACATTGGATACAGCAAAAGGCGACAAATCTGTCAGTTGCATATGATTCAAAAAGTCGTTTAATAATTTTCCGGATGGACGGGCATCCCATCCAATCATTAAGTTCTTCAGGGAAGAGAGATCACACTTTTTTGGAGCAGGATTCTCGATGGCATACGCGATCATTTTTTCTGTGACAAACACGTTTTCCACTTTGTAACGATCCAAGCTTAAGAAAAATTTGGAGGGATTCAATGAATAGTCTAAAGGCGATATCAAATATGTCGTAGTGCCCAAATAGACACCGAGCATCATCGATTGAAGGAACCCAAGTCCTGAACAGTGTCTCACACAAGCGCATAAAGGCCTTGTGCTATTTATTTGGCATGTTTCTTTCAGAATTTTACACATCGCCATCAGATTCGAATGCCGTAATTTCGTTCCTTTATACTGATGATCCTCGGTCCAAGAAATCCACACAAGACATTCAGCTCTCTTATTTCGTGGCTTGGATCTATACTGTTCCATTCTTCGATACATCATCTTTGAGTGATTGGGGTATTTGGTATGTTTAGAAGTATTTCGAAACTTGGGAATTATGGCCTTCATTTGGTTTGAAAGGGTTTTGAGCTTCGAGTTCACTGGTTTGTTTTTCAGTAATGTTTCCGTATCATTATTCACGAAAATTGCTTGTACATTGAAATCTTTAATGATGCTTACAAGTGAAAATGTGTCTTCATCAAGTCGAGTCACATCCAAAGGGGGCAAAGGAATGGGCACCAGCCCCGCAAGCCAGCAAGCATATAGACAAACAATCACTTCCTCTGATAAAGGGTACATCAATATGACATAATCACTGGATTTGATATTTTGCTTTTCAAAAATGTAAGAGCAGACTGCAAATACTCTCATCTCCACTTTTTTCCAAGACAGTGCTTTGCTTTCTTTAACACTTTGTCTGTCAATGATTCCATATGCCATCTCATCAGCCTGTTTTGAAGTTCTTATTTTGAACAGCTCAAGTATTGATTTGTATTCAGTTAGCTCCAAATTTGTCCGATCGTCCACGCATTTCTCCCTGAGATCCAGACCTGAATATTGGAGATCTGTGTATTTAAGGGCCTCCAATCTAGAATTGAAAGAATATTGAGACCAGATCCCGCCCATAATGTCCTCTCCATGGGGTATTGCACTCAGTGAATTCGATAGATTGAATTTCACATAAACAGAAGGTATTTTTCCCTCCATAAACCGCCGCTTGCAAAGCATATTGGCAATCTCTGGTCTACCACTCCGTGGAGTTCTTGGAAGTGAATTTGGCGCACATATAAGAATACAATGCAAGCGGACATTTTGCATCTGTTCGAGAATTTGAAATGCTTTGGAAGCCATTTCGTCCAAAGCTGGATAGTTCAATCGATCTCCAGAATGTGTCGCTACTGCTGCAGGTAACATTTGAGCTGATGGAGACTCAATGATCACGACAGGCACGTGTTCACGATTTATCGTGATGTTGAAAAATGAAGAATCAGAGACTTCGTTCATGTTTCTGACTAGCGTCTTTACCAAATGACTCGCATAGTGATATCTATATTGATTCATTGGTTGTTTCAATGTGTGTGTACCATCTTTCTTTTTCTGCTGCAAGTACTGATCGTACCATGTTACTTTTTGACTGATTCTATCTTCATAGAGGCCCAAAACGTAGACTTTACCATTGTATGTGAATCCTAGAAGTCCCGTTCTAACAAATTTCAAGTTGAGGATTCCCTCATAATCTGAGCACTCTGCTTGAAAGATAGTCTGGGTAGCATCTGCAAGGCTCCAAAATCCTCCGGAGATACAGTGTGAGTCCACCCAAATTTCCCCAACTTCCATGTTGCCACTGAGAAACCGAGTTTCAGGATTTACAATTGCAAGAGTGGCATCAGGCAGCGGGTATCCAAATGCACCTACTCTAATGTACTTGGAAGATTCACTGTTGTCCATTAAAGTTGAAATTGGAGGAGGTCTATCGCTCACGACCTTAACAGTGTTTGTGGTTAGCGAAGCTTTGTCAATCAAAAGCTCCGATAATTTGTTGTTTTCATCATTCTCATCGTCATCTTCGTAAGCATCATTGGGCAAATCATCCGCCATCGGACTATGGAACGTACATCCAAGATTCTCTTCCTTACCTATCCAGTCTCTCATTGATATAATCATCCCTCCATGTTCATTGAGGGCTAAAATAGGAGCGATGATGTGGCGCGGAGTCTTATGTCCTAGCGGACGGAACCACCTATTTACAAGCATATCATTGAATTCACAATCCACGATAACTGTATCTATCAGGCACCACTTAACGCATGATAAATCAACTTTGACTTTTTTATTGAAAGTCCTGGTCATTTGCGGAAAAGACTGGTAATTGTAGGCAACTTGCTTCAAGCTCAAGTAATCGGAAATCATAACTGAAACTCTATATTTTGATATCACATGAGCTAGCAGCCCTGCAACTTCCGTCAATCGCTGTGGCATCCAAAGAAGAGTATTCCCAGTGAAAACAGTAAATAATACTGAAAAAATTAGGCCAACCGAGTCACGAGCATCCAAGGTGCTTAAAAACACATTTTTAGAGCTTGAAAATCTCATATCTGATCTCACGAATTCCTGCGCGTCCATAGTCGGCGCGCTCGTAAAAATTGACAACAATGAGCTCATTTGGTGCATTATAGTCCTATGAGAAATGACAACACCTCTAAGTTCACCGAAAGAGCTTTTGGTATATTGAATATAGGCGAGATCACTGATTTTCATAGCTGGTGGGTCTTCATCCTTTGCAGCCAGTCCCATATCCGTTGTTTTCCAAATATCCATTCCTTTAGGCCATATTGTAAGTTTGGATCCGTTTGATTGCTTTTCAAAATGCTTGTAGACGGAATCAGACATTAAACAAAGATGAGATTGGGTGTCAGTCATAATTTTAACTAACTCCTTGACTGAGAAACCACTATTCATCGGAACAGCTACCGTCCCAGATAAAAAGCAAGCGTACACAGCAATGACTAGTTCTATGACTTCGGTATTCTGATAAATTAGACAAACACGATCACCTGGATAAAGAGCTGCTTTGTTTTTGATTTTTTGTGCTATTTTTTCAGCTCTCAAATATAGTCTTTCCCAAGATATGGACTGCGATTCTTTGCCCTTAGCATCAACAATGACTATCGCAGCTTCCCTCTTGTAAATTGAGCCTCTATGTCTCAGAATGCTAGGCAGATTGTTAAATTTCTGCTCGAGCATATCGTCAACGTCTCTTGGATCGAGAGGTTTCTGTAGTTCCCTTGGTATGTCAGGTTTCTGATAATAGTTCACAGAGGGTTCAAAGTATGGTAAAAGCTCATCCTCGTTCGTCAAAGGTTGGGTCAGACCTTCATTGGGATCATCCGGAAAAAATTTGTGTTCACCTACATGGAGTTTGTATTCATGAACTTCTGATGCAACGGGGGTTGAAGTGGAAGTGGAGTTGCTTACGGTAGTTGCTTTAATCGATAATGGTGCCCTCGCCAAAGCAGTATGTCTGGGAGACGCAGATTGAAGAATTTCTAGTCTTTTGTTTATGTAGCCTTTTTCGGTAAGATAACCTTCTTGATATTCATTGATGAGTTTCAGTAATTTGTCTTCCAATTCTTGAGAGCAGTTCCTTGGAATTGTAAAATCCATCTCTTCGTTGGCGGCGAATCTGTAGAGAATCCATTCAGAGCTGTAACTGTGCTTAATTAGTCAGTTTCCAGTCCGCCTAGAAACTAGCTATTCCTGAATAACAATGACCGGTCTCGGGTGTATGTGGTTGAGAACAAAGGAAACTCTTGAATTTCAGTAGCCAAACTACGAATTCAGCCGAACAACAAATTCTTGAAAGCTTATTTAAAGAAAAGTTCTTGAATATATTGTACCTATCTGTTTTTGGAAGGGACAAACGGGTTTATTGATGAATAATTTATCGCGTAATGATTAGGTGGGAAAATAATTCAAATCAAGAACCTTATTAGATACTGATATTGAAATAGTTTTCCCGAATTCGAGAATATGGTTAATTTGCATTGTTTGGCTGATGTCTGCCTGATACCTGTAAGTGAAGCAATGCTTTAGGAAAATTATGTTTTTGCTGACTATATAGATCGGGACGGCAAATTCATCTGTGTCGGATTATATTGTTGCTGCTGAGAAAATAATCAAAGCAAGCGGTTTGAAAAGCACGCTGCACAGCGCAGGAACAACGATTGAGGGAGAATGGTCTGAGGTTATGGATCTGATAGGCAAGCTACATGAGACGATCCATCAAATGGGCGTTGTGAGGATTCAAAGTGATATTCGCGTTGGAACTAGGACTGACAAAAGTCAAACAGCCGAGGATAAAGTCCGGGTGGTGGAGCAAAAGCTCAAATCACAACAATGAGTGAACATTATTGGGTGTTCTATGCGACTTACTGGAGTGGAGTTTGACTTTTTAGATATTACCAATAACAACTGATTTCAGAATAATGTAATCATCCACTCCATACTTGGAACCTTCCCTTCCAAATCCTGACCAGCCAATACCGCCGAATGGAAGAGCAGCTTCCGTCATGGCTCCAGTATTGGCACCGACCATACCACTGTTGAGCTGTTCTCCAACTCTAAACACTTTAGCGTAGTCCTTCGAGAAGAAATAACTAGCAAGACCATATTCAGTATTGTTAGCAAGGTTAATGACCTCCTCCTCAGTACTGAATTTGATTAATGGAACTAGCGGTCCAAAAGTTTCCTCCTTCGTCACCAGCGCATTTAAGGGAACATCGACCAAAACGGTAAGTTGATGAAAGTTATCTCCTAAGGATTCTTCGACATTTCCTCCAGTAACGATCTTGGCTCCCTTGCTAACGGCGTCTTCGATATGTGACCTGACCTTTGAAACAGCTCTTTGGTGAATCAAAGGCCCATGTGTAGTTCCTGCTTCCAAACCATGGCCAAGCTTGAGTTGACCAACTGCATCAGCTAATCTTTTCGCAAAAGTCTCATAAATTCCCTCTTGGACGTATAGTCTGTTAGCACAAACACAGGTCTGTCCCGATTGTCTCAATTTGCAAGCGATGGCGCCCTGCACAGCAAGGTCAACGTCTGCGTCATCGAACACGATAAATGGTGCATTGCCGCCCAGCTCAAATGATAATTTTTTGAGAGTGGAAGAGGATTGGCTCATAAGAATTTTACCCACGCCGGTAGAACCCGTGAAGGAGATTTTCTTCAACAACGGAGACTCACAAAACATCTGTCCAACAATCTTGGTCCTATTTTGATCGACTGGGATGATGCTCACAACTCCTTTAGGGAAACCGGCTTTCTCGATGAGAACTGCTATGGCCAACGCTGAAAGCGGAGTTTCGGTGGCCGGTTTGATAACAGCTGTGCATCCTGCAGCGAAAGCTGCTCCTAGTTTTCTTGTAATCATAGCAATTGGAAAATTCCATGGTGTTAAAATACCAACCGGCCCAATTGGCTGCTTGTAGGTGAGTATGCGTCTGCTGGGATCTGCAGAAGGTATATTATCACCGTATATTCTTGGAGCTTCCTCCGAGAACCACTCGAAAAAGGATGCGGCATATTTAAGCTCCCCCAAGGAATCAGCATAGGGTTTTCCATTTTCTATGGTACATATTTTGGCGAGATCTTCACCATTCTCAATCATCAAATCGTAAAGTCTTCGGAGTAACGAACTTCTTTGCCTGCCTGTCGTTTTCTTGAACTCTCTAAATGCAATATCTGCGTCACGAATGGCCTGTTCCACGACTGTGATAGGAGTATTAGAAACCTTTAGTAGGTGATTATTGGTGGCTGGATCTTCAACAGAAAACGTTTCGTCATTAAAATGATGCCATTGGCCTCCAATGAAAGCACCCGTCTTGATTAGTTCTACATTCTTGATACCAAACTTTTGAGCTAGTTGATCGATGTCTTCCTGTGACGACATCTTTTTTATTGTTGAATTAGCGTTGAAAGCAATTTAGCTCTTATTTATATATTGCCTGTGCAAAAGAATTGAAATCCTAATATTTATTTAAGCGCATTTAGTTTTGTTCGCCCTTCCTAATCGGTTCCCGCGATTGCTTTTCCTTTGCCAAACTAATTCAATTTGGTAATAAATGGCATTATCATCGCTAGCGGCATATACCTGAATAAATTTAGCCGCCACAATTTGCGCGCCAAAATGACTTACATATGATCCACATATTTTTAACAAGGGGCGAAGAGGATACTGAATCCTCTGGTGCACTTTTTTCAACAGATCTACCTTGCAACATTTATGAGCGTAGCTATTGTTTACGTGTAAAATTGAGAAGTTTACATCCTAGAGTCCGGTATGTTACATAATCACGAAACCTTTACCTTTCCGAGGTGATTTCTGTTTGAGCTTGCCAGTGCATGATTGATTATAGGGACAGTTTATCAGGAGGTCTCATTAGCCAAAATAAAGGCCATTGACTGGGTTCTTCTAATTTCAGAGACAAGTATATATTTCTATCGTCCTTTTTGTGAACCATTGTTTCAAATCTGTTCTCGAACTCTCGATTTTACTAGATTCTACCCGTTCCCATGAAGGCCTCAATTTCCTTAGGGCTGGTGAATATCAAGTACAAAATGCAAGCGTAAACAGTTTGGCTTGTGTTTTGTTTTTTGAGACCCTTTTCATACAGAAGTAAGAATAGTTAGAAATGAGTAGATGAAAAAAGCTTCTTGGCTAAGGTTTACATCATAAGTTGAATACAAACCCATCTAAATACTTTGTGCCTATGATCAATCGCTAAAGCAATTCCTAAAAAGGCAATTTCAAAAAATTTCCGCGCATGGTTAGGAACTCTGACACATTAGACTCGTTTTCTCCAGGGTATGCAGACTTTATATTATATATTTCATCGTCACTTGAAAATTTTTAGCAATTGTTGGTTGTCTTTTAGTGTTCTACTCACTGTCAAAACAAAGCGATGTCAAAAGGGAAGGTTTGTTTAGCATATTCTGGAGGTTTAGATACGTCGGTGATTCTCGCATGGCTCTTAGAGCAGGGCTATGAAGTGATCGCTTTCATGGCAAATATCGGTCAGGAAGAGGACTTCGCAGCTGCTGAGAAAAAGGCCCTTGCTATTGGTGCAACCAAATATGTTTTGGTTGATGTCAGAAAAGAATTTGTTGAAGAGGTGCTATTTCCAGCTGTGCAAGTCAATGCTATATATGAAAATGTTTACCTGTTAGGTACTTCGTTGGCCAGACCTGTTATTGCCAAGGCTCAAATTGAAGTGGCAGAAAAGGAAGGATGTTTTGCTGTTTCCCATGGCTGTACCGGTAAGGGAAATGACCAGGTTAGATTTGAATTGTCTTTCTATGCTCTAAAGCCGGATGTGAAAGTTATTGCACCTTGGAGAGATCCATCCTTTTTTGAGAGATTTGCGGGACGGAAAGATTTACTAGATTACGCCGCTCAGAAGGGAATTCCTGTCACTCAAACTAAAGCCAAGCCTTGGTCTACGGATGAGAATATGGCCCATATTTCTTTTGAAGCCGGTATTCTCGAGGATCCAAATACAACGCCACCTAAAGATATGTGGAAGTTGACTGTTGATCCTACCGATGCTCCTGATGAACCAGAATACTTTGCTGTCGAGTTTGAAAAAGGAATTCCTAAAAAACTAATTCTTTCTGATGGAAAAGAAGTGACCGATCCCGTCGCTTTATTCATCGCCGCCAACGGAATTGCCCGAAGAAACGGTGTTGGCAGAATCGACATTGTTGAAAACAGATTCATTGGTATCAAATCTAGGGGTTGTTATGAAACACCTGGCCTGACTCTTCTAAGATCAGCACACATTGATTTAGAAGGCTTGACTCTTGATAGAGAGGTTAGAAGTATCAGAGATACTTTTGTTACACCCACATATTCCAAACTGCTTTACAATGGAATGTATTTCACGCCAGAATGTGAATATGTTAGATCTATGATCCAGCCTTCTCAAAATACTGTCAATGGGCTTGTGAGAGCTAAGTGTTACAAAGGATCTGTAACGATTTTGGGCAGATCATCATCCACCGAAAAACTTTACGATGCTACTGAATCTTCCATGGATGAGCTTACTGGTTTCCAACCTCAAGATGCTTCTGGATTCATTGCCGTTCAATCTATCAGGATCAAGAAATATGGTGAGAAGGCCAGAGAAGATGGTAAGACATTAAGTTTGTGAGATTGCACGTCAGGATGAAATGCATAACGGGCAACCCTCTGTGGAATCTTATATAGAACATCTAAATTTTCGCATCTGTCGATTTGATCCTTGTGTCAGTAAATTTTTTTCGCAAGTCTCAGTGATCGAACAAGAACGTTTTGTGGAACCAGAAATTAACAGGCACTAATAGGTTACCTCAATAAGTTGGGATTATAGGTTGGATCACTTTACGTCCAGAGTTTTATGGTTTACAACTTGATCTGTCAACTTGGAAGAGCATTATACTCATATTTTGATAAAGGGCTTATTTCTATTTATTATACTAATTTAGCGACGTCCATAATTTGCCTGTCAGTTGATTAATTGAAGGGAAAAATAAAACTTCCCACGTAACATACATATCATTGCATTTCAGGGTCATGTCCGAGCGAGGTCCAGATCAATGGTTTGAGGACATCAAAAACTGCAAAGCTCTTCCCGAGAATGATATGAAGCAACTATGCGAAAAAGTTAAAGATCTTTTGATGGAGGAGTCCAATATTCAACCTGTTAGATCCCCTGTTACGGTTTGTGGTGATATCCATGGACAATTTCACGACCTTCTTGAATTGTTCAATATTGCAGGAGGGTTTCCTTCTCAATCAGGACTTAGCACCAATTATATCTTTTTGGGCGATTATGTTGATAGAGGATATTTCTCGCTTGAAACATTCACGTTATTGATGATTCTGAAAGTTAAATTTCCACAACATATAACATTGGTGAGAGGTAACCATGAATCGAGACAAATAACGCAAGTATATGGATTTTATGAAGAATGTTTGAACAAATATGGCTCAACAATGGTGTGGAAATACTGCTGTCAAGTGTTCGATTTCCTTACTCTCAGTGCAATAATAGATGGCAAGATCCTTTGTATTCACGGCGGCCTTTCCCCAGAAATTCGTATGTTGGACCAAATAAGAGTTTTAAGCAGGGCTCAGGAGGTGCCTCATGAGGGAGGATTTTGCGACATTGTTTGGTCAGACCCGGATAATGTGGAGACCTGGGCTATCTCTCCGAGAGGTGCTGGATGGTTGTTTGGGGCCAAGGTAGCCAGAGAATTCAATCATATCAATAATCTGCAGTTGATTGCTCGTGCTCACCAGCTAGTCATGGAAGGATTCAGATACCACTTCCCTGACAAAGACGTGGTGACTGTTTGGTCTGCCCCAAACTACTGCTATCGATGTGGCAATGTTGCCAGTGTGATGAAGGTTGATGACAATTTGAATGTGAATTTTCAAATTTTCAGTGCTGTTCCTGATGACACACTGAAAATCAATCCAGCGAAGAACCAAAAAAACGGGAACGAATATTTCTTATGAACCCTTTATCCATAAAGCTTAACAAAATCAAGCCTCACGTTGATATTGATGTCTAAAGAATTGAATGGATATGTAGAAAAAATGTTTCTATCCGTTAATAGTGTAGAGCTACGTACTGACTATTGCTTTATGTTTATGTAGTTGTTCCTATGTTCCACAGCCTTTTTGGGCAGGAGTCCGGCCGCTTCAGTTACAATAGAGTAACATGCAACTTTCCATTTTGTCTGGTGTGAACTAAAGGCAGCAATGCTTTTCTTGCTTCGTATGTATGTCCTAGCCTAGCTATTGTTCATTTTCTGTGAATTCTCTGATTATGGTTAGATTATGTAATACAAAATCTACAAGATTTTGCTGTGTCAATTATTTGAGGCATCGTGACATTTTTGTTTGCTTCTGATTATTGGCTTACGGGATCTTGTGCTATATATTGGTCATAGTACACGAGCTTCGTGGATTGTGACTAGACACCATCCATAGCTACTGATCTACAATTGGTAATTCAGTGCAAGGATGAGAACCACGGCAGCGGGAAAATCGGACGGGCAGTTAGAAGCATTCAAACCCCAAACGGATTGTACTTCTTTTAATTTAGACTCGTCTTTGAATTCCCAAATTCCCAACTTTGCCAACGAGTCATTTAGTTCCCGGGAAACTTTTCAAACATCATGTGCTTTCTCCAAAACTAAGACCCCAGTCAGATCGCCATTATCTACACCCCTAGTCAAAAGGCTCGAGACCTTAGCAGTGTTTTTACATGGTAGTTCGATAATTATTCTTCCCTTCATATATTTTTACCTATGGTGTTATCCCTTCATGTGGCCTTTTCTGCTTATTTACACGTTCAAGTTTTATTTATTTGACCGTACCCCCTCAAATGGGAATGCGCTCAACAGATATTCTAAAGCAATGTCAAATTGGAGCCTCTATAAGCACTTTGCCAATTACTATCCAGTTCGTCTTCATAGAAGCAAGGTGTTGTCCCCTACCAAAACTCCTATAAAAATTGAGTTAGAGCAGTTTGATATTCCACCATTTCTCGTGTCTATCACCCCAGAATTCGTGCTGAGTTTACTGATCAAATGGAAACTGATACAAAAAAGAACCGCAACTGTCGAAAAAGAAATGATTACAGGGCCTCGGTACATTTTTGGTTATCACCCTCATGGCGTAATCGCTATGGGAGTGCTCGCGGGGTTTGCAACTGAAGGTGCAGGATTTTCGAAACTGTTTCCAGGCATTCGTTGTTTTGTAACTACACTTGTAAACCAATTTCAGCTTCCATTTTATCGTGACTACTTGATGAGCTTGGGATGTACTGCTGTGACCAAGAAAAACATTTCGTCTTTGTTGGACCAAGGACACAGTGTGGTTATTGTTGTCGGTGGTGCGAGTGAAAGTTTGCTTGCAAAACCACATCTAAATTCTATTGTATTGAAAAGGCGAAAAGGTTTTGTCAAGTTAGCTCTACAGGCAAGTGGAAAATTTGGTAATGATGATATATGTTTGGTGCCAGTGTACGCTTTTGGCGAGAACAACATTTACAACGTATACTATACTAACGAGACAGAAAAAGCCAACAACAAAAATGATGGCTATATTCGCCAAGTACTCAAATGGTTCCAACTTCGACTCAAAAAGAATTTTGGATTTACTCTTCCTATAATAGTTTCTCGTGGACTGCTAAACTATGACTTTGGTCTTCTTCCCCACAGACGGCCAATCCATATTGTAACTGGAGCTCCCATTGCAGTTAAAAGGCTCCACGGGAAAAAGTACGGAGATGCGGTGTCTCCTGAAGAAATCGATTATTACCATAGCTTATACGTGCAAGCTCTACAAGAACTTTTTGCAAATCACAAAGACGAATACCTTTCAGAGCATGATTGCGATCTGAACATTGTTGAATAGATTGTCAACACATTTCTCAATGAAGCTTTCTTTTGATTACAGTATCTGTAAAATCTATGCAGCACACTCTAATCGAATTTTTGTACTTTCCTAAATTGGTAATCTTATGCTGTTATGGTAGATTACTGAAGCATTGTAGCTAAAATACGAACCCCGCTAATTCTGAACACTGATCAAGCAGATCGGAGACACTACATTCTCTGTGGTTATGTTTCGTTTCTCTTTTGTCGTCTCTGACCTCGAAAGGGGGGTCGCAGTTCACTTTTTGTTTACAGGGCGGGAACCAAGTACGAATTAAGCTAGCTGGTGTAAGATGAATGATTACGAACTGTTCACAGAAGACGTGAATTTCTCAAACAGAAACATTGAATTAACGCAGAGAATTTTCTATTGTTCAGTTTTCCTATTTTGTTCTATGACTATGAAATGATAACATAGATAAAGACCGTTTACTCGATAATCAGAAGAATCAAAAGACAAGACATATTATATTAACTGAACATTTAATTCTCTGCTGTTCCTCGATTTCGACAATTAAAGCAAAATCATAGATATGAAAATCAAATACTTGCTGTTATCTTTAGCGCCCAGGTTCATAGCCTCTGCAAAGAAAGTCTTTATTGACAATGATGGGTTGGATGCCTTGCAACTTTTATATCCGCTATATGGTGGATATGAAATTGTTGGAATTTCAATGAGCTTCGGAAGCGTTTCAGCCGTCGATGGGCTGGGGCAAGCTTACGATCTATTAGTCAATTACAACCTTTCTTCATGCATACCCTTATACCTTGGTGCTGAACAACCTTTAATGCAAACTAATGAAACGTTCCACATTCACAATCAATTATTTGGCGCTCCTGTTTGGGAAGGAGCATTTGCTTCCTCTTATCGGAACTCCTACAACTGGTCAGACTTTACGTATAAGAATGAGACTCCCGGTGCTGTCGCCTTGATTGAAGCTGTGAGAAAGTATAAAGATACCGATCCCGTCGCGATCTTTGCAGCTGGAATGATGACTACAGTTGCACAAGCTTTGAGTATATACCCGCGCTTAGCAGAAGAAGCTGCCGGTCTCTACATAATGGGCGGATATATTGATACACAATATGCCCAAGCCACTGGGAACTCATTGGAGGTTGACATCAATACAGACATAAATCTGATTCAAGATCCTGAAGGTGCTCAGATCACTCTCACCGCGCCCTGGAAAAAGATAGTTATCGGAGGTAATTTTACAAATTACATCACCCCCTCTCAAGAGATCTTTGACCGGATTATAGACAGAGCAGGTGGTATGAGTGTGATTGAAAATACCCCCTATCTAGGACCCGTCCAGACCTTTATCTACGATGGAAACTATACGGACATTCAGTCTGAAGCACTTCCGTATTGGGATGATGCTGTCGCGGCCATCATCGGTTTTCCAAATCTGATATTAGACTCTTTAGACGTCAAATGTGCAGTCGATACCGCCTTTTATTCTCCCTTTTATGGTAATTTAAGAGTTTGGGGAGAACAATTCGCACCTACCTCGGGAATCAAGACAGGAAATGGAACATTCATCAATGCTATTCAGAAAGACGTATTCTATGACTTGATGGTAGAGGTGCTTTTCACCGACTGGAGACAATATTGTCATACGGGGAAGATCTTCCCTTACGAAGAATAAAAGTTTGAATTCATATGCAGAATTTCATGGAGGCATTTCAATTGTCTAAGTCAACCAAAGAAACTCTCTGAGTGTTATTGAATGAGGAGGTAACACAAACGAGGACTGAGCTTGGAGGCTTTGTTGGACATCCTTATGTAAGTGTACTAAAACTTAATATTAAAAATCCCTGACTCAATTCAACCAAATTCAAAGGATGATTTTAAAACCTAAGATTAAACACACACGTGAGTTTGATCACAATGCTGTTTGTATGTCAACTAAAAACCCATCAATTGGTTTATGTTAGCAGCATCACTTATGATAACGGTCAACAAATATTTTTGGTTGAAATTGCAGCTTGAGATGGACTGCCATATGAGAGTCGGCATTAAATCTCAGCTTGCCATTCCTAATTGGAAAAGCTGCGATAGAGTCAGCTGGTTCTGATGCCGAAAGCTAACCCTACAATTTGTTTTCGATAAAAATATTTTCTAGCATTCCAGGCTGTACTTTATACTAGCTTTCGGGTACACTCTGATTATTGAGTTCATTGTACTAGCAAGCAACCATAACCGTCGTGGTAGCGAATCAAAGCACAGCAGCTCTATGACAGGGAGGAATCCTATCTGAGGAGTTCAGTAATTCTCCTTTTATGAAATAGCTCACTGAAAGTCCCCTGCGTAAGAAAGATGACAGCTAAGGCAATGCATTATTGTATCTGCTATAAGTGGTATCTCTGCGTCTTCCAGGCCTCTTAGAACACCTCAAACGATGGCAAACTTTAAAAACAGTTTCTAGTTCTCCATTAGCCAGAGTCATTGGGTCTCATCAGGACTCGTATACAAGTGTGAAGATGGGGAGGAACACATATCTCAGCGACGTACTCGATTCCTACTCAAAAAGGTTGCGGAACCAACATATATTGATGAGAATACATCCATCATGACAATCCTTAGAAGTCTTGATGAGAATGCTAACAGTAGACTCTCGCTTCAGCCATAAACCATGTGTGGTCACGCAATCGAAAAATCTATATCAGAGACCGCTACGGTTCTAATCAACGAATAAGAACTGTCAGGAGAGATCATATTTCGTACCCCGAAGCTGGCATCGTACGCCTAGCATTTGAAGAAATGTTGTAAAGTAGGCCATGCTCTCAGTCCCATAGAGTATTCAACAGCACTCATCTGGAACCAACCTCAGCGCACAATCATCACAAATATGTGAGTTCCGTATCCAAAAGTCGATTGAGGACTTTATTATTATATAACTACTGCGTTTTGACCTTAGCTAGTTAAGTACTCAACATCTAATATTTTCTGGTAGATTTTTTATAAAAAAATTACGTAAACAGGTTTACCCGGCTGACTCTAAGTTCTGCGGCTGCCCCGAGATTCCTTTCAGAATGATCTCCAAAACTATTGAGAATTACAGCTTGTTATCATATCATGTACACGATAGATCGGCACAGATATTACATACTATGAAGTCTACTTTTGTGATATATCTATTATTCAGTATTGTAAAGTCATAGCCAAGTAGTTCGTTTTATCGTTTACTCGGTAGTTTAGAAGAAATTCATTGTCAACACAGAATCTAAAGAAAAGACCAGAAATCACCAGTAACCCAGCGACAAATAGCTACATCCCTGGAAATGGACTGATAATGTTTGGCTCTATAGCCTTCAATGCTTCAGCTTTTTCCAGACCAGATCATCGGTGAGCGCTTGATGAAGTCATAAAACTTCTTGGCCTATTGTCACTCCATCAAGCTGGGTATAGGGGCATTATGTACAAAATTTGGCTTCCATGACTTAAATACGCCCCTTATGATTCAATTTATTCACAACACAGTTCAATAGTAGAAGCCAGAAGCTTCCGAATCGAATACTATATGAATTAATAGAAAATGCTGATAAGTCTATTGTTTGCAAGGAAATGTTAGCAAGGCTGAATAGGTATTCGAAAACAATTAGACTTTCCTACATTTCAAGCTCATGTGGTATATGTAAAGTAAGTGAGCATGGTACGTCAATAAAGGAATACACATGAAAAGCAAAAGCTCTCTTGACTAAAACCAAGCAGGTAAAAGCTAAAATGTCCGTTGGCTGAAGATAATTTGCCATGAGACTATACCACTGATGACACCTTCTGAGCTTCATGATCTCCTGGATGGAAACCACACAAAACTCAAAAAATGGGTTGCTTTTCCATGACAGAAGCTTGTTGCATGCCCTATACTCTATATTATACGATGAACCTAGTCGATATTTGAGCAAGTGCGTAGTTAATTCACTTGCCCCTTACATTTTTATAACTCCATTTGTTCTGTTGGATGTTGTAAATGTATTGTGTAAAAAGTCAACCAGCTATGAAGTATGCAAGCTCCAATCTAGTCAGCTAGAATTCTGAGTCTGGAGGTTTCCTCATAGTGAGATACAAACCAGTTTTGGTAACCAAGAATGATATAATAATCTTGATTTCGGAGGTCAATCGGTTTTGGAACAAGGTACTTGTCAAAGTAAATTATATTGGAATTTACTTTTGATAAGTGTAATGTCTACAGTCAGTATACTTCCTTCAATAGTGTGACTATGTATTAGATGGCTAATATCTTTGGTATACCTAATTTCCTCACTTATAAGTGGGGTATAGCATATCCTTATATATTATTTGGATAGTCTCATATGTGATTAAGATTTGTATCATTTGGATCTGATGCACATACTATGCATGTGCTAAACCACAAACCTTCATATTAGGATAAGCCGCACAGCCATAATATAATCTATTGACTATCTTATCTCAACAAATTATCAATCTACATAAAACAATTTCTAGCCTCAAATCACTGACTAAAACCAAGAATTGTAAGATATCCAATAGTCAAACTACGGCCTTCTCCCCTTAATACTCCCCATCATAAGTTCCCGGTCTCTCATTAATTCACTCCAATGTAATTACTATAAACTGGTATTAAGCTTTTAAGAATATTAAATTTCAAGGCTTCAGTGGAATAAATTAGCACTTCATCATTTAAAAAACAGCCCCGCTCGCTGAAAAAAGTATGTGGAGTATTATCACATTTAATCAGAGTATTAGGGTCTGTGCTTGTGCAATAGAATCCTTGCAAGCTATAATAACTAAAATGGATATAGATATCTTGATAAAAACCCGGATCCTTTTTTAATAGCTTAATCACAATATAAATTTGCACTCTGGAAATAAAATCAAAGCTCCAGTTTTTAACTGTCCTTCATTAGTATAAGGTGGTCCACTTCATTGCGCGGCTACTTGTTTCAAAGAATAGAGAGACCGAGGATAACTATAAGAAAAGCCTCGAACTCTGAGATGTTGTCTTAAACTCCGCCACCTCATCATCAATAATCATTCGTTAAAGTACCTGCTGTACATATCTCTGTTTTACCTTTCATTATCACGTAAAAAAAAAAGACCTCAAGTTATGTCGATAAATTTCAGATCGCCTCATAGCATAGTTGATCTAAGAACTTATCCACTGATCTTTCACTACCGTTTTAGCCTATATACGTGGTTTGTTGTAACGGATCCTGTATGGTAGACATACGTCATTCCTTATGTTATATCCTTATCCGTGCCCCTTTCAACGCAGGATAGAATGCATTGCATGACTAACATTTCTAGCTATAGAACGTATATGAGTCGAAAAACTGACGTCACAACAACTAGTAGCCTTATTAACCGTCGAATTTCAGCTCTCTTGAATGTTTCAAGTGAGGTCAACATTTGTTATAATGCTGTTACCATAGATGTGGTCACTACATGGAGTAATCTTAATCAAACAGTTTCTAATACAAAGGGAGGATTACAAAAAGCCAAGTGGGCAACTGCTGAGTTTTTTCCATAAGTCGATCTGATGCTCTAAATGTACCGTCGAAAATAACATTTATGGTGGTCTTTAAATGAAGCCATAGTGCTTCAAAGGGGCTCTACGAGTACTCTAAAGCTAAGTTCCTCAATGATTAAGATAGAGATTTTTTTTATTCATGTTTGTCAAAAGATTTTTCTCATTTATTTCAACAGATTCCTTAGGCCAGGATGGGCACAGCTCAAATTCGAGAAAAATAGTCAGTTCATCCCAAACATAATATCACGCACGGCTTCTGGCTTGATTTGGACACATTATTTCATAGATTATTGATGAGTATTTCTATGTGCTTTCCGAGGTTTTCAGTCATTCAAGTGAATTAGTTAACAATACCAAAACTCACCGCTTCACATGTTTACAGATACAATCTTAGTACTACGCTTATTGATCAAAACAAATTTTAATCTCCCCCTACTTAGATGACGGGAACCAGGGGAAGTTTTCAGGCCTATTCTGCAAATCCAATTCGCAGCTAGTTTCAAAATTTGGCTTCCATGTGGTGGATATTTGGATCGTGGAAGCAGAGAGTATGAGGATAAGAGCACATGGATTCTCAATAGCCTAAGCGCCGTAAACACCTGCTTCCGCGTAACCTATCCGTACCTCTCCTTTTATTAAATTAGCGGGTGCTGTGCAACTAATGTATTTACAATTCAAGTAGATCACCAACCTTGCATACTCTAGGCGAAAGCTAGTCCTATCAAACTCCGAGATCTTATCTGTGTTGCTAGCACGACAATATCAACATATTGGGAAGTATTGACCTGGAGGCTCAACAATGAGCCTAGACAATGCTCTAGCTTTATTTTGTTCGCGCTGATAATAGTACAAAATCTAGGAACAAGCATACTTATCACGACGCTATATCTTATCCCTGGGACACTTACCTTTCAAGTCAGAATAGGATGCATACTGTGGTATCACAATTGCCTGTCTGGTACTTAATCAGAACTGGACGTTCATAAGCCCAGAAACAAACTACGCTGGAAACACTTGGATGTTACTTGATTTCAAGATTTGATGCCACCATTT